>NW_026578111.1:0-682500 GCF_029603195.1 Condylostylus longicornis
AATAATAATAATAATAATAATAATAATAATAATAATAATAATAATAATAATAATAATAATAATAATAATAATAATAATAATAATAATAATAATAATAATAATAATAATAATAATAATAATAATAATAATAATAATAATAATAATAATAATAATAATAATAATAATAATAATAATAATAATAATAATAATAATAATAATAATAATAATAATAATAATAATAATAATAATAATAATAATAATAATAATAATAATAATAATAATAATAATAATAATAATAATAATAATAATAATAATAATAATAATAATAATAATAATAATAATAATAATAATAATAATAATAATAATAATAATAATAATAATAATAATAATAATAATAATAATAATAATAATAATAATAATAATAATAATAATAATAATAATAATAATAATAATAATAATAATAATAATAATAATAATAATAATAATAATAATAATAATAATAATAATAATAATAATAATAATAATAATAATAATAATAATAATAATAATAATAATAATAATAATAATAATAATAATAATAATAATAATAATAATAATAATAATAATAATAATAATAATAATAATAATAATAATAATAATAATAATAATAATAATAATAATAATAATAATAATAATAATAATAATAATAATAATAATAATAATAATAATAATAATAATAATAATAATAATAATAATAATAATAATAATAATAATAATAATAATAATAATAATAATAATAATAATAATAATAATAATAATAATAATAATAATAATAATAATAATAATAATAATAATAATAATAATAATAATAATAATAATAATAATAATAATAATAATAATAATAATAATAATAATAATAATAATAATAATAATAATAATAATAATATTAATAATAATAATAATAATAATAATAGTAATATTTCCTCTGTCTGTATCTGAGCCTCTCGTATATATCGTCTTCTTTTCTTGAGTTAACAGATCAATTGGTATCACGTTCGATATCACCATCACTGCTTCTTCTGAAACCGTTCTATAGGAACATGCAACCTGAAGAGCCGCCCTTCGCTGTACTGCTGCAAGTCGTTTTCTGCAATATTTCTTCTTTAAAGCGTCGGCCCATATCTCCGCCCCATACAATAGTATTGACTGTGTTGAACCCAAAATAATTTTCCTCTTCTCTGGTTTTGGCCCTCCGATGTTTCCCTTAGTCTGCTTAGCTTGTTGGTAAGGATTTCGGCTTTGTCTGCTACCTGATTGATGTGCTTCCAATAACTAAGTTTATTGCCCAGCGTAACTCCAAGATATTTTGCTGCTGCTTTTGTTTGAATTTCCTCTGCATCTATTCGCATCCCTACAATTGTAGGAATTCTTTTCTTCGTCAGAACAACTATTTCTGTCTTGGCTTTTGCTAGCTCCAAACCGTTGTCTTCCATCCACGTGTTGATCCTCCGCATTACCTGGTTAAGTTTAATTTGTGCTTCCTCCATGTTTCTTGTCTAATAACTGCTGCTATGTCATCTGCATATCCTATAAGAACAGTGTTTCTTGGCATCTCCACTCGAAGTATGCTGTCGTATAAAACAATCCATAAGCCAGGTCCCAAAATCGATCCTTGCGCTGCACCCGCTGTTATTTGCTTTGTTCTGTTGCCATCCTTTTTGTTGTACTCCAACCATCTATTGTTCAAATAATCCTCTATTATCCTTAGGAGATACGCTGGAATGCAAAAACAATTCCTCTGTAACAATTCTAATAGCATCCACTGTTGATCTTCCTTGCCTGAATCCAAATTGCGTTTCTGCCAGCCCTCCTGATGCTTCTATTGCTGTTTGCAGTCTAACCTTAATTAATTTCTCCAATAATTTTCCCACCGTATCTAACATGCACAATGGTCTATAAGATGATAGTGAAAACTGTCCACCCTTCCCTTCGTCGAGGAGCACTAACCGCACCTTTTTCCATCTACTGCTGAAAATTCCATACTCCAGACAGGTATTATACATGTTCAACATCATTTGTGGACATGCACCAACTGCTATTTTGATTACTTCTCCTAGAATTCCGTCCGGCCCCGGAGCCTTCTTGTTTTTCATTGTTTTCAATGCTGATTCCGATTCGTCTACTGTGAATAATGGTATTTCTTCACACTCGAGTTGCCGTTGCGTTTCTTCTCTCCTCGGATGCGTGGGGTACAAATTATTGACTATATCTTCCATAGTTTCTGGCTCGAGTTGGTCCCCCACCACTGCGGTGTTAAGCTTTTTTAGGACAGTCTTGTACCCAAGCCCGCATGGGTCATCGTTCACATCATTACACAGTGCTCTCCAGCTTTCACTCTTGCTTTTCTTAATGGCAATCCGGAGAGTCTTCCGGGCCGCCCTGTACTCCATGGATGCGCTCAAAATCTCTACTGTGCCTCTCCTTCTTTCGCTTCTGCTTTGTCTCGCTCGCTTAAATTATCCAAGATATGTATTCCTTGATTAAAGTCGTTCTGTAGTATCTCAATCATTTTGTTGTTGTCCAATTTACATAAATTCCATTTAGGGACCCGACCTGCATCTCCAAGTTGTACCTCCACTCTCATGCGTAATTTGTAAAAAATATATTGGTGGTCACTAGCTGTGTAGTCCTCCAGTACTACCCAGCCCCCAACCCTATTAGCTAGCTTGTCTGTCGCCAACGTTATATCAGGTATAATTTCGGCGTAGCCCGGTCGACGAAAAGTTGATGTCTTCCCCGTGTTCATCACGGTCAAGTTCCGCCAGGATGCCATATTCAAAATCAGCCTACCTCTCCCATCCGTGTGCGGCATCCCCCAAACAACCGACTTCGCGTTAAAATCGCCGGCCAGTATTACTTTTCCATTCGTGTTCGCTACTGCATCTTCTATGTCCTCCATCTTTTCCGGTAATCTTGTGCGCTTTGATTAGGTGTAAAATAACAGCTCATTATTTTCATTCCACCGCTCCTAATCCAGACAAATCCATTTCCCGCTCCATGATCCTCTACTAGCATTCTCCCTGTGTTTACCACCCAAGTAGCCGCCGTATTAGTTTTGTCTGGGAAGCAGCCCCTCTCGTCTTTGTTCCGGTATTGCTCGCTAATTATTAGTACATCAATTCGTTTTTCTCTAATCATCTGTGTCAGTAGCTCATCAGCTGTTCTACTCCTGTGTAAGTTTCCTTGCAAAATCCTGATCATCTTTTCCTCCCTTTAATCTGCTCGAGTGCTCTCCGGAAAGCGCTACAACTTCCCGATCCGGATGCATGATCCCATCTTTTTTCCTTTGCCTTCTCACACAGGATACATTTCGGCTCCCGCACACAATTTTTTGCTGTGTGGCCCGCCCGTCCGCATTTATAGCACAAATCTCCTCTATCCGGTGCCCTACAATACCTCTTAATATGTCCAAAATCTAAGAACCTGTAGCATCGCACAACCTCCGCTCTTTGTCTTATTCTGCAATTGATCCATTCAATTCTAATTTTTGCCATTGTACATAGCTTTACAGCCTCCTTCTCGTCGAATTCTATGATTGCCATCCTTTGCTCCCTCCCATTCGGCCTAGTGAAGGAAAGCTTTCATTCTGCAATGCCACCCAGGTTCCTCCTAAGTGCAGCTTTAACCTCATCCTCTGTTGTCAAGCCGTCCAGATCTCGTATTTCTACTGTTCCTTTTGCCTTAAGTCCCTTTATATTTGCCGTCTCTCCTAGTATTTCTTGAAGTTCCCGGGTAAATTCATCTTTGTTTGCATTTCCTATTTCCAAAAGCAAGTCTCCCTTTTGCGTACTTCGGATGTCCTTTATCACCGTTTCCGTTCTTTCTGGGTTGACCCGCTCCTTAATTTTCTTTAAAATCTCAGCGTATGCTTTCTCTGTGTTAGGCTTAATAAGTACTGCCTCCGCCCGTGTTCTTTGTTGTCTCCTAGGCTTATCCGGCTTATCTTAATGTACCTTCACTTTTCTTTCTACTCCGTTGACTGCTAGCGACCTCACTTTTCCCTGGGGTGTTGTACAGCAAACCGGTTTTCGGTACTAGTCCCTTCTTTGTCACTAAGGTCCACTTCCCATTTTCTTGTTCGCGAGCCCTTTTCTGCACCGGAAGCCCTTCGGTTCTGCCGGGTGAACTCGCATTTCGGTCCCTTGCTTTCTTACTTGCACCTGCACTTGTAGGCGTCGAATCAATCACTAAGATTCGGCCCTCCTTCGCTTGCCCTTTACGATGCATAGTACGCCGCTTCCTGCACTGCTTGAGTACCTCTATAGACTCCTCCAGCCTAATCAGCCCGTTTTTAATTTCCATACCCACATTTTTTTGTTTTGTGGCTGCCTTAATCATAGCCTTCGTCAGATCGTGCATTATCCGGATTTGCTCCTCCTCCGCTCCCTCCAAGTCATCACATATTCCAGACTGCACACGGAGCGGTGACTCAGCCACATCTCTCTCCGCTCTCTTACCTGGATTTCGCACCATTGCTTGAGATACCTGCTTGTTTGCCACAGATATCGGCGACCTGGCTACTTTTTTATTTTTCTTAAACGGATCAGGCTGCGTGCTACTTCTTACCTCCGTTGATGTCGTTTCTGAATGTTGCTCCTTTGGTTGATTTCCCGATGATTCCTTCTCTCTTGATGATGAGTACAGCTCCTGCTGCCGTTGAACTGGTGAATGCAATAAATGATCCCCCCCAGAAGCCGTGGGATCGGTCTCCATAATAGAGTGTGGATTCTCTAGAATTACCTATTGTTTTGTCCATTGCATATTTTTTTTCTTTTTGTTTGATCTCTTTGTTCTGAAGTTTGTCCTCTCCTTCCATTACACGGCCGCCCCTATGGGGTACAGACGCCGACCAAGTCGCCGCTCATTATGAGTACAGACGCGCCTGGATTTATCCCGAAGTTCGACGTATACTCGTATCACCGCCAAGCCACGCACGACGCTGACGTACGCACCCGCCTCACCCCCCCAACAAATTTGCTGGTTTTAAGCGCCAGCCACTCGCATTTCGCCCAATCTCGTTAGCTCTACCGAAGTAGATTTCCAGGGGATACCTGGCAGACAACCATGTTGCCCACCTTCGAGGAGGTGAGATCTTTACTTGTTGGCAGAGCTGCTTCCATCAGACCGGCATTCACTTCTAGAAATTCAGACTAGGATCGATACCAACCTTCATCAGACTAGGATCGATACCAACCTTTATCCCCCAATAATAATAATAATAGTAATAAGAATGATAATAATAATAAGAATAATTATAATAATAATTGTAATAATAATAATAACAATAATAATAATAATAGTAATAATAAAAATAATAATAATAATAATAATAATAATAATAATAATAATAATAATAATAATAATAATAATAATAATAATAATGATAATAACAATAATAATAATAATAAAAATATTGAAATTATTAATCTGCCTTAACTCGAATTTTAAAAAAGTAAGTTGATTACAATTATGTTACAAATTTCACTTAAAGTAATTCACAATTCATATAATTCAATTAAGAGTTTAATTTGTTTAATTCTAATATTATTAACACCTCAATTTGGACTAACTGATATCTTGAAATATAACCGTATTTATACTAATTAAAATTAATTTCATATCCGGCCTTGTGCAGAATTGTAGACGTTTCGTCAGCAGTTTTGATGAGAACGATGATTAGCTTTTTTGTGTGAATGATAATCTTATAATTTCTTCACGTTTCATTATTATTATTATTGCAGAAGTTATTTCAGCAAATTTTATGTGAGCTGATATTAGTATCATACAAAAGATGTAATTTGATACCTCTTGAAAATGTTACTTGACACGGTGATAACTATTCCACCTTCAAATATTTGCGTTCCGTCGATCGTTGGAAAATTTTGTTGCTTCAGTGACTGAAACTTGCGGATTCTCTATAGTTGGAACCACTGTTGGAGTGCTTATCTTCACTACTTTGTTGATGTTTCTCTTGATAATCCAAATGATGATAGCTGTAACGATGCCGAGTCCTATGGTAATATCCGATGCTTTAGATAGTTGGCCGTTTTAGTATTAGCTCCTGAAGCTGTTCCGTGTCGCTGATGCGAAAATCGTAAATATAGTGGAGGCTTAGCTTGATATATCTTTTTTTTAGACTTCCTCGAAGCACAAGTGATAAGACTTGTGAAGTGGTTGTAGATTCGCTTATAAATGTCAGACCTTTTATTTGAAAACTTCTAGTTGAATGTTTGCTCATGTTACCACTTGTTAGCTCCTCATTGAAGTTATTGAGGAAGATGATATTTTGGCTAATGGTTTCAATGATTTCTTCATTATTAAATCGAAGACTTCAACTGGCGTTCATTCCTTTCAGCAATTGAAATATACAGTGTCCTTCGTCCAATTTTCGTATATTTCTTCTTTCGCATATTGAGATGTTTCTTAGTTCCTTACATTTCGCCGATATACCATATACATCGTCTTTGAAGAGAAGTTCTTGATATTCGAGATAGACTTGCTGGAAATTTTGGTTCGTTGATTTTTCTATTATGTGGTCATATTACTATTAATAACACGATTTCTCCCAAATATTCTTTTATGATTTCAAGTTTACCGAATATTACTTGTTCGGATCAATGATCCAAGTCCCCTATATGTTCCAGAATATGGTTAAATTTTTCTGATACTTGACTTGTTATTTTCATAACTTCGCGATTTATTTTATACTTTTGGTTATTGTTTTGTATCAGCTAGTCAGTAATTCCTTTATTTGAGCAAATCGGAGTTCAAGTTGTGGTTCATTATGCTAGTTTGGTTCCATTAACCAAATGGATAATATGCTATATATTCTCAACATAGTTCTTTAGATCAATGATGTGCACCAAATTGAAATTTCCTTCCAAGATTTGACTTTGTGCTCGTTTAATGGTGCGTCTTTAATTTTGAAGAATCTGGGAAATGCTGCAGTTCTGGCACCCTCTAGTCTAAAAATAAACCTAAAGTTTTGATTATTAGAATAATATTCTGTCGTTATATGTTCTTGATGTGTGATTTATGAATTCTTTTTTAGGAAGCGGTAATAATTGTTGTTTTATTATCCTTTGTCAATATCACCTTTTTATAAATTTGTTTGTGCTTCGCCTTGATTTACTTATCTCGAATATAAATTGTTTAACCTATGGTATAACTTTTTAGTTCGTCCCTTTTATTTTTTTCGTTATTTATTTTCGTTATTAATCTTTATTCTGGTGTTGATTAGATACGATTTTGGTCTACCAAGGAAAGAGTCACTAGGTTTCATTTTTGTTAAAGAGTGTATTGAATTATTCTAGCGATAATGAGTTTCTAGCGAAAATTTCTTTTTGACAAAGTTACGGGTACTCTTTCTGCAGATATCTTACTATTTCAACTTTAGTTGAATGCACCTTTCGAATTTTGCGTTTATTTCGCTTTTTTGTGATAGTGTGTTGCAATTTTCTATTTCTAATGCCCTGATAAAGTTCAGTGTTATAGTGCTCCACAGCTGCTCTCATTGTCGACTATAATCATTTTTGGGACGTTGGAATAGTGTACTACTTTCGTTTCTTGATTTTCAAGAATTTTGCAAATTTAGAGAATTTTTCCTGAATTTCGCAAATTTAGAGGACTGCTAAAGGTGTTAATAGTTCTCTTAGTCTGTTGAATTCTTCCGTATTCAATTTGATTCCAACTTTCTGAGGTTGATTGGCCTTTACTTTCTCAAACATTTTCACCTTTTGTTGAGCTCGCTGGCGCTTTTGCTAAGTTTGCAAAATCTCAGAATCAAGAATGATTTTAGGTCTTTCAGATTTGTCGCTGGCTTGATGTTCTGAATTGCTGCAAATCTTCTGGGATCAGATTTAATTCCAGCGATTGAAACCATATATCTAAGAAATTTTGTCTCGGTGTTGAAGGATTTTTTTTCTCTAGGTTGACCTTCAAGTGAATTTTATCCAATCTGCTAAAAACGGTTTCGATTTTCTTTAAATGTTCTTTAAATGTCTATCTGATCCTCTAAAACATCATTTATCATGCGCTGGAATATCGAAGACGCATTCCTCAGGCCAAGTGTCTTAGAAATTAGTTTTTTCCAGTCTGAGGAATGTTCTTTCTGGGCATCATTTTTATGGAACCCAGATGTCAGATCTATTGTTGTAGAGAAGTTGGCTTCGGCTAGGCTTGCTGGAGTATTCGTAATGTTTGGTACGGACGACACTGTTGCTGTATTCAGCCTTTCAAGTCGATCACCATTCTATATCTTTTTGCACTTGATGAATCAGGGTTTTTGGGCACTATCCAAATTGCTGAATTGTATAGACTTCTCGAAGAGCGAATAATTTCAGCTTTTAACAGCGTTTTGATTTGTTGTTCTACTTGCTTTCTCATACTGGCTGGGTATGGATATGACTTGGTGTACAAAGGCTCCTCAGTACTCGTTTTTGTTATGTATGTAAATACATCTTAATGAATTATAATGTGAACTAACCTTAATCATAAATGTATCATCACATAAAACAGTTATGTTTTATTTATTAGTATTAGCCATATTTTATACCTATGTAATTTTAGTTTTTATAAAATAAAAGCAGTTGTTAATAAGACACTGACTAATGCATTATTACTTTTACAAAATGGTGTCAGGTGTAAAAGAATAAAATCAAAAATGTAAAATTTTTTCTAATTAAAATAAAATAATTTTTAAAAAATTAAAGTCGACACAAATTAAATATGAAATCAAAATAAAAAATAAAATATTTAAATTAAAATTAAAAAATTATAAAGTCATATTGAATGTATATGGTGTAATATCATATATATGTACCTACACGTGTCAAATTGTATATTGATATTAATATTTCAAAGTCAAACAGGTCATATGCGCATGAAATTATTAATTGTAGCGGATAATTAATTAAATTTGTTCAAAATGCCAAACGAGGAAAGTTCATCGAAATCATCAATACCATCATTTTTACCAGCACAAGAAATAAGAAATGTTATCAGTCGCCACAACAATTGCTCCAATGAATTTAAAGGCATCCAATCTTTCTTTAGCTTGGAAAAATTGGAAAAACCAATTTAAAATTTTTCTACGTGCTTCTAGTTTGGAACATGAAACAGAACAACGGAAAGTAGCTTTATTGTTACATCATTTAGGATCTGATTCATTACATATATTTAATTCATTCAACAGTGAAATATGATGATCTAATTAAAAAACTAGATTCATATTTTATACCGAAAGTTAATATAGCTATGGAATGTCACAAATTTTTTAGTCGAAAACAAGCTAATAGTGAAATGATTGAGGAGTATGTAACAGAATTAAAAAATTTGAGTCTCACTTGTGAATTTAATGATCTACGTGAAGATTTGGTTAAAGATATGTTTATTTGTGGGCTGTCGTCAAATCTTTCACATTTTTAAGGAAGATTATTAAGCGAAGGTAATATAAAATTACAAAAAGCGATCGATATAGCTAAAAATATTGAAATTGCAAAAATCAATACATCACAACTACAACAATCAAATGAAAATTCTCCTAATTTCGTCTCAGCTTTAACACGTTCTTTTAACAAAAAAAAATATCAAAAAAGAATACCACAATCTAACCAGAAATCGTCAACAAAAAACTTGGAAAAATTTAGTCAAAATCAAAAGTCGTCAACATGTGGAAAATGTGGACAAATACACAAAACAAAATATCCCGCGTATGGAGTTGTATGTCGTCTATGCAAAAAAACAAATCATTATGTCAAGATGTGTTTTCTTAACAACAAAATTAATATGCGTCAACCAGTCAAATATGTTAAAAATAACATATTTATACAGCAGCAGAAACACAAGAAAATGATTTCTTTATTGGAAATCTTAACATTAACAACATCACATCGAATTCAAAAAAAAGTGCAACAACGTATGAATAGAATGCAGAGGTAACAATTAATGGTAATAAATTTATTTTTCAGATTGACACAGGGGCACAAGCCAATGTTATTCCAATCAATATTATTAAAAAATTGAATTTAATTAAATTTATTAAAAAATCAGAAATTAATATTTTTACATTTAGTGGAGAAAAATTAAATATATTAGGTGTCATAGATCTTAAATTAAATTTTAAAAATGAAATATTTTATGAAAAATTTTACGTGCTCGATATCAATTACTGCAAAAATATTTTAGGACTAAAATTTTAGGATTAAAATTTAACAAGGCCAAATCAAAAATATTTTTAAAAGAAATTAAATTTATAGGTCACGTCTTTAATAAAAATGGAGTTAAACCGGACATTGATAAAATTAGGTCAATTCTAGAAATTCCAACCCCTAAATCGGTGCCAGATGTACAACGTTTCCTTGGCATGATGAATTATTTAGGGAGCTTTGTTGATAATTTGTCAATAAAGCTCCAATTGTCAAAAAAAATAAAAGATAATTTGTCAAAAAAATGAAAGTTATTGATAATCAAAAAATAAAAATTTGCGCGATCTTTTAAAAAAGGACATTCCCTGGGACTGGGACTCGATTCACGAACAGGAGTTCAACAATCTAAAGACTGAATTAACAAAAACGCCAGTTCTAACTTATTTTGACCCAAAAAGACAACTGACTTTATCTGTTGATGCTTCTGGCTACGCATTAGGTGCAACTATTATACTTAACGGATTAACTTATCCTTAACGGATGCGCAACATAACTACGCTCAAATAAAAAAACAGCTTTTAGCTGTACTTTTTGTATGCACTCGCTTCCATCAATACATATATGGTTTAAGTATTTTGGTTGAAACCGATCTTAAGCCATTGGTTTCGTTATTAAAAAGGCCTTTGTATCAAATACCTGCCAGACTACAAGGTTTTATGTTACGCCTTCAGGCATATGATTTAACTGTTCAATATAAACCTGGTAAATTTCTGTATATAGCAGACACACTTTCAAAGGCTTCGTTAAAAAAAAACTCATTAACCGAAGTTGATAAGGATATATCACTTCATTGCAATTTTTTAATGTCACAAATTTCACTTCCTGATTCGGATTTTATTGAAATTAGAAACTGCACTGACTCTGATAGATTATTTGAAAAAATTAAAGAATATTTAAAAAATGGATGGCCTGAAAATAAAAAATTAGTAGATAAAAGTGTAGTATTATATTACAAAATAAAGGATGACATACTTACATATCATAGACAATATTCTATTAAAAAATTTTCAGATTTTAATTCCAACTAGTCTACGTGATAAAATGCTACATCATTTACATGAAAGTCATATGGGAATTCAGCGTTGCCACAATTTAGCTTAATCTTCCATTTATTGGCCAAACATGAACAATGACATTTATAACTTAATATCAAATTGTGAAACTTCTGCAAAATTTCAAAATTCTAATCCTAAACAGGAACTTAAATCTCATGATACGGTCGAAATTCCGTGGCTTAAGGTCGGTTGTGATATATTCGAATTTAACAAAAAACCATATTTATTATTCGTGGACTATTATTCAAAATTTATTGAAATAGATCTTTTAAATTCTGGATATGATAGTCTTCAAGTAATCACAAAACTTAAATCAATATTTGCGAGACATGGTATACCACAAATTTTTTTTTGGATAATGGTCCACCTTATAATTCTAAAGAATTTAAACAATTTTGTCGGGACAAATTTTTATTTGGGATAATGGTCCACCTTATAATTCTAAAGAATTTAATTAATTTTGTCGGGACTGGAGCATTGAACATAAGTCCTTACTTACCTAGGTCAAACGGTTTAGCTGAAATCTCTATTCAAGCAATTAAAAAATTACTTACGAAGTGTGAAGAAACTAAAAATGAGCCATATGTGGCTTTGCTACATTATCGAACCACTCAAACAAATGGTATGGCAAGTTCAGCTCAAATTTTGAGGTCCAGAAGTCTCAGAACAAAAATACCTGCTATCACTAGGAATTTCGAGCCAAAAATTATCAATACATATGTCTTCAAAAACAAAATCAAAATTCTTCAAAATATTATAATAGGGTTTCTAGAAATTTAAAACCAGTCAAACCGGGTGAAAAAGTAATGTTTAAAAAGAATCCAACTTCTATTTGATTTCCTGGAGTCATAACGCAAAACTGTAAAGAACCTCGATCTTTTATTGTTCAGGATAGCGAGGGTGTTCTGTATCGCAGGAATCGTGAGCATATTTTGAAAGGAAAAGAAGAAAAACAAAAAGTTGATGTAGATTTAAATGTTGATATTCAAAAATCAGAAATTGAAAATACAAATAAAATTGAAAGTTTTGATAGTAACAAAAATAATGAAAACGAATATATTACTCAAAAGGGTAGGAAAGTAGTCCAACCTAGTCGATCAAATTACAAATTAAAATAAATGCGTAATATGTAGTCTTATTTGAAAGTAATAAGAATTTAAAGTTAAATTAAGCATTATGTATTTTCTGCGAAATGTACAAAAATATAAATTACTTAATTAAATAATTATGTAAATTCAAAAAAAAAAAACTTCGCTGTCGTTTATTGGATCAAATATTTCTAGTGTTTCCTTATTATTTCCACGATTTTTCCTTGCGTTGCCTTCGTTAAGTTATCAGCTTTTATTTTAATAATAGTAAATTGTGCGTTTGTTTTTAACGAATTTTTATATCTGGCTTGATTCTTAAGGTGCTTTCTCCCTGTCTATTGTAGCCTCAAGTTCTCGCGTTCCGACGAGAAATTTAAGTAGCTTGTTGTCCCTTGTCTCGAATTCTAAGTATGGAACTCTTGAGACGCGTCCGTCACAAAATTTATTTCCACTATTTGTAGTTTTCGATTCTCGTTCATTTTTTCTGCTGGTTTTGGCGGCCTAGGTGGAGCTTACATTACTTTTTGATGTTGTTTTTGATTGGTTCGGTACTCTGCCGGTAATGCTTCCTATTGGTAATACAGCTTTTGTGGACCAATCTTTGATTGTTGACATTTTGAGTCGAACATCTTGTTCAACTGTATATTGGTTTTGCTGTTAACATTTCTGTTGTATATGACGAAGTTTCGACAGCTTTCATTCTTTTGCTCTAGGTACGTTGAATATGCTTGTGGCGGCGTTGACGGTTCTGAAGCATCGAATATCTGGGCAATTCTCCATTAAATCCTCGGATAAAAACGTGCAATTCTTTGTTTCTCTGCTTTTCTATCGTTTTGATATTCTTTACTATTAAAGAGAATCGGTCCACTCTAGCGTAGAACTCGTCAATCGTTGAAGTTCCTTGAGTCAGCAAACTCATTTGGTGTTCCAATGTACGAATAGCTTTATTTCTGGCCAGTCCTCATTGAACAAGTTATACGAGGTGAGAATTGCGTCTGCTCTTCCTCTTCTCTTGCCTCTTAACGCCTGCAAAATCGCTCTACATATGAGTTTATTTTGTAGTACTGATTCTACACTAATCACCCATGACATGTACTGTACTGCATCACCGTCAAAGGTTGCTAAGTGTCTTACGCAGTCTGGAAGCCTTGATTTATCTTTCAGGTCGTTTTTTGGTACTTTCATATATCTTTGTCGTGTTTTGGTCCTGTCACATTTCTTGCCTGTTGTTGTGGCGTGCTTAGCTGTTACTACCACCTTAATTTGGATAGTATTTATAAGGTATGCTTGCGGTAAGAGTCCGCTAAAATCCAATAGAAATCTGGGCGCGATGGACTCACAATTAGCGGCTTTTTGGTCTGCGACTGATCCCTGAGGCACAGCAGAAATTATATGTGCTGCCTTGCACGGGGGAGTTATTCCCAAAGGCTAAAAGAGGAAAACTCCGAAATAAAACGAAACAGATGCAATAAACAAAATACAATGACTGTATACCCCAGGGGATAATCAAGTAATGCTTGAAAATTCAAACTCTTCGGAGGCTGGTCTGATGGATTCTGGGTGAGACCACTAAATTCGTAGTAGATCGGATGTGCGAACTGCAATGAGGTTCACCCTGTTAGCTATTAAGGTTGTTTGGTTGCAAAAGAATTGCAAAAAAGAAAATAAAACCGAACAAAATCAAGTTAAATTTAATGAACAAAGTTCATTAAATTTAACTTGATTTTTCTTCTCCAAAAATGAGAAGAATAACAACACCTAGCAAAGTGTTGAAGGGAGTATCATATTCACAGGCGCTTCAAAGCGAAACAAGATATAAGAATAATAATAAGGAACCTAAGAACAAAACCCTATAAATGAAAAGAACTGGCACAAATATTAAGCAAATGTTGTATAGTATGTCAAAGTAGATACATTGAGGTGTATACGTGAACACCAAAGAAATTAAGAAAAGATGTACGTAAATGAAATACGTATAGTAACTTGGAATGCTAATGGTGTTATATAATGTAATAAGAAACAAGAATTAGAGATATTTCTTAAAATGAGAATATAAATATTTGTTTACTGTCGGAGGTTATGATTGCAATTAAGCAGTAGAAACAGTTGAAATTCAGCTTGTTCCGATAAAAATTAAGTCTACTAAACAAGACTTTAGAGTTGGTGCTATATACTGCCGACCAAATTGCAGGATCAAGAAAAAAAACTTTTAAAGATCTCCTGTAGAAACATGGATATTATATCTAATAGAACGTGACTATAATGCCAAGCATACAGATTGGAGTTTTAAAATCACCTCAACTAATAACTAGGAAGATAGCTAACAGAAGCTATTCAAGAACTAGGTTGTTGCTATTACTGCACCGGCACTCCTACTTATTGGCCTACTGGCACTAACAAGATTTCTGATGTTATAGACTTTTTTATGACTAAAAGAATATCAGAAAACTTTCCAAGCCTTGAAGATAATTATGATTTTAATTCAGATCACTCTGCTGTCATATTAAAACTAAGTGAAGAAACAACTAGAACATTATATATAGCACTTTGACATATAGCACTACAGATGGGGTGAGCATATAATCAAGAGAACAATTAGATCTTGAGCTAGAAGAATTTATTGTAATAATATAAAAAGCTGAATGGAACCATACAAAAATGTCGATGTATAAACGACAGCAAATAGCTATCCTGAAGAAGTAACAGATTTAATAGGTGAAAAGAAAAGTAATCAAGGTGACGCGAACGTAGATGGCAACGTTCGCGTCACCTTGATTGAAAAAACTGTCTTAAACAGACTTTCCCAGGTGCTTAAGAGAATTCCGAGAATTTAATTCGGCGACATATGAAAATTATAAAATATAAAGAACTTGTCAGCCACGAAGGAAACGAATTATTCCTTGTGGAAGGCGATAAAGAACAAAAAGAAAACCGAATTATTTGCTGATCACTTAGAAAGCATATTCACACCAAAAGGAGTAACATTATACGTGAGTTTATGAAGCCAGCAGCATAGTTGCACTTACAAAAGTAGAAATTGCGCAAGAAACAAGATCCCTGAAGTTGAAAAAATCTCCAGATTTTGATCTTATAACTACGGAAGTACTGAGAGAGCTACCAGGCGAAGCTTTGAAATATTTGATGAAAACCATGAATGCAGCTATAGATTTTGGATATTTTCCTTGTGCTTCGAAAGTGGGAGAAGTAATTATGGTATCCAAACCTAGGAAATCCTTGAGAGAAACAGTTTGATTTAGAAGAAACCATTTTACAACAGACCAAGTCCATAGAATAACAAATATTATAGAAAAAAGCATAGAAGGTAAAGGAATCTGTTCTACGTTTAGAAATATTTCTAAACGTAGCACTGGCATTCGGCAAGGTATGGCACAAAGGCCTTATATTTGAATAAGGACAAATGATACCATCACCATTTGTAGCTATTTCGGAATCTTACTAAGCTGATAGATTGGCTCTTCCCAGTATGGGCCTTTCCCAGTATGTCAAATGCATGCAACTGACGTTAGTCATGAATTCCAAGGCAACATGACGCTAGCGTCATAAATCCCAACATATGTTGCTAACGCAATTGATTGTCATTTTAGTTTTTTTCGCATGTTTTTAGAGGCTAATGCATAAGTAATTTGTTTGAAAATTGCTCAAATTACAGGTGATTGTCATTTGCTAAATCAAGCGATTGACGTGATGACATGATCGTCAAATCTTTGACATACTGGGAAAGGGCCTATGTCTTTCTGAGAAAGACATTTGACATACTGGGAAAGGCCCATTATTTAGAATTTGACAAGTCGCTGAATGCTCCACGCTAAGAGAAATAAGAGCAGGTGTGTCTCAAGCGCAACGTTGTACTTACCTTACACGAGTGATCTACCACAAATAGAAAATGCTACGATAACCACTTTTGCTAGCGATACTGCAATATATGCAGTGGGATCGAGCATTGACGGTTCGACAAAAAAAAATACAGGAGGTAAGTAACAAAATAAGCCAGTGGACTAAAGATTGAAAAGTGGAGTTGAATGAAGCAAAATCGGTTCACATAAACTTCAGCAATCCATAACTCAGCAAAATACCAAGGTATGACTTTAGATGTCAAGCTAAGGTGGAAATAGCATATAAAGAAGAAATACATAGAATTAGAAAATAAATATAGAGAAAATTATTGGCTTCCAGGTTGTGAGTACGATTTAGTAATTGATAACAAAGTATTAATTTATAGCCAAATTATCAAACCAGTATGGCTATATGGCATTCAACTGTGGGGTTATGCCAAGAAGACTCATATAACAAAATTCAAACCTTCCACAGTAAAGCTCTACGGGGCATGGTAAATACGCCATACGTATATATGTATGTATGTACGTAACAGTGACATCCATAGAGATTTAGGCATTCCTTTGGTTCTAGATGAAATTAGGGGTTAGTTATTATAGGGCTCGTTTAGAACAGCATGTAAATATAGAAGCAGCTCGGCAGAATGTGGTTAATTGAGTCTGACGCAAATTTATAGCTCACATTTTTTTTTGTTGCGTCGCATTTTTTTTGCTATTCTGCTACACGCGAAAGTGGTAGAAAGTGGTACTTTAAATTTGTTGATGTTAAGTGATTAGAAAATTTAATTATTGGTTTTTAATTAACTGATGACGGAAAAAGCTATACATAATAAATAGTAAATAAGACAAAGGAAGACGATTAGGAACTTTACTTGGTTTTTGGTAAAAGCAGAGAATAAAAGTGATAAAGAAAACTGAAAAATGAGTTTTCCATTAACTCGATTAAAATTTAAAATTGCTGCCGATTGGTCGGTTTTACACTGGAATTAATAAAATTGCTCAATATTGCTATTGAAATATCTAATTATATTTATATCTTTTCCATTTTCTTTAAATATTAGTTTTCAGTCAAATTTGACAAAAAAATGTGACAATTTTCAAAAATGAATATTACAATATGGTATGAATATTTTCATATCATATTGTAAATCGGGCAGCTTCTCTGCAAGATAAACCTAATAAATTTTAGAGATGGTGCAAAAGCAACAACTTCAAGTGTGTTATTCCAAACAAAGGCAACTAATGATTTGAGATTATACAATAAATGGTCAAGTTCTGAGTAAGGTTATTTAACTGAGACGAGTCGATTCAAAATGAAATTTCAAGATCAAAGATCCTATTTTTCGTCCCCCTTATGAGGACAGGCAAAAATTGACTGATTTACCTACTTTAAACAAAAGACCCGACTTTTTTCAAGTTATGAAATCTAATTTCATTTCATCCGATATTTATAATAAAATCGTCGTCAACTCTAGTGTTAGGCCTTGTTCTCCTGATCTTTTTATAGTTCCATTCCATAGACGTTCAGTAGAGTGTTGAATCAGTGTAACAAGTTCAAGAACACTCTTGATTACAAAGGACACGATTAAAAAGCTTCCGCTTGCTTATGGTTAATTTATTCATTTCTAGTTGTTACCAATCTAATTAATACATATGAATATTGTAATTCTAAATATCAGTTATCTTCTATTTGGTTTGAATATACTTTAATATTTGAAATAAATTACTCGTAAATTGTATTTTAAAATAAGTTTTTTCTATAAATCGCCGCGAAATATTTCAGCGTAATAAACTCCAATAGTTCTTACATTCACTCGATATTGAAGATATCGGGATATACTCAGTGCTCTAAGTGAGGCGGGATGGAGTGGGATGCCATCCCAGTACTTTTAAATAATTGGAAATCCATCCTACTACTTAATAGGAGAGAAAAATGCGTTCCGGAACATGTTTTATAAAATTTAAGAAAATTTTCTAATGAATTTTAAAAATTTTTTTAACAAAAAATTAAATATATGTATGTAATTTTAAATAAGACCAATTTCAAATAGTAACGTATAATTTTTTTCTATTAATGAAATTTTCGTTACTACATTTCTTTGGTAACAATTTGCACAGTTTTTGATTCAATTTTTAGTTCATTTAATTTTGAATATAAATATTCTCGTTAGTTTACTTCCAAAGTTTGGTAAGTTTTGTTTAGTTATTTTTTTAAAAAATAACTAAAATAATACTTTTTTTTTTTTTTATTTTTTTTTTTACCATCCTACCACTTTGAGTACCCCACTTCGACCACTGGATATACTTAAATCTAGGTGTTGAGCTCGTATGAAATATACCGATATTACATACACAAATTAAATCATTCCTGCTCAATAAAAACAAATTATGTATAACAAATCTACTATTTTGAGTTGAAAACTTAATCTTCATCCCTGATGATACTCATTATAGAGGTATATAGAGAATAGAACTATTATTTTTTAAGAAAGTGACAAATTTCCTACTGCGTCTGCAAACACTCATAAAATCTATACCGATCCTTCAAAACTGCCTGTATATATAAAATCTTATGGTTGAGCTGAAGAGATGTAGTAAAAGATAATGTTTTGGAAATTATACAACCGAGTAATACTAATACACAAAATTGCCCATTATTACTGATACATAAAAATTTAGGTCCAGGTGGCAGGTAGTTCAAGTAATGCTCCCTCTATTTTTCAAAGTTTAATGTACATAGCAATAACCAGTGAGTTAGGTTTATTCAATAAGACGATTATACAATTTAATGCAAAAATTTAGCTCGACATAATAAAATTGAATAAATTAACTGAATAGTAAGATGCATGCCAGCGTTATGTTTTTAATCCAAATCGATTCTCACTAAAATACCAATTCAGTGCACAATTTTGAAAATATGCATACACATAAATATGTATGAGTTTCCATTTTCAATCCAACAATTTACCTGCAATTTCTTCATACCTCTCTAGCTTAATTGGTAGAGCTCCTGCCTAGAAAGCGGTAAGTCACTGGTTCGAGTCCAGTTCGAGGAGAAACATTTTTTAATTTTTCTACTTTGACTCATTCCTTTGATTATGTCATCCATATGTTCGGCAGTTGTATGAAGCAATTTCCATTAGCTATTGCTTCTCTTACTAAAGCCATAATTTAATAAAAAAATTCAGTAAAAAAATGTAACGATTTATTGTGGAAGACGTTATTTGGACAGCTTTGTTATCATATTTTTTTTCTCCTTAGATAATTAAATATTTTATAAGTAATACTATACATTTTTTTTCGTTTAATTAACAAGTTGTAAATACCGATTCCACGCCAAATTTTTTTATGCAATAATTAACAGCTGCATAAATAAATAACAATCTTTGTTCCACAGCTCGTTTATTATATTCAGTAATAATTTCTGTTTGCTCGTTACTTTTTAAAATTTCATCCACTAAACTTGTTAATGTACCTCCAGAAACAATTTGAAGGTTATTCCAAGTAGTATTTCTTATTAAGCAGCACTGATATAAGGGAGCCAAAATGTCAAAAAATACTTTATTTGGATTTCCAAAAGATTTTCCATTATCTAGAAATATAATGTTTCCTTTCATGATCTCATAGTGATGTCGATCTCCATTTTGAATAAGAAAATCGAAAATTGATAAATCAACATAATCCAATAATTTTTCGTGGTCGATACCTTTTTTTAAAGACCTGAAAATTTATGAAAATATGAAATTAAAGACTGTGGAGTAACTGAATAAATCAATTTAAATAGCATATACTTGCAATAGTCCTTGTTTTCTTCCCATTTAGCTTTCAAATGGTTTTTATAAGTTCTTTGCCAAGGAGATCTAACTTTCTTTAAGATTCCAGGAATTATAAGAATTGCAGCACCCTCAATCAAGTTATCATTGTCACCACAAATGTATTCTTCTTTCCTACAGTAATAACATTTTCCAAAAAGGCAATATTCCCCGGTAGCTGTAATAAAATTGAATATAAAATTATTTTATTCCGTTATGTAAAAGTGTTCATGTGTTTAATGTGAAATTCATGGACCAAGTGACTGTGAGCAAAGTTCATATGTACATTATGAACATATATTTGTATATATAGTTCTCCAGTGTAGAACACATACATATGTATGTTATATAAGGCCATGTGCTACCTAAAAAGTTGCGAGAAGGAACAAAAATGTCAATATCAATATTTCAACTCAAAAGTACAATCATAATTTTACATGGCAAACGATACGTGTATGTTATACGATCGAGCGTATATCACATATTAACAGAAGTTTGGTTACATTTATTAAAAATTATATATATTTAAATTATGAAAAAATAATATAAAAAAAATTTTATATTATTTTATATTATTTTTTAAAAGTAATATTTATAGCTATATCTAAATCTAACCTTATTAAAAATTAAATAAAAAGAATAGAATAAATTAAAAAAGTACTTTTGTGTTTGCTTTCTTATTTATTATTTAAATTTAGGTAAAACTAAAAACTGATGGATATCGACTCCAATGTAAAAAAATAAAATCAAAAGGGGTTTTGCGGACTGCATAAAAAAGACATTCCAATCACACGTTCATCAATATTGCAACCCAATAATATAATCATAATTTTACATGGCAAACGATACGTGCGAATAAACAAAATTTTATTTAAAATAGTACACACTTGACATTTTATGATATTATTTATGTATTATTTTTTATTAACATTGATTGATTTTAATTTGATTTTATTATATTTATAATTTGGTAAGTGTGTTTTCTATTTTGCTTTAATTAAGTAATAGCAAATAAGGTAACAAATAGTCTTGAAGATAATTCTTTGATCAATATCCAGCAAAAAATTGTACTATCGATAGAAAAAAAGGTAGCAGATTTCTCCTGCATATAAATACACTACGAGATACGACATCTTCTAATACGACATTTCGAGTTACGACATGATATAAATTTGGATCATTTTTATTCGGCTTACGACATTGTTCCTAATACGACATTGAAAATTTAAAAAAAAAAATTGTTTTTTTGACAGATTTTACTGTTTTTTGAATAAAAATCTATACCGAATATAGCTATAAGACGAGACTAAAAGCACATACTCCAACAATGAACTCTTTCTAGTTAAAAATTCTAGTAAGTAGTTTAGAATACGAATTGAAGTGATAAAATATCAACTTATTTAGATTTTATTTTATTTATTTTTGTTACATCATTGAATTTTTTTTATTTTGTTATTATATTTTGTTGTTTTTTTTTCCAACTTTGTTTCCTTTTTGTAAAAAAAAAAGTTAATTTTTTTATAAGATAGTTTGTCTAATTCACTTTTTGTTTCAATACATTTTTTTTCCTCCTCAAACGACAATTCGAGTTACGACATAAATTTCTGGGACCAAAAATGTCGTATCTCGAGGACTTAGTGTAAATGATTATAACTTCAGAACCACGCAACATAGAGTAACCATAGACATATTAATAAACTGACACTCTAAGAAACTGAAAAAATACCAACTATCAACATTTTGTAAAAATAAATGAGCTAACAAAAAATGGGTCAAATTCCAATATGCTTTTCTTCTAACTGGTAAATTCAAGCAAGTATTTCAAAAATATACATGAATTTAGTTTTCTAATAAATAATAATAATAATTAAAAAAAAAACTAAGAAATATAATAAATAAAATTTACAATGATAAAAATTAGGAATATATGAAATAACTTGTGGAAATTGTAGCGCTAAATGTATAAGACGAACAAAAAAATATAGCAATTAGAGTTAAAGAACATATAACACATATCAAATAATAGTAGACCCACGTCAACACGTCAAAGACAATAATAAATTAGACGATTGGCAAAATTGATCAACAAACACAAAAGACACCAAAATCTGGTGAACATAAGGCAAAACCAATACTATCGCCACTTTTTATCTTAATAAAACTGTAATATGGACGAATTGAAAATAACGACAAATGATCTTTATATTATTTTTTAGGATTTGTTTGTATTTTATTACTGTTTGATTCTATAAAAAAAATTATGTTATGTCTGTTAGGTTAAATTTTAATTTATTTACTATTAATCTATTTTATTAGTTAAATGTTAAAATAGATTTATTATTTTGAAGATGTTGTTTGCAAGTTTTCAATAATACATATTAATTATTGAATATATGTATGTTAAAAATAATTAAAACTAGATTGTACATTTTTATTTTATCAGAAGTCTTATTTGAATTAGTAAATATATTTCAATAAGAGAAGTTTGATTACATTTATTAAGAATTATATCTTTAAATTATGAAAAAATAATATAAAAAAAGTTTAGTCGAATTGAAGCTGATGATTAAAAATTAAATAATAAAAGTAAATAAAAAGAATAGAATAAATTAAAAAAGTACTTTTGTGTTTGCTTTCTTATTCAATATTTAAATTTAAGTAAAACCAAAAAGTGGTCGAAGTCGACTTCTTTTAAAAAAAAAAAATAAAATCGAAATTGGTTTTACGGACTGTGTTGCACAAATAATATAAAATTTGACATCTTAAATTAGACGTAAAAGTACATTGTATGACCAGTAACTATGCATGTATTATTCGATCAATGTAAATATCCATGTACATATGTATTTCAATTAAGTTCCATCCATGTATGTATTCTTAAAATTAGTAATAGGAAATAGACTGAAACCTATTCGAAATCTTTGCTTCGCCTATTAAAATACAGGTTATAATTCCATGTGTCATTGTTCTTTTGCATATCTGATAAAAACTCAAAGGGAAAGCAAAAGAAATATCACAATAAAAAGAAAAAATAAAACTATAATAACCGAAATTATTTGTCAGGTTGCGTCAATAATATTTTTACAGCGAACGTGCAAATAGATAAAAAGCGAAATGTCTCTAAAAAACTATAAATAGCTCAACATTTGCGAATGAAGAAACAATCAAATATTATTCTTTACATAGCAAACATAATTATCTAAACAAGCCTATGAATACTCTTCAAATTAAAAATGTATTGGCATGTAATCAGCAAACTTAAAAAAATTTTGGAAGAAGTTTTCCTCTAAATAAACCTAACAAAAATATTCAAATACACAGATGTTTATACCAAACCAGGTAAACATCGGGTATGTATTTTTATATTCAGAATCGGGTATTTTTATTTCGATTCATATGACCAAGCACCTTTTCAAAAAGAACTTCAACATTTTCTAAGGGCAATTTCAAAGAATTCATATACTGTTTAGAATTACAAAATATTACAAGAGGATCTTTCAGAAGTTTGCGGGCAATATTGCTGCGTGTATTTACGTTACAGATGTAAAGGTCATAGCATGTATATATTTTTATATATTTTCAACGACCTCAATTTTAACGATAAAACAGTTTTGAAATTGTTTGCAAAATTTTTCTACATCAAGAACAAACGAAAAATTACATGCAAATATGCAAGAAACCGTTTATGTTGGAGTCTGCTCGGATCAGAGCATTGAAAATGTTAGCATTGCTCGGAGCAATTAAAATCAGCAACAAAATATGTCTTTTTGCAACATCGGCGGCCGTCTGTATCAATTTGATAAAACTCTTCACTTCAAAATCTAGTCTGCAGTTCAGCGTTTATATTTCTAATAACATGATGTTTGAAGCCTACCCAATCTGTGGTTTTGTTGACTAAAGTCGTTAAGCTCCGTTTGATAGCTATTTTCTCACTAATATTACAGCTGAGTGATAGAGACTCAAATTGAGATTATCTTTCAAGTTCATAAAATTTGTTCAAATCCGTTTAAATATAAAAAAGTCAATAAAATCCAAGATTTTGTTAGCAATCAGTAGGCCGTTAATTAGCAGAATAGCTCTCCTTAGTTCTCTACCCCTAGTTAAGGTCAATCTCGAGCTCCCATCCACATGTTTGGTATTATAGTTACCTATTCCCTACCCCCCTTCCTGCGCATAAGAGATCTTTAAAAATATCCTTTGTAGCACTTTTCCAAAAAATTTAAAAAAAGAAGTGCTTATTAGTTTCACTCTGTCCGTCCGTCGGTGGACATGGTTACAAAACTTCTACAACCTTTAAGATAGAAAGCTGAAATTTTATATGTACATAGATCTTTACTAGAAACTTATTTCCGTAAAACAAAATTTTTACCTATCTCACCCACTCTAAAAGTTATACGCCCAAAAAACCTAAAAATGCCATTTTTTAACTATTTATTGCAGTGAAACCATAAGCATTTTTCAAATTTTGCAAACGCAGAAAGGCAGTGGATTGCTTCTCCTATCGCAGCATGGTATAGTTAAAATTTAAATCTGCAATTAAGTTTGCAGATGCCCTCTTTCAGCTCCTAACACAGGTTTTCGAAATCGCTTACACGCAAAACTACCATTGGTCAACTTTCCTGATGTAACGGCGCTTTTATATTACCTTCAAAGATTTTACTTTTGTCATAGCCCAAACTTTTGAAAAGGTGTTCACACAATTACACAGTATGTTCAACTACTCGAATCATTCCTTACTAATGGGTTACTTGAAATTAAACAAGAAGAACAATATGCTTCGCTTACAGATTTTGGGCCCAGAGGACCACAGGGAAGAATAATCGGGACCAATATTATACTTATTGTAAACTAATAATATTCCACAAATGGGGTTTATGACTTCGGCAACATTTGCAGACGATACTGCAATAATTGCAATAGGAAAAAATGTAAAAGAGTCAACTAATAAATTACAGAGTGCCAGTAACGAGATGGACTAAAAAATGAAACATAAGCCTTAACAAGGTGAAATCGATCCACGTAGACTTCACCAATAGAAAAATTTATAATTCTCTTTCAGTCTCAATCAATGGTGTAATAATCTCATATGCAAATGATGGGTGTATTATGGCTATAACCCAGCCAGCGTTTTTTCCACTGCCGCCCCCCTGTGATCAGACGCAGACCAGGAAACCGCCCTTTCTAGATCAGGCGCCCCTGAATTTTGTCAGAATTTTAGTGGACTTATACAACAAGCATGCCTGCTATGGGTATTTTACTCCCCAACCCACCGGGAAAATAATTTAGTTACTAGACTTTTTCAGTAGAGCCATTATTTTTATAAAAAGAGTTTATTTAAATATTTAAGGTTCCTACATGCTTATAAAATATAGTTGCATAAATAAACATATTTTCAAAGTTAAAAAAAGGTTGAATTTAAGCAAAAGCAATATGTGCAAACATAAAATTTTGCATGTTTTAATAAAATAAGTACATAAGCTACATAAGTCGGTATTTAGTTATTTAAACCAAATAAAAATTAATTCAAATGAATTAAACATGAATTATTCAAACAAAAATTTTACAAACAACGAGCTTTAAATCTACCTGCATTTTTTTCATTCTTTTCTTATACTTTAAATGTCTCCTTTAGAAGAAATAAAATACATATTAATAATTTTTACAAAATTCAAGAAAAATACCAATGCTCACGTGTAAAAACCAATTTACATTATCGTTTTTAACTTAGCTAATCTTATAAAGTATACATTGCAAAAATTCAATGCTTTAAAATTAGTTTCTTAATTATTTTAAAACGTATAAATTTAATTCACAATTTCTTTACGAGTATATCAAGCAAAATTTAATTTTACATTTTGATCTAGTTTTTGTGTTACCTAATTCTAATATAGTAAACAATTATAAAATATATGTTCAATATGCAAATTTAAGTTTTTTAAATCAGTAAAAGCACACTTGTGATTTTGATTCAATCTATGCTTATAAATTTTTCTATATATTTTTTCTAGGATTTTGCTGAATTCAATTTTGAATAGAAATTGTTTTTCTTTCATTTATATTAATTACACCAAAATCAAAACTTTCTTCATGTCCATCTATAGATCAACCTTTAATTTCCCCGTTTGCACAAGTTATTAGCAAATATTTATAAATTGCTATAAAGCAAAATTCGTTTTTTTTATTTAGTTCAGTTAAAAAAAAAATTCAACAAAATGATTCATAACTTCTTAATTTGCCTTAAGGTGGTAAATCTTTATCCATATTATTAATCTGGTTTCGCAAATATTTTTCCAGAAACACTTTCTTTTGAAGTCCTTTGACATAATATTTATCACTTTAATTAATGTGACCGTGACTTCGTATAAATTACCAAAAATGGAGTTGTTATGAATTGTAGCCATCTCCTTCAGATACTGTTTATTATCGTTTCCGACAATAAATTGCAGATCAATTATTAGCACATTTTGTGCCATGCTTTTTATGTTCGTTTTCAAATAGAAATGAAATTCTATTTTTATAAACTTACTTATTTATATACAAAATTTGTGCACAAACCTATTTTCTTAATCGCTTAAAAAACCAAAGGAATTGTTTGAAAATTATCACGGCAAGCAAGATTCGTAAATATAAACCCAAACTGCTTTTTCATCTTCTGATGTTACTTTAAAATCTAGCGTCTAATTTTATTTGAAGTTGTAAAATAAATATCACTTGCCCCAAAAAAATTTGTAATTATTTCCTTCCTTTAGTGTTGCGGTACTTTTATTACTTGTTATTTCTTTACATTTTACAGTGGTACTATATCCACTTTTGTCAGGATTATAATAACAGTAAGATTAACTTTTAGGAGTAGTCGATACAAATTCTGTACCATAAAAATTTTTGCTACAGAATGCAAATTCGTTTGTTAAATCTCCTATAAAATTTTCTACAATAATAAACAAACATTTTTTTAAAAAGTGTTTTAAAGTAAAGTTACAAACATATAATAATATACATTACCTGTTTGCAGCATACATTCGCGATTCTCAGTATTTTGTACAAATATCATAGAATCTGTATCGGAATAAAGAATTTTTTTTCCAATTTTACTCATTTCGTAATACAACAAACATCTAGCATGTGCTTTAGTTCAATTATAGGAGATTGGATTGATTTTTAAGTACTGGATTCAGTTCTGCAAAATTATATTTCAAACTACTCCAAACTTGATATTCACTTGCAACAAATGTAACTGAAATTGACGATTTTGCTAAATTTTTTAGAGAAGGATTTGAAGCAATTTTAGATTTATCTAATATTTCTCCTTATTTTTCGAAACAATAAATGAAGAGGAAAACTCTTTAAATTTTATCAACACGCTTGAATACCCAAAACAATCAATATTAAATTTCAATTAAAAAAATTACTTAGATCCTAATACCTTAAAAGGATTAAACTATTACAATACATTGTAATATAATAACAAAAAAATTTGTTATTATTTATCAGTAAATTTGTTATTTTTTATTTGTTAATTTATTTAAATTTATAAATAAAAAATAATTTTTTTTTTAACAAATAAATTATTTGTTAATTATTTAAATTTGTTATTCAGTAGAATGCTTAAAGAATCATGCGTAACAAACCGCTAATGCGTAAACAAACCGCTTTTAAAAAGTGAGGACCTTCTTTTAAACTTTATGCATTGAAAATATAGACCTTACGCATTGGTAAGTTTTCGCATAATTAAAACGAAATACAGGAGGAAAGTAATCATGGAGGGAGATACCCTCCAATATTTCCTTCCCTCGAGGCAATTTACATTTATAACAAACAAAAATATAACGGATCACTCCGTTTCCCCCGATTTGAAGAAGGTCATGATGGGTAGGGATGACACAAAATTTCGCGCACGAGTCAAAATAAAAGAATATATCTTATGTACATATATAATTTAAAATATGTTATTTTGAAAAGAAAATATAAATAATAAATACTATAACAAAGTAATTACCAAGACAAAAATTCTGTTTTACTTCATTATTTTTTTACTGTAGGTCAGTGGTCGAAGTGGGATACTCAAAGTGGTGGGATGGTAAAAAGAAAAAAATATTATTTTAGTTATTTTTTAAAAAAATAACTCAACAAAATTTACCAAACTTTGGAAGTAAACTAACGAGAATATTTATATTCAAAATTAAATCAACTAAAAATTGAATCAAAAACTGTGCAAATTGTTACCAAAGAAATGCATAGACTACTATGTACTACGAAAATTTCATTAATAGAAAAAAATTATACACTACTACTTGAAATTGGTCTTATTTAAAATTACATATGTATATTTAATTTTTTGTTAAAAAAATTTTTAAAATTCATTAGAAAATTTTCTTAAATTTTAAAAATCATGTTCCGGAACGCATTTTTCTCTCCTATTAAGTAGTGGGATGGATTTCCAATTATTTAAAAGTACTGGGATGGCATCCCACTCCATCCCGCCACACTTCGAGCACTGCAGTGTAGGTGCAATTAACATGAATGCTGGAGTATTATGAAATTTTTTTTTTCTTTTTTCAATTAATATGAATAAGCACAAAACAATAAACAAATAAAATTTCAGATTTGCTATTCAACTTGAATTAGTATGAATTATGAACTTGAAAAAAAGATCATCTTTATTCTTTTTTTAGTTAGCATGTTACTCAAGCAAAACATAAACAAAATACAAATAGAACTTCTTTCCAACTTAAGTTACACATTTAACAATTGATAGAACACATTGGGGGGATGGGTACGTAAGTGAGAAGTTAACTGAACTGAGTTTAGGGTAAAAAATGAGTGCGGTAAATCTGGAAGCATCTGATCTAGAGCGGACGCCTCTCTAGTCTGCGTCTGATTTCTCAGGAACGGCAGCTTCATATAAAATGGAAAACTTTCAACCTTCCAGAAGGCAACGGAAAACCACTGGAATACATTTTCCCGCGAAAAATCATATGTCAAATAACACAAAACAACGGCCCTCAGTCTCCGGCAAAACGAGGAAATGAGATGCAATGTATGAAAATTCACATATTGGGTTTTAGTAAAAATTGGTGGCTGAACTTGGGAACATGCTCGTAAAATGAAGCCAAACTTTACTATTCAGTATTAGTCGACAGTATTACAACAGGGCGTGTATCCAGCTACAAGTATCTTGGATATTGGGTAAATGAGCATTGGACTTGCGAACAAGAAATCAAATGTCGTATTGAAATGTCGTATTGAAATGTCGAGAAGTGCATTTATTCAGTACAAAAAGTTTTATGCAGTGCAGAATTAAATTTGGACCTTCGACTACGTTTTGTGAAGTTTTATGTACGGACTGTACGTGCTTTTATATGGGGTTGAGTCATGGAAGTTAAGGACTACCGACATGAATAAGCTCGAGACATTTTAGATGTGGATATGTAAGGTATGCTTAATATGTCATGGGTAAATCATGTCACAAAAAATGAAGTGCTTCGAAGATTAAGTACGGATTGAGAACTTCTATCGAACATAAAACGAAGAAAAATAACAAAATTTCAACATGTAGTTAGAGGTCAGAAATGCGAACTCCTTCAGCTCATCCCGCAGGGTAAGATCGAAGGAAAAAGAGGCATGGGGCGTAAGCAAATGTTATGGTTACGCAACATTAGAAACTGGACAGGTGTATCAAATATTGGCGATGTGACACGCATGGCACTGGATTAGGCTGAGTATGAGAGTATTTTACCCAGAATTCAATAGCTGCAACAGGAAAGACATTTGACCGCTAACATCCAATAGTGGATAGGTATGCAAGAGAGAGAGAACACATTGACTTTTTTTTTAAAACCTACAAAAATTCTTTTATTTGTTTCAATAAGAGAAGTTTGATTACATTTATTAAGAATTATATCTTTAAATTATGAAAAAATAATATAAAAAAAGTTTAGTCGAATTGAAGCTGATGATTAAAAATTAAATAATAAAAGTAAATAAAAAGAATAGAATAAATTAAAAAAGTACTTTTGTGTTTGCTTTCTTATTCAATATTTAAATTTAAGTAAAACCAAAAAGTGGTCGAAGTCGACTTCTTTTAAAAAAAAAAATAAAATCGAAATTGGTTTTACGGACTGTGTTGCACAAATAATATAAAATTTGACATCTTAAATTAGACGTAAAAGTACATTGTATGACCAGTAACTATGCATGTATTATTCGATCAATGTAAATATCCATGTACATATGTATTTCAATTAAGTTCCATCCATGTATGTATTCTTAAAATTAGTAATAGGAAATAGACTGAAACCTATTCGAAATCTTTGCTTCGCCTATTAAAATACAGGTTATAATTCCATGTGTCATTGTTCTTTTGCATATCTGATAAAAACTCAAAGGGAAAGCAAAAGAAATATCACAATAAAAAGAAAAAATAAAACTATAATAACCGAAATTATTTGTCAGGTTGCGTCAATAATATTTTTACAGCGAACGTGCAAATAGATAAAAAGCGAAATGTCTCTAAAAAACTATAAATAGCTCAACATTTGCGAATGAAGAAACAATCAAATATTATTCTTTACATAGCAAACATAATTATCTAAACAAGCCTATGAATACTCTTCAAATTAAAAATGTATTGGCATGTAATCAGCAAACTTAAAAAAATTTTGGAAGAAGTTTTCCTCTAAATAAACCTAACAAAAATATTCAAATACACAGATGTTTATACCAAACCAGGTAAACATCGGGTATGTATTTTTATATTCAGAATCGGGTATTTTTATTTCGATTCATATGACCAAGCACCTTTTCAAAAAGAACTTCAACATTTTCTAAGGGCAATTTCAAAGAATTCATATACTGTTTAGAATTACAAAATATTACAAGAGGATCTTTCAGAAGTTTGCGGGCAATATTGCTGCGTGTATTTACGTTACAGATGTAAAGGTCATAGCATGTATATATTTTTATATATTTTCAACGACCTCAATTTTAACGATAAAACAGTTTTGAAATTGTTTGCAAAATTTTTCTACATCAAGAACAAACGAAAAATTACATGCAAATATGCAAGAAACCGTTTATGTTGGAGTCTGCTCGGATCAGAGCATTGAAAATGTTAGCATTGCTCGGAGCAATTAAAATCAGCAACAAAATATGTCTTTTTGCAACATCGGCGGCCGTCTGTATCAATTTGATAAAACTCTTCACTTCAAAATCTAGTCTGCAGTTCAGCGTTTATATTTCTAATAACATGATGTTTGAAGCCTACCCAATCTGTGGTTTTGTTGACTAAAGTCGTTAAGCTCCGTTTGATAGCTATTTTCTCACTAATATTACAGCTGAGTGATAGAGACTCAAATTGAGATTATCTTTCAAGTTCATAAAATTTGTTCAAATCCGTTTAAATATAAAAAAGTCAATAAAATCCAAGATTTTGTTAGCAATCAGTAGGCCGTTAATTAGCAGAATAGCTCTCCTTAGTTCTCTACCCCTAGTTAAGGTCAATCTCGAGCTCCCATCCACATGTTTGGTATTATAGTTACCTATTCCCTACCCCCCTTCCTGCGCATAAGAGATCTTTAAAAATATCCTTTGTAGCACTTTTCCAAAAAATTTAAAAAAAGAAGTGCTTATTAGTTTCACTCTGTCCGTCCGTCGGTGGACATGGTTACAAAACTTCTACAACCTTTAAGATAGAAAGCTGAAATTTTATATGTACATAGATCTTTACTAGAAACTTATTTCCGTAAAACAAAATTTTTACCTATCTCACCCACTCTAAAAGTTATACGCCCAAAAAACCTAAAAATGCCATTTTTTAACTATTTATTGCAGTGAAACCATAAGCATTTTTCAAATTTTGCAAACGCAGAAAGGCAGTGGATTGCTTCTCCTATCGCAGCATGGTATAGTTAAAATTTAAATCTGCAATTAAGTTTGCAGATGCCCTCTTTCAGCTCCTAACACAGGTTTTCGAAATCGCTTACACGCAAAACTACCATTGGTCAACTTTCCTGATGTAACGGCGCTTTTATATTACCTTCAAAGATTTTACTTTTGTCATAGCCCAAACTTTTGAAAAGGTGTTCACACAATTACACAGTATGTTCAACTACTCGAATCATTCCTTACTAATGGGTTACTTGAAATTAAACAAGAAGAACAATATGCTTCGCTTACAGATTTTGGGCCCAGAGGACCACAGGGAAGAATAATCGGGACCAATATTATACTTATTGTAAACTAATAATATTCCACAAATGGGGTTTATGACTTCGGCAACATTTGCAGACGATACTGCAATAATTGCAATAGGAAAAAATGTAAAAGAGTCAACTAATAAATTACAGAGTGCCAGTAACGAGATGGACTAAAAAATGAAACATAAGCCTTAACAAGGTGAAATCGATCCACGTAGACTTCACCAATAGAAAAATTTATAATTCTCTTTCAGTCTCAATCAATGGTGTAATAATCTCATATGCAAATGATGGGTGTATTATGGCTATAACCCAGCCAGCGTTTTTTCCACTGCCGCCCCCCTGTGATCAGACGCAGACCAGGAAACCGCCCTTTCTAGATCAGGCGCCCCTGAATTTTGTCAGAATTTTAGTGGACTTATACAACAAGCATGCCTGCTATGGGTATTTTACTCCCCAACCCACCGGGAAAATAATTTAGTTACTAGACTTTTTCAGTAGAGCCATTATTTTTATAAAAAGAGTTTATTTAAATATTTAAGGTTCCTACATGCTTATAAAATATAGTTGCATAAATAAACATATTTTCAAAGTTAAAAAAAGGTTGAATTTAAGCAAAAGCAATATGTGCAAACATAAAATTTTGCATGTTTTAATAAAATAAGTACATAAGCTACATAAGTCGGTATTTAGTTATTTAAACCAAATAAAAATTAATTCAAATGAATTAAACATGAATTATTCAAACAAAAATTTTACAAACAACGAGCTTTAAATCTACCTGCATTTTTTTCATTCTTTTCTTATACTTTAAATGTCTCCTTTAGAAGAAATAAAATACATATTAATAATTTTTACAAAATTCAAGAAAAATACCAATGCTCACGTGTAAAAACCAATTTACATTATCGTTTTTAACTTAGCTAATCTTATAAAGTATACATTGCAAAAATTCAATGCTTTAAAATTAGTTTCTTAATTATTTTAAAACGTATAAATTTAATTCACAATTTCTTTACGAGTATATCAAGCAAAATTTAATTTTACATTTTGATCTAGTTTTTGTGTTACCTAATTCTAATATAGTAAACAATTATAAAATATATGTTCAATATGCAAATTTAAGTTTTTTAAATCAGTAAAAGCACACTTGTGATTTTGATTCAATCTATGCTTATAAATTTTTCTATATATTTTTTCTAGGATTTTGCTGAATTCAATTTTGAATAGAAATTGTTTTTCTTTCATTTATATTAATTACACCAAAATCAAAACTTTCTTCATGTCCATCTATAGATCAACCTTTAATTTCCCCGTTTGCACAAGTTATTAGCAAATATTTATAAATTGCTATAAAGCAAAATTCGTTTTTTTTATTTAGTTCAGTTAAAAAAAAAATTCAACAAAATGATTCATAACTTCTTAATTTGCCTTAAGGTGGTAAATCTTTATCCATATTATTAATCTGGTTTCGCAAATATTTTTCCAGAAACACTTTCTTTTGAAGTCCTTTGACATAATATTTATCACTTTAATTAATGTGACCGTGACTTCGTATAAATTACCAAAAATGGAGTTGTTATGAATTGTAGCCATCTCCTTCAGATACTGTTTATTATCGTTTCCGACAATAAATTGCAGATCAATTATTAGCACATTTTGTGCCATGCTTTTTATGTTCGTTTTCAAATAGAAATGAAATTCTATTTTTATAAACTTACTTATTTATATACAAAATTTGTGCACAAACCTATTTTCTTAATCGCTTAAAAAACCAAAGGAATTGTTTGAAAATTATCACGGCAAGCAAGATTCGTAAATATAAACCCAAACTGCTTTTTCATCTTCTGATGTTACTTTAAAATCTAGCGTCTAATTTTATTTGAAGTTGTAAAATAAATATCACTTGCCCCAAAAAAATTTGTAATTATTTCCTTCCTTTAGTGTTGCGGTACTTTTATTACTTGTTATTTCTTTACATTTTACAGTGGTACTATATCCACTTTTGTCAGGATTATAATAACAGTAAGATTAACTTTTAGGAGTAGTCGATACAAATTCTGTACCATAAAAATTTTTGCTACAGAATGCAAATTCGTTTGTTAAATCTCCTATAAAATTTTCTACAATAATAAACAAACATTTTTTTAAAAAGTGTTTTAAAGTAAAGTTACAAACATATAATAATATACATTACCTGTTTGCAGCATACATTCGCGATTCTCAGTATTTTGTACAAATATCATAGAATCTGTATCGGAATAAAGAATTTTTTTTCCAATTTTACTCATTTCGTAATACAACAAACATCTAGCATGTGCTTTAGTTCAATTATAGGAGATTGGATTGATTTTTAAGTACTGGATTCAGTTCTGCAAAATTATATTTCAAACTACTCCAAACTTGATATTCACTTGCAACAAATGTAACTGAAATTGACGATTTTGCTAAATTTTTTAGAGAAGGATTTGAAGCAATTTTAGATTTATCTAATATTTCTCCTTATTTTTCGAAACAATAAATGAAGAGGAAAACTCTTTAAATTTTATCAACACGCTTGAATACCCAAAACAATCAATATTAAATTTCAATTAAAAAAATTACTTAGATCCTAATACCTTAAAAGGATTAAACTATTACAATACATTGTAATATAATAACAAAAAAATTTGTTATTATTTATCAGTAAATTTGTTATTTTTTATTTGTTAATTTATTTAAATTTATAAATAAAAAATAATTTTTTTTTTAACAAATAAATTATTTGTTAATTATTTAAATTTGTTATTCAGTAGAATGCTTAAAGAATCATGCGTAACAAACCGCTAATGCGTAAACAAACCGCTTTTAAAAAGTGAGGACCTTCTTTTAAACTTTATGCATTGAAAATATAGACCTTACGCATTGGTAAGTTTTCGCATAATTAAAACGAAATACAGGAGGAAAGTAATCATGGAGGGAGATACCCTCCAATATTTCCTTCCCTCGAGGCAATTTACATTTATAACAAACAAAAATATAACGGATCACTCCGTTTCCCCCGATTTGAAGAAGGTCATGATGGGTAGGGATGACACAAAATTTCGCGCACGAGTCAAAATAAAAGAATATATCTTATGTACATATATAATTTAAAATATGTTATTTTGAAAAGAAAATATAAATAATAAATACTATAACAAAGTAATTACCAAGACAAAAATTCTGTTTTACTTCATTATTTTTTTACTGTAGGTCAGTGGTCGAAGTGGGATACTCAAAGTGGTGGGATGGTAAAAAGAAAAAAATATTATTTTAGTTATTTTTTAAAAAAATAACTCAACAAAATTTACCAAACTTTGGAAGTAAACTAACGAGAATATTTATATTCAAAATTAAATCAACTAAAAATTGAATCAAAAACTGTGCAAATTGTTACCAAAGAAATGCATAGACTACTATGTACTACGAAAATTTCATTAATAGAAAAAAATTATACACTACTACTTGAAATTGGTCTTATTTAAAATTACATATGTATATTTAATTTTTTGTTAAAAAAATTTTTAAAATTCATTAGAAAATTTTCTTAAATTTTAAAAATCATGTTCCGGAACGCATTTTTCTCTCCTATTAAGTAGTGGGATGGATTTCCAATTATTTAAAAGTACTGGGATGGCATCCCACTCCATCCCGCCACACTTCGAGCACTGCAGTGTAGGTGCAATTAACATGAATGCTGGAGTATTATGAAATTTTTTTTTTCTTTTTTCAATTAATATGAATAAGCACAAAACAATAAACAAATAAAATTTCAGATTTGCTATTCAACTTGAATTAGTATGAATTATGAACTTGAAAAAAAGATCATCTTTATTCTTTTTTTAGTTAGCATGTTACTCAAGCAAAACATAAACAAAATACAAATAGAACTTCTTTCCAACTTAAGTTACACATTTAACAATTGATAGAACACATTGGGGGGATGGGTACGTAAGTGAGAAGTTAACTGAACTGAGTTTAGGGTAAAAAATGAGTGCGGTAAATCTGGAAGCATCTGATCTAGAGCGGACGCCTCTCTAGTCTGCGTCTGATTTCTCAGGAACGGCAGCTTCATATAAAATGGAAAACTTTCAACCTTCCAGAAGGCAACGGAAAACCACTGGAATACATTTTCCCGCGAAAAATCATATGTCAAATAACACAAAACAACGGCCCTCAGTCTCCGGCAAAACGAGGAAATGAGATGCAATGTATGAAAATTCACATATTGGGTTTTAGTAAAAATTGGTGGCTGAACTTGGGAACATGCTCGTAAAATGAAGCCAAACTTTACTATTCAGTATTAGTCGACAGTATTACAACAGGGCGTGTATCCAGCTACAAGTATCTTGGATATTGGGTAAATGAGCATTGGACTTGCGAACAAGAAATCAAATGTCGTATTGAAATGTCGTATTGAAATGTCGAGAAGTGCATTTATTCAGTACAAAAAGTTTTATGCAGTGCAGAATTAAATTTGGACCTTCGACTACGTTTTGTGAAGTTTTATGTACGGACTGTACGTGCTTTTATATGGGGTTGAGTCATGGAAGTTAAGGACTACCGACATGAATAAGCTCGAGACATTTTAGATGTGGATATGTAAGGTATGCTTAATATGTCATGGGTAAATCATGTCACAAAAAATGAAGTGCTTCGAAGATTAAGTACGGATTGAGAACTTCTATCGAACATAAAACGAAGAAAAATAACAAAATTTCAACATGTAGTTAGAGGTCAGAAATGCGAACTCCTTCAGCTCATCCCGCAGGGTAAGATCGAAGGAAAAAGAGGCATGGGGCGTAAGCAAATGTTATGGTTACGCAACATTAGAAACTGGACAGGTGTATCAAATATTGGCGATGTGACACGCATGGCACTGGATTAGGCTGAGTATGAGAGTATTTTACCCAGAATTCAATAGCTGCAACAGGAAAGACATTTGACCGCTAACATCCAATAGTGGATAGGTATGCAAGAGAGAGAGAACACATTGACTTTTTTTTTAAAACCTACAAAAATTCTTTTATTTGTTAACATGTTGGTACCTACATCAAAAACAAAATACAAACCTTGCCGACCAAGATTTTACAGATTTGCATCATTTCCTTAGAACAAGTACAATATAAAAATTAACAGCTTTTTTTATTAACTTAAGCTTTCAAAGATCGGCGACCGCAACTTCCACAACAAAAATATCTACAACCAACTACTTTTCTTCATATCTACGAAAACTTTTAAGTATGACACAATCAAATTTTCTTTTTTCATTTACCAATTCGCTTTTCTCATTCTTTTGTACTCCACAAAAAACTTAAAACAAATCAACCATAAAAAGCTTTATACAAACCAACCAATCAAGTACGCGGATTATTTTCACTACCGATTTTTTCCTTGTTATTCAAAGAAAATTTCTCAATAGTTTTCATTGTTTTTTGCATTACTTTCCATTACAAAGTACATGGAGAATCTTCTTGTTCACACAACACATTGCATTTTTATTTAAAATGCAATGTGTCATAAAAACGAGTTAACAAAACTTCTGAATTGTTGGGTTTCACCGGTTATACCGAACGTTCATCTTTAAAGCAACATTAATATGAAACAATAAACTTACTTTTGTCGAACGGACAAATTCAGTCCTGGGGAAATGATTCAATTTCTCCAAAGATCATTTTTGGTAGAGTAGTTTCTTGACGTTATTAATCTTGCGAAATACATAATTAGAAAAATTTGTACCAAAATCTAATGAAAAATTTGTGCCAAATGAAAAATTGGATGAAAATTTTTGGCACATTAAAAATATTGTAAATATGTACAATAAAATATAACTCAGAACAACAAAACTGCAAAGATTTATTTATCAAATTGATACTGAAGATGACCGACCTGTGTTGAAATTACCAATCAAGAAATCAGTTACTAATAAGAGTTAAGTCCTTCGTTTTCTAAATTTATTTTTGGAATTTTATGCTTGGGAAAAATATTAAAAAGACATAAGAAATATTGCAACAATATTTTTCATTTCATCAAGAATATTTTTTAATCGGTAACATGGCTGAAATAGGTTGGACAGACGTTTCAAACTATATTGTTGGTTACATTTTACGGTCAGATGGTTTATCTTTAAAGTTAAGAGTAATTTGCGATACATTTTGTGCAATCTGTTATTTCAACAATCCAGAATATTTTCGACGTTTTCGTCAAATATTGCTTTTATCGTTTTGCTTTATTTGCTAATATTTCTGAAATTGTTTTTTGGCCAGATCATCCTTCAGAAATGATCGACTTTTTCGGGATGAATGCTTCGAATTACGGTTCGACTTTAGCATCCTATCTTGCAACAATATGTCTAAATTTCCTGGCTGATAAGAACCCAGTTTCTAAAAGTAGCAAAAATCATAAAAGAATTTTTTTATTTCTTTTTTGTAATATGGCTACAGGAATCGCATAACCGTTGACTACGTTTTAAGAAGGACTTGACAAATCTTAATTCAGTTAACATAACATGCAAAATTTTATCTTGCATTTTATTACATTAGGTTAAAAATGTTCAATATCATAAAGCAAGAAAACTTCAAAGAACCAAAGAGATTTTTGGTGAAAATTAAAATATAAACAAGTAAAAACGTTTCAGTTGGCTTAGATCGACTGAATCTGAGCATAAAAACTTATTAAGGAAAATATTTAGAATTAGCTTTCATGCTTGTATAGCTTGTTACCGCAATCTGCCAAACTACTCCATAAAAACTCACGCTTGTGTGTGACTTATAACAATTTGTGAAAGTTTGCTGAAATTCCATTATCGGGAATATATACAAGATTTTAAAGACTTAAAATCTTGAAACTTAAATGGTTTTTTAAGCTATAGCTCTTTGACTTAATTACTTAAATTAAAGCTTAAGTAGCCACGCAAAATTATGTAAAGAACAATTTGAAAGTTTTAAACAATTGCACGGGAATTAGTCGGGACGAAAAGCAAAAAAATTAAGGTTGGAAAAAAATTGGAGTTTTTCTAGAGTTCGAATGTTTATGTTCAAGAAAAAAACGCTTTTAATTTAAAGCGCTCTAACAGCCTTTTAAAAAACTGTTTGTTTGAGGCTTCTATCTTTTTTGGAACAGAAGTTATAAGCAAAAAACTCAGATACGTTTAAAATTGTACCAAATTTTCTTAAAATCCAAGTGAATTCGAAACAGTTTCTATTTGGCACTATGTTCCAAAAACAATTTTCATTTTCTTTGACCGTCTATCCGATGGTATATGGCTGCCAATTTGTTATAGAATCACCTTATATATATAATTTTATGTTTTATTGTTTTGATACGAAATTAAAAGACGTTTTTTATTTTTATTTATTCTAAATTTTATTTTGATTTATTGAAATAGTTTTACGATCTCAAAATTCAATTATTCACATATTACACTTTGAAAAAAAAAACAAGATTCATTTTTTTAACAGAATGCTCTTTTACTTTTTAATTCCTAAAACGAACTGTACTTTTTATAATTTCATGATTAATAATTTTGATTCTTACTTAAACTTATTTCTAAAACGACAAACGTTTTACAACAACAAATATCACGTTTGCACTTGACTTACTTATAATTACAAAATTATAATTTAATTTTGTTGTTTTCAAATTTACTTACTAATTTAATGCGATCTAATGTTTCAAGCAAAAAACAAAGTTCATTCGTCTTTTCGCTTGAAACATGAAGTTTTTAAAAACAAAAAAAACAGATGTTGCATTGCAATTTTAATAAAAGAAATAAAAAATAATAATTTTAATTGAAAAGGTAGTTACGAAATAATTATTGGAAAGATGAATTAAGTGCAACTTGGTTGGGTTGGCAAGTGCGTTGTGTTGTTAGCATAATAGCTCCGCCATTAGGATTCGATTACCGGCGAATCTCCTCCGATTGTATAAAAATATTAGGTGACTTTAATTTAAATTTTATAAAAACGAAAATGGAAATAATGAATAAGACTGTAATTATAATTAAATCTTATATTAAATTTGTGTACCAGCTTTTATGATGACTGAATTTCATCATATTATAAATAAATAAGTATTATTTATTTGTGTGTAATACAAATCATCTACATGAAATAGACTTGAAATTTTCGCGACAGTTATGTTGCGGTTTACATATGGTGAAATTCTGTGATGATATTCTTCTTCGAAATTTTCTAATTGGAAAGTTCCGAGAGAAATTTTGCAAAAACAAAAAAAACAGATGTTGCATTGCAATTTTAATAAAAGAAATAAAAAATAATAATTTTAATTGAAAAGGTAGTTACGAAATAATTATTGGAAAGATGAATTAAGTGCAACTTGGTTGGGTTGGCAAGTGCGTTGTGTTGTTAGCATAATAGCTCCGCCATTAGGATTCGATTACCGGCGAATCTCCTCCGATTGTATAAAAATATTAGGTGACTTTAATTTAAATTTTATAAAAACGAAAATGGAAATAATGAATAAGACTGTAATTATAATTAAATCTTATATTAAATTTGTGTACCAGCTTTTATGATGACTGAATTTCATCATATTATAAATAAATAAGTATTATTTATTTGTGTGTAATACAAATCATCTACATGAAATAGACTTGAAATTTTCGCGACAGTTATGTTGCGGTTTACATATGGTGAAATTCTGTGATGATATTCTTCTTCGAAATTTTCTAATTGGAAAGTTCCGAGAGAAATTTTGCAATTGGTAAATTTTATTAAGTTATTTGCTTTAATCATTATATCACTTTGCTGGACACTGTTATTATAAATCGAAGTTTCTTTTAAGATTTTAGTTATTACGATATTTCTTAATATTGGCTTTATTTCTATTAGTAAATTTTTGTTTGTAATGACAAGTCATTAAATTCCTAGTTAGTAAATTTGAAACACATTCATCCTCAATTGGGATAAGGTTTTTTTTCTGAATATTATTATTTTCCACATTTTTAAAAATATTTGTTTTACAACTTATAGCTCTATTATAATTAGTACTTAGTTGTAAATTATTGTCTTTATTTGGTACTTTAACAATTATATTTCTATAGCAATTTTCTTTAAGAAAGTTAGGTAGCAAAATTACAAAAACAATAGTTGTATCATTAAAAAATACAGAATTTCTTATGAATGGTAAGGTTTCTACGCACACATTATGGTTACTGATTTCTTTATTTGAAAGTACATCTTTTGCTAAAATTTCTAATCTGCTTAACAATATTATTTTTTGAATATTTTCTATTTGTTTTAATAAAATCCTTACATTCTCACTAATTTCGTTTTTTATCATGAAAAGTTCAAGTTTAGTTTCAATTTCTACTATACGATTACGAAAATTATTAATAGTTTCACTTATATTTCTTTGCACTAAATTTACATGTTTAGTAATTGCTTCGACTTGATCAAATCAAATCAAATGCAATCAAATTTACTAAACCTAGTTTCGTAACGTGATAAATAATACTATTGAATTCGTCTTTCAAATGATCAAAAAATTGTGTAAAGAGTTGGGATGTCAGTTTTTTCGTGTAATTTGTTTATATTGACTTCTATTGTAGTTACACTTTCTTCGTATTTTGATAAATCTATTATATGAAAAATTTTTTTGTAGTTGTACATGATCTTCAATTCTTGTTCTTGAAACAAAATGTATCCGTTACCGGAGACCAATTCTGTAATTTCTATAGATGATTTTAGTAAAACTGGACATGGACATAAGAAGAGTAATAAAAGGATGATTGCTGAAAAAAAAGAAGGGAAATCTTAACGATTTTGGAATTTATACTTCTTTTTAAATTGATTGCTGTAGCGAGGATGAACTTCTTTATTAATTTTATAATGATCTTCGCCAGCCTGCACCGTTTCGACTTTCTTATGATATGACATTTTGGTCACTCTATTCAATTTTAGATAGCTAGATGGCTTTCCGAAGTTCGTTCTTTTGTTTAAGGAATTTATGGTTTTTTCTTTAATTTGTTTTAAACGATTATGAATTTTCGGGTATTCTTCTGGGGAAATTTTCCCGTTAAGGAATTCTATTGGCCTTCTACCGGTCGAACTATGAATTGTATCATTGTACACTAGCATGCTTTTTATTAATGGGTCTTCGCTTGAGGCTCTTTTTCGTTAACCCCTAAAATTCTAAAGTATTCATTTAGCGTGTTGTGAAAACCTCTCGATGTCAGCATTACTACTATGATTGTTGGGAGTAGTAAAATGAACATCTATTCCCTCGTTCTCTAATGAAGCGATATATTGCATTAAACCGTTTTTGAGGTCATTCCAGTTTCTTGATTTAAATGGGATAATGTTTGCATGCTTGGTAAATTTATCTATAAAGGTTAAATAAGGATTTCCTTTACTTTGAAACTAGATGTCCATATGAAACTATTTGTAAAGGCCTACAGTGTGTCTCACTTACTTTAAACGGTAATCTTAAAGGATTTCTTTCATATTTCGCGCTATTGCAAATGTGACAATCGTTAATTATTTTTGGTATTTCCTCTCTCATTTTAGGGAAATAATATCTTTGTTTTAAATTTAAATAGACGTCGTTAATACCACGGTGGTTAGTTTGTCGGTGCTGATCTAAAATAAATTCTTGGACTTCATTACGATATACAATGTTCTCCAACAAGCGAGAACATTTTTTTAATTATTTTAAAAGTTTATTTCTACAGAAATGTTTCAGATATGTGTTTTGAAATATGGTGTAAATGTTTATATCATCAAACATGACACCTATGTCTAAAAATGTTAATAAAATATTCTTTATCAGGGTTCGTAAAACTTTTCTATTTTAATTTTTGTAGTTGGCCCTGTTTTAAAAATTAATTGGGTTTTATAAAGATTAATTGGACCTTCTGATATTGGGATATGTTCACTATTATCGTCGTTAGCAGAATGTATTGTTGCATTATTTGACCATGTATCGGCGTGTTCTACATCATTTGTGTTGATATGGACTCGAGAAAGGGCATCTGTGACCTTATTCTCTTTTCCAGAGAGATACTCCACGTCGAAATTAAATTCTTCTAATTTGATTTTCCATCTTTGCAATTCGAAGTTGGGCTCCTTTAAATTATAGAGCCACTGGAAAGGCTCATGATCGGTTCTGATTGTAAATTTCCGACCAAAGAGATAAAGGCGAAAATACTTTGTTGCCCATACTATAGCAAGCAGTTCTTTTTCTATAGTCGAATATTTGCACTCATGTTCATTGAGGGTTCTTGAGACATAACAAAGTGGATGGTTATTCTGAGAAAGCACGGCCCTAAGTGCGAAATAGCTAGCGTCGGTGGTCAAAATAAACTTTTTTGAGTAATCAGGATATGCTAAAATAGGATCAGTAGAAATTAATAATTTTAAATTATTGAACGCGTTTTGATATTCTATGTTCTTAATATCAACATGTTTTCCTTTCTTTAAACAGTTGGCTTAGATCGACTGAATCTGAGCATAAAAACTTATTAAGGAAAATATTTAGAATTAGCTTTCATGCTTGTATAGCTTGTTACCGCAATCTGCCAAACTACTCCATAAAAACTCACGCTTGTGTGTGACTTATAACAATTTGTGAAAGTTTGCTGAAATTCCATTATCGGGAATATATACAAGATTTTAAAGACTTAAAATCTTGAAACTTAAATGGTTTTTTAAGCTATAGCTCTTTGACTTAATTACTTAAATTAAAGCTTAAGTAGCCACGCAAAATTATGTAAAGAACAATTTGAAAGTTTTAAACAATTGCATGGGAATTTGTCGGGACGAAAAGCAAAAAAAATTAAGGTTGGAAAAAAATTAGAGTTTTTCTAGAGTTCGAATGTTTATGTTCAAGAAAAAACGCTTTTAATTTAAAGCTCTCTAACAGCCTTTTAAAAAACTGTTTGTTTGAAGTTATAAGCAAAAAACTCAGATACGTTTAAAATTGTACCAAATTTTCTTAAAATCCAAGTGAATTCGAAACAGTTTCTATTTGGCACTATGTTCCAAAAACAATTTTCATTTTCTTTGACCGTCTATCCGATGGTATATGGCTGCCAATTTGTTATAGAATCACCTTATATATATAATTTTATGTTTTATTGTTTTGATACGAAATTAAAAGACGTTTTTTATTTTTATTTATTCTAAATTTTATTTTGATTTATTGAAATAGTTTTACGATCTCAAAATTCAATTATTCACATATTACACTTTGAAAAAAAAAACAAAATTCATTTTTTTAACAGAATGCTCTTTTACTTTTTAATTCCTAAAACGAACTGTACTTTTTATAATTTCATGATTAATAATTTTGATTCTTACTTAAACTTATTTCTAAAACGACAAACGTTTTACAACAACAAATATCACGTTTGCACTTGACTTACTTATAATTACAAAATTATAATTTAATTTTGTTGTTTTCAAATTTACTTACTAATTTAATGCGATCTAATGTTTCAAGCAAAAAACAAAGTTCATTCGTCTTTTCGCTTGAAACATGAAGTTTTTAAAAACAAAAAAAAACAGATGTTGCATTGCAATTTTAATAAAAGAAATAAAAAATAATAATTTTAATTGAAAAGGTAGTTACGAAATAATTATTGGAAAGGTGAATTAAGTGCAACTTGGTTGGGTTGGCAAGTGCGTTGTGTTGTTAGCATAATAGCTCCGCCATTAGGATTCGATTACCGGCGAATCTCCTCCGATTGTATAAAAATATTAGGTGACTTTAATTTAAATTTTATAAAAAAGAAAATGGAAATAATGAATAAGACTGTAATTATAATTAAATCTTATATTAAATTTGTGTACCAGCTTTTATGATGACTGAATTTTATCATATTATAAATAAATAAGTATTATTTATTTGTGTGTAATACAAATCATCTACATGAAATAGACTTGAAATTATCGCGAAAGTTATGTTGCGGTTTACATATGGTGAAATTCTGTGATGATATTCTTCTTCGAAATTTTCTAATTGGAAAGTTCCGAGAGAAATTTTGCAATTGGTAAATTTTATTAAGTTATTTGCTTTAATCATTATATCACTTTGCTGGACACAGTTATTATAAATCGAAGTTTCTTTTAAGTTTTTAGTTATTACGATATTTCTTAATATTGGCTTTATTTCTATTAGTAAATTTTTGTTTGTAATGACAAGTCATTAAATTCCTGGTTAGTAAATTTGAAACACATTCATCCTCAATTGGGATAAGGTTTTTTTTCTGAATATTATTACTTTCCACATTTTTAAAAATATTTGTTTTACAACTTATAGCTCTATTATAATTAGTACTTAGTTGTAAATTATTGTCTTTATTTGGTACTTTAACAATTATATTTCTATAGCAATTTTCTTTAAGAAAGTTAGGTAGCAAAATTACAAAAACAATAGTTGTATCATTAAAAAATACGGAATTTCTTATGAATGGTAAGGTTTCTACGCACACATTATGGTTACTGATTTCTTTATTTGAAAGTACATCTTTTGCTAAAATTTCTAATCTGCTTAACAATATTATTTTTTGAATATTTTCTATTTGTTTTAATAAAATCCTTACATTCTCACTAATTTCGTTTTTTATCATGAAAAGTTCAAGTTTAGTTTCAATTTCTACTATACGATTACGAAAATTATTAATAGTTTCACTTATATTTCTTTGCACTAAATTTACATGTTTAGTAATTGCTTCGACTTGATCAAATCAAATCAAATGCAATCAAATTTACTAAACCTAGTTTCGTAACGTGAAAAATAATACTATTGAATTCGTCTTCCAAATTTTTTTGTAATTGTACATGATCTTCAATTCTTGTTCTTGAAACAAAATGTATCCGTTACCGGAGACCAATTCTGTAATTTCTATAGATGATTTTAGTAAAACTGGACATGGACATAAGAAGAGTAATAAAATGATGATTGCTGAAAAAAAAGAAGGGAAATCTTAACGATTTTGGAATTTATACTTCTTTTTAAATTGATTGCTATAGCTTGGATGAACTTCTTTATTAATTTTATAATGATCTTCGCCAGCCTGCACCGTTTCGACTTTCTTATGATATGACATTTTGGTCACTCTATTCAATTTTAAATAGCCAGATGGCTTTCCGAAGTTCCTTCTTTTGTTTAAGGAATTTATGGTTTTTTCTTTAATTTGTTTTAAACGATTATGAATTTTCGGGTATTCTTCTGGGGAAATTTTCCCGTTAAGGAATTCTATTGGCCTTCTACCGGTCGAACTATGAATTGTATCATTGTACACTAGCATGCTTTTTATTAATGGGTCTTCGCTTGAGGCTCTTTTTCGTTAACCCCTAAAATTCTAAAGTGTTCATTTAGCGTGTTGTGAAAACCTCTCGATGTCAGCATTACTACTATGATTGTTGGGAGTAGTAAAATGAACATCTATTCCCTCGTTCTCTAAGTAATTTTTAAAATTAAAACTATCAAATTCCTTTTCTATGTCTGTAACAATTTTTTCGTATTCTATGTTCTTAATATCAACATGTTTTCCTTTCTTTAAACAACTGGTTATCGGTTTTGCAAGTTTGGCAAACTCTTTAATAAATTTACGATGATATCCGATAAGACCTAAGAAAGATTTTATTTCTTTTTGTATTCTTGGAATCCGGAATTTGTTTATGGCATCTAAATTGTTGGGATTTGGCTTAATACCATTAGTTGTTACAATGTGGCCCAAAAATTCTATCTCCGTTTCATGAACTCGCTTTTATCAAACTGAATTTTCAAATTAACACTATTTAGTTTTTGTAATATTCTATGTAAGGTATCAAAGTGTTCCTCTTTACTAGTGCTAAATACAATAATATCGTCCAAATAGACATAACAGCTTTTGCCGATGAAATCTTTTGAAACAGAATTCATCAGCCTTTGGAAAGTGGCAGGAGCGTTTTTGAGACCAAACGGCATCCTGACAAATTCAAAATGACCATTGTTCGTATTAAAAACTCTTTTTTTATATCGTCTTATTTGGCGAAAGGTGAAAACCTTTCGCCAAATCTAGAGTAGTGAAATACATTGATCTACCCAATTTGTCTAAAATATCCTCGATGTTTTGATAAGATATTTATCGTCAATTGTGATGTTGTTTAGTTTACGATAATCGATGACGACCCTCCATTTTTGTTTGCCCGATGCGTCTTGTTTCTTTGGGACCACCCATAATGACGCGGAATAATGGGAATCTCTATGTCTGATAATACCTTGTTCTAACATGTCATGAATTTGATCGTTAATTTCTTAACGATCTAACGCAGTTTTATATTTGCGTCTACATTAAAACTAGAATTGGGTTCTTCTTTTACTTTATTATTAAGCCTTCTTAAAATTTTTTTGATATTATTGTACAATTCTACACTATTCGACCTAAACGTTACATCCCGTAGTTTATTATAAATTTGGAGTGAACTTTTCTTTTCCCCAAAATTTCGCGTATTTTTGACCACGTCTTAGCATTGTTATTTACATATATCTATTATTCCCCTAACACTATTAGTTAATTTACTTTTAATTCTACTAAACAAAATATTTTGACTACTTATTTCATATTTATTTAATTATTGCTGGTATAATTAATTCTACTATTTCTATAAAATTGTTTAAATCATTACATTTCCCATCGAATTCCGGTAAGCGGGCCTGTTTTACATTTTTCAACATTTTGAAGAAAATATTCAACCGATTTACTTGAAATTTTATATATAAGCTCAGCTCGACCGTCCGCAAAAATTCGTATGTTTTGGAAGAAATCAGGCATCGACAACTAGAGGTTTACTACGGGCCAAATATACATTTTTGTGTATATAAAAAGAAATAATCAACCGATTTCATTGAAATTTAATATATGAACTCCTCATATTAAAGCAATGAACATATAACTTTTTTGGAAAGATCAGGGCTCGAGAACTGATTTGCGGGCCGATTTTACATTTTTCACCATATCCACAGTACAAATTGATGGAATTTCTTGAAATTTAATATTTGAGTTCTGGTTGTTACCGAAACTAACTGGCGAGTATTTCAGGGAATTCAGGTAGCACAAAGCGAAACTCTACTAAGAGCCAAATTTACATTTTTCTAAGTATGCTAACTATAAGCTTACTAATGTCCTAAAAATTGGAAAGAAGTATTTAACAGACATTTTTATAATATTCTGTAACACTTTCATTTAACTAGACAATACACAATGCGGTCGGTTATGTGCTGACCACATCAGATTTTTTTTTTTATTATTACACTTTTAGAGTTTTTATTTTTCTAGACAAATTTATTAAACATAAATTTTTATTTATAATTTTGTAAAAACATTACACGAGTATGTTTTTACAAAATTGTCAATTTAAAGTTTTCTGTTATTATACTTGACGCATCCTACCGACTGCGCCAATTTTATGTTTTGTTGTTTTGATACGAAATTAAAAGACGTTTTTTATTTTTATTTTTTCTAAATTTTATTTTGATTTATTAAAACAGTTTTACGATCTTTTTAATTTCTACAAAATTCAATTATTCACAAGTTAAGTTTTCGCTTGAAACTTGAAGCTTTTAAAAACAAAAAAAAAAAACAGAGGTTGCATTGCAATTTTAATAAAAAAAAATAAAAAACAATAACGAAAAGGTAGTTACGAAATAATTATTGGAAAGGTGAATTAAGTGCAACTTATTTGGGTTGGCACGTGCGTTGTGTTGTTAACATAGCAATATGTATGCACATCCAGCAGACAACTCCATCCTGTTTGTTTCCTTCGACTTTAACCAACTCAATTAGAGTAGGCTATAACGACAATCCGAGACTTTCAAAACGCAGTATAAGAAGTTTTTTTTTCTTTTATTTCTACTTCGCTCCTAAAAGGAGCACACGGCGGGTGCACGATATTATATATAAACATAAACCAGTTTCTTACGTTATTGTGTTTACTAGGTAGGTGACGAACCCACCGCAGTTTTATATTAAATATTTAAGGTTATTGAGATTTAATATTTTATTTGCTGGTATTTCTAATATTGGATATTGTTTACTGCAATGTGGCATTTAGTTAATATTAATTTTTCGTTTTTTTTTATATGCAATATGTATAAAGCTTTATATTATTGAATATGTATATTTGAATCCTTCTGTTAAAGGACCAGTATAATGACCATTGCACCACTGGTCGGTTATCAAAAGTTTTAATACGGTTTAAACGCCGTCTAAATACAGTTTTACAACAACGAAAAGCTTTTTACATCGCTGCATTGTATGTAAGTAGCATTCACTACTTTTTGGAATATTACATCAATATGATGATAAAAAACATTACACATACATATGATGTATATACTATAACGTACGTTGTTCGTTTTCAAATTTGCTTCTAATAAATCGTTGTTGCAAAAAATATATTTTTTTGTGTTTAAAACTTTTGCAATAAGTACGTACACTCCACTATATAAACTCATATATGTACAATATAACTTTCTTACACTATTAGCATATAATATAAATTTCCTATACTGAAACCAATCATATTAAATCATATTACAATTATTTTCCCAGACTATGTATTTCAACAACCATTTAAAGTCACATGTTCTAAACATAGGTATTTAAAATAAATAATTATTTCCCATAAATACTTTAAGTTTATCATTTTTTTATTAAACTAAAATTGCTGAACTAATATAAAATATGTATAAATACTGTATAAATAAAGTGAATAGAATCAGAATAAAACTTAACTTAAGTGAATTAATTAAACTTTTGAATTATAAATAAATAAAGTGTATTTTTGTTGATTTAAATTCGCATTTTTTCCCTAAGTAAGATAGTTCGCATTGAATAAGTATACAACGGTTTACTGTATAATTTTTCGAATTCGGTTCGCAATAACAACTTAAAGCTTTAAAAATAAATTATTTAAAAACATAACAAGTAAAAACGTTTCAGTCGGTATAAACCGATTGAATTATACCCTACACCTTTCGTTATTGTGTAGCAATTACTCGAACCTCTGAAATCATTCTATAGAAACTTCACGGACGTGTCTGACCTATAATTGGACATCCGACTGCCCAGTTTCATGAATCTGACCTTATAATTTTTCCAAATATTTAAAATTAACTTTTGTAGTTGTATGGTAAGTACCTGACCTTTCAATTAATTCTACTAAAACTTCATAAATATATCTGATCTATAATCGGACACACAACTGCCAAGTTTCATGAATCTGACTTTATTATTTTTCCAAATATGTAAAATAAGCTTTTGGAGTTTTATGGCAAGTACCTGAACCTGTCAAGCAATTCCATCAAAACTTCACAAATATATCTGATCTATAATCGGACACACAACTGCCAAGTTTCATGAATCTGACTTTATTATTTTTCCAAATATTAAGAATAAGCTTTTGGAGTTGTATGGCAAGTACCCGAACCTGTCAAGCAATCGCACCAAAACTTTAGAAATATGTGTGACCTTTAATTGGACACACGACTGCCAAGTCTCACGAATTTGACTTCATTATTTTTCCAAATATTTAAAATAAGCTTTTAGACTTGTATGGGAGCTACTCGAACCTGTCGAGCAATTCCACCAAAACTTCAGAAATATATTTGAGCCATAATTGAACACATGACTGCCAAGTTTCATGAATCTGACTTTATTATTTTTCCAAATATTTAAAATTAGCTTCTGGAGTTGTATGGCAGGTACCCGAACCTGTCAAGCGATTCCTCTAAAACTTCAGAAATATATTTGACCTATATTGGACACATGACTGCCAAGTTTCATGAATCTGACTTTATTATTTTTCCGTATATAAAAAATTTGCTGTTGGAGTTGTATGGCAGCCACCCGAACCGGTGCAGCTATCCCATTATAATTTTTAGAACATATGTAGAATATAATTGGACACATGTATACAAAATTTTATATTTATAGCTTTATTAGTTTTTGAAATATTTAAAATAAACTCTTGGAGTTGTATGGCAGCTACCCGAACCCGTTGTCCGACTTAGTCCAATAACAATAGGGTTCGTCCTTGGCACAAAAGAAAAAACTTGTGAAAGTTTGGTGTCGATTGCATTATTCGTTTTTGAGTTATCGTGCGATCGGACGGACGGACGGACGGACGGACGGACGGACGGACGGACATGTCTAAATCGACGCAGAATTTTACGCTGAGCAAGAATATATATATATGTCCATACCGCAGATGACTCCTTCAAGTAGTTACAAACTCCATACCAAAGTTAATATACCCTTCACGAAGTGCAGGGTATAAAAATCATGAATTAAATCTATACAAATTTGAAACTTTGAACTTATACAGTGAATGTTGTTTTAAAAGTGTGATACAAACTTAAAAAAAAATTTATTTTAAAGTGTGTTGTGTGTTGTGCTACAAATCAACGGATTATTGATTAGTGAAGGGTATATTGGTGCTGGTTCTGGTAATCACCCTGCGGATACGGACTTCAACTTGGATTTCAATCCCTCATATACCGATCTAATGGACCTATCGAAATTAATGCTGGAAGAGTTGATGTAAGTGAATTTATTATCATTGATACTATTTCACACAAATTTTTACACAAAAGAAAAGAAAAAAAAATATAAAACATAAATTTTTAAATAAAAACTAGAAATATATTTTTAATTAAAATAAAAATTAAAATCAAAATACATAAAAAAAATTAAATCTTTTATAAAAAAAAAAAATGCAATAATTTTTCAAATTAAATTAAAATTAAACTCATAGAAAATTGTAAAATTAAATGAAAAACCTAAAAGAATTTTCTCTGCACCTTATCCAAAATTCAAATCCAGAAATATTGAAACTAATAGCGAAAATTACAGCTTAACATTAGATTTAACAGATTTATTCGAAAACAAGACTTTTGATGTGGCTACAAACTCTGCTCCAACTACCACTACCCCAGATATTTTTAACTCTTTACGAGTACCTGATGCCATTAAGAATCTGCCACAATTCCAAGGCAATTCCAGACTTTTATTCGATTTTATTAATAATGTAGAAGAAATTCTTCGACTAATTTCGCGTACACCAGGTACACCGTATTTCAAACTTTTACTTAGAGCAATTAGGAACAAAATAGTTTGTCCAGCCAATGAAGTTTTAAATATGTATGGAACGTCTCTAGATTGGGACAGTATAAAACGAAATTTAATATAACATTACTCCAATTTCCTAAACCCGAACCAATGGACATTTCCTCTAGTAATACAAATTTCCGCAAACCTTCTCAAAGCAATTTCTTCAGGCAAACTAACCAACCTACATTTACGGGTAAGCAACTTTTTAACATATCCTCATCTCCCTATCAAAATTTAGACCAATATTACAAAAAAAACTATCAAAACTTATAGCAATATGATGACCAGAATCGTCAGAATTTGGAACCCGAAATTCACGACCAAAATTTTCGTCTCAAGGCCTCGAAGAACCAATCGGATACATAGATATCAAAAAACATGGATCCGTCCTTCCATAAGTTAATATAAACTCTCCTTTCGGAAGACCTTAAATTCCTTATAGACACAGGTTCATCTTCATCTTTCATAAATCCTGAGTATATACACTCGGAAGACCTCCAAAAAACAAATCCTTTAATAATTAATACTATTTTAAATTCTCATACACCAAACAAACAAGTTACATTACCAAATTTTATCGAATTCAAACAACCTTCCTCGTATTCAAATTTCACAATTATTTTGATGGTTTACCTGGTCTAGATACATTAATATTCTTGAGAGCCGCTGTAGATCTTTCAAGCAAAACATTAAACACTAGGAACTCAAAATTACAAGTACTATTTAAACCTAATTTCATGTCGAATAAATATATCATAGAACCAAACTATGATATATTTATAGAACCGTTATCATAGTTTATCATAGATAAATATATACAATATTTATCTATATATACATAGAACCGGTAGATGTGGAAATGGAAACATTTTCATAAATAAAACAGAAATAGCACCAGGGTTATACATCCCTGAAGGAATTTACAATTGTCGCTATTGGTATGGTGTGGTCGAAGTTATAAACTCTTCGAATAAAAGTCAAACGATTTTGGAACAACCACTCCGTACCAATCTGGTGAATTCATTGAAATTAACAATTTTAATGTTAAATGTCCTTCCAATTCTTTTTCTGCCGATATAACTAATTCAATCAGGGCTTCTCACCTTAATAGGGAAGAAAAGAATCTACTTATAAGTATTTGTGAACAATATGACAATATATTTTACAACGAGAACGAAACTCTAACTTTTACTAACCACGTGAAACACAGGATAATGAGAACAGATGACATTTCCATTTATACGAAATCATACAGGTACCCATTCATACACAGAAAGAAGTTAAACGACAAATTAATGACATGCTTAATCAGTCTACCATTAGTGGTAGATACCCGTCGCCAAATATAACAGAAATTTTGGATAAGCTTCTTTTATTATAACAATTATTTTCCCAGACTATGTATTTTAATAGCCAATTAAAGTCACATGTTCTAAACATAGGTATTTAAAATAAATAATTATGTTCCCATAAATACTTTAAGTTATATATCCTATTACATTATTGTTTCTCACAGATTTTTGTCAATTCTAAACATTCAAATTGCATACTGTTACCTAACTTTTATAATTTCTTTGTTAAACTAAAATTGCTGAACTAATATAAAATATGTATAAATACTGTATAAATAAAGCGAATAGAATCAGAATAAATCTTAATTTAAGTGAATTAATTAAACTCTTGAATTATAAATAAATAAAGTGTATTTTTGATAATTTAAATTCGCATTTTTTTTCCTACGTGAGTTAATACGATACGTAATTCGTGCAAGTAAATATTTATAATAAAATAAAGTTGGGTCAAACCAATGGTTTGTATTGTAGCACTTTTCCCTTCAACAAGTGAAAATTTTGCTTTTTAATACAGTCTATGTATACCTATAACACTATTAAAATTTTTTCATTCATATACAAAACTATTCCAAGGATTGCATATATTTAGGATGATGCATATATGCAGTCTTTGAAATAAAGCAAAAATTAATATAAAAAGGGGTTAACATAATGCTCGATTTTAAGGGTTAATTGTGTGAGTTAAGGAAAATAATTATATTTTTTAATGTCATGGAATTTACCGTTAGCTTTTTGCGTTTATAGAAATTTGAAAAAACGTGCGATTTCGGAAATATAAGGTGTCAAAAATTCAAATTTTACAAATTTCAAGGGGCGATAACTTGAGAGGGGGTGGAGATGGAAAAAAAATTTCTTCTAACGAAATGAACTATTTGTTAATGTCTAAAAGTCCCCAAAATTTCAAGCTGCTGCAAGCTGGGGTCTAGAAGAAAAACGACATCAAAAATTTGGAAAAAAAGGACTTTAGATAACGGTAAATTTCAACGGCCATTTTGTTTTTCTAAAGTTTAACTGTAGTACACCGCGCTAGGGAAAACAAGCCGCTGCCTTTCTGCGTTTGCAAATTTCAAAAATGCTTATGGTTTCATTGCAACAAATAGTTAAAAAAGGCCATTTTTAAGGTTTTGGGGGGGTATAACTTCTAGAGGGGGGGAGATAGGTAAAAATTTTGTTCTACGGAAGTAAATTTCTAGTAAAGATCTATGTACATATAAAATTTCAGCTTTCTATCTTCAAGGGTGTAGAAGTTTTGTAAACAAAAAAAGTGTCCACGGACGGGCGGACGGACGGACGGACGGACGGACGGACGGACGGACGGACGGACGGACGGACGGACAGAGTGAAACTAATAAGCACTTTTTTCAAAAAATTTTTTGGAAAAGTGCTAAAAAACACTATAAGATTTTCTTTAAAAAAATACTATAATTTAATTTTAGTAATTTAATATTCATGCCTTTGTATGTCCTTGAATTTCTTTACTTTTTAGCACTTTTCCAAAAAAATTTTGAAAAAAAGTGCTTATTAGTTTCACTCTGTCCGTCCGTCCGTCCGTCCGACCGTCCGTCCGTCCGTCCGTCCGTCCGTCCGTCCGTCCGTCCGTCCGTCCGTCTGTCCGTGTGTCTGTTTACAAAACTTCTACACCCTTGAAGATAGAAAGCTGAAATTTCGTACTTATATAGATCTTTACTAGAAATTTATTTCCGTAGAACAAAATTTTTACCTATCTCCCCCCCTCTAGAAGTTATACCCCCCCAAAACCCTAAAAATTGCCTTTTTTAACTATTTATTGCAATGAAACCATAAGCATTTTTGAAATTTTGCAAACGCAGAAAGGCAGCGGCTTGCTTCCCCTAGTGCGGTGTACTATAGTTAAACTTTAGAAAAACAAAATGGCCGTTCAAATTTACCGTTATCTAAAGTCTTTTTTCCAAATTTTTGATTTCGTTTTTCTTCTAGACCCCAGCCTGTAGAAGCTTAAAATTTTAGATGCTTATAGACATTAACAAATAGTTCATTTCGTTGGAAGAAAATTTTTTTCCATCTCCACCCCCTCTCAAGTTATTGCCTCTTGAAATTTGTAAAATTTGAATTTTTGGTGCCTTATATTTTCGAAACCGCAAACGTTTTCAAATTTCTATAAACATAAAAAGCTAGCGGTAAATTCCGTGACATTAAAAAATATAATTATTTTTCTTAACTCAAACAATTAATCCTTAAAATCGAGCATTATGTTAACCCCTATTAATATTAATTTTTACTTTATTTCAAAGATATGAATGAAAATAATTTTAATAGTGTGGTAGGTATACATAGACTGTATTTAAAAGCAGAATTTTCACTTGTGAAGGGAAAAGTGCTACAATGCAAACCATTGGTTTGACCCAACTTTATTTAAGAAAAATTTTAAAATTTACTAAATACTTTTCTGAAATAATTTCATAAATGAATGTTTTGAAGAATATGGTTATAGACAACGCAATCAATTTCAATTTTGATAGTAATATCTAGAATTAACTTTCACTGTTAAATGGCAATTACTCCAACCTGTCAAAGCATCCAATACAAACTTCACGTATATTATGTCAGACCTTTGAGTGAACGCACGACTGTCAACTTTGATGAGTCTAGCTGCAATATTTTTCCAAATTTTTAAAATTTTCTTTAGATGTTCTATGATAGCTACTCAAAATTGTCCAGTCATTCCACCAAAACTTCAGAGTTGTATCTAACCTGAAATTGGACGCGTGACTGCCGAGTTTCATGAATCTAGCATTATTATTTTCTTCCTGTTAATTAATCCTTCACAAAGGTATAAAAAGCAAGGAAGAAGATATAAAATAGACAAAAGATTAATCCGACAGAATTGAAAAACTCTAAGTTTCTTAAAAGAAAAGTACCTAGATGTTTGCAAAAAGTAATTTCAACTTTTTCGTTACACGCTCTACTTTTATTTTACGTTTTGACCGCGTATTGTACATATTTTAGAATAGTGTTCAAAGTCAAGAGGTCTTAATATACATTTTGGAATATGACACAATGCAAATTTTACCTTTTTGAAATATTCACAATTCACTTTTAGGATAATCTTATAACACTTTATTCTTACTTACACAGTCACGTTGCAACGAAACGTGCTGAGAAAACAAATTTAGCTTTGACTAGAAAATATGCATCAAGCATAAAGTTTGAAATTGAAACGAAAATGCGAAAAATGCTTATGCGCAAAGTTATGTTTCCGTTTGTAAATTATTATTATAAAAGTATGTATATTTTAAAATATGCTATTATAGGGTGTTCCGGTTGTTTCCGTAACTCCCCCACCCTTTGACAAAGGCTTTGACTGAGTTATTTTAATGTTTTTCTTATTTTTATAAAACAAAAATATTACAACTACAATAATTTGACGTTGCTCAAATTTTATCAAATTTGTTCCTTTAAGGTTAATATCAAAACCATTGCAATTGTGAATAAAATTGGTTTTTTCAATATTTTTAGTAATACTTAATCCAACATTTATTTCTTTAACGGGCGGTTCTTTAAATATTTTAAAATTACAGTTAGTTTGATTGTACGTAAAAAGTTTTACACTCATTTATTTTTTCTAAATTTTACTTTAAGTTTTATAACGCGTTTGAATAATATATGGCCCTTTTGCCATCAATTAAAATTTCCAGTTCTATGAAGATTTTAGTATACAATTTACGTGAAAACACTGGTACTAAAATCGTGATAACTAATTCTTTTCCAAATGCAACAGTGCTAATCCTAATATTTAATAGGGTATTTAGACCTAAGATATTTTGAAATTCTCCATCTGTTAATATATTTTTTGTATACCTAGTCTACTAGTTAGAATTGTTTAGCGATATAGCTGTTGAGTATAGGCCCATTTGGTCTTCTAACTGAATTACTTTATTATTTAAATCGACTGTTAAATTTAAAAGTTTGATTCTAAATTGTGGATCATTAATGCTGTCGGTATTAATTTTTACTTCTTTGTTGTTTTCCTTAAAAAGGGTGTTGTTATTATCTGTCAGTATTAATTGTAGTTTGTGATAAATTTCGTTTTCGTCATCGCTATTCATCACGCCGGCAATATATTTTAGAATTTAGAATTCTAGCCCCATTAATGAGGGACGATCAACGTTTAATTTTTGGTGAGAATGCGGAACTAAATTGTTTATTTTTTGTGTCAAGCTATTGTAATAGTGTAGTACTGTACTTAATATTAGTATAGTTAAAGTTGATTTGTCCAAAACGGGATTTGAGGTTTTCCAAATTACCTGCTATATTTCTTTATATTTTGAAATGTTGATAACATGAAAAATTTCAATTATTTGTGAGACCGTGATAGTGATGATTGAGATAAATATATTTATCAACTTGTAGAGAATTTGTATTATGAATTTCATCTGAAATAACAAGCTTTGATAGAAAAAAATTAGTTAAATATTGGTTGAAATATTATAACGGATAATAAAAAAAGTAATATTTTATGTCCTAAAATTTGATTAATAAATCGCTACCAGCAAGACAAAACATCTTTTTGTCAAATTATATCCAATCAAATCCGTGCAAAAATGATCGATTATTGTTCTAGAAGTTGTGCCTATTCTTGTCGCAAATTTATCATTTATATTATTATAAACCACAAAACCATTGCACAATAGTGTATTCAAATAGTTTTTTACATCAGGAATAACACTGTCTAATAAATTAATATTGAAATCCCCTAAGATTAACGAATTTCTAAATTTATCTGTCACCTCACGTTTTTCTACAAAATCGTCCAAATTTGTCTGATGTGCCCTATAAAAACACATCACATGAATATTTAGTTTTGGAAATCTTATTGCAAGGATATTTGAGTCGCAAAAATTTTCCTGAAATACCAAATTACTACCTATATCATTAGATATATATATATATAGCAGCGCCACCATATGATTTGTCACGATTGGAAAAATACGCAGTATATCCGGGAAGATTATAAAATTGGTTTTAATGCTTTAGGAGCCAAATTTCAGTTAAGACAATCACATGAATGTCACAATGACAAGAATTGATCAACACTTCAACATCACTTAATTTGTTTCAAATGCTTTGAATATTCAAATAAATTATATTGAAACCATTTCTATAATTAATCATTGCATTTGCACTTAATCCCGTAAAATAATTAACATTGATTTTCTCTTGGATATCAAGCAACATTTTTGTGACCGGCAACAATAATAGCACTACAGTGTAGCAACATTAGGCAAAAGAGAGTATTTGTCATATTGATAAGATTAGTATCTAAGAAAAGGTGCTTTAAGCCAAATAAAACAAATAGTGTAAAGTGCAAAATGTAAAGCACAGTTTTTTGTAGTGTAAAGTTAAATTCAAATAAAATATTTAATAGTGTGATAAAATATTTAATAGTGTAATAAAATATTTAATAGTGTGATAAAATATTAAATAGTAAGTAAAATTAAAATTATTTTTGCTTTGAAAATAAAACATGTGCTTTTGAGTGATGAATATAAAAAAAAAAGTATATATGTTTTCAAAATTATTTAAAAATAATAGAATGCCTAAGATTTCATAAAATAAAAAAAAAAGAATATTTTATCAAGAAAAATTAAAATTAAGATTAAAGGTTTAAAAATTAAAAAATTTGTTATAAAAAAATTAAATAATTAATTGTGTACAAGAAAAAAGAACAAGAATAAAATAGAACAAAGTTAGGTGTATGTAGTGTTGTAATTCCAGCAGGAAAGAGAAAGATATATAAATTAGAAATCATTTTAATTAGTAGTATAAGTTTAATTATCATTAGTTTATATATTAAATTTTTTTTAAAGTGCTGTGATATCATTAAAATTATTGATGTTATAAATTTTGCTGGAGGCGGTTTTTATTTCTGATTTGTTTTGCCTCATAATAAATTTTTCTGTCTTTTTTGCAGACTAGAAAAATGATTTCAAATATATATTTTTCTGTTACCCATTTCTGTTGGACAAATTCTGCAATGAAAATATGCGGTTTTTTTTGGCTGACATTAAATTCTGTTTTGCTTCATTAGTACGAAAATATACCACATATTGTTTATTTCTATTCTTGCCGCGTATATTTGCATTTAATGGCGCAATTCGCTCGATATCGATTTCATCAATATTTGAGTTCAATTTTTTTGATATTTTTAAAAGTAAATCTTTAAGATTACCTCGTTTTCTGGTAAACCTGATAAAACAATATTGTTTTTATTTATGGCATATTGATCCTTGTCTATTAGCGACTCCAGATAGTTAACTTTATGCTCCAATTCCTGATATTGCTTCTTGTTTTGATTTATTTCATTTTTTAGGCGCCTATGTTCTTAGATTAAGGTTTTTTGAATTTTAATAATTTCCTCAAATTTACTGGATATAAAAGTTTAAGATGTTTGAATATCAATCACAATTGAAGTCATGTTTTTTAAGTATAGTGCTATTTGATTTAACGTGCAACCAACTGGATTGAAAGACTCAAGAAGATAGATATTACCTTTGGGTTTAGAATGCAAATTACAAGATGTAGTAGAAGAATTTGCAACATTATTATCTTCTTCATCAGCTACCACGAAAGATTCATAATTAGTGGGACACCGTTGGCACCTCCAAAATGCTAATGCGAATGTGTGCTGATTCTCATACGAAAGTTTAATGCGTATTGTAATGTACATGCATATGCATGTACAAGAAACCACGAACATTGTAGTATGCACAATCACTTCAAGTATCTACAACATATCATTTAAGTTATACACAATTTTCTTGCAAATATTATTTGGTAAGTATGTGTAGGAATACGAAAATGTGAAAGAATTGTTATTTTTTACTATATACGTACCTTTTACGTACCTTTAGCTATTTACATATAAATTTGAATAAAAAATGTAAGAAACGATGTATAATACGTTAATAATATTTAATATTAGAGGAAGAAACTTCATGTGCATTACTTTTATTAAAAATATTAAACATGTTCTTAGTATAAAGTATAGAACAAAATTTGTAATAAAAGTATGGAAATTGCTGGTAAAATCATCTTAAGTCTTAAAAAACATCAAATATGCAAAGTTAAAACATCTCAAGCCGACTTAAGAATGCAAAAAACCATAAAACAAAAAAGGAAAAAACATCTTAAGTCGGGTAAAAATATCTCAAGTCAAAAAAAAATTTCAAAAACAATTTTGGCATAACATCTTAAGTCCTTAAATCTTCAATTCAACGAAAACCTGTAAAGCTAAGGAAACGGCTTCTTAAACCAAAAAAGCGGTCCTCGATTTACTTTCATTACGTGTATTCAGAACTTCTCTAACCCTAATAGAATTTATGCAGCATTGAATTGAACCTTCCTTTCGTTATACTGAAAAGTGAGTAAAAAAAATCAAATATGCAAAGTTAAAGCATCTCAAGCCGACTTAAGAATGCAAAGAAGTTACTTAAGATCTTTTGCCTTGCTGGTAGCGAAATAATTTGTTATGTTGTAGAATTTGAAGTAGAAGCGACTTGCTCTGAAACTAAGGTTTTCGTTCTACTTCTGTGTTTAGTTCAGGTTGTTTTGTTTTATTTCTAGTTTTTGATTGGTCTTGAAATTTTCTTTTCTTTCTAACATGCGTTTTACAGTACTTATGATCTGTTTCTACATCTATAAGATGCTCCGCATTTTGTACTTTTGTATTGATTTTCCCAAATTTGGAATGGCTTTCCATCTCTTGCATATTTAATATAATCTATTCTATCTTTATTCAAATTATCAAGCGCCGAAATCTTCCAGTTAAGGATTTTATTATAAATTTGTTCATATCCGTATTCTTTTATTTTAATGTATAAGTATTATTGTAATAACCGTTAATTGAAATAAGTTGTTTTCTACAGGTAGATTTCCCTTAGTTTTTTTTAGTAATCTCAAATGCTCGTCCACAGTATTGTGAAAGCATTCAACATCCGAATTGCTATTATGATTCGAGTTAAACGTATAATTTGTTTTAATATCTTACGTTAAATGTTACTATTATTAATTAACATACGATATCAAAATATGTAATAACAAAAGCTAAGCTCAATTTAAGTGACCACGAAGTTGTCCAAATATATTAACCATTATTTATAAACATGTTTTTATAATTATATAATTTAATTCTAAAAATTGTTTTTTACATATTGTATTAATTTTCTTTTAAAAATTTTTAAATTAGTCTCTATTTTAGTTTCATGAGGTAGATTATTAAATAAATTTAAACCTTTATACATTAACATATTTTTTTGTTTTCTCTTTTTTAAAAAAGTTCAATCAAAAATTAAAAAGGTTTCTTAAGTTATAATTGTGAATATCACCTGAATACACCAATCTGTTGCATAAATATGTTGGATACAGTTTATGTTTCATTTTGAAAACTATTATTGATATATTTACAATTACGTTTGATAGACTGTCAACCAAATTAGCGTTCTCAGCATGTAGTTTATTGACGTGTTTTTTCCAACTTTCAAGATAATTCTCATGGCTTTATTTTGCAATTTTTGTAGTCTATCGAATTGTTCTTGCGAAAATATGAAAATAACAGACGAACTATACTCAAAATGTGGTTTAATAATTACATTGTACATTTTAATTGCATTTGAAAGTGATAATTTTTTTCTTATTTTTGATAGGAAGTATATTTTTTTGGAAATTTTTTTACATATATAGTTGTTATGGCTCTTAAAACTTAATTTATCGTCTAAAATTATGCCCAGATACTTAAACTCATTTACTATTTCAATTTTACTGCTATCAATCAAAATGTCGACATCATAATTACTGTTGAACAGCATAGACTTAGTTTTATTGATATTTAATTTAAGTTTATTCATTTTGAACCAGCAACATAGATTATTTAAATCGTCGTTAACAATATTAACACACTCCTCAACAGTATCACAACACACATATAACAAAGCATCATCTGCAAATAATACCAGTTTAGATCGCTCAACTACCTTTGCAATATCATTAACATATATCAAAAACAAGAGAACGCCAAGAACACTGCCTTGTGGTACTCCAATAGAAACACCCAAAGAATCAGAAGTTGAGTTATTAACTTTTGTTTTTTGAGTTCTGTTGCTCAAATATGACTCAAACCATTTAAATTTCATGTTAAGTATTCCATATTTTTTTAGCTTTTCTAGTAAGATGTTTCTATTAACGGTTTCAAACGCTCTTTGTAAATCTAAAAACACAACTAATATAACCTTATTATCGTGTATTTTCATCTTCCAATCGGTAATTAATAGATTTAACAATGATTCACAACTATGGCTTGCTCTGAACCCAGATTGATTCTCGTATGTTATGTTAAACTTCTCCAATTATTTTTGCTTCTGTAGAAATAGTATTAATTGGGCGAAATTCTTCGCACTTTTTTGTATTTTTCACTTTTTCTACTGGAACCACTATTGTCTCTTTCCAGATGTCTTTAAAAATACCGGTTTCCATCGATTTATTTATTATTGTAAGTAAATTTCCTCCAATCAAATCAAAATCAAGAAGTAGTTTCACACTTACAGAATTATTATTACCGATCGTATTGTGTAAACAATAGGTAGGTTATGTGATGGCAACAAATTTTGCATATCGAGTTTTCGGTGGGAACGTACTTCTCCATAGTAGGGAAGTGTAAATAAACTATTTTTAGCAACCTGTCGGTCTGTCGGTCTGTCGGTCTGTGTGTGCACGCGTGTATCTCGAGTTCGGCTGAACCGATTTTGATGAAAAAGTTTGGCCTGTTTTACATTTTTGAACATCTTGAAGAAAATAATATTCATTTTGAATATAAGCTCAGCTCGACCATCCGCAAAAATTCGTATGTTTTGGAAGAAATCAGGCATCGGCAACTAGACGTTTACTACGGGCCAAATATACATTTTTGTGTATATAAAGAGAAATAATCAACCGATTTCATTGAAATTTAATATATGAACTCCTCGTATTAAAACAATGAATTTATTACACTTTTCACCATACCCACAGAACAAATTGATGGAATTTCTTGAAATTTGATATTTGAGTTCTGGTTGTTACCGAAACTAACTGGCGAGCTTTTCAGGGAATTCGGGTAGCACAAAGCGAAACTCTACTAAGAGCCAAATTTACATTTTTCTAAGTATGTTAACTATAAGCTTACTAATGTCCTAAAAATTGGAAAGAAGTATTTAACAGACATTTTTATAATATTCTGTAACACTTTCATTTAACTAGACAATACACAATGCGGTCGGTTATGTGCTGACCACATCAGATTTTCTTTTTTATTGTTCATGCTCTTTAGCAAAAATTCAAGATCCTCTAAATTAATTTGTTTAAATTTAAATTCTGAAGTACAATAATCAATCATATTTGTATAAGGTAAATCTTGTATTTTTTTACTAATTTCATGAATACTATTTATAAAATATTCGTTGAATTTGGTAGCACGTATTTTATTATCTTTAACAATTTCATCGTCAAAATTAATATCAGAAATTTCACTTTTTTTTTATTTAAAACATAAGATTTTATATTGGTCCACATTGAATTCTGATCTTGCGAATTTTCAACTTTGTCACGAATAAATTTATTTTCTGCTTGATTAATTTTGTTTTTATATAAATTTCTTAAATTTTTATATTTTCTCCACTCTTGACTAGTATTAAGCCAAACCGCTAAATTGTATTGCTGATTTCTTTGTAATTTAAAATTTTCCAGATAGTTTGTATGTTTAAAAAGATTTTATGTTTTTGAAAACGCAAAACTCATTTACTATCTCATGGAGGTTGATACTAAAGTTATTAGCTTTTATATTACAATTTGTATAATCAGTTGTCATAATATTACTCCTAGTAATTTTTAATATAAATTTAGTTTTATCATATTTTAAAATTTTAATACTTTTAGTTACACAATTGGTTATATGACTATTTTTGCTTTGCAAAATTATTTCTAATGTTTCGTGATCATTTATTTTATCATTAGGCTTAACATCAACTTTAACTCTTTCATAGCAATTAACAATTACCCAATCAATCAATGTTTTAGAATTTTGAGTAATACGGGTATAATCACTCAAAAATTTGTTTAAACAAATTATCTTCTAATATTTCTCCCATTTTAATTTTTGTATTATCATTTTTTTTTCAATTAATGGTAAGGTCGCCTAATATTATTGTATCATCATTTATTTCATTTAAATTTTTTATAAATTGATTAAAATCAGGAAAAAACTCGTCATTCATATTTAAATAACCAGGGGAACGATAGAGACCAATAACATGTAAAACTTTTTTGCCATAAGATAATTTTATGTGCAATCACCATAATTTTTTTCGTAAACAAGTATTGCACAATACATCATATTTCCAATTTTGTTTAACATAAAAAGCAACACCACCAGTATGTCTAGAATGACTGTTTAAGTTTATTAAATTATAATCATTAACATTAACCAAATTTACATTATCATCATCTTCATCTATTAAATGAGTTTCTGTAAGACAAATAATTTCAGCTCGACTGTTAAGAATTAATTCTTCTAATTCAGCAAAATTGTTAAATAAGCCCTGTATATTTAAATATAGACATTTACTGTAATCTAATTGCTAATATTGAGTTCTCTCAGTTTCAATTTTTAATTTTTTTTGTAGTACCTTACACTCATTACTAAAAGCATGTTGAAAATATTACACTCATGATCATTTAGTCCAAGACTCTCTTTTATTTTTTTACAGTTAACACATTTTAAAGTGTTGCTATTACATGAGCTGGCCTTATGATCAGTTCCAGAACATTTATAACACACAACATTTTCGGCAGTACATTTGTTAGATATATGATTAAAGCCAAGGCAATAACACCTCAAAATATGCACTTTTTCGTAAACCCAGCAACTGTTAAAGACAATCATTAACTTTTTTTTACTTAAAATCTCTTTAAACGCTTCTCCATCTACTATTGCATTAAAAGTATGTTTATTCTTATAAGATTTATATACTTTGCAAGTAAGACAAGTAATACTTTGCACAGTAATATTATTTTGAAATTTTATATTGGCAAGACTACCTCATAGTTGTCATTAAATTTGTTCTTTATTTCTCTTTCATTCATTTCAGCTGAACTTTTATTACCACATCATATGGATACTGTACCATCATTGCTCTCATAAACATTTTTAATTTTTACCGGTACTTCACATATATTTATTTTCTCTTTTAAATCTCTCACAGTTTTTTTGCTCTCTTGAGCGTTTTTTGGCCTGACTATTACCGGTAATTTAAGTTTATCAGCATATAAAATATTTTTTGCAGAAGGAGTATCAGTGGCGGTTTTAGTTTTCAACTCTTTAGAAACTTAGATTTAGATTCGGTTTACCGTGTCAACTATCAGCTTTTTAGCAATCACCTCATTTACCCTTTCTACAAAAATTTCTACCAGTTCAACTTTATTCAAATTTAATGTTTTTTTTAATTTTTCAAAATCATTTTTAAGTGAATTAATGTGTGTTAAACATTCCCCACACGTATAACCAATGCATATATTACTATTAAACAAATCTATATCACAAGTTTTTAAATTCAAGCATTTTTTTGTGTGAAAATATCGTTTACAAAAACCTTGACAAAGAAGTTTATTATTTTCATTTCTAAGGCTTTGTTCGCAAATACCACATTTTAAATCCATTATTTTGTATTATTTTAAAAGAAAATTAAAGCTTAAAGTATATATAAAGGTTCAAAAAAAAACAATATGAAAGTGATATGATTGTATTTAATAAAATGAATATATGTATCCAAAGGGATTTAAAGTTTTTACAGTTTATTTTCTTTTCACTTTTTAGTCTTTTTAGTCTTTTTTTTCCTTTTTTTGGTTTGATAAATTCTCAATAATAATTAAAAATCAAAATTAATAAATCAAGTTCACATGAAACCAAAATTAATATTTATCAAAATATGTATTCAATTATTAAGTTTGTGAAACAATTATTTATTTAAAAAGATAAACAATTCTAAGAATTAATATTGGGTAAAAAATAATTTCACAATGTTGTCTATTCGGCAGTTACTTTTACTCATTTCTACACTTTTAAGTACAACTAGTAGCAAAAATATAGGTGAAAAAATTAGGTTTATGAAGTATAATGAAGAAAAATTTTTATACGAACTAAATTTTAATAAAATACATAGATGACTTAAGTAATGAGGTCCACTTGAACGTTGATTGTAACATAGATGAAGTTACTGATAAATGTAAGTCCTGTGTGAGAACGTTAAGAAAGTCGTTTACTAAGCGAGCTATAACAACTGAAAATAAATAAAAGAAGATTATATAAGCAAGGATCTCATGGGAAGAGTACAAATCAGCAAGAAATTTTTGCAGAAGAAAATGTTTGATGATCAGAAATATTTATATTGAAAGACAAATTTCTGAAAAAATCTGTTAATCAAAAAATTTCTCACAAAGAAGTGAAGAAAGATTTAGAATTTAGTTTTGAATATCAACAATAGAAATATTTTAACTGAAATCAATATAAATAATGACATTATCAATGACGAGAGAGAAATCACAAATAAATTAAATGAGTTTTTTATAATAAGCGCAGAAAACATAAATAAAAGTATTCCTATATTTAATTATGTTGACAATATGAAAAAAATTAATGGTTGAATATACAAGAAGTAAACGAAATAAAAAGTTTTATAAGTAAAACGAATTCTACAGACGATTATGTTGGTCTAAAGACAATTTTTTCCAATGTTAAAAATAAATCCCTTCAATTAGGTTTCCGTGACTTCAATAGTGCGCTTACAATGTAAACTTTACAGAGTATAGCATTGCAAAAAGTTTAGTAAAAGCTCTTGACGTTGTACACTAAATGCGTCAAATACGTAGTGGACACGTAAAATAAACGTAAAATGGGTATCGAAAAAATCGAGTACGCTTTTCTTATACATGACATATAAATGTTGCCAGAAATTAAATAAACTAGCATATATTTTTAGCAAATAAGTTCTAGTTATTAAGTTTTTTTCCTAAACTACAGCATAAAAATGCTGTTTTTAATGATATGGTAGCGTTTGTTGAAAAAAAACATTTGCACAGAACTTTAAATTGAAAATTTCAAACAAACGTCAAAGAATGTATTAATATTGTAAAAATTGTATTCCAAAATGTATTAAAAGCTTTAGCAGTTTTTTTGCAATGTAAAGGTATTGAAAGCTCTGAGGCGGTAGTATTATCTTATTAATACCGTATTTAAACGTTTTATAAAGCATTATTGAAGTCACGGTTTCTTTCCAGAATCGTGGAAGGATTGTTGTCCCGATTGTTTTCAATCAAGAATGTAAAGAATGGTGAACATTTAAGACCAATAAACATGTTATCTATTTTTGAAAAAAAAACTCAGAAAAAATCGTATATCTCCAACTTGAAAATTATTTAATGCAAGCAAGTACTCTGTGTGATGAACAATCAGGCTTCTGAAAGGGTTACTCTACGGAAACATCGGTTAATTATATTATTAACGAGTGGAAAAAAGAAATTGGCGACGGAAAATTTATAATAGCAGTGTTCCTAGATCGCAAGCGGGCATATGAAACCGTCGACAAAGATGTACTACTGAAAAAACTAAGTAAATATGGCATTAGAATCTGTTGTGTAACAACAATTATTCTGAAATCTAAATTTTTTGTTATTATTTGTCGGCAAGGCCTTCATTGTAGCATTAGAGTGTTGTGTAACAACAATTATTCTGAATTCTAAATTTCTTATTATTATTTTTCCATTTACTTAAATTACCAAAATTGATAAAATTCTAATTTGTCAAACTTAATATTAACACACATGTATGTTATTTGCAAACATTATAGTTAGTTTATGTAAATATTCTCCATTCCATATTTTCCATACATAACTTTTTCACAATATTTTAGTAGGAGTCAAATTACATATATTTTGTTTGTTAATTTTACTTTAAGTACACTTAAAACCTATATGATACGTGCGTTAAGTTAACATGGAAAATTATGAATTTTATAAATGCATAAAATTGCTTACTAGTCTATTTTTGTGGAAAATAATTAATTTTAAGTAGTATAACTTTTGTATAAATAGGTCAGATTTTTAATAAACAAATTAATTAACTTCAAACGAAGCAACAAGAAACTATCAAACATTTTCAATTAAACTACCTAACAATTTTCAATTACAATCTAACATTTTGGGGCTCAATCGGGATATCTAGTCACTGGGCTAGATAAACTCAACAGACATTTCGTCGCGCAGAAGAATATCTAGTCGCTAGGCTAGATAAACTCAACAAACAAAAAAATACAAAAAAAATGTCACAAAATTTAAATCTGAATGAAACTGCTGCCGAACAGAAGGAGTTACGAGAAGACATAGAGAAGTTACTGATTACTTTAAGAAAGATCCAGCTTCAAGAAAAACAGCAGAATATCCAGAAGCTAGGCTAGATAAAATCAACAAACTATGGAAACAGTTTAATATCAACAACTTGATAATAAAAGAGTTTTGGAGTGCGAACACTGATCATACATATTTCAAAACTGAATACTACAACAAGGTGAAGCAACTCAAGGAGAACCTACAAGACCGACTCACAAGTACGGTACCAACTCAAAGCGCAAGCCAACCCAAGGAGCCCATAAAGTTAAAAAACGAATAGCGGAGTGTGTCGTTTGTTGCAAATATAACGCACGCCCAAACACCCAACTTATGGGTGATCCAACTTCAGCCAGAGTAACCATTTCCCCACCGTTTACTCACCCGGGTATTAACTTTGCTGGTCCAATGCAGCTTAAATCAACCACGTTGCGTAACGCCAAGATAATAAAAGGTTACATTTGTATGTTTGTTTGCTTTGTAACTAAAGCGTTTCACCTTGAAGCCGCATCAGCCCTATCCAGCGAGGTCATTATTGCCGCATTAGAGCGATTTATTGCAAGACACAGAAATGTGACGCATATTTACAGTGACAATGATACAAACTTTGTAGGAGCATACAACCAGTTAAAAACCAACGAGAAATTGGGTCATCTTATATAAGAACAGTTAATTCAAGGGCATTTTATTCCCCCAGGTACTCTACATTTTGATATACTATGGGAAGCTGGAGTTAAATTGATAAAACGTCATCTATCAAAAACCATTGGCGATACTAAACTCACATTTAAAGAATTTGGAACCCTTCTATTAAAAATCGAAACTAATTTAAATTCCCGTCCACTTACACCATTTACAGGAGACATAGATGATATAGAAGCGTTAATACCAGGGTACTTTTTGGTATGCTCAAAACTATTCAATGTACCTACCAAAAACATAATGAAAATGCAAGAAAATCGGCTTTGGTGGTGGGAACTTGTAGAACAAATGAATCAGCAATTCAAATGTTGCTGATTCATTTGTTCTACAAGTGAATCAGCAACATTTGAATTGCTCAAATGAATACCTACTTAGACTCCAAACATGTAAGAAGTGGCAACAACCAAAATATAATTTAACAAGGGGCTCATTGGTTCTAATACGCGAATTAAAGAATTTTGGAAGAGCATAAAATTCAAAATGATCTTACAAGAGTAGTCACACTTAAGACAAATAACGGAGAAATTAAACGCCCGATTACGTCGCTTATACTTCTTCCTGTGAAAACTTCAAATAATGAACCATTTAAAGTAGTGTCAAGTCATGATAAAGCTGAAGTCAAGCCAAGGCCGTTATTAGATAGAACCCAGCCTTACTCTACCACATAATAACAACCCAGAAAGCAGAAATCGCACCTCTACACCACAACTTACATTATCAAGTAATGTCGCTGTAACATCTGTCCAGAACAGCGAATCTAATAATAACAAACCATCTAGGAAACGCCTTACATATATTATCACAAGTAAGCAAACGAAGCAACGTCAAAACCTCACATTGAATTGAACGTCAAAAAATTTACAGACAGAAGAAAGCCTACCTAAGATTTTACCCTATACTCCGTCGCTTCATTTAACAATAATCTACGAGTGTATTTTGAAGGCATAGGAGAAGTACATTTCATTTATGCAAAGGGAAGCTCGTCGTCTATTATGACATGACCTCTTTTTATCAAAATTTAAAAGATCTACAAAGAGTATCTAATATTCTTTTAACAAATTGCTCATATTTGTTTAAACCTAGTCAATGCCAGGTACTAAACCAACTTATTTCTAAGCGGGTCTCATCATTGGAGCAAAACAACAAACTTCTTCAATATAAAGCTGGTGATTGATAGCTATCAGAACGAGTACGTCGATCACCATTCGATTTTGCTTGAAAGCTGTCAAATATTCTGTTTGGCATCCTAGAACAAGATACAAAATTGATGATGCAAAATGAAGTAGTCATACTATGCAGGAGTTATTTAAAAAATTATACTTCTATACTATGACCATATTCAATTTAGTGAAACCATCTGACGAAAGATTTAGAGAATTAAGTGTTAGTATTCAGAATGCTACAGAATCTGAACACTATCTTGTCGCTGCCACAATTTCAGTTATCTTAATGACTGTCGAACTAGAACAAGAACAAAACTCAATCTTAGATGATATGACACCAACACAATCAGAACTTAACCATCACATTATTATTTCTCGAAAACTTTTAAGAAAACATTTTATGTTTCGTTGAATGGTACGAATCCTTTGGAATGCATCTTTTCTTCCTATATATCTTGAAACTATATAATTCCTATATAATTTTTTCAAATTTTCTTTTCACCAGTATGTCCAAAAAAGGTAAAACTTCATTTTCCTCAATTTCGAATCTAAATTCAATGTTTCTATGTAATTTGTTGATGCATCTGTTTATATTCTCCAGTTCTTCCTTGTCCACTATCGCGAAGACATCGTCAACATACCGCATCCATACTCTAGGCATCAGACAGTCCTCCTCCATCCTTTTTTTCAATTTGGACATAAATAAGTTTCTCTGAATTCGAAGTAATTCTCTTCCATGCAAAGTCTTGCTAATTTGTGGTATTCTCTTACTTTGTTGCTCCAATTTTCTGTTTCTCCTGCTTGTGTTGATAACCATACTTTCAAATATTCAAGAGCTTCGTTAACTGAAAAGAGCGCTTTGACATCGAACGATACCATTAATTCATCAGGACCAATCTTTAAGCCTTTCGTTTTTTTATAAATTCCACTCTATTCATAATAGAACAGGAACGGAAATCCATTTCCCCAAATCTTTTCATGAGGCATTTCGCAATTTTGTATGTTGGGGCGCCGTTAGTGGAAATGATCTCCCTGAACTGCTCACCCTCCTTGTGAATTTTTGGTAGACACACCAGTTTCGGAACTGATGGGTTCGGCATCGTCAAGTCGTTGATGTTGAAGTCCAGAAACTTGCACTCCTTTAAAGCTTTCTTAACCTTCTCGATTTGTTTTTTTAATAACTGAGTTGGCATTTCAATTTATTTTTTGTGGTTCTTCTATGTTTTTTATTTTTGCTGTACATCTTTTGAAACTAATTTCAAGACTGTTTGGTAGCCCTCTAAATTTATTTTGTAGATTAGATGCAAATTGTCAAATTTACAAGGGTATTGCTAACGCAAACATGCCTAGTCTGAAAAGAAAAATTGGTTAATTAGTTCAACTGTAGTTTCTTAAGTGGGCCTTATGGATTCGGCGGCCTGATTAAGTTGTGATGGTAACTCGATTGTCTTTTGCCACTACTTCTTTTTTCCCTTCGTTTTCAACATTTGTTTTATTGCAGCATAAACACTTTCTCCAGCTTGGTATCATTTAGGTGCTCTTCACTTTTGTTCTTCCCTGTCAATTTATGTTTTTTGACTCTTTTTAATAAGACTTACTAAGTTCTCATTGACCTTTGATTTGAAATTCACTAAGTCTTGGTAATTTATCCGTTGCAATCTTCCGAAAAAGATATAGTTTGGTCTTTTTCCTGTAATTGTGTGTATGGAGTTATTATATCGGTCTACCGCGATGTCTGCTACATATTTCTTTCATATTAAGATCCTTAAACTCTTCTTGAAGGCGTCTTATAATTTCAATGATTGTGGAATGAACTTTTTTCACAGCTCCATTGACTTCGCTTCTTTGTGACAGTATTAAATAAATTTCGATACCAAGCGTTTCAAGTAATCTGTGACAACTAGGCTGACAAAACTTATTTCGTTGTCCATTATTATTATGGTTAGCGCTGTGAAAAAATGGATAATTTTAATGAGTTTATTCCTTATTTGAATAACAGATCTACCTTTTATACGGAAGAATTTTGAGAATTTTGAGAATTTGTCTATACAACTTATGAAATTCTCTTGTTTAATTTTGATTATGTCAATATGTAAAATGTCGGTTGGATAGGTTGGAACCGGTGTTTCTAATAATTGTGGATTATTAGGATGGCGGTCATACCTGTTAATATTGCAAATATTACAATTAGATGCGTATTTTTTTATTCGACTAGTCATCTGCGGAAAATAGTATTTGTCCAGTAATTGGTGTTTATTTTCTTGCCAGTTCCTGTGTGCTCTTTTATATTCCTCTTGAATAACTCTAAACTGGTTCTCTTCATTTCTGAGGTCTTCGACTATCATTTGGGTTATTCTTATTTTGTAACTCTGGAAAGTGTCATGAAAGATTTCTTGTAATTGCTCAATGAATTGTTTCAGTATTTTGATACTATTGATAAGTGTTGGTATTAATTTTTCAGTATTTTGATACTATTGATAAGTGTTGGTATTAATTTTTCCTGTCTTTCTATGGCTTTGGGTGTGGTTGTTCATACGTTCTAGCGGCAACCTTGAGAGCGTATCTTATATTCTTCGATGCGAACTTTCCAACGTTTTAATTTCGAGTTGTTATTACCGTTGCTCATTGTGAAGGGAAAATAAGTAGTTCTGCTGATATTAATAGTTCTTTCAATTTTTGGAATGTTTTTAATTCTTCTTCTTTCAAGCTTATTTTGACCTTTTTTGATTGATTTGGTTTGATCTGGCCATTTTCTCCCCGTGTTAATTTTCTTAAAGGATTGGCTATAGCAGCAAAATCCTTTATGAATCACCGGTAATAGGATGTATGGCCGATGTAAATGCTTTGAGGTCTTTGAGATTTTCTATCGGCTTTATTTTTTGGATGGCTTAAATTTTCTTTGGGTCGATTCGAATTCGTTCAGTTATTATTATAAATCCCAAAAATTCGGTTGAATTTTTTAAAAACCCGGTTTATAACTGCCTTTATTTCCTTTAAAGTATCATCTCCTACGATGCCGTCAAAAGTTTTAAGTTCAGGTAGCACGAAGAATGTAGTTTCGGTAGAGTTGCCTGTACTGTCGAAGAATTTTCCTGTAATCTTTTTTGTAATTTTAATATTTCCGCCCGCCGATCTTATAATAAATGGTTTTTCTACAGTGTGGTAGATAATAATGGTGGCCTACTATGTAGTGCTACTTTCGCTAAACGATTTTCCCATTCTAAATTTTAACACTATAGAATCGAATATCGCAAATTTGCGTATGCGAAAGTAGCAAAAGTGGTACTACAGAATGCTACTTTCGCATACTTTTTATTCACTTGCCGTTTTGTTTACGAATTTTATTGCGAAAATCTAAGTTTTTGAAAAAATAAAACTAAACAATCTAAGAGTTATGTATATTTATTTTGCTTTATTAAATCAGAAAAAAACTTGCATTTCAAATTTACTTTTGCAATTAACTAAATTTTTGTAATTAATAATTATAATTTTAGGTCAAAATAAAATACAAAAACCATTCCGGTTTAAGAAAATAGTAAAATAGCATTAATTTTGTGCTAACTAACCAAATTTTTTTCGTGTCTCTTTTCTCGATTTTACTCCTTCTCAGTTTTATTTTTATGGGACTGAACTTTTTATCTACAGGCTTCAAAACTTCAGTTATAATAAGTAAAATGGTTTGTTGAGCAAGAACAATACTTAAATCTTAACCTGTATAAAAATCTTTTGCTATCCATATTTGTTTAAAAAATTAACAACAATTCCCTCCTTAATATTATACATACATTTAAATGTATGACTTTTTTAAAATAGTTCAAATGATTACTTTGAAAAAACTGTCAGAAATATCAAAAACAAAAAATTTTACAAAATGTTGCCAGTTTAAATTTTTTACGATGCTATTTTGTACTTTTAAATAGTACTTTTAAATAGTAGGCCACCAGGTTTTGAACATGGAGCTAGTTCAGTTCTTATGAAATTTTTATTTGCTACTGTATCTATCAAAAATTTCAATAGCTTGTTGTTTTTAGTGGTTTACTCTAGGTATGGTACGCTAGAGATAATTCTTGATGTAGTCTTCATAATCTTCTTCTTCCTCTGGTTCGGCGCAAAAGATTTCCTTGTGATTTGGTTAGAAGTTACCTCTGAGCCTATTCATATAGTTAACGTTTAACTATATGGATAGGCCATGTTGGTCCAGCTGGGTTTGGGGTTAAGCTAGTTTTTGACAATTAAATATTATGTCAAAAATTCGGTTAAAGGACCGGTGCCATAACCACTGCACCAATGGTCAGATCGATATATAGGTTTATCATTCACTATTTCATAGTCCAGACTTTCTACTGCATGAGATCACGATACGTATTCTGTTGGATTGCTATAAAATGGTCTAAGTTCCTTCACCGTATCGGGCAATTTATGTCCTCTAGGTCTTTTTCATCTTTTGGCCCTTGCAGGCCCCTTTGAGGAACATTTTGAGCTGTTGCTCCGGCACTTTTAAAGCTCTGTCCCATTTGGTTGGCTCTTATTTCTAATTTTTTAATCATTCTAGCTGGGCAATTACTGATCCAGTCAATTTTGTTAACGCAGTTTGGATTACTCCCATTTTATTCATTTAGTTAGTTGATTCACTTACAAAATGCAAAATCCAATGTACATCGGATTGTAAAAAAGATCCTCTTGTATTGACATTTCCTCAAAGATTATGTAGATTCCTTGGATTGACGTTTCCTCGAATAGTCGGATATCTCATAGTGGTTCCGCTTGGGTAAAAACGTTTATGCTTTTAATTACGCTACTAATGGTACGATGAGTATCACTCCGGTGCAAGATCCTGTGACTATGTTCTCACGGCTCTAAACGGTCCTATGTTCTCACGGGTATAGTGCTGTTGTGCTTGTCCTGTCACGGTTAACGATCTTAATCGTTTGAAGTTTAAAAATAAGGAACTTTATTTGGATGTTAATCCAAATCTTTATTGTACTTCAATTGAATTACAAAATTAAACTTAACTTCTAATCTACAAATTGATTCTATTTAAACTTATTAATTGATTACTTTGCATTTTAAAAGTGTGAGAAATAACTGTGCTAAGTATGCAAAGTAAGCAATAAGAATTTAAAATTAAAATTTACTTAAAAAATAAAAGTTTCAAGTTATAATGTTATAATAACGAAAAAATTATGAAATTTAATTTTAAAAGCAATTTTTGTAGGAAAATTTCTGTAAGAAAATTTCCGTTGATATCTTTTTCTAGTATTGCGCGTGTACTATGTTATGTATGATTCTATCGTTAACTTACGTATTCACAATTATTTATATATTCCGTTATTTTCTGTCTTATTTTAGACCAGTAGAATTTTCCAGAACTCTTTATTTCCTCATTGATTTCGTTGATACCTCGTTGGTTATTTTCCAAATGTTTTCTTTGTATGAGGTTTTTACATTTTATAATTTTGTAATTGGGGAAGTGATTTATAACTACATTGTTTAGTTTTTCTAAGATTTTGTCAGAAGTAAAGATAGCATTAATGTTTTTTGGGTCAATCTGGTGTTTGACATTCAAAATCAGGGTCTGTCTCACAATAGTAGAGTAATTAATTTCGTGTTGGTTAAGGGTATATGAGATACTTGAAATGGGTTTTTTTTCTAACTAACAGCACACTGGCTGGCGTCCGTTGTGATCTTAAATGTTTTTTCAAAATCAGGATAGGATATTTCAGAAGATATTAGTTTTTCCTCCAGTGTTGGGCTTTGCAAGAGTTTGAACAAGAATGGGCTTTGCTATTTTAGCGAAGTTACGAATAAATTGCCGGTAATATCCGGCGATGCTAAGAAAGCTTTTAATTTGCTTTGGTAATTTGAGAGCTTTATATTATTTATTATTTCTATCTTTTTTTGATTAGGTTTTATTCCTTTCTCGTTGACAATGTGCCCCAAGAATTCCACTTTCTTTCTGAGAAAGTAGAATTCTTGAGACACATTTCTAACTGAAATCGGAATCTTGCATGTTTTAATTCAGTAAAATCTTTTTCAAATTGCTTATATGTTCCTTTAAGACATTGGAAAACAGCACAATATCGTCCATATATGTTAAACATTTCGTTTTAATATGATCTCCGAGAAAGTTATCCATTAAGCGTTGAAAAGTACTGAGCCCGCTTTTTAAGCCAAAAGGCATTCGACAGAACTAATAATGACCGTTGTCGACTGAAAACCCACTTGTTTCTATGTCTCTTGAATTAAGTTCGATTTTTGAGGAACACCTGATTTTAAATTTATAACTGAAAAGTATGTGCTTTTTCCCAGTTTGTCGAGTGTTTTTCCAATATTTGGTATGGGGTACGCATCGCTTCTAGGTTTTCATTCAGCTTCTGATGCACCTTTGTATCAATATTTGTACATTTATATCCAATATGATGATAGGTGTTTAATTAATGATTATTAATAATATTAATAAATTTTGGGTTATATATTATAGGTATACAGTAATATGCGTTCACATGTAACTAATATTTTTTTATATTATGTTATTATATGTTTTATTATGTTATACTATGTTATTATATGTGTTTATTGTAATGGGCTCATAGTACGACTGCGTCGTTTACGTTGGAACTTGCAAGTAAAAAAAGGAATTACAATGAAAACAAAAATTTTATTTGTTAATACATTTTCACTTAATTATGAAATTATTCTTATTATTTTTATTTAATTCATTAATAAAAATATTGTTATTCAATTCCATTATAAAAGTACTTTTATTTACTTCATGTATAAAATTATTAGCACTTTAATTGCTCACATTTATAAAGGCACTTTAATAATCTTATAAAACTATGTTCTTATCCAAAGAGTCACGTTGCAACGCAACAAGCTGAGAAAACAAATTCGGTTTTGAACAAAAAATATGCATCAAACCTATAGTTTTAAATTGAGACGAAAATGCAAAAAATGCTAATGCGCAAAGTTATGTTTGCGCGTGTAAATTATTATTATAAAAATAAATTTTAAAATATGCTATTATTGTAGGGTGTTCAAATTGTTGCCGTAACCATTAACTACTATAGAGAAGACATATACCAAAGCATATCATATACTTAGCACGCTAATTGCGTGTTAAGCCAAAAGCACGGATTGGAGGTTTTTCTTGGAGCTAAAAATGTCTATGTATGTGTTGTCAGAAACACACTTAGGGAAGGCTTAATTAAGCTTAAAGCTAAACACAAAACTGCAAACTATAAATGAACTAGCTTCTGAAGTGGATGGTTTAATCAAATTTATATAAAAAAACGTCGGACGACATAAGATTCTCAAGGCTATAACTGATTTAATAGTACAAAAAAGAGAAACTAATAGTAAATGGCAAGAATCGCGTTACCCGGACAATGAAACGATTGTGAATTGACTAATTAGTAGAAACTAATTTAGTAGAAAATTTTCTTTTGGATGAAAGCACATTGGTTCTATTTAAGAAAAAGAAATTTGTCAAACAATAAAGTTGCTTAAATCGAATAACGCCACGGTTTTTATCTCGTTACTACTGAAATATAAAAAGAATTGCCAAGAAAAGCATTGAAATTTTTGAAAAAGGTAATAAATGCAACAGTGAACCTAAGGTATGTTTCTAGTGCTGGGAAAGTAGCGGAAGTTATTATAACTGGAAAACCGAGGAAACCATTGAATAAGGAAAACTTTTTGAATTGAATGAGGATATCAAAACTTTTTAGAAAATTGTAGTTAACGCGGCTGTTGCCTAAAGAAAAAAAGGGCGTGTACAAAAATTTTTACGCAGAGCATGCAATCTACTTTTTGTAAACATTTTGGTAAACAAATGTATAATATAGATTGACAATTCTACTTTAGTGTACCTTTGGTTACAAAAAAAGATATATTTTTCCACTTACATTTGATGTTTTTCTCCTATTCTTTTTTCAATGCATACTGAAATTTTCCTGTGGAAAAATATGTTAAGTTGGTGTCAATTTCGCTTGTTTTTGACGTAAAGGTGCAAAATAAATTTAGTACTTTTTTACTTTCGTTAAAAATTCAGAATTTGCCAAAATTATGAACGTCTAATTGTCTGCAGATCTTTTCTTTTGGTAAACGGGATAAGAAATTGTCTCCAAATCAAAATTTTTTATTTAGAACAAAGCATGCAATAATTGATCAAGTACACAGAATAACAAATATTGTGGAAAAGGCGTCACAAGAAAGGCGAGTAAGTTCGATAATATTTCTGGACGTGGCCCAGGCGTTCATTAATAAACAATAAACCCAATAATTGGCAATTCGTGAAGTTGCTTGAATAATATTTATCTGACAGACTTTTTCGAAACAAATAAGACGAGGAGTATTCCACGCTTAGCGAAACCTATTATTTTATTAATAAGTCTAGATTGGCAGCATACGATAAGTTGTTGATATATAACCAAATCATTTAGCTTATATGGATGTATGTGATTTAGCCTAAAGTTCTGTCATAGCACCTCCGTACCTTCCTTCACGGAATATAAACAGAATACGCAACAGCGCAAAATTAATGGTTGGGTTAAAGTGCCCAACTATTGATAGGTTTAAAGACAGTTTGGTTCCGTCTATCTTTGTCTTTCGATGATTTTTAACTCCTACATTAAAAAAATTAATATATGACAGTAGTTATGAGAGTCGTAAATAATATTGTAAAACCTCGGAAGACACTACGTTTTTTTTTTTGGAATGGCCAGATTTGACACAAAAAAAGACTATCGAGAACAAAATTATAATAGCATCACTTAATTTGCAACTCCGAAATAACGAAAAATTTCTCAAGTTGATGATACAAAAGTTTGCTAAATAGAAATTTGAAGTGAAACTTCATCGTCCCCACCGTCCTGCAGTATGAATATGTATATAAGTTCTGGCTCAACGTAAAATTCTGCGTTGATTAGACATGTTCATCCGTCATCCGTCCCTTCAATCGACTGATCACACGACTAAAGCAAACTTTCACAAATTTTATTTCTTCTGCCAAGGACGGATCCTGTTGTAATTGAATCAAATCGAGAGAAGAGTTCGAATAGTGGTCGTACAATTCAAAGAGACTATTTTAAGTATTCCAAAAACTAATAAATAAATTTATATCACATTTTACATTTATTGTGAAAATTATAATGGAATGGCTCCACAGATTCGGTTAGCTGCAATCAGCCCTAAAAGCTAATGTTAGTTATCCGGAAAAATAGTAAAGTCAGATTTATGAAACTTGACAGTCACTATGTCTTATTGCAGGTCAGACATATCCGTGAAGTTGTTATGGAATGATTTGACATGATAGGGTAAATATTATATATTTGAAAAAAAAACAAAGCTAGCTGCAAGGATTTTCGTGGACATGTGTACAATCATAGCGCAAATATATCTTTAAAGTTTTTATGGAATCACTTGAAAAGTTCAAGTAGCTGCCATAAAACCATAGAAACTAATTTTAAATGTCTAGAAAATAACTTTTCATATTCACATAGTTAAACGCAGGATATTTATTAATTGGTTTAGATCTACAGAAACGTTTTTACTCGATATCTATATGATCAGTATACAATCTTCACATATTTTACTTCCTTTCACACTTCGACGACACTTATTAACATGTTTGAACGATGATTAAACAAATCATTTTCAAGAAAAAATGTGAAAAAAAGCTTTTAAGTTTCAAAAAACACATACATATATGTACATAAAAAATGATATTTTTTTTTTATAAATATCGCTCACTTTAAAAATCCTTCAAAAATATTTCAGCTGGAGTTTTTTAGTAATTACTAAATTTTATTTATTATCGCTGAACTTTTTTCTGTTACAGTTTTCAAATAACAGCGTTTCAACCGATACATGGCACCAAAAAGTTTTATAGCAATAAGAAAGAAACGTTCAAAAATCGATTGAATTTATGAAATCTAGACTTTGCTTAATAACGAAAATTATCACAGCCAATATTCGTTATTTTGCTAAATAATGAATATTAGCTGTGATAATTTAGCAATTTGATCATTTGGTTCATAGAAAGTGTACGAAATTACAAAAAGAAAAAATTGATTTTTTCGAAAAAAAGAAATAAAAATACACATGCAGAATTTGTACTTTTAGAACTAAAAATCAAAAAATGTAAACACAAACATCGTCAAAGTTAAATTTTATTCTGTTGTTATAAAACAAAATATTTTAAATGCTGTTCGAAGTAAAAAAAATAAAGTTAAATGATTGTTTTGGTGATGAATATGCTAATAATCATACTTACATAAATGAATGTTTAACTAAGCATAATAGAATGTTACTGGCTAAGGTGAAAAAGCTAAAAGCGAATAATAAATGTAAAATTGTTTAAAAAACTGCAAATTATATATTATATATAAGAATAGAAAGTAATACTGCTATCAGAATTACAAAAATACCTTTTTAATATTTAGTTTGTTATTTAATATTTTTAAATTTATCTAATTTTATATTCTATAAATAAAAATAACGTAAATAATCTTTTTTCAGATTCCTTGTTAATTCTGATATGAATAGTGAAATGAATCATTTCTGTGTTGCTAAACTTAATACGAGTAACACAAGAAGTGTTAGTTTCTCGATTGTGCTTCAAAATATCCGTAGAATGCATAAAAATTTTGATTTATTACTTTCGCATTTGGTACGCCTTGATCATTTGCCTATTCTGATATTTTTGTCTGAGATGTTCATTTACGATTGTGAAATTTCAAATAATGAAATTATTCCAATTACAAAGTACATTTAGGTGCCTAAATGTAACGAAACAAATCGTTCTGATGGAGTAACCCTAATTTAACTACTTGTGATATTATTGCTGTTGACTGTGTAATTTCCGGAATGTTATAGTGCTTTATTGGAAATTATAAACTGCATGGGTGTGAAATAAATTTATTTATATGGGTATTATCTTATTATCTTGAAAATTCTGTGTAAAAATATGGTTTTGTTTTTTGTTAACTTTTTATGTAACTCGAATCTGCTTGATGATTTTTAGGTATGCTGCATTTGGGTTTAAGGTACATCTTCATTATCTAATCCTACACGCAGTATAAATAATTTTGAAAGTTTTATTGATAACTTCACAGAAATAATAATACTGATTTTGTATCTGATATTTTTGATTTTGATTTCAATATAACAGATCATTGTATGATTGGTCTACTGTTTCACAGAACTTCAAAAAATTTAAGGACTGAGTAAAAAATTGTGAAAAAGAATGATTTTAGAGCTTCGTTAACTTGCTTGAATTCTGATAATTGTTCATCTGCATAATTTAACATTTTCCTAACCAAGTTTCAAAACTATATAAATTCTTGCAGTCACAGTGCAAATCTGAACAATAGTAAAAAAATCTGATGTGGTCAGCACATAACCGACCGCAATGTGTATTGTCTAGTTTAGTGAAAGTGTTACAGAATATTATAAAAATGTCTGTTAAATACTTCTTTCCAATTTTTAGGACATTAGTAAGCTTATAGTTAACATACCTAGAAAAATGTAAATTTGGCTCTTAGTAGAGTTTCGCTTTGTGCTACCCGAATTCCCTGAAATGCTCGACAGTTAGTTTCGGTAACAACCAGAACTCAAATATCAAATTTCAAGAAACTCCATCAATTCGTTCCGTAGATATGGTGAAAAATGTAAAATCGGCCCGCAGATCAGTTTTCGAGCCCTGATCTTTCCAAAAAATTTACATGTTCATTGTTTTAATACGAGGAACTCAAATATTAAATTTCAATGAAATCGGTTGAATATTTCTCTTTATATACACAAAAATATATATCTGGCCCGTAGTAAACGTCCAGTTGCCGATGCCTGATTTGTTCCAAAAGCTAGAAATTTTCACGACGGTCAAACAAAGCTCATATATGAAATTTTAAGTAAATCGGTTGAATATTTTCTTGAAAATGGTGAAAAATGTAAAATCGGCCCGCAAATCAGTTTTCGAGCCCTGATCTTTCCAAAAAATTTATATGTTCATAGTTTTCATACGAGGAATTTATATATTAAATTTCAATGAAATCGGTTGATTATTTCTCTTTATATACACAAAAATGTATATTTGGCCCGTAGTAAACGTCCAGTTGCTGACGCCTGATTTCTTCCAAAAGTTAGGAGGTTTCATCGCCGGTAGAGCAAAACTTATATATGAAATTTCAAGTAAATCGGTAGAATACGTTCTTCAATATGCTCAAAAATGTAAAACAGGCCCGCTAAAAAGTGCAGTTCCCGAGGCCTGATATATACCAAAAGTTGATCGATCCGTGCCATGGTGGAAATAAACTTACATATAAAATTTCATCAAAATCGGTTCAGCCGAACTTGAGATACACGCGTGCACACACAGACCGACAGACCGACAGACATACAGACCGACAGACCGACAGACCTACAGACCGACAGACCGACAGACCGACAGACCGACAGGTTGCAGTATTTTACTTATTCTTTTGTTCAAATAAGTGACAATCTTGGTCTAACTTATATTTATGATGATTCTTTGCATTACGATATTTATCAACTTAATACTTTCGTTTTTAAGAGTTTTTTTTGCATTTGAAATTTATGAAATTATAAAAAACTCTAAAAATGTCAGTTTCTTGCTCTCATAACCATATTTCCAGTACGGTCGTAAAATATATTGCATGGTTTATTGCGGGCATTTTATCATATATTTTTAATTTTAGTGTTAGGCAAAGAATTTTTTCTGATGCTCTCAAAGTAGGAGTAGTAGTTCCTCTACATGAGATGGGCGATTTGTCAAGCTTAAACATCTACATTCCCATCTTGCTTTTATCAGCATTTACAAAAATATTTGAGAAGGATATAAAAAACAGATAAAATATGTTCAGTTTACATAAAATATGAAAAATTATTCTTGATGAAAATAAAGCACTAATAAAAAACACAAAAAAAAAACTTCGCTAAAACGAAATATGTTTGTTTCATGAAACAAATCACCCCAACATTTTTTTAGTTCTCTTAAAGTTTCACGCTTAATTGTCACTATGTCATAGTATCTTTAGTGAAAATCGCAAAATATTTACCTTTGATAAACATAGTTTTTTTTAAAAGTAAATCGCCCTTTTGGTATACCTCTTGTAAATTGATTTTACGACCAACCACTAAAAATTTAAAATGATAAATGTGTTTAGAGAAGTATGTTTATTACCTTTCTTTTAAAATTAAATGGCAATCCTTTATTTTTGAACTTACCTAAGGGCATCCACGAAATATTTAAAACTGCTCCTAAATAAAAAGAGTATATTTCTGCACTATGTCGGTCCTTACCACTATAAACTGGACCTTCAATAACAGTTTCTTTCGAATACCATTGTGGTTTAAACAAGACTTTTTGTGACGAATTCAAATGGAGTAGCAGTTTAAGTTGAGTGCCTTTTAAGGCATTTGAAACTTTTAAAATGGGTTCAAATTTTAAAGCTTTCAAGAGTTTTCCAATGGAAGAATCGTCAGGATTATACAAGCCATGTTTCTGCAAGTAATAAAAAATATTTTGTTCGAATGCAATTTACAAAAAAATTGTGATGTGAATCTACATTTAATATCTCCATTTTTACTTATAGACAAAAATATGATTAATATGAAAGATAAATTATTTAACATTAAGTTAACTCATTTTTACCGACCGTATCGTGTAAACAATAGGTAGGTTATGTGATGGCAACAAATTTTGCATATCGAGTTTTCTTTGGGAATGCACTTCTCCATAGTAAGGAAGTGTAAGTAAACTATTTTTAGCAACCTGCCGGTCCGTCGATCTGTCGATCTGTCGGTCTATCGGTCTGTCGGTCTGTGTGTGCACGTGTGTATCTAAGTTCTACTGAACCGATTTTGATGAAATTTTATATGTAAGTCTATTTCCACCATGGCACGGATTGATCAACTTTTGGGATATATCAGGGCTCGGGAACTGCACTTTTTAGCGGGTGTTTTACATTTTTGAATATTTTGAAGAAAGTATTCAACCGATTTACTTGAAATTTCATATATAAGCTTTCCTCGACCGTCCGCAAATATACGTTTTTGCGTATATAAAGAGAAATAATTGACCGATTTCATTGAAGTTTAATATTTGAATTCCTCGTATTAAAACAATGAACATATAAATTTTTTGAAAAGATCAGGGCTCGAAAACTGATTTGCGGGCCGATTTTACATTTTTCACCATATCTACGGAACGAATTGATGGAATTTCTTGAAATTCCATCAATTCTGGTTAACTGGCGGGAATTTCTGAGAATTCGGGTAGCACAAAGCGAAACTCTATTAAGAGCCAAATTTACATTTTTCTAGGTATGTTAACTATAACCTTACTAATGTCCTAAAAATTGGAAAGAAGTATTTAAAAGACGTTTTTATAATATTCTTTAACCCTTTCACTTAACTAGGCAATGCGGTCGGTTATGTGCTGACCACATCAGATTTTTTTCTGTTCGAATTATTATAAAAGTAGGTACTGTAATTGCACACTTATAAGAGTACTAAATGATAATAAAAGGTTTGTTTTTCATTCCTACTTCGCTCCTGGGAGGAGCACAGGACTGGTGCATGATATTGTAGGTAACCATGAACCAGTTTCTTACTTCATTGAGTTTACCAGGCAGGTGACGAACCTACCATAATAAGAAAAATACATACTCTAATTTCAAAAGTGGAGTTGAAAAATATTTAAGGGTCTGAAAAACTGCAATACATACATTGTAATTCATGATCATCAAATTATTGGTGGCTGTACGAGTTTGTTGGAAAAGCCACAAATAATTCCAAAGTTTTTGAACATGTATGTAGACGCTCTTTGAAAGTTTGGTGTTTTAAAACTAATATTTTATTTGTTACAATTTATAAGGATATAAACTAAAATTAATTTAAGAGAAAAAGTTCATTATATTACTACTTATTTTTTTAGAAAAAATAAAATCAACAGTTTTAACTTTAAGTAATTTTTTTAGAACAAATAAACTCACATAACTGACTTTTTAGGAAAGAATTTTGACTGAATTTTTTAGGAAAGAAGTAGATAGGAAAATTTTACGAATACGAAATTATGTATATGTGAAACAAATTTATAAGTTTTAAGAGCATAATGGAACATGTAAATTCTATGATAATATAATTCTAGTTAAAGACAGTTTTCTTAATTATGGATGAAGAATACAACCTTGCACGTCAAGTTTGGAGACAATTTCTGCTTGCGTATTTTTCAGCGGGAGTCTCTCATCTCTTCAAGCGGGAAAAAGTAAACTAAATAACGTTTTGTGCATTGCATTTAAATGTGTATAGTAAAAATTAATGACACTAGTTTTCCATATTCGACCATTCAAGCTTAGTCAAAATCGGTTTTGTATTAGAATGTTACATACCATTCCCCGATATGTTTCAGCTAGCTCATTATTCAGAAAATTTAATAAAACAGGGAATTCGATTTAGAATTAAAGCAAGATTTCATAGTCTCGAAGTTTTTATATAGATAATTATTCAATATTTGGAATCAAAGAAAGTCCAAGTGTTTAAACATGTCATATCTTAACATAAACATCTTAATAAATTGCCATGTCAAAACATGCGTAAAATTCAACTTTTGTTGTAAACTTTTATAATAAACTTTTATATTTATAAAATTATAATCTATATATTTATATTTTAATTATACATTTTTTTTTAATTAGAAGATAGCTACTAAAAGTTAATAACTTCGTCGTAGGAACTCCACTTTGTCTTGGTGAGGGACTGAGAAAGATCGATGATCTTGAGAGCGATGTATCAGTATCTGACCGGTTCAGCCATGCCGATAAGATCGACAAGGAAATCTAAAACTTAGAGAGCTCCGTGGTGAGATCGCATTTAGGGAGTAGAAGGATGAGTTTAAGCCTTCTGGTCTGGTGATTCTCGCCCTCAACCCTGAAGTATTAGTTACACCTCAGTAGTGACGATTGCAAGATCGATTGTACAAATGCCTTATACTGATAAGTCGGCTATGCCAGAAAGGACCGTCATTCCGGACACACTTGTGGGACTAAAAATGGAACAAAACATCAACAACATCGAAAAAACTAAACTTAAAAACTAAACTAAAAATCGCATCATCAACAAAATACAACTACGTCGGCAAGAGTAAGTTGACACCTCGTTTGACGATAAGATACTGGCCTCCAACCATTAGTTTAGCTTTGAAGATTTAATATGCGCCAAAGAACCCAGTCAGAGAACGTCGTCACAGAAATAGCCAAAACCGAAAACCGAAGGAACCAGTCATAGTTGCAAGAGCAGAAAATCTAAAGGACCATGTCAATTTCCTTTAAAAGAGGTTTTCTAAGATCAAGTAAATTTTGAACAAGATTACCCAAAATAAGGCCAAAGATAAACTCTGTTAAAGTGATGCTCTGGACAAAATCAAATACCAGAAGGTAAGTGATGAGTTCAAAGCATATTGTGGATTCAAAACCTCTTGAGAATATGAAACGCAACAGGTCCCAGGATGATGAAAAGCTTGCTCTTTTGAGGGTTGCCAAGCCGCAGATATCCACAGCACAAACAACCCCACACCTAGCTCAAAAAAAAAAAATACGAAGAGAACAAATAGTGTGGGACCACCTACAGTTTGGAGTCGTCGACAGGAGGTCGTCCAACATGAAACTGTCGGTGGAGCTCTGGTGTAAAGTAAAGGCGAAGCTTTCGGGGATGGTAATGGAACATCTAATAACCATGAAGGACAAGGGTGTCTTAAGTTTAGAGTCAACCGGCTTTCGGCGAATTTTCCCAGCTCGATCGTCGCTGAGATTGGCGGCAAGGGAGACGAATCCAAGATTAACTTCATCCTTGCTAAGAAATCCCAAGAAAAACCTTAGAACATATTCGGAACCCTAGAATGAGTATTGCGGGAGACAAATTTCACTCGAAATGCGCCTCGGATAGCCTGATGGTGTTCCTATATGAGGAAGCCATCGCTATTATTCAAGACAGTAACAGGTTCAAAGGACTCAGCAGCAGAAAATATAACCTCTTCTGCAAGCTAGTAGAACTAGATGCAGAATCTGCATGTTAGTTAAGAGACACATCATTTATTTGCTCTAATTTCAGCATCGAGGATTTGGCGGTTACAAGGCTGGAGGAAGAAAACGGCGAGACTCTGTTCATAGACTCGGCTTATATAGCCCATAATATATCTTACCTCACCGCCAGAAACCTCTAACCTGGTATAGGAGGTCACAACCAAACGATCCAGTTTGATCATTGGTTGTGAAACGCCAGACACACTCTCTGGACGATCTCAGAGACAAACGAAGTAGGTAAGTCCTTTTTCGATTTTATCTTAAACAGCAGTTTAGAAATAGCCAATAGAGGCAACACTCTCATTTTTACTTTTCCCAGCACAAACAGCTTTGTTGGCTGGGAAGATCTCGTAACTATAACACTTTAAACCAAATTGTTTAGTCCAGAACTTGGGAGTGCCCCACAAGAGACCATTTTTGGATTCTCTTCACGGTGTGGTTCGAGACTAAATATCCTTTACCATATAGGAACCCAAGAAGAACGAATTGAGTTAAATTTAGGGGAATCGTGCGAGACAAGTTCATGGCTGTGATTTCCATGGTTTTGTGCAATGTGGAAATAGGGTATGCCAGACTAAGCAGGTTACTGTCTAAGGGCACTCTAATCAATTTTTTGGAGAAGTCTCGATAGAACGTGAACCGAGATGTCCGTGGAGATCCCAAACTTATTTTGACGTTGAATTTGTTCCAGAGGCTGCTCAGTAGGGCCTGCCGCGTTGAACACTTTGAGAATGACTGGAATACTGAGATGATTGTCTGAGCCCCGGACAACTTTTCAACACGTGCAGCGCCTGGAATGGATGGCGACAAATGGTGTCGGAATGGAAGTTCCAACAATCCTGCAAGACACTAGGCAATTTATAGTCTTGCGACATCTAAAAGTTTTCAGAAGCTGTCTTAACTGTGTCACGTACCCAGATCAAGGAGGCGTGTAAAGGTGATTTTCATCCCAAGTCCGGGAAGCAGGGGTCATGTAAACCTGAAGGATTTTAGGCTGTTTAGTTTGACTTCCTTTGTGTTGAAAGCTTTGGAATGTATCCTGGAGATGTAATGAGATATAATCATGTGTTTAAACTTTATTTCTCTACCCACAGTTTTGAATATTATGTTTCGTTAGCTTTGGACCATATCCTGGAGATGTAATGAGATATAATCATGTGTTTAAACTTTATTTCTATATGTTTACTCACAGTTTTGAATATTATGTTAAGTATATATGGGGTGTGCCAAAATTGACGCAAGAAGCAATTTTCATAAAAACAGGGGTTTATAATTAAAAAATATAATTTTTTTTTTGATTTTTACGGTATAGGGTTATGTATGGAATAGCATATCCGAATAATGGCCTCCACGACTTTGCTGACACATATGCACTCTTTTGTTGAAACTTTCCATGATTGTTTCGCATAAAAGTGGCTAAATTTCGTTGGTACAGCGCTCAAATTCCGCCTTCAAGGCTTGAGGGGTCGTGGCCTTGTTACCATAAACTAAGACTTCAAAAAAACCCTAAAGAAAAAATCCAGCGGCTTTAAATTATATGATCTGGGCGGGCAATTCTGATCACCAAAACGAGAAATTACACGACCAAATTATTGAATTATTTCTCGGGCTATATAACAAATCTCACCGTTTCGTTGAAGCCATATGCCGTCCACATCCATTTTGGCACAAAAAATTAGATTATCATGTTGCGATAGGAAAACATTGCAAATAAATGTCATTTCGAAGAAGAATAGTCCTATGATGCCGTCAACCTAAAATCGGAACCAAACAAATCCCAAATACGACAATTTTGTCAATGAGCAAAGCTATCACGATGAAATTAGGCCTCATTGCTTAAGGTAACTTTGTTCAAGAAATCAGCATCCACTTTGCAGCGCTCCATTTTTAATAACCCAAAAAGGTAATTCTAAGTATTTTAAAAACAAATCTTCATGCTCAGATTCTCAAGGGTACGATTCACTCGGTTTAGATCGACTGAAACGTTTTATTTATTTTAATGTTCTTCATCCCCACAATTTTGTGTTAAATTTGTACATTGAAAATCTTAAAATTTTATTCAATAAAAGTAAAAAATAGTAATCATTTTTTGATTTTTTACATTTTATTAAAGCTTTTAAAATCTTGATATAGAAACGTTTTTTATGCTATATCTCTTGTACCGTAAAAGATTTTTTAACGTATGAGCACTTAAACTAAACCTTTAAAAAATGCCCAAAAACCTGTAACAAAAAAATTTAAAGTATCTAAAACTTTCACACAAAATTATGGATATGAAGACATCGAATGTTTTCCCAAAGTTCGAATGCTTGATATTCCAAAAGTATATAAAACGCAAAACCAGGTAATATTTTGCTTTCAAGCCCTCTTGTAATCTATTCAAAACCTGTTCATTTAAAGCTTCTATCTTTTTTGAAAGGGAAGTTATAAGTAAAAAAGCTTGGACAATTAGAAGTTTCACGAAAATTCGTTAAAATCCTTGTATCTCGGAAACCGTTGAGTTTTGACAACTAGTTCCAAACAGAAATTTTACCCATTTTTGATGCTCTAGCCAATCACCCTGCATATAATGTTTAATAAGATGGTGTTTGAGTTTTGGAGTTATACTAAATATGAATAAAATAAAGAATTATAAAGGTAAATTCAAAATATTCCAAAGTACAGCATAGTGGGTACCGTTGTTAGTCTAATCACCAGAAGGTTATTAGATCGGTGCCTGCCGGAGTATTTGTGAATTTTTCTTTTTTTGGATTATTTTTAATTTTTTTGTTTTATTTTTTTAATATATAACAGATAAATATTGGTATAAGTTTACGAATAATTTCCGAATATACATATTTTGTTAAATTTTGAAAACATACGTTATGTACTTATGTACATATATACGAGAAGGTCCGGCTAGTTCGAATGAGGGCGGAAAAGGAGAAATCCAGCGACAACACAACGAGTCTAGGAGACCTATATGTACCCTTCGGGGCGCCGTGCTAACTTAACCTAATCTAAGTATATAGCACATACATGAGCATGTAGGTATATTTTTTTTAAAGCTTCGTAACGAACTTTTTTTAAAGTTTCTATCCGTTTTGAATATTATGCTAACCCTACCTTATATTAATTTTTGCTTTATTTCAAAGACTGCATATATGCATCATCTTAAATATCCTAGAAATAGTTTTGTAAATGAATGAAAATAATTTTAATAGGGTGATAGGTATACATAGACTGTATTTAAAAGCAGAATTTTCACTTGTTCAAGGGAAAAGTGCTACAATACAAACCATTGGTTTGACCCAACTTTATTTGTTTTCTATTTATTTTACAATTCATCCTTTTTATTTCATTTATCCTACTGAAACTGCGCTCTTTAACGAACAAGGACGTTTTTATAAAAATGTATCTAGTTTTAAATTTTTTATCGATCAACTAATTGCTTCATTGTTTCAAAATGAGCTAACTTTATTTTATTTTACAAAATACAAAAATGTTCTTAAAAACAAAAAAATTTGTTTACAAAATTTGTTTTTACAACATTACTATGAAACATTGGTTATCTTAAAATAATTTATACAAATTTTTTTGTTATATTTTTTTTTTTAATATATAACAAATATTGATATAAAAATTTTTTTAAATTTTCAAAAAATATATTGCTAAATGTTAAGTATACATGTATTCTTAAAATTCTTCTTTATTAGAAAGTATGAGAAATAACTTTCAACTCATAAGAAAATTATAAGAGTAACCAACAGCTAATTATATGAAATTTACAAAATTATTCTAACCAAATGTTCTTGTACATTGAAGTCTAAGTTCCGTAATCAGACTCCAATCTTATTAAGAAAAAGCAAGGAAATACGAAGTAACATTATAAAATTTACAAAAATGTAATTTTCTACGATTAGGAATATTGAAAAAGAATTTAAAATTAAATCTTAAATTACATGCCTCTCACATTAAGATAACCAAACCTCATAATAAGCAAAACTTTAAAATAATATAAGCTTCGCAGTGGTAATATGCGCCTCTCAATAAAAAAATCAAAGCTCAGAGTAAGCTTGCTAAAAAAATTAAAGCTAGTTTGTAGGAGCTTGCGGCTTCCTACAAACTAACCTAAGTGCACGTTTTTGAAACATTAGAAGCGATGTGATCCTAGCCAAATATGAACCCCCAACAAACAATACCATACTGTAATTTAGAGTGAAATAAAGCATGATAGACAAATAGAAGAATACACAACTGCCAAGTCTCACGAATCTGACTTTATTATTTTTCCAAATATTTAAAATTAGCTTTTGGAGTTGTATGGCAGGTACTCGAACCTGTCAAGCAATTCCACTAAAATTTCACAAATATATCTGATCTATAATTGGACACACGACTGCCAAGTTTCATTAATCTGATTTTATTATTTTGCCGTATATAAAAAATTTGTTTTTAGAGTTGTATGACAGCCACCCGAACCGTTGCATGTGTAGAATATAATTGGACACATGTATACAAAATTTTATAGTTATACCTTTGTTAGTTTTTGAAATATTTAAAATAAACTCTTTGAGTTGTATGGCAGTTACCCGAACCCATTGTCCGAATTAGTCCAATTACAATAGGGTTGGTCCTTGGCATAGAAGAAATAACTTGTGAAAGTTTGGTGTCGATTGCATTATTCGTTTTTGAGTTATCGTGTGATCGGACGGACGGACGGATATGATGGAATATATATATATATGTCCATACCGCAGATGACTCCTTGAAGTAGTTACAAACTCCGTACCAAAGTTAATATACCCTTCACAAAGTGCAGGGTATAAAAATTAATAGGTTCGAAATATTTTTTGAAGAAGAATGTGTACACGCATCTAAACGTAGAATACGGCCAAGAATAAACTATGAACTTGATTGTAATACATTAGAAAACCTTCGTTTAGCACGTATTACAACTGAGCATGTTCTGACAAAAATTGCATTTTGCTAATCTCTGCATTTTGACAACCTCCTCCCACAATTTTTGCTTTTCTACTTTCGCGCTGCCAGTGTTTTGGAATGATCCAAATATTATGTCCTAAAAATAGTTTGTACTATTGTATATTCTTTACAAATAAATATAAGATTGATTTTTGGTAGGTACTTGCTTCATTTTTACCGACCGTATTGTGTAAACAATAGGTAGGTTATGTGATGGCAACAAATTTTGCATATCGAGTTTTCGGTGGGAACGTACTTCTCCATAGTAGGGAAGTGTAAATAAACTATTTTTAGCAACCTGTCGGTCTGTCGGTCTGTCAGTCTGTCGGTCTGTCGGTCTGTCGGTCTGTGTATGAAATTTTATATGTAAGTTTGTTTCCACCATGGCACGGATCGATCAACTTTTGGTATATATCAGGCCTAGGGAACTGCACTTTTTAGCGGGCCTGTTTTACATTTTTGAACATTTTGAAGAAAATATTCAACCGATTTACTTGAAATTTTATATATGAGTTCATCTCGACCGCTCGCAAAAATTCATATGTTTTGGAAGAAATCAGGCATCGGCAACTAGACGTTTACTACGGGCCAAATATACATTTTTGTGTATATAAAGAGAAATAATCAACCGATTTCATTGAAATTTAATATATGAACTCCTCGTATTAAAAAAATGAACATATAAATTTTTTGGAAAGATCAGGCATCGGCAACTAAACGTTTACTACGGGCCAAACATACACTTTTGTGTATATAAAGAGAAATAATCAACCGATTTCATTGAAATTTAATGTATGAATTCCTCATATTAAAGCAATGAACATATAACTTTTTTGGAAAGATCAGGGCTCGAGAACTGATTTGCGGGCCGATTTTACATTTTTCACCATATCCACAGAACAAATTGATGGAATTTCTTCAAATTTGATATTTGAGTTCTGGTTGTTACCGAAACTAACTGGCGAGCATTTTAGGGAATTCGGGTAGCACAAAGTGAAACTCTACTAAGAGCCAAATTTACATTTTTCTAAGTATGTTAACTATAAGCTTACTAATGTCCTAAAAATTGGAAAGAAGTATTTAACAGACATTTTTATAATATTCTGTTAAACTTTCATTTAACTAGACAATACACAATGCGGTCGGTTATGTGCTGACCACATCAGATTTTTTTTAATAATTTCCAAAACGGCAAGCTTTTTCTCTTTTGAATTTGTTCGTTTTATTTTTTTTTTTTTTTGGTTCTTAACACAAAATTAATATTAAATTTTGGTATTTTTATAAACTAAATCCAATGAGTAATAAAACTGTAATGATAAGTTCTTATCAAATTATAAAAATTACGACACGTTCAATAATTTTGCAATTTTCTTGGTTCAACACTTACCATTTTTACTTATCAAAAAATGATAAGTTGCAAAGTTGATTAGTGAGTGAAATTTGTAAAACTTTGGGGCAACGCTTACAAACTTATGTTGTCAAAAAAAACTTATTTTGTAAGTTGTTAAGTAATAAGTGATTGGTGCAATAAGGCCCAGTTTTCCAAAATCTTTAAATCAAATTCGATGTACTCAGTAATAGTAGAACTACCACTACCTGCATAACTAAATGCAAAATAGATCCCAAAATTGCTGGCGAAATAAAGAATTGATATAAATCAAGAAAGGAATGGGCCTCCGAACCTAAGTCCTGACGGACACCACAATACAAGAAGGACAATTCACTTACAACACCACCAATTTGAACTCTTTGCCTGCAATTGAAAAGATATGAACCAAACGTGAATGAAATTTCTAAAACCTGCAAGGTATAGCTTGATTTCAAGATCTACAAGATCAAGCGTTTTAGCAATACCAATAAAAATTACCGAACTGAATAGGATGTTATTAAGAGTTCAATTTAAGTACAGCATACTCTATCAATTACTAAAAAAATTTAGCTTACTTTAGCTTAAATGACAAAAAGGTCATTTTTATAAGCTTTTCAAAAATTTTAGATAGAACAGGTAGAATTGACAATGGTCTAAAATGATTAGTCACTGTAGAATCATTCTTCTTAAATATAGGGATAACTAGAGCCTCTTTAAAGGATTCAGGAAATAATTCAGAAAAAACGCAAAAATTAAATATGTAAATGTTTAAGCACATCAACAATAAGAAACGCTATATTTTTCAAAATAAAATTAGAGACGTCGTCGGAGGCAGTGGATATGGAGTTTACCAAGTTATGGACTCAGAATGTCAAGCGAGGATATTGGTGTAAAAAGTTTCGGGAAAAATTAAAAACATTAATTAAAGGTCTCCCGGCGTACTGGGCTACGAAATATCCGCAGTAAGGTATGCTTGTGATAACAGTCCACTAAAATCCAAATAGAAATCCAGACGCGACGGACTCACAACGAGCGGCCCTCTGGTCTGCGACTGATCCCTAAGGGACGGCAGAACTTATATGTGCTGTGAGGGCATTATTCTCAAAGGCTAGGAGAAGAAAACTCCAAAATAAAACAAAACAAATACAATGAACAAAACACAAGTATTGAATACCCCAGTTGGTAATCCAGTAATGCTGGAAAATCTACACTCTTCGGAGACTGGTCTCATGGATTATGGGGGAGACCACTTATTGCATAGTAGATCGGCGTTGATGGACCCATTTAGAAGGAGATCAGGGGTCATGAGATCACCCCCATTGGTGATTGCCGACAAAAATGGCTGAGTTATGGCTGATAACTCTAAGAAAAAGTCTAATAAGTTTGCAGAAGACAAACAAATGAAAACCCAAGAGGGTAATATGAGAAGGCATCTTATAAAGAAGAGTAAATTGGATACTCGGGACTCGAGAATAACCGAGTTGGAGAGTCTTTGTAAGGTGCTAGAAACGAGATCTGATAAAATCAAATAAAATCTGGAACAACAGAAAAGAAGAAAAAAGATGCCTAAGTTATTGTATATGAAACCGATGAGGAAGAACTGGCTAGAGAAACTGATTGGCTCCTAAAAGTGAATAATGCAAAGAAGCGAAAAATGGAAAAATCTCCTGAAATAAATTCAGAGAGGACAGTTAAAAAAATAATGAAACCATCCCTAAAATGAAGGCTGAAAATTCAAAGAAGCACAAGCCTCCTCCGGTTATATTAAGCAACATTGAAAACTATTCCCACATAGTTAAGATATTAAAAAAAGAAATAATAAACGTTAGAGTCAATATCATGAAAAATGACCAATTAAAAATAAATGTGGAAAACGAAAATGAATGCAGATTACTAATAAAAGCTATAAATAAGGCTAGACTGAGTGGCACACGTATGAGAATAAACTGACTTAAAGTTATGGCTAGAAATCTCCATCCAACGTGTGAGCCAGAGAACATAAAAGAAGAGTTCATTAGGCTTTAAATGCCTAGATGTTGTAAATAAAATCAAAAGGAAAAAAGAAAGTGAAGAATATATTTCAGTAAATTTTCCACTCTTTATATTATCTTCTGACCATTCGGAAGAGATAACCAAAATCCATAAAATAGAATACTTGCTCATAAGAGTAAAAATTGAAGCTCTTAGAAGCAGCAAATCCATTCCGCAATGCAAGACATGCCAGAGATTTGGACACACAAAAGTTTTGCCAAAGAGAGGCTAGATGTGTAAAATGTGCTAGTAATAATATGACAACAGAGTGCTACCAGAAGGATTATATCAGCCCAAATGTGCGAACTGCAATGAGGCACACCCTGCTACCTATCGAGCTATCAAAAGAATTGCGAAAAAGAATATTAAAAAAGAATAAAACCAAACAAAATCAAGTTAAATTTAATGGGGAAAGAGCTTCAAAAAAAGAAAGAATAGCGACACCTAGCAAGGTTTTAAAGGTAGTATCGAATTCACAAGCGCTTCAAACCAAAACAGAATATAAGAAAAATAAGGAACCTGAGAACAAAATCCCACAAATAAAAAGAACTGACGCAGACAATATGAACGAGATCTCTGATGCATAGAAAATGGATACACTGAGGTGTATACGGGGATACCAAAGAAATTAAGAAAAGATGTACGTATAGTAACGTGGAATGCTAATGGTGTTCTTATTAAGAAACAGAATTGGAGATTTTTCACAAAACGAAAAATTTAGATATTTGTTTGCTGTCGGAGGCTCATTTGACATATTATACGGACCTTAAAATAAAAGGCTATGATTGCTATAAAGCAGTACATCCCAGCAATGAGCCAAGAGGAGGTAGTGCAATACTGATAAAAGAAAGTATAGAATAGAATGAAGAATTCAAGATAGAAACAGCTGAAATTCAGCTTATTTCAATAAAAATTAAATCGATTAAACAGGACTTTAGTCTTGGTGCTGTATACTGTCCACCAAATTGCAGCATTAAGAAAAACACTTTTAAAGATCTCTTGTACAAACATGGACACAGATATCTAATACGAGGTGACTATAAAACATACAGATTGGGGTTCTAGAATCACACCTAGAGGAAGACAGCTAAGAAAAGCTATTCAAGAACTAGGTTGTTGCTATCACTCTACTGGCACTCCTTCTTATTGGTCTACTGACACTAACAAGATTCCTGATGTTATTGACTTTTTTATAACCAAAAAAAATATCAGAAAACTTCCTAAGGCTTGAAGATAATTATGATTTTAATTCAGATCACTCTGCTGTCACATTAAAACTACGTGAAAAAATAACTAAAACATAATTTAAGCCCGTTCTGGCAAATACCACTACAGATTGAAATAGCACTACAGATTACACTTTAAATACGAAATAATAAACAATATTGACGTAAATATTAATATACAATCAAGAGAACAATTAGATCTTGAGTTATAAGGATTTTTTAAAATCATGCAAAAAGCTGCATAGGACAATACAAAAATGTCAAAGTACAAACCGACAGCAAATAACTATCCTGGAGAAATAACTGAATTGGTAGGTAAACAGAGAAGGGCCAGACGTAGATGGCAGCGTTCGCGTCACCCTGATGATAAAACTGTTTTAAACAGGCTTCCCCAGGTCCTTAAAAGAAAAATCCAAGAATTTAAATCGGCAACATACGAAAATTATATAAAAACAACTTGTCAGCTACGAAGGAAACGAATTATTCCTTATGGAAGGCGGCAAAGAGCAAAAAGAGACCGACTAGGGATTGGAAAGTGAAGTTGAATGAAGCCAAATCGTTTCACATGAACTTCACCAATCGGAAAATAGTGAATCCACCACAAATTAACTTAAATGGAACGAACGTAGCGATCCATAACTTAACAAAATACCAAGGAATGACTTTAGATGTCAAACTAAGGTGGGAAGAGCATATAAAGAAGAAACACAGAATTAGAAAATAAATATAGAGAAAGTTATTGGCTCCTAGGTCGTAAGTCCAATTTGGCAATTGATAATAAGATATTAATTTATAGCCAAATCATTAAACCAATATGGCTATATGGCATTCAACTGTGGGGTTTTGCAGAAAGACCTAAACGAACAAGACCTTTCGATTTAACACGAAATACCAATTTCCTTATGGAAGGTATTTAATTAATGTACGAAAAAACCAAGTTAGCGCGGAGGTAATAGTTGGTCTATAGGACCAGTTTTATACGTTCAGAAGTGTTTTTCTTAATGCTGCACTACAGCACCAACACTAAAGTCCTGTTTAGTCGGTTGAATTTTTATCAAAATAAGCTGAATTTCAAAAGAAAAATCTCCAATTCTTGTTTCTTATTAAGAACTTCTTTTCTTAATTTCTTTGGTGTCCCCGTATGCACCTCAGTGTATCCATTTTCTATTTTTAATAATCTTTTAGAGATCTCGTCAATTCTAATCAACATACTATATGAATTTGCATAATGTCTGCGTCAGTTCTTTTTATTTGTGGGGTTTTGTTCTCAGGTTCCTTATTTTTCTTATATTCTGTGCCTTATTGCAGTTCGCACATTTGGGCTGAAAATTATCCTTCTGGTTGCACTCTGCTGTCATATGATTACCAGCACATTTTACACATCTAGCCTCTAAAAACAAACATAATAAAAAAAAATTATAAAGGAACTTGTATAAGTTCTAAAGTTTTTGGTGCTGTAGTTTAGGTAATTTAGCGAATTAGATTTACTAACAACGTGAAAATAATTCCTTATAAAACTATAATCATATGTACATACCTAAAAAAATTATATGGATTTTTAATATAAAAAAAATTCACGTATGCTGTAATTTATATGAATTATGAAGCATATAAGTTTAATTAATATAGTATACACATGAACAATATATAGATATATATGTGATTATATCAGAAGTATGCATTCTGGGAGATATATCATATAAAGTAAACAAACTCGTTAATATCAAACGTAAAAAATTTTAAAAGAAAATTTTCAGTTGGTTTTAATGCAACTAAATACTTCGAAAAAAAAATTGCACTATTTTTTCTCCCCTGTAGTGTAGCATTTATTAAAATCTTAACAAAATGAGCGGAACGTGGAAGGTTTTTTTTAAATCAATTTTTTAATGTTTTAATAACACAAACCTTCAAGAATATAAGCACTAGTAAAGTAGAAAAAGATTGAATTTTAACGTTTTCTAATTAAAAATTTGAAAAAAGTTGATCTTGTGGGAAATTTATTATGTTAAAAAGGACCTTCTATAGGTCCCATAAGAATACGTTGATGAATTATCAGCTGTGAACTGTCACTCTCTCTTAGGGTCCAGGCCTGTATTTCTGTCAGCCGTGATTATAATACACACATTATTTTTCTGTATACTATTGAATTAAAAAAAAAAAACAAAAAAAAATCAAAAATGTAGAATGAGAATAGAAATAAAATAACAAATATTCTAAATAACTAATATTCTTAAATAATAGAACAATATTGTAGGTTGATATTGGGATACCAATATTTTTTTTTGTTTATAACAAAATTTTTTTGTTTAATATTCAAAAATTTTGAATGAATTTCAAAATTATATAATTATTCTATTGACATAAGAATTTCTACTATTTTGCTTTTCCTTCATTTTTTGTAAAAAATATTATCAATTACAGAATTAAATATAAATTGGTAATATATACTACTTATATCGAAATTTTGTTTAATAATGACGTGAATGTTGAATAAAGATTTTTATGTTGAATTGATGTGGTGTATATCATCCAAAAAATAAAAGTAAAATGCAATGGTACATAATTTATTTTATACATTTATCCCCAAAATAAAAACCACAATTTATCATAAGCTCGTGTGTGTATGCAAGTCTATAAATATCAGTAAATACATTTAACTGATTAACTATAAAGATGATTAACTCTTAAAAGATAAGGTTATAAGAAAGTTATTTGTGATCGACAATGTGCAATTCTGATTACAGTTCGTTCGTAGTATTAAAGGAGAAGGAAGAGTGGAAAGGGGACAGGCGCGCACTTTTTAGAAAATGCTTGGAGCGTCGAATAAACCAGGACTGGGCCTGTATATATGTAATGTAAAATATATGTTTTTGAAGAGTTATACGAAGTATGAATAAAGAATTATAAATATAAAGAATTATATTATAAATATAATTTAAGGTACTGTATAGCCTAATGGGAAGCGTAGTAGTCTTATAACGAGAAGGTTATTAGATCGATGCTTGCCGTAATATTGTCGTATTTTCCTTTTTTTGGATTATTTTTAAAATTTTTTTTTAATTTTAATTTGTTTTTTTTTCATTTTATTTTTTATTTTAATATATAACAGATGAAAAAATATTGTTATAATAGTTTAGAAAATTGAATAATATTCAAAACTGTGGCTAAACATATAGAAAAATAAATTTTAGACACACAATTATAGAATCATTGGGGTAAGCATACAAAAATAAATCATTCAAATAACCAAGAGGCTTAGGCATAAACAAAATAATAATTTTATTCAAATATATTATGTACATATGAACATTTGTATGTATTAGAATTGAACATTTTAAAATTTTGCGGTCGAATAAAAAATAAAATTTTAAGTACGTACATACATAATTATAAATATATACCTATTTTTTCAAAGCTCCTAACGAAACATAATATGTGGTAATGATTATTTTGATATGTAATTAATATATAATATCAAAACTGTGGGTGAACATATATATGTATGTAATAGAAATTACCACTTTAGAGTTTTTCGTTCGAACTAATGTCTTTATATCTAACAAGTCCCAATACTCAATTTTTTTTACGAAATATTACGAATTTTTGGCTTCGTTGCTGGTTTTTTCTTTAAATGCTACTGATCGTGTCATATTTTTTATTATTTTTTTCTTTTTTTTTAAGTAAAAAAGAGATTAATATTTTAAAAAATGTCAGGATATTATACACATTTTTTAAAAAGCTTCCCATTTAAATTCTATTGCACGAAAAAGAAAGAAAGGTAGGAGGAAAGAAAAAATGAAAAAAAAATTCAAATTCATATTTCAGTATGGTTTCAAATGTTAATGAGGAAGGATGTATGATTTTTTATGCACATTTTGTATTTCCCAATAAGGTAAGTTGAGTAGTGTCGGCTAACAAAAATGTTATTAAAAGTAATATAGGTTGACACATTTCAACAATTTGAATTATCTCATTTCGGTTATTTATACGTTACTTATAAAATTGTTTCAAATACTTAATTTCACTTAGTTTTTAAGTTATTAAAAATAAATATGTATGTATCTACTTCCAATAAATTTTTTTTTAAATAATTATTTTAAAACTATTTCAAACATGTTATATTGAGTGCTTCAAAAATTTTGCTGTGTTCTTTTTTCATATTTTATTAACAGGTAAACAAGAGCAATCTATTTATAAAATGTCCCTGCATGTGTATGTATGACTTATCTTAATTCTAAACGGAAAGAATTTTACATAAAGAACAAAAATTTTAAAATACCTGTTATTTTACAGTCAGAATTTTTGAGTCATTTGGTAAAATACCATTTATTTCAAAAATAAAAAAAAATACTCAAATCCGGCCATAAAAATATGTGATTGTTTTTTCCAAACATTTTAAATATTTTTTTTTCTTAGGTAATTGATATAAATGATAGTAAGTTTTTAATATTTTTTCAAATAAAAATAGAGGTAAAATTTTGAAGTTTATATAAAATTTGTATTTAACAAATAATATTTGATTGTATTTTAGATATTATTTTCTAATTCCCTCTTCAAATTTTTTCTTTACTATGTATTTATATCAGTATTTAAGAATTATCTTTCATTAATTATATTTTCAACTTGACACCACAGTTACTCCCCATATCTTGAGTTAACTTACCCTATGAGAAAAAAAAATTGTTCACTTAAAAATAATGAAATGCTTTCAGTAACATATAAAACGTTGAAGGCGAAGGATGTGCTTGTTGTTTTTCCGCTTTTTTTTAAATTTTAAAATAATTATCAATGAAAATATTAATATATTTTTTTGATTTTTCAAATATATTTTCTTAATTTTACCTGCTTTGTAATAAGTGTGAATTTATTTTAATATTTCTTCTCAAAAAATATCCACTTCGATTTAAAAAAACCCATATCAAATAAGGTCGTGCTTTCAAGTTTCTCTCTGAGCATTGGGACTTGTTAGATATAAAGACATTATTCGAACAATAAAAAATTAAATTTTAAGTACATACGTACATAAATTGTGTATGTTTAGTTTTTTAAAGCTTGCTGACAAAACAATATTCAGCACAATAGCAAATGAAGCATTGACCCTTTTTAAAAATGTGTACCTTGCAAGTTAGACAAACGGAATAATTTTTGCAATTATAATTGGCAGCTCTTGAAAATGTAAAATACGTCAAAATCGCAGCTAAAATTGTATGATTTAGCCCTCCTTAGAAAAGTACTTGCGAAAATGAGCGAAGTAGAAGGAGGATCGAAATTTAAGTGAAAATAACGAATCTTATGCTGATGAAACTGAATACATAAAAGTACTAATTTACGTGATTTTTCTTGAACTGCACAACGAGTACAAATTTATTTCACATTTGAATTTACAAACATCAAATCACTTTTTGCAAATATGATTAATTTGAAAAGTCAAATGATTAGAGTCATGTAATATCGGTGTCAACTTTGCAGAAGATGGTCATTTGCAGGAATCATAATGAACATCATATGACATTTTTGAAAAGGGCCGTTAATATTCAGATGCCACAAAACATCTAATGTCTTTGAAAAAAGCTGAGTGAAATCATTATATTTTTGAATATTTTTTCGTTATTTTTTGGTTTGTGTTTCTAATAATATAAAGTATAAAAGAAAAACATGTTTTTGTTACACAAATATTTTCACAGAATATCTAAAAAGTTTCAAATTCAGATTTTTTTTGGGACTCTACTCGCAAAACCCTATTTAATGCCTTTTGTCCCATGTCTCTAACCCTTCCAGAAGTACCTGTACTTTTCACTTCTCAAAAGCAGCCATATATTTTAAATGTAAAATAAGATGATTTTTATAGAGTTATAGGTTATACATATGAAATATGAATAAAATAAAGAATTAGATATGTAAATTCAAAATAATGCGTAGTTTTGTGGGTAGCGTGTTAGTCTGATAACCAAAAGGTTATTAGATCGATGCTTGCTATCATTTCATCGTTGATCCTCTTTTCTATAATACTCCAGTAGGTACAATTTTAGTTATATTATTTGGATATATAATATAAAGGTTATATAACATACACATTAAATTTTTGGAGCATTTAATAAATTTTTTTTAATTATTTATAAATCTAAAAATACGAATTTGAATTTAATAAAATACAAATTGGAATTGTATTGGACTGAGAAAAATACACACCTTAATATCTACTTAATAGTTTTTCTTTTGCGTTGAAATAAAGCGTATGTTCATTTACCGAGATTCAGTTTGCAATTGTCCTACACACACCCACGCCCAATATTCGCATCATTAATTCATATATTAGATTTAAATCACTTTCGAATAAACTACGGTGCTTTCAAAGAGGATTGCCACACGACTCTTAATAATTATTATGTATCCTACAACGTAAATATTGCAAATTATTTTCCTGAAATCTTATTTATAATTAAAACTTTATTTGCAGTTTGGAAATTAATTTATTTATTGAAGTATAACATTAGGCTTTCTTCATAAATTTGAATATCTCGACACTGAGTATTTTGTTTCAAAATCTACATAATAGACTTTATTGTCAGCACTCTTGGTATACTAGATCCTCGATTAACGACGACGATGCGTTTCAGAAAACTGGCTCGCAAGCCGAATCGTTTTTAAAAGGTTTCTTCCTAAAAGTTTGTATGTATATTCAAACATATGGACATAAATACTTGCGATGCAGTATACATACGTACATGCATATAAAATTTATACAGTTAAAATTTTGTACAATTTTAAGCACACATTATGTATGTATGTTTATATACGAATGTACTTAAATAAAAAATGCATATGTATATACATTTGTATATTATATATACATATACAAGGGTATATATGGCATATATTTCTGCCTAGGTCCTAACCTGAAATAAATAAATTTCAGGTTAGGACCTAGTGCATTTACAGTGGCGAGCAGAAGTGTTCAAATAATTAAAAAAATTTTTTTATATTTAATTTTTTTTTTATTTTTATAACAAATTCAATTTCATTACATAACATAAATTTTACTTCAATATTACTCTAATAATTCATAAAATAAAAAACAACAATTCATTAAAAACAAAAACAAAAAACAGTTAAAAATTCATAAAAGTCCCATTTGAACAGTTTTGCACGTTTTGAAATTTTAAACGAAATTTTAATATAAATGTGGTTTTAGTACTTTGACCATAGGCCTTTGTTCTTAATGACGCTCTTTATTCTCCGGGGCATACTTTCAACGAGATTTTGAATTACTTCCTTATCTAAGTTTTGCCATTCCTTCAAAAATCGTTCCCATAGCTCATTTATTTTTTTGGGAGACTCTTTATAATTATGTAACCGTTTTTTCACAATAGCCCAAAGATTCTCAATAGGATTGAGGTCCGGGCTCTGCGCTGGCCACTTTAGCATGGAAAAATCTTGGTTTTTCAGCCAATTTTGAACGATCTTTGCCATATGCTTGGGGTCGCTGTCTTGCTGAAAAATTATTTCACCGACCGGATAAGCACATTCTTCTACAAATGTAGGCAAATAAGTTTGCAGGAGTTCTAAATATAACTCTTTTGTCATTATTTTGTTTATTTTCACAGCTGGGCCTATGTGCCACCATGTAAAACAACCCCAATACCATAATGTTTCCTCCGCCGTGTTTCATAGTCTCTTGAATTTGATGCCTTTGAAGCTTTTTTTCATTTGAGCGATGCCAGTAATATGACTTTCCATCGGACTGAAATCTATTGACCTTGGTTTCGTCGGACCAAATTATACGCTTCCAGCCCTCAACGTTCCAGTGCTGGTGTTGTTTGCAAAAATTCAAGCGGGCTATTCTGTTTTTCTCAGAAATCGCAGGTTTTTTCTTTTTGATTCCAGCCTTTAAACCAATTTTATGCAAAGCTCTTCGAGCTGTCCACTCGCTTACATCTTTTCCCAACCTGCTAGCTGCCTCGTTCGGGGTTTTAACTTTCTTATTTTTCAGAGAGCGATACATTAAGCGAGCATCGGCCTCAGATAACAAACTTTTTCGACCCCCTACATTTTTTATTTCGTTTAAATTCCTTTTTTTTCTTATGTTAGAAACAGTCCCAAGAGATACTTCTAATAATCCGGCAATTTTCCTTGTTGAATAGCCCTGCTTTATCATGGAAACTATATTATTTTCCGTTTCTATAGAAATCTTTTTCATTTTGCAAATTTTAATGAAATTCTTTCCGTACAATAAAGAAATTTATATCTAAACAAAGGTTTTACGCTATTTAAATCTAAATAATACTGTTCCTAATGATGCGGCTTCAAAAGACCGGATTTGAAACGGTTTTTTTTTTTCATAAAATTTTTGAACATGCAAAAACGTGCAAAACTGTTCAAATGAGACTTTTATGAATTTTTAACGGTTTTTTGTTTTTGTTTTTAATGAATTGTTGTTTTTTATTTTATGAATTATTAGATTGATATTGAAGTAAAATTTATGTTATGTAATAAAATTGAATTTGTTTTAAAATTAAAAAAAAAAATTAAATATAAAAAAATTTTTTTAATTATTTGAACACTTCTGCTCGCCACTGTACATAAATTTCAGGAAAAACGTGCATTTACATATTTGCCACATGTAAATGCACGTTTTTTATATCGCATATTTTATTCACGTATGAAATAATTTTTACCATAAAAAAAATTAAAAACAAAATTTAACAACAATAGTAACAAAAACTACTTTCTGAGATCATTTATAGAACTTTCAGATTAAGGCAAACCTTTTACAGAAAAACGAAGCCTTTTTCAAAATATACAAAACTTTTCCAAATTACATGAAAGTTATTCCAAAATAAATGAAAGCTTTTTCAAAGTATGTAAATGGAATGAAATGGGATTTCATTTAATTTGGAAAATATTTCGTTTATTTTGGAAGGGACTCCATTTATTTTGTAAAAGGTTTCGGTTAATCTGCAAAAGATTTCCTTAATATAAATTTTTTTTCTTTTTCTTCACATTTCTAAACATTTTTAAAAAAGCGTCGTAACTGCAAAAAAAAGTCGTTGTGTGAATTAGAAAATTCTGGAATCCCACTTCAAACAGCTGTTAACCTACCATTGCCAGTATGAAGGCATGCAACCTTATGAATCCAACTGTGAATGTGAGGAAACATACATTTCAGCAAAAACTCTAATAAAAACGTTAATAAACGAGCATAAAATCGCTTTGCCCTCATTATTATGCATGGAAGGTACTACTAAAGCAGCAAATAAGGAGTTTAGAATTTCGGAAGAGAATCATTCAAAGATCCTAAAACAATTGAAAAGCCGATTAGATAACAAGGCGTTGAAGTTTCAGGAATTAACAACTGATGTTTTTGAGCTGCGCAAAATTACAACCTTCCTCTGCCAACCTTCAGAATTTAGTTGTCATTTTTCTTTCTGTGTTATGCATTGGAAATGGTGAGGATGTTGCTAATGCAATAATTATCCATCTTGTCATGAGTAAACTGGATTCGGCCTCCCAAAATAAATGGGAGGATTCCATCAATTTCGATAACTAACTGACTGGGTTAATAGCGTAAAGGTATTGGTTAAGAGATATGAGTTTCAAGAATGTTGTGACTCTAGATCTAACAATTTCGCTACATAACGCCAAGTCATATCAAAATAAATCGTTCATCCGCAAAAACTCTTCTTTGCGATTGAATTCGCGCGTTTTGTAAGGTTAGCGAACATTATATTTATTATTTTCGCTAGCCAAATTTTGCAAGGCTCAATATCCTTGATCGGTTTTCCAAAGTGCATCAACAATTTGAACAGCGGACACTCAGTCAAGTACACTCTGTTGCGCTCTACATAACACTTTATGACACGCTCTACAATTCGATTTTTAACCATGCTACTGTAAAATTAAGATTTAATAATTTATCGCAAATTTACAGCTTCTAATACTACCATCCATAATTTCCGAGATGCCACAACTTTCATTCAAAATTGACAATTGAAAAATTCCTCAAAACGTTCAGCTAGTTGATCCATGATTCTTCACTCAAAAAGCCATTGATTTATTGGTTGACGCTGATGTATTTTTTGATCTCTTATGCATTGGCCAAATAATATTGGAAAGTGGCTTGCCATCAATACATAAGCTCCTTTTGGCTCGGTTTTATCTGGCAAGTATGAAAATGATAGGAACATATGCACGGCAAGCTTGTTTTTTGTAGTAAATCAAAAATTACATCAATCAGTTAAGGATTTTTGAAAAATAGAATACTTTTGAAATAATACATCAACTGAACTCAATCAAGAACAAACTTCTTCTTACAATTTCATCCTTGAAAATGTTCGAACTTCACCTACTTGAATAATAATAGTCAAACTTCCTTTCAAACCGAATTATATCCAGTTTGGTTCATCGCATACAACTGCTGAATCAAGATTTTGTGGACTCGAAAAACGTCTGAACGCTGAAACCTCCTTGGAGTTGCAATATTCTAATTTCTTTGGCGAATGTTTGGCTCTGAGTCACATGGAGCTCGTTCCTAAATCACGGGAGCACTTCTTGAGGTCAAATATTATTTGCCACACCAAGTATTTAAGCTCGATTCCACAACAGATTCTGGTCTATAATTGAATGATGTGTTAACGGTTGGCTCTGTTGTCAATTTTTGTTGGATAAGGCTGATTTACTTAACCAATGCATCCTATGGAGAGATAAGGCTAACGAGCCTATGAACTTATGAAACTTATGAAACGGCATCTGCTTCTCATCATGCTACCGAGTCATTGATTTGATTTACAAAATTTGATAATACACATCCGTTCGGAGCAGAAATCATTCACAAATGTTTTTATGTTCATGATCTCTTTAGCGGTGGAAGTTCATTCCATGAACTACAACAACTTCGTTCACAGATTTCTTGCATACTTGACGCAGCTGGATTTGAGCTTAAAAATGTCATTCGAACAATCACTAGCTTTTATATGTAATCCAAGAATGTGATAGGGAAGAATTAATATCGTCCAAGGTATATATGAAATTAAAACTCTTTGAAAATTTTCTTCTTTTTACGACAAGGTTGATGAATTCTCTCATGTTGCTTCACTGTCTCTTCCATGGGTGTCTACGAACTCTTGAAATTAAACGAAATTTTCAAGGCCTACCCCAGATTTGCTACAAATAGAAGAAAATTTGACAGAATTTCTGAGAAATGGGCCTTACTTCCTGGATGTAGTCCCGACAGCTTTTTAAATTTCCATTAAATTAAATCTTTTAATAGGATCTCTGATGGTTGTTGCCCGGCTTGCCTCACTAACAAAATTAGGAGGCGGAAATCGATCAGATAACTGACGTAAGAAATTCCTCCGTATTCCACTCGTGGAAGACATTTATCGTTCCATGTGACCCAGCATTTACACATACAAGTTACTTGCATGCAAGTTTGTATAATATTAATTGTCAATTAGTTTTTCGAAATGTCAAATTACTTGCTATTATGACGTAGGCGTTTAGCAAGTTAATTTTTGAAAATGTCTTTCAGAAGAAAACAACTAGCAATATATATAATTGTTTATAAATTTTAGAAACCATAAGTTTGCTAAGTTTAATTTTTTCAAAATAAAATTCAAAAATTTTAAATTAAAAAAAAAAAAAAATCAAAACAACAAATTTTTTTTTTGTGAATTTCTCAATATGTCAAATTTCTTGCTCAAATTACTGGCAGCAAAATTTTCTTGCAAGTTGAACTGCAAGTAAACAAGCAAGTAGAAATATTTCAATGTGTTAGTAAAATTTTTGTATGTATTGCAACTTTCTTGCAAGTAACTTGTACGTGTAAATGCTGGGTGAGAGTCACATTCCTTTGGAATAGTCTCTCTTCATCACTAAGAAGTGAGAAGAAGGAAAGGCGAGGTGACATGTTGTACAAGCAGCATTTTTCCAAAACAAATTTTTTTCCAAATCTTTCCAAAACTAATTTTTTTCTAAATTCTAAATCTAAGTTACCATACTTTTTTACTTTTTATTATTTTTTATTTGTATTATATATATAATGCCATATACCTATATCTACAGGCCATCAAGCTCAGAGAGCAGATCAAAAATGAATTCCAAATTTATATGGAGTTTAAATGGAAGGTGCGTCGGAATTTATTTGTGTGAAGAAAATTGATCAATATTTTTGGCTCTACTGATTCTACATATTTTTTTAAGGTTAAAATTTTAATTTAAAAAAAAACCATTGCTAAATTCCATCAGAAAAATGCATTTAAAAAAAAAATACAATTTTTAGCGCATACAACCTCTCTTGTATTCCAAGTGGAAGGGTACTGAATTACAGAGTAAAATTTTTGAATTAAAAAAGAATTTAAAAATTGCAGAAAAAAAGCGAAAAAAATATAATTATAATCTAGATGGCTTTTTTAAGTTACACTAAATAAAATGAGATTCATAAAGAACACTTAAAAATTTCACAAAAAAAATAAAAAAATTTTATAATTAGCATACTTCGAAAACATAAAACATTAAGAATTGCTTTTGTATTTTTTTCCGATTCAAAATTTCGGAAAATATTTCCAGCTTGAAGTCTTGAAGTCTAATGAATATTATTTTTACATGTATGTATATTATCTATTAAGAGAATCACATGTTAACATATGTACATAAATATATTATTGAATTTGATTGTTTTTAATTGTTGAATTTGCAAACATCTTTTTGCTAAGTTTTGTAATCACCTTTTGCTTTTTCATTATATTTATTATATGTAATTACAGTAGCTATTGTTTAAGTTTCATTTTCGCCATAAAATTTTGCTTTGTATATAATTTCCAGATACTATATCTGATTTATACTACCAATTTGGAAATAAATAAAATACTACATACATATTGCTCTGTCTTGCAAATATTTCAAAAGCTTACACATTGTATAGCACAAAATTAGAAAGCATGCAAAATAGTCATGAATAGTTTTTAAAAGCATTTTTCTGATGAATAATAAAATTATGATTTTTAAAATTTCAATATTTATTGAATATAATCAAGTATTTTCTATTTTTGTATATGAATCAAGCCATTCAAATACATATTAATTTCTTCAAGATCAGAACATTTTATTTTTAATATATGAATTCACAATTGTTAACCGGAAACGACAATCCACTTCGTAACATTGTTGCTGTTTCAAGTTACAAGTCCCCAACCTTAAAAGAAATTATTATTGCACAATTGGCTATTATTAAGCCTTCAAAAAGCAATTGCATGCTCTTTTAGTAAATTATGAAGGATCCTAGGGGAACGCAAAAGAAAAGCAAATGTTTAGTACTAGTCTCAACCAGATCCGTGAGATGAAGATCCCAGAGTTAGAGATCCCAAATCTGCATTAATTATGTAGATATATTTACTTTTTGTTTTGCCTACCTAGCAACTTACTTACCTTTCTAATCTACTAATTTTCCATTTTTCATATGAATGTATGTATATATGTACTTCGCAAAATTGTTACATATTAATGTTACTTGCATTGATGCAAAATAAAATTTTGATTATAAACAAATTGCAGATAACTGCAATGTTGTCTGCTTGAAATAAATATTAAACGATCATTTCCAAAAGTATTTACTGGAATTTCTAAAATATCAAATGCAAGCAAAAAATTAAAGCCCAAATTCTAGCATGAATTTTAGTTCAGATCGAATATATTTTAGTCGGCGCATGTTTTTTATACGAGCAACAACAGTATCTGTAAATAAAGATGACAAAAACCAAAATCGAGTGGGTGATCTGCATGTCATTTTTTTTTTTTTTTGGCATAAATCAACTTCATTTTCGAAATTGAATAATTGAGCAAACAATTTTCGACATAAAATTTTTTTATAAAAGAAGTAATTTAATAAAACCAATTTGATAAAGATAAATTTACCTATGGAACACTCAAATTTGCGTTAAAATCATTGAAAATTCAAATTTGGCGTACCAATAAGAATGCGACTAGAGTTAAACTCACAATGAAGTCAATGTGTTTTTCTATAAACCAAACTGTTTAATGCCAAATTTTTAATTAAAATTTTTTTTGCAAGCGGTAGAACAATAGCAACACTTTAGAACAACCGTTTTCTACTTTGCTATTTTAGTTTAGTACCAAATTTAAAACCTGGAATTGTTAAAGGTTGCAATTCTGCAAACATAATAGTTTTATTAATCCTATTATTAAATATGCATTACTTACACCTCTCATCAAAGTAATTTCGTATTTTAAATAAAATTGTCACTCTAATTTATATATGTATTTATATTGTATACGTAAAATTTTTCGTTTTTACTTACATAAGATATCCAGTTCTTTGGAACATCCCAAATGGAATGATTATAATCACTATATTTAAAGTTAGTTATAAGTTTCAAACGCAATTTACTAAATCTAGGATTGACATTCAAAAATTGCGGTTCTAAAACGCCGACTAAAACAAAGGAATTTATACATGTGTTTATGACAAGCATTGATAGTAAAACAATTACCATATTCTCTAATAATCTTTTCAATGTCGACATTAAAATTATTTTCTATTTCATTTTCATATATTTTGCATAAAAAAACTATATTTGCAATATAATATAAAATCGTGGTTAATGCACCGCATACAGCAAAAACGTATATTTTTTTTTTACTAATCATATGTACATATGTTTTATTTTTCTGCTATACTTCATATTTTATAAAACATTTCCAACAAGAAAAGTTAGACACCGTTTACACATCAAGCAAAGTTTGACAATTCAATTTGACAACATTATGAAATTTCATAAGAAATTCTGTTTACACATCAAGTATTACTTAAATACACATCAAATCTGATGCCAAATTTAATTTAATTTTTTTAATCACATCGAAGTACAGCCAGGTATATAGTGAGGGTGATTCATTTGAAAAATAAAAATACGTGAAAAATGAATAACTTAAGAAAAAGTAGATAATGTAAAATCAAAGGAAAAATAGTTTACTTTATTACGCAAGAACTACTTTTTCCAAAAGATTTAATAAATTCCATTAAATTGTCGCCAACTAGTAATTCTTTTTAGCCATTTTAAATAACTTTAAATTATATAAAAAAACACTAAAAATACAAGCCTCACAATAAAAAGCTGATCACTGAGCTCTTAGCGAGTAAAATCTATCCTCGCCATTTTATTTTTTTATTTCTTCAAAAGCTTGATAAGAATTCAACAAGACCAATTTTCTCATACGATTTTGCTTGATTGGATGGAAACTTGATTTGTCATCGCTATCAACTAGCACAGATTTAATAGTTTTATAATAGCAGTGATACAGATGGAATATATTTCTGAGTTTTTAATAATTCAGTTCTAAAAAGTCACGTGTCGTTCGCGAACGAACTAATCTTAAAGAACGAATCATTTCACCAAACTTAGCTGATTAGTTCACTTCTTAAAAAATGAATCGTTTATCGTTCACTAAAATTTCCAATTCTCTCTTTTAGTTATTGAAAAAAATCACCGCATATACATATTTTATTTACAATTGGTAGTTTATAAAAATTTAATATTTTTCCTTATTTCTTTTTGTATTAATATTACACAATACAAGTGAAATTGAACGATGTACTAAATCCAATGTTCATAAAAACGAACGACATACTCTCTTTATGCAATGTTGATAAAAGCAAATGAAAAGTTAAAATGAAATACTATGCCCCAAAAAGTGACCCAACCAGTTGCCTATAAATACAATACAAGTAAAATTGAACGATATACTAAATCCAATACTCATAAAAACGAACGATATACTCCTATATGCAATATTGACAAAAGCAATTAAGAAGTAAAATAAATGAAATTCTATACACACAAAAGTGACCGAATCAGTTGCCTAATATTAATATACAGTGGAATCCGCTTATAGTCACTACTGTTTATAGTCATAATTCAGTTACAGTCAACAATTTCGTTGTCAACATCTTTTTTATTATATTTTCATGTATTTTCATTTGTTTATAGTCACAAACGTTTATAGTCACATACGGTTATTGGATCGTATTTTTTGTGAACCATATTCCTTAATTCATATATTTGACGTGGCTTATAGTCACATACTCTGAACGCCTTTTTTTCTTAAAGCGGTAAGTAGTTTTACTACCTACTTTACGGCAAATAGTTTTTAGTTTGTAGCGGCAAATATTGTAACTTAAATATTTTGTTCTGTCACTTTTGTGTATGTACATACATAGGTACATTATTTCCACAACAAAAATTTGTCATTAATTTAATTTGTAATTCAAAAAGACGATTTTTATTTATGTACATAATCATATAAGTACTTAATTTAAAATTAAATTTAAAAAAAAAATAAAGTTTTGAGTTTTATTATAAATTTTTTTTTTCTACTGACGCTAATAGGCATATGATGCTTATAGTCACACATTTTTATGAAATTTTTTGTGTGACTATAAGCGGACTCCACTGTAATTCAAGTAAAATTGAACGATATACTAAATCCAATACTCATAAAAACGAGCGATGTAATACGCAATCAAAGTATATCTCCATTCCGTTAGTTTTCGTTTGCATCTTGCTTCCAAATTCTTAAAATATTCCATTTTTTTGTAGAAATAGATGGTAATAAGAGTTGTGTAGGCAAGAAAGAAACAAAATATTGTAAACAAACGAGTGTATCAAAAACATTGAATTAAAATTAAATTAAGTTAGGTAAAAATTTTGTTATTTTTATTTTGATAATAACAAAATTAATTTTTCATTTTATAAAATTTAGGTAAAAAATTGGAATGTATCAAAGCAAAAGAGTTTGAAATTTCATGTATGAATGTACACATGCATGTACCTGGTACAGTAAATACACAGTATCAGGTAGTGACATAGAAATAAAGTAATTTATAAAGAAAAAAGGTGTATACATACTGATTACTTTATGAAATATAATTATTACCGGGAAATATATTATTCATGGCAAATATATTATTCATACCTACATAATGATTCACTTACACGTTAGTAATTTAGTTTAATTTCGAAAAATGAATTAACTGTAAAATTCATTTTGCTCTCATTATAATATGTATAAATGATTTGAAATTCTATACTTATATTTTTATTCGATAAATGGTCACAATGCAGTTAAGTTGATTTAAAATAAGCATGTGTTTTTTAAGTTTAATAAAAATAATTATAAGTGTAACTAACTTGAACATTAAAAATAAGTTGTGTATAAAAATAATAATTATAAGTGAATTAATAATTAAAATAAGTAAGATCTGATAATAATTATAAATGAATAAATAATTTAAAAAATTAATAATAATACAAAAATTATATTCAAAATTTAAAATATAGTGTTTTAATAAAATCAGAACACAAAATGGTCTTCTTGTTTAAATAACTAGGAAGCCATATTGGTGACCCTCGACTAAAAAACACGTGAAAAAAGACTAAAGGGAAATATTTATATATTTTAAATGTAAAAACTTTTATACATTTTAAATAAATTATAATAAAAATCTAATTAGTAAAACAGAAAATTTCTAAATAACAATAATTAAACACTAAATATTTAAAATATTTTCAAAAGTACACATTTATCTCTTCACATCTTTTGGCAACCAATGAAATTTTTGTGTCGGCTTTTTTTCATTCCAAACACTTCAAATAATGTTTACCCATTTTTATAAAAAAAAAAATTTTTTTTTCACAACTATTTAAATTTTTTTTTACTATTGTACGTCTTTTCAAAATTTATTTTTATTATTTTTAAAAATTATATTCTATAAATTATAATAATTTTTTAAACAATTTTTTTCTTCTTCGCTTTTATAATATAATACACATTTTTTGCCACCTTGTACTGGAATGAATTACAGAAATTATTGTGTCGCTTTTAAAATTCTTAATATTTTTCCCTAAACTTTATATAGGAACAAATAATAAAGTGTCGCCTTTCAAAATTACAATATTAAAAAAGAGGTTGACATCTATTGCGTACTCTTTCCCTCTCCCAAAAATTCTTATGTGTATAAAAATGAAAATAAGAAAGTATACATGATAAAAGCGAACGAGATGTGAAATAAATGAAATTCTATACGCACGAAAGTTACCGAATCAGATGCCAATGGAAATACAATACAAGAAAAACTGAACGATGTACTAAATCCAACACAAATAAAAACGAATGGGACCTGAAGTAAATGAATTTTTATTCTATGCAAATAAAAGTGACCGAATTACTTGCCAATATAAATACAATGCAAATAAAAACGAACGAGAACTGATCAAATATAAATAAAATGCAATACAAATACAAATAAAATTTACCTATTTACGTCACACATTTCCAATACTTTTATTTGGATTTGTATATTATTTTGGTAATATAATATACAATACAAATAAGGTAACTGATTCGGTCACTTTTATTTGTATAGAATAAAATATCATTTACTTTTTACCCCGTTCGTTTTTATGAGTATTCGATTTAGTATATCATTCAATTTTACTTGCATTGAATTTATATTGGCAACTGATTCGGTCACTTTTGTATGTATAGAATTTCATTTATTTTACTTCTCATTTGCTTTTGTCAATATTTCATATAGGAGTATATCGTTCGTTTTTATAAAATTGGATTTAGTATATCGTTAAATTTTACTTGTATTGCATATATATTAACAATTGATTCGGTCACTTTTGTGTTTATTTTACTTCTCATTTGCTTTTATCAATATTCCATATACGAGTATATCATTCGTTTTCATGAGTATTGGATTTAGTATATCGTTCAACTTTATTTGGATTGTGCAATATTAACACCGAAACAAATAAGGAAAAATATAAAATGAACGTCAATTACCAATGTAAGTGCAGTAATTTTTTTTAAAAACTAAAAAAGAAAAGTGGAATTCTTAGTGAACTTTTCATTTTTGAAAAAGTGAGGTAATCAGCTAATTTCAGTGAAGTGAGTCATTCTTTAAGATTAGTTCGTTCGCGAACGAAAAATGACTAGTTTTCAGTATCGTACAAAATGTTGAAGTTGAAGGTGGTTCTTGTTGTTTTTCCGCTTTTTCGTATTTATTTTAAGAATTTTAAAATAATTTTGAATGAAAATATTAATATATTTAATTGATTTTTTAAATATATATGCGGAATTATACCTGCATATAGTGTGTATTTATTTCAATATTTCTTCCAGCAAATAGCAACTTCGGTTTAAAAAAACCCATATAAAATAAGGTCGTGCTTTCAAGTTTCTCTCTTAGCATTCGGACTTGCTAGATATAAAGACATTAGTTTGCCAATAAAGTATTTCACGAGCTGCCGAAAAAAGTGTGATCGGAATGCGGGATTATTTTCATAGTTGTTCTATAATTACTACTTCAAAGTAAGATTTTTAAGATATACGCGTAACAATTCAGTTTACATTACTACTACGAATTCAGTTTACTACTACGAAAACTATTTTGTACTCAAAATAAAATAATTTCTGATAAGGAGCATTTATTAGAGTAGATTCTTTTAAATTAGCTATTACTTTAATAAAAAAGTTAAGTCTATATTTCAGTGAACTGGAAAATGAAAGCTTCTGAGAAAGAAGAAAACTTTAGAAAAGACACGAGAGTTTTAGGACTTTTACAAATAAAATAAAACTTATGCTTATGCTATTGCCAAATGTGTAATTTTTGCAATTGCGTTCTTTCTGGAGTCTCAATTAGAAATGTAAATGAATATTGTATTATCAAAAAACATTCTTTAATAAAGTTCAATTAATCAATATATTAAGCAATATTCTGATAGTAGTATCGAACGCAAATATTATATGAATATATCACTTAATAAACTCTCTGTAATAATCGTGTAAATGTGTCGAACTAATTTCAACGAACGAATCACTTCACGGAACTTGACTTATTAGTTCACTTCTTCAAAAATGAATCGTTCACCGAGAATTCCGAATCTCTTTTTTTATACCCTGCATTTCGTGTAGGGTATTTTAAATACTTGAAGGAGCCATCTGCGGAATGGATCTATATATATATTCTTCCTCAGCGTAAAATTCTGCGTTGATTTAGACATGTATGTCCGTCCGTCCGTCCGATCGCACGATAACTCAAAAACGAATAATGCAATCGACACCAAACTTACACACTTTTTTTGTTGTGCCAAGGACGAACCCTATTGTAATTGGACTAATTCGGACAACGGGTTCGGGTAGCTGCCATACAACTCAAAGAGTTTATTTTAAATATTTCAAAAACTAATAAAGATATAACTGTAAAATTTTGTATATGTGTCCAATTATATTTTACACACGCTCTAAAAATTTTAATGGGATAGCTGCACCGGTTCGGGTGGCTGCCATACGACCCCAAAAACAATTTTTTTATATACGGCAAAATAATAAAGTCTGATTAATGAAACTTGGCAGCCATGTGTCCAATTATAGGTCAAATATATTTCTGAAGTTTTGATGAAATTGCTTGACAGGTTCGAATAGCTCCCATACAAGTCTAAAAGCTAATTTTAAATATTTGGACAAATAATAAAGTCAGATTCATGAAACTTGGCAGTCGTGTGTCCAATTATAGGTCAAATATATTTCTGAAGTTTTGGTGGAATTTCTTGACAGGTTCGAGTAGCTCCCATACAAGTCTAAAAGCTTATTTTAAATATTTGAAAAAAAAAAACTTGGTAACATGAAACTTGGTAGTCGTGTGTCCAATATTTATCAGGTGGTTAATGCACCGCATACAGCAAAAACGTATATTTTTTTTTTACTAATCATATGTACATATGTTTTATTTTTCTGCTATACTTCATATTTTATAAAACATTTCCAACAAGAAAAGTTAGACACCGTTTACACATCAAGCAAAGTTTGACAATTCAATTTGACAACATTATGAAATTTCATAAGAAATTCTGTTTACACATCAAGTATTACTTAAATACACATCAAATCTGATGCCAAATTTAATTTAATTTTTTTAATCACATCGAAGTACAGCCAGGTATATAGTGAGGGTGATTCATTTGAAAAATAAAAATACGTGAAAAATGAATAACTTAAGAAAAAGTAGATAATGTAAAATCAAAGGAAAAATAGTTTACTTTATTACGCAAGAACTACTTTTTCCAAAAGATTTAATAAATTCCATTAAATTGTCGCCAACTAGTAATTCTTTTTAGCCATTTTAAATAACTTTAAATTATATAAAAAAACACTAAAAATACAAGCCTCACAATAAAAAGCTGATCACTGAGCTCTTAGCGAGTAAAATCTATCCTCGCCATTTTATTTTTTTATTTCTTCAAAAGCTTGATAAGAATTCAACAAGACCAATTTTCTCATACGATTTTGCTTGATTGGATGGAAACTTGATTTGTCATCGCTATCAACTAGCACAGATTTAATAGTTTTATAATAGCAGTGATACAGATGGAATATATTTCTGAGTTTTTAATAATTCAGTTCTAAAAAGTCACGTGTCGTTCGCGAACGAACTAATCTTAAAGAACGAATCATTTCACCAAACTTAGCTGATTAGTTCACTTCTTAAAAAATGAATCGTTTATCGTTCACTAAAATTTCCAATTCTCTCTTTTAGTTATTGAAAAAAATCACCGCATATACATATTTTATTTACAATTGGTAGTTTATAAAAATTTAATATTTTTCCTTATTTCTTTTTGTATTAATATTACACAATACAAGTAAAATTGAACGATGTACTAAATCCAATGTTCATAAAAACGAACGACATACTCTCTTTATGCAATGTTGATAAAAGCAAATGAAAAGTTAAAATGAAATACTATGCCCCAAAAAGTGACCCAACCAGTTGCCTATAAATACAATACAAGTAAAATTGAACGATATACTTAATCCAATACTCATGAAAACGAACGATATACTCCTATATGCAATATTGACAAAAGCAATTAAGAAGTAAAATAAATGAAATTCTATACACACAAAAGTGACCGAATCAGTTGCCTAATATTAATATAATTCAAGTAAAATTGAACGATATACTAAATCCAATACTCATAAAAACGAGCGATGTAATACGCAATCAAAGTATATCTCCATTCCGTTAGTTTTCGTTTGCATCTTGCTTCAAAATTCTTAAAATATTCCATTTTTTTGTAGAAATAGATGGTAATAAGAGTTGTGTAGGCAAGAAAGAAACAAAATATTGTAAACAAACGAGTGTATCAAAAACATTGAACTAAAATTAAATTAAGTTAGGTAAAAATTTTGTTATTTTTATTTTGATAATAACAAAATTTATTTTTCATTTTATAAAATTTAGGTAAAAAATTGGAATGTATCAAAGCAAAAGAGTTTGAAATTTCATGTATGAATGTACACATGCATGTACCTGGTACAGTAAATACAAGTTATATATCCAACTAATGAGATATTATCTAAAATAATAGAACTGAATTCTATTTAGCTCTAAGAGTAATAAAATATAAAATTTATTATATGATTCTTATAATTTCCACTTAAATAATCTAAATTCAAACATAAGAATCATAATTTCTTATTTCTTCTTTTTCTTATTATTATTCTCAAGTACTTGACCTATCCTAATTTTTAATAAAGAATTAAAAAATATAAAGATCAAATTTCACATTTATTTTTCAAGTTCAACACATTTATTTTTTAAATTATATTTTTTTTTTTTTTCGTTCATTAAGTTGAGGAATCATGTTACAAAACGACAAAATAAAAATTGTTTCACAATTTCCTTTTCAAGTGCAACAAACTAAATTTATTGCATTTGAAAAGAAGAATGTTACGTAAAATATAATTTTTTTTCTTGTTTTGATAAAATATGTTACTATGTAAAAAATTGAACAAAAATCGATTTTCGATTTTTGAATACTTTAATAATAAGATTTTAAAAAATAAAATTTAGTTTAAGTTTTGGTTTCGTCAGATTTAGTAATATAAAAAAATAAAATAAAATAAATTCTTTTGTTGTTTACTAAAAAACCTTTTGTTGTTTTATTAAAAAAAGTAACAAATTAAACTGGCGCAGAAACGGTAGGATCGCCAACTGACGCCATTCGGTATAAAGTAATTAATTAAAAAAAAAAAAAAAAAAAAAAAAAAATGCAAAACAATTAAACTTTACCGAAATAAAATCATTATAATATTAATAACAAAAAGTTATTCATTATTACTAAGACCATTCGTTTAAATTAATCAAGATAGTATCAATAATTTAAAACGGGTCTGAACTAAAATATTATCTGAAAACAAAAAAACAAAAAAGTGCGTTAGTTTTTTTTCTTAAAAAAATTTACGGCGATAAAAGAACATAGTAAAACAAAAAGAATTTCATAAAAAGAAAAAATCTAAAATTAGATGAAACCGTATCGAATTTTCAAAACAAGTAGAAAATCACTTAAACTCGAAATAATTGCTGAAGAAGATAAAGTGCTAGAAAATATTAAATTAATTAAAAATAATAAAAACAACACGACAAAAATGGCACTGGATTCAATTTCAACACGGGACTTAATCATGGAAGCAAGATCAATACCAATATTTAACGGAGACGGAACATTTGAGCTGACAGCTTTTATAAGGGAAGCTGACGCAATAATCGGACTGACAGCAGATGTTGCGCTGAAATCATACCTCAAGAACATAATTTTGTCAAAAATTCAAGGAGAAGCAGCTATTAGCATTAGGCGATTAGAAAATGCAACGTGGGACGAAATTAAAACCCAACTAACAAAATCATTTGGTATCCCAGAGTCGTACCTGAAATTAAAGGAAATGGCCGACGCTGTCAAATTTATAAATGTAAGTCAATTTTATTCAGAATTAACTATAATTTTAGATAAATTAAATTTAAAATATAAGTTAGATCCAGATAGTCCGATAGATTTTAAGCCTTCTAATAATGAACATAGTATATTAGAAAAATTTTTGAACAAACTTCCGCGGTCAGATAATATGTACCTGAGAATAAAAGGTGTAAAAAGTTTAGAAGAAGCATATTCTGAACTATGCCAAACTGGCATTACGTGTAATTCAAATTATAATAATAAAAATCAAAATTATATTGCAAAAAGAAATCAAAATCATGCGGGACTTCCAAATCAAAGAAGTAACCGAAATATATTTCACAATAATAACAGATATAACAATAATAATAATAATTATAATAATAGTGGTAGTCGTAATGTTTCTAACTTTAGTAGAAGTTTTAATAACAATTATAATAACTCCGGGCAAAGTAAATTCAATAGAACAATAAATAACTTTAGTAGAAACTCTGGTAATAATTATAATAACTCAGAACAAAGTAGATTCAATAGAACAATAAATTTTAACAATAGTAATAGAAATCACCAATCTCCAGAACCGATGGATGTTGACGTAAATACAATAACGCAAAATAACACACAAAATAACTCTGAACAAAATTTTCATTTACAGCCTCGGACAACACTCTACCAATAGTAGAATTTACTATCGGTAATAAAAAATTTAATTGCTTGATTGACACAGGCTCCACAACTTCTATCATTAATGACTCACTATTCCCAGAAATTAAAAAGACAAAATTAAAAGAGCCTGTAGAACTAAACACTTTATTTGGAAAGAGCAAAATTTATTACACATTAATAACTGATGTTCCCATCGAATTTAATCATAAAGCTCAGATACTTTGGAGGGTAATTAATTTAAAAAATAAAAATTTTGATGCAATTTTGGGTCAAAATGTTCTGAGAAATATTGGTGCAAAAATCGATTTAAAACAACACTTTATTGAAATTATGGGAAAAATAACAAAATTTAAATTTTCTTGTCCTTATGAAGTTGTTGACCAACTATATTCTTTAGACTTTAAAAATAACAATATTCTTGATTATATCAAAACTGACCATCTCAATAATGAAGAACATAAAATGTTGAAAAAAATTGTTTATGAAAATAGGGACCTATTTTACCAAGAAGGTCAAAATTTAACCAACATCAATTGCATAAAACATCAAATCATAACAACCGATAGTCGACCTGTTTACTCAAAAATTTATAGATTTCCTAAAATTCATGAACTGGAAGTCGAAAATCAGGTTAAGGAAATGCTATCACAGGGGATAATTAAACATAGTAGCTCTCCCTATAATTCTCCAATTTGGGTGGTCCCTAAAAAACTAGATCAATCGGGACAGCAAAAATGGAGAATCGTCGTAGATTATAGGAAGTTAAATGAAATAACTGTAGAAGACAAATTTCCGATTCCAAATATAGAATCACTTTTCGATAAATTGGGAAAAGCCCAATACTTCACAACACTTGATCTCGCTAAAGGATTTCACCAAATCCTTGTAGACGAAAAAGATCAGCAAAAAACAGCCTTTTCGACTCCTCAAGGACATTATGAGTTTGTTAGGATGCCATTCGGTTTAAAGAATGCTCCGGCAACATTCCAGAGGATGATCAATTACGTTTTACGCGACTTCATTAATATTAACTGCGTTGTATATCTTGATGATATATTAATTTTCAGTACCTCACTTCAGGAGCATGAAAATGCTATAATAAAAATTTTTGAAAAACTTAGAAAATTTAATTTAAAAATTCAGTTAGACAAATGTCTCTTTTTCTCTAAAGAATCGGAATATTTGGGACATCTTCTTACAGACAAAGGAATAAGACCCAATCCAAAAAAAATTGATATTATAAAAAAACTTAAACTTCCAAACTCTCGAAAATCAATTAAAAGCTTTCTTGGGATAACCGGGTATTACCGGAAGTTTATAAAAGATTACGCAAAAATTGCGCAACCTTTAACCTACTGTTTGAAAAAGGATAATAAAATCGATGTAAGTAATCCAAAATATATTGCCGCTTTTGAAAAATTGAAAGAAATTATTACAAGTGATCCTATTTTAAGATATCCGAATTTTAATTACAAATTTACCTTGACTACCGATGCAAGTGATTTCGCGATTGGAGCTGTTTTATCGCAAAACGGCCATCCGATTTCATTTGCCAGTAGAACATTAAATGACCATGAAACTCGCTACAGTACTATAGAAAAAGAACTGTTAGCAATCGTATGGTCTACAAAATATTTTAGACCGTATCTTTATGGTGTTAGATTCACGATAAAGACGGATCACAGGCCTTTGGTGTGGCTGAACTCTTTAAAAGAGCCAAATTCAAAACTCCAAAGATGGAGAATAAAACTAAATGAGTTCAATTTTGATATCGAATATGTGAAGGGCAAGGATAATAAAGTTGCCGATTTTTTAAGTAGAATTAATGTTGAAAATAATGAAATTAATGTATTACAGAATAATGTTTTGTCAGAAAATCAAAGCGGTGTAGCTACAATTCATAGTGGCGTCGAAAATTTGGGCGACCACATTCCAATTGTAGAAAACATCGTAAATAAATATTTAAATCAGATTCATCTTGTAGCAAAGAAACCTGGTGAACTGATTATAAAATACAATAAATATAGAAAAATTTTTATCTCTGAAGAAGACTTAAACAATGAAAATTATTTAAATGATTTCTTAAGGCGATTTATAAAAAACGGTACAACTGCAATTTATTCGGAATTAAATGACAGTAAATTTAATATTTTACAAAGAAAATTAATTGAATTGTTTAGTAATAATAGAAAAATTAAATTAATTAAATGCACAAAATTAGCTCAAGATGTAGAAAATGAAGATGATCTCATTAATATTATAAAAAATTTTCACGAAAAAACTAATCATCGCGGAATATTAGAAAATTTTAATGAAATCAAAGATAGTTATTTTTATCCAAAATTAAAAGATTTCATTTATAAATTTATAAATAATTGTAACACTTGTAATTTGGCAAAGTACGATCGAAGCCCAAATCAATATAAATTTAATTTGTCCGAAACACCTTCTGAACCTAACCAAATAGTTCATGGTGACACCTTTTATCTAAAGAAGGAAGTGTTTCTCACTACGATCGATAAGTTTTCAAAACACCTCTCAATTTTCAAGTTAAGCGATAGAAATAGCGTTAAGATTAAGAAATTCCATGTTTGGGAAACCAAAAAAATTTATATTTGATAATGAATTTGATAGCTTAAATACGAAAGATTTTTGTAGATTAGAAAATATAGAACTGCATTTCACTTCACCAAGAAGTCATACTGGTAATTCAGACATAGAAAGGGCTCACGGAACTGTCATAGAACATATAAGAATATTAACTATATCCGACCCGAATCTAGACACTGAAAGCAAAATTTTAAAAGCCGTAGAATATTATAATAATACGCTTCATTCAGTAACTGAAGTTAGACCATCGGATTTTATTAGTGGAAAAATCTCAAACTTTCAGGAAATCAAAGATAGGCTACAACAAAAAAAAGAGAAAATCATAGGTAAATTAAATAAAAATAGAAAAGATTTCAAAATCCCAAATGACTCTGAAATATTAATACAAAACCCTGCTATAGTCCGTTATAAAGAACTACCTCGCTACAAGAAAATTAAAGTGAAAAAATACGAAAATAAAATTACAGATACTATGTAATAATAAAAATTTACACCCTACCAGGATTAAAAGAAAATATAAATTCTTTTCAGGTAATCCATCAAATTAAAGTCATCCTTAGAATACTTTTTCAAATTACTATAATCGCTTCCATGATTTTACCCAGTAGTACAGCCATTATCACCTTAGAAAAAATTGATACAGAATCTGGTTTTACAACGATCCAACAAGAAGAAATCCCAATAGTTGAAAGTTATACTAAAATTCTTCATATTATCGATTTAAACGAAATCGAATATACCATTAAAACTATAGAATCCTATATAAACGAATCGTACAAATTGTCACAAGACGACATAATCTTTAAAACTTTAACTGATAAAATAAATAAAATTAAACATACGACTAAAACACTAATTCCTTATAGACATAAAAGAGCATTGATGAATGTTGGTGGTTCATTCCTTAAATGGATATTTGGTACAATGGACGAAGACGATAAAATTGAAATTGAGGAACATATGAAAAACTCGGAACAAAACACCCATAACTTAATAACGAACTACAATAACCAAATAAAAATTAACGACAACATTCAGAATAATCTTAATATTTTACAGAAAACTATAAACAAAAATCACATATTAATTGACAAACTTTTAAATGACGTTTCAGTGGAAAATAAAAATATAACAAAACAATTGCAATACTTGCAAATACTTACCAACATTAACCTTTTAAACGACGAAATTGAGAAAATCCAAGAAAACGTAATCTTCTCCAAACACCAAATAATGAGTAGATCAATCTTAACACCAGAGGAAATAGATCTTTATGATATCGACGTTTTTAAAATTCAGGAACTTAAGAGCTCCTTAGCAACAACAAATGATAATAAATTAGTATTTGTTTTGGCAATACCAATTTTGAGTAATGAAAAAGCTATTAAATATAAAATATTTGGACTACCAAATTCAAAATTTGAACTAGTCGATATTCCAAATTCTGATATTATATCTTTTAAAAATAAAACATATTATCTTACCCAGGAAAGATATATAAAGAAATTGCAATTAACTTCAAATTGTATTTCAAATCTTTTTATAATGGCATATGGTAACTGTTCTAAGACTACTGAAAAAAATTATAAAATAGAAGAAATTAATAAAGGTATGATTTTAATAATAAATGCCCAAAATCATACTTTAAAAAGCGATTGTAATGATATAACATATTTACTAAATAAAAATTATATAATTTACTTTAGCAATTGTACTATTGAAATAAATAATATTAAATTTTCAAACAAAAATAAAGAGTTTAAGTATAATATCGTTATTCCGAATTATACCACAATTAAAAATATTAATAATACAATTAAGTTAGAAAATTTAAATCTTAAGCAATTAGAAAATAATAAAGAAATTCACGAAATTAAAAATAAAAGAAAGTTTAATGAAAATTTAACATATTTTAATACAATTTTTGTAATAATAATGCTTTTTATTTTAATCATTTTAACTTATATGTTAATTAAAACAAGAAAAGAAAAACCTCTAAATAATATAAACAAAATTGATTCTCAACGTTTTGTCCAGGAGAACAAAAATCTTAAGGATGGGGGAGTTATATATCCAACTAATGAGATATTATCTAAAATAATAGAACTGAATTCTATTTAGCTCTAAGAGTAATAAAATATAAAATTTATTATATGATTCTTATAATTTCCACTTAAATAATCTAAATTCAAACATAAGAATCATAATTTCTTATTTCTTCTTTTTCTTATTATTATTCTCAAGTACTTGACCTATCCTAATTTTTAATAAAGAATTAAAAAATATAAAGATCAAATTTCACATTTATTTTTCAAGTTCAACACATTTATTTTTCAAATTATATTTTTTTTTTTTTTTCGTTCATTAAGTTGAGGAATCATGTTACAAAACGACAAAATAAAAATTGTTTCACAATTTCCTTTTCAAGTGCAACAAACTAAATTTATTGCATTTGAAAAGAAGAATGTTACGTAAAATATAATTTTTTTTCTTGTTTTGATAAAATATGTTACTATGTAAAAAATTGAACAAAAATCGATTTTCGATTTTTGAATACTTTAATAATAAGATTTTAAAAAATAAAATTTAGTTTAAGTTTTGGTTTCGTCAGATTTAGTAATATAAAAAAATAAAATAAAATAAATTCTTTTGTTGTTTACTAAAAAACCTTTTGTTGTTTTATTAAAAAAAGTAACAAATTAAACTTACACAGTATCAGGTAGTGACATAGAAATAAAGTAATTTATAAAGAAAAAAGGTGTATACATACTGATTACTTTATGAAATATAATTATTACCGGGAAATATATTATTCATGGCAAATATGTTCTAAATTTATTAAGATTGCAATAAAAATTAAAAATTTAAAGATAATTTATTTATTTTATTTATTAATTACAAATGCCTGTTGAGATCTTTCTCACAAAAGGTTCTACACTCCTGAATTGATTTTTAAATTATTGAAAAACACTTTCTTGAATATTAACATACTCTCTTAAACTTGGCTTAATTATGTATATTTAAATTACCTACATAATGATTCACTTACACATTAGTAATTTAGTTTAATTTCGAAAAATGAATTAACTGTAAAATTCATTTTGCTCTCATTATAATATGTATAAATGATTTGAAATTCTATACTTATATTCTTATTCGATAAATGGTCACAGTGCAGTTAAGTATATTTAAAATAAGCATGTGTTTTTTAAGTTTAATAAAAATAATTATAAGTGTAACTAACTTGAACATTAAAAATAAGTTGTGTATAAAAATAATAATTATAAGTGGATTAATAATTAAAATAAGTAAGATGTGATAATAATAATCATAAATGAATAAATAATTTAAAAAATTAATAATAATACAAAAATTATATTCAAAATTTAAAATATAGTGTTTTAATAAAATCAGAACACAAAATGGTCTTCTTGTTTAAATAACCAGGAAGCCATATTGGTGACCCTCGACTAAATGTAATGCATATACAATATACATACATTAATTACATACATTACTATATACCTACCTATTCACGATATACGTACATTACCATAATATATAGCATACATACATTGCTTACCTAAACGGTTTAAAATTTCATTACTTGCAAACAAGCGGCATATTATCATATGGTGAACATATGTTTCGCTTACACTTTATGATGTGTATAACAACAATGTATACCTTTATGTTTATATTATACATTAGAGTATAAAGCGGTATGCATAATGTTAATATGAAAAATGCAAGCCTATGCATTTTCAGTCATTATTATTGTTTGACGTAATTTTGGGTAATGAGTGAATGAAGGTATATGAATTGCACTTTCTTTTCCAGGAAATAGAAATAATTAACTAGAAACCTAGATTTTAAGAAACATATTGTAAATATTACAATAACAATTTAAAGTAAATTTAGAATAAGAATTTAGTATAAATAGTAGAATAAGTTTTTGAAATAAACAATCAAAGTTTTGAATCGAAACTACAAACATCTTGTTTTTCCTTTTAAAACTGAAGATTCTCCAAATCGGCAGTAGTGCCAAACTTGGATAGATCGGCGTTTATCGCCATTAGGGAAAATATAATTCAAATATAAAGAATATATATAAATATAATCTTATTACGTGACAACCCTGCCAAACATAAACTTATTACATGGCGACCCATGCCACAACTGAACCTACAATAAGACCACCAACACCTAATGACTATGTAGAATTAGAAAGACCACCCAAGCCCAAGGAACAAAAAACAAGAGGAGGAAGATTAGTCAAATTAAGACAAAAGAAGGCAGAACTACAATATTTAATACCAATATCAAACATCAAACAAAGAAAAGCATTCCAGCAAGAACTAAACCTAGTAATAAAAGAGCTCAAATTCCGTAAAAATGGGAACAGGAACTAGTAAGAATGAAGAAATTACAACGTTTAACAATCAACCATCAGAGATCCAGCCCATACAACCTACCATTACAACAAACCAGGAACAAACAATAGTAATACTGATAATAATACTAATAATCTTAACCATCGTAAAAATACTACTTAAATACTTTGCTACTTATTTAAAGAAAACGATTAAGAAAGAACTAACAAATATTACTGTTTAAAATAAAGAATATATAAACGAAAAATTCTCTTTTAATGTCCATCAATGAATTGTTACAACAAATAGAAACCCTAACGAAATTAGAAAATCTCTATTCTAGGGAAAAAAGAATAACAAATTCAGACTTAGAAGAAAGAAAAACAATAATAAATAACATCAAAATAAAATATAACAATATATTGAAAAATAGCGCTTTAGATAAGCAAATTAAAGCAGCAATACATGAAAAGTTCTTGAAAGTATACATAAATTTAACAAAAATTACAAAACTGGAGAATATAACAGAACAGGATACAACCCTGACATCAGATACAAGTAGTGAAGATAACAACACAACAATAATAAAAGAAGCAACAATGGAATTTGACATAGATAAGACAATTAAGATAATACCTCTATTTGACGGTGAAAGTCAAAATTTAAACAATTTTATAAATCTAACCAAATATTTATATGACGCAACAAAAGAAACAGATAAACAAAAATTAATTCAGTTTATCTATCATACAAGAATAAATGAAAAAACAAGAAACAAAATAATAACAGAAGCTAAACCTGAAAATTTCGTTGAATTCGAGAAAATATTTAACAAAGTTTTTTCAAACAGAAAAAACCAAACTACAATACACACTGAATTATCAACAACAATACAAGCCAACAGACCACTCAACAAATACATAGAAAGAATAGAAAAACTGATAGCTGAATTAAATATGGTACAACTACTCGAACTAGGTGAAGAACACAGAGCAACCATAGTAAAACTCAATGATCAACTTGCTCTAGGGACTTTCAAAACAGGATTATCAGAACCCCTACACTCACTAATATTCGCAGCACAACCCAAAACATTCAATGAAGCTGTCAAAATTGCCACTGAAGCAAGCACAAACAACAAAACAACAACAAATAACATCCTATACTACAAAAACAACTATTATAACAACAAAAATAATAAAAACAACAACAAATACAACAACGGTCTTAAGTATAGTAACAATAGGTTTCACAATAAAAATAGCTTCCAAAACAGAAATAATAATTTCCAAAATAGGAATAATAACGATAACAATAATAAATATAGAAATAATAAGAAATTTAAAGTTAGACAAATAAATATAGAACAGGGAAACGGTCAGGTCTCCGAGGAGCTCATCGGAGATATAAACAAAATAAATATAATCTAAATGAAAATTCAAAAATCTTTAAGATAAATAAAGATAATATAAATTATGTAAAATTGAAAACCAATTTTAACTTTTTAAATTTATTATTAGATACAGGAGCAGAGATCTCCATAATAAAACAAGAACTAATAGAAAATGAAGATTTTATAAATAGCAATGAAATATGTAAAATTACAGGCGTGAATGAACACCCAATTCATTCAGTAGGAACCATTTCTTTAAAAATAAAAGTTAACAATACTTATATGAGTCATAAATTCCATGTAGTAGGCTCAGAATTTCCAATTCCAACTGACGGCATATTAGGTTCAGAATTTTTCCATAAATACAGATGTATTTTAGATTTTGATACATTCTTGTTTTCTATAAAGGTCAATGGAGAAGAAATTGAAGTTCCCATTGAAACCAAAATACCAAATTACAATCAAATTAATATTCCTGCACGGACAGAAATAATATACCCCCTAAACATAAAAATTGAAGAGGACAGTGTCATATTAAACCAAGATTTAGGAAAAGGTATTTTCTTAGCAAATTCAATTATACCTGCAAAGGGTGTACCCCATATAAAAATCCTAAATACAAATAACCGAAGTGCTACAATAACAAATTTGCAACCCAAAATAAAACCTTTAAAGAATTACGACATATTAAAAATTTCAAATATAAAACAAAATAGAACTGAAGAATTATTGAAAGAACTAAATGTGACTACTTTAGATGAAAAAGCAAAACAAACTATTCTAACTATCTGCAAAAACTTTTCAGACATATTTCAATTAGAAAAAGATAAATTAACACATAACAATTTCTATACACAAAATATTCCACTTCAAGATAAAACCCCAGTTTACATAAAAAATTACAGATTACCTCAAACACAATTAAAAGAAATACAAACACAAGTAGATCAACTACTTAAAAACAAAATTATAGAAAATTCCAATAGCCCATATAATTCACCTCTGTTAATAGTACCCAAGAAATCTGAAAATGACGAAAAAAGATGGAGATTGGTTGTAGACTATAGACAATTAAATAAGAAAATAGTCGACGACAAATTTCCACTTACACGTCTTGAAGATATTTTGGATAGTCTTGGCAGAGCAAAATATTTTTCAACACTTGATCTAAGCAATTCATTTCATCAGATAGAATTAGATAATGAATCAAAACCAGTGACTGCTTTTTCAACAAATAAAGGACACTACCAATTCAAAAGATTACCTTTTGGCTTGAAAATTTCTTCCAATAGTTTTCAGAGAATGCTCTCTATAGCTCTAGCTGGACTAGACTCAGAAGCCTTCATATATGTCGATGATATAATAATTTTCGGTTGTAGTTTACAGCACCATAATAATAATTTAGTTAAAGTATTTCAAAGACTTAGGGAATATAACCTTAAGTTAAATCCCAAAAAATGTAATTTCCTAAAAACTCAAGTGACATACTTAGGACACTTAATCACAAAGGATGGAGTAAAACCTGATCCATCTAAATATGACACAATAATTAATTACCCCACACCAAAAAATTGTGACGACGCAAGAAGATTCGTAGCTTTTTGCAATTATTATAGAAAATTCATACAAAATTTTGCACAAATTGCAAAACCACTTAATAATTTATCAAAAAAGAATGTAATATTTAATTGGACGGATGATTGTGAAAAATCATTCCAAACTTTAAAACAAAAATTAATTAAACCCCCTATTCTGACCTATCCAGATTTCAATAAAGAATTTATTATAACAACAGATGCCTCAGATTTTGCCTTTGGCACAGTTTTATCTCAAGGAGAAATCGGAAGTGACAGGCCAATCGCTTACGCTAGTAGATCTTTGAATAAACATGAATTAAATAAGCCAATAATAGAAAAAGAATTATTAAGTATACATTGGGCTATATCCTATTTTAGACCCTATGTATATGGCAGGAAATTCACAATTGTTACAGATCATAGACCTTTAGTAAGTCTATTTACACACAATAATCCATCGTCTAAAATGACAAGAATTAGAATAGATCTTATGGACTATGACTTTGAAATAAAATTTAAGAAAGGAAAAATAAATACTAACGCAGATGCTTTATCACGCATCCAAATAAATACAAATACATTAAAAGAAATGATCCCTACCCACGCCATTAATATAGTAACTCGTAGTATAAGTAAGAAAAATAATACTATAGATAAAAACAAAAGTAAAAATAATAATAAAAATAAAGAAAAATGTTTTATATGGAATTGTACTTCCATTACAGAAATAAATGGTATACCAAAAATAAAATTTGTCGACAATAAAAATGAAAATAATAAAAATCCGGTAGATAAAGAAAACATGCCAATAATAAAAAACGGGGAAATTATGGTACCGATAGTAAGTGATAATCCATCTCGCGACTTAGGTTCGATCTTGGAGAAGCTTATTATTTTTACACAAAAGAAAAATATAGAAGTGCTAGCCTTGTCAAATAAAGACAAAATTTTTAATGAAATAAATATGAATAAATTGAAAAAATTGTACAATAAAATGATAAATGAAAATAATAGGCATGAATTAAAAATATTATTATATACCCCACCAATTCAAATCAATAATAATGAATTAAAAAATAAAATTATAGTAGAACATCATAATAGTCCTCAAAGTGGACATACAGGTACCAAGAAAACTATAAATAAAATAAAACAAAAATATATATGGAAAAATTTAAATAAAGATGTAAAGAAATACATCAGCAACTGTCAAACATGTAATAAAAATAAAATAACAAAATATAATAAAGAAAAGTTGCAAATTACAAACACGCCATCAGCACCTTTTGAACAAATAAGCATGGACACTGTAGGCCCTCTAAGATTAAGTAATGACTTTAGATACATATTAACAATACAATGCGAACTAACAAAATTCGTTGAAGCAATACCACTTCAAAATAAAAACGCAGAAACTATATCTAAAGCCTTAGTTGAAAACTTTATCTTAAGATACGGTAATTTTAAAACAGTTAAAACAGATCTTGGCACAGAATTCATTAATGAAACTTTTCAAAATATAATTAAAATTTTCGGTGTAGAACATTTAAAATCTACACCTTACCATCATCAAACTTTAGGCGCAATAGAACGCAATCATAGATTTCTTAATCAATATTTATTATCTTTCACAGTAGACTATGAATGGGATAAATGGATCCCATACTTTACTTTTTGCTATAATACAATGCCTCACGTAGACACTAACTATTCACCTTTCGAATTAGTTTACGGGAGAATAGCCACTTTACCAACTGATTTAAATTTCAATAATAATATTCCAATTCAAGACATAGATGACTATGCCTTAGAACTAAAAGCCAGATTAAATTATGCTGCCAAACAGGCAAGAAAATTAACTGAAACCGTAAAACAACAAAGAAAAGATAAATATGATATAAATTTAAAGCCAATACAATTTCAAATAGGCGATTTAGTATTTGTTAAAAATGAAAATAAATACAAATTAGATAGCCCATATAATGGTCCATACAAATTAATTCAAACAGACGGCGTAAATTCCAAAATAAAAATAAAAAATACAATAAAAACCATACATAACAATAGATTAAAACTATACAAACAACAATAAAATTTTTTTTTTCAATAAAAAATTTTATTTTTCCGAACGGAAAGGGTGTAATGCATATACAATATACATACATTAATTACATACATTACTATATACCTACCTATTCACGATATACGTACATTACCATAATATATAGCATACATACATTGCTTACCTAAACGGTTTAAAATTTCATTACTTGCAAACAAGCGGCATATTATCATATGGTGAACATATGTTTCGCTTACACTTTATGATGTGTATAACAACAATGTATACCTTTATGTTTATATTATACATTAGAGTATAAAGCGGTATGCATAATGTTAATATGAAAAATGCAAGCCTATGCATTTTCAGTCATTATTATTGTTTGACGTAATTTTGGGTAATGAGTGAATGAAGGTATATGAATTGCACTTTCTTTTCCAGGAAATAGAAATAATTAACTAGAAACCTAGATTTTAAGAAACATATTGTAAATATTACAATAACAATTTAAAGTAAATTTAGAATAAGAATTTAGTATAAATAGTAGAATAAGTTTTTGAAATAAACAATCAAAGTTTTGAATCGAAACTACAAACATCTTGTTTTTCCTTTTAAAACTGAAGATTCTCCAAATCGGCAGTAGTGCCAAACTTGGATAGATCGGCGTTTATCGCCATTAGGGAAAATATAATTCAAATATAAAGAATATATATAAATATAATCTTATTACGTGACAACCCTGCCAAACATAAACTTATTACATAAAAAACACGTGAAAAAATACTAAAGGGAAATATTTATATATTTTAAATGTAAAAACTTTTATACATTTTAAATAAATTATAATAAAAATCTAATTAGTAAAACAGAAAATTTCTAAATAACAATAATTAAACACTAAATATTTAAAATATTTTCAAAAGTACACATTTATCTCTTCACATCTTTTGGCAACAAATGAAATTTTTTTGTCGGCTTTTTTTCATTCCAAATACTTCAAATAATGTTTACCCATTTTTATAAAAAAAAATATTTTTTTTCACAACTATTTAAATTTTTTTTTACTATTGTACGTCTTTTCAAAATTTATTTTTATTATTTTTAAAAATTATATTCTATAAATTATAATAATTTTTTAAACACTTTTTTTCTTCTTCGCTTTTATAATATAATACACATTTTTTGCCACCTTGTACTGGAATGAATTACAGAAATTATTGTGTCGCTTTTAAAATTCTCAATATTTTTCCCTAAACTTTATATAGGAACAAATAATAAAGTGTCGCCTTTCAAAATTACAATATTAAAAAAGAGGTTGACATCTATTGCGTACTCTTTCCCTCTCCCAAAAATTCTTATGTGTATAAAAATGAAAATAAGAAAGTATACTGCTTAACTCTTTTAACTAAGGGAATTTTTTGTATACAAATATTGGTGAGTGATTGCATTAGTGTGATGTAAACGGAGAGTCGAACTACTTGTTAGTAGATATACTTTGATACGCAATATTGATAAAAGCGAACGAGATGTGAAATAAATGAAATTCTATACACACGAAAGTGACCGAATCAGATGCTAATGGAAATACAATACAAGAAAAACTGAACGATGTACTAAATCCAACACAAATAAAAACGAATGGGACCTGAAGTAAATGAATTTTTATTCTATGCAAATAAAAGTGACCGAATTACTTGCCAATATAAATACAATGCAAATAAAAACGAACGAGAACTGATCAAATATAAATAAAATGCAATACAAATACAAATAAAATTTACCTATTTACGTCACACATTTCCAATACTTTTATTTGGATTTGTATATTATTTTGGTAATATAATATACAATACAAATAAGGTAACTGATTCGGTCACTTTTATTTGTATAGAATAAAATATCATTTACTTCATACCCCGTTCGTTTTTATGAGTATTCGATTTAGTATATCATTCAATTTTACTTGCATTGAATTTATCCCCTCTATTATGTATATCGGTATCGGCCGATAAACGATAATTTATCGGCAAAATTTTGTGTTTGTATTACCAACATTGTTTATCGGTAAATTTTATCGGAGTCGGGAAAGCTTTTTTTCCTGTATAGGAAACGTATTAGCTGGTATTATGAAAACGATAAATTGTCGGATTTTCACCGATTTAAAAGCGGGTACAAATTTTTAGACGACAGATTTTTTTTTTTGTAAAATCTTTATTTTATCAAGAAAACTGGTGTAATTAGTTGCTTTTTTAAAATGTAGGCATTTTTTCTAAATTATTTTCTTTCAAAATGTTATTCATATATTTTATTTAGGAGTAAAATCGTAAGCAACAAAAAACAAATTGCGCGGTTAGTAGAAAAAATGGAAGAGGACTTAAACCTGGCAAGGAATGATAATCTGAAATTCTGGATAAACCTAAAAAATGTGTACATATTATATAAATAATAAAATAAAATAGGTACCTAAACATACATTTTGTTGTCTAAATCCAATGGATTAGTTGAATCTCTTATATGTCGTCTTTGAATAGCTTGCGTTTCTTCACTTTCAAAATATAATGCACGCGACATTTTCCCGATATATGTATATTTTTATTTTACAAATTTAACAGAAAATAATTTGCTTACAACAACTTTTTAGCACATCAAAGCCAAATTCAAAATAGTTTTAAAAAATTTTTGAAAATAACTTTTGAAAGAAAACAAATGTCATTAGAAAAAAAAAAAACTTTTTCTCCAATTTACAAAAACAAAAATTTGTATGAAAAAGCTTCTTTTAATCGGTTGAAATATTTTTATCGGTATCGGTTCATAATACAGAAGAAACTTAAAACCGATTAGAACTGCCGATAATATATCGGCCGATACCGATGTTCATAATAGAGGGGTATATTGGCAACTGATTCGGTCACTTTTGTATGTATAGAATTTCATTTATTTTACTTCTCATTTGCTTTTGTCAATATTTCATATAGGAGTATATCGTTCGTTTTTATAAAATTGGATTTAGTATATCGTTAAATTTTACTTGTATTGCATATATATTAACAATTGATTCGGTCACTTTTGTGTTTATTTTACTTCTCATTTGCTTTTATCAATATTCCATATACGAGTATATCATTCGTTTTCATGAGTATTGGATTTAGTATATCGTTCAACTTTATTTGGATTGTGCAATATTAACACAGAAACAAATAAGGAAAAATATAAAATGAACGTCAATTACCAATGTAAGTGCAGTAATTTTTTTTAAAAACTAAAAAAGAAAAGTGGAATTCTTAGTGAACTTTTCATTTTTGAAAAAGTGAGGTAATCAGCTAATTTCAGTGAAGTGAGTCATTCTTTAAGATTAGTTCGTTCGCGAACGAAAAATGACTAGTTTTCAGTATCGTACAAAATGTTGAAGTTGAAGGTGGTTCTTGTTGTTTTTCCGCTTTTTCGTATTTATTTTAAGAATTTTAAAATAATTTTGAATGAAAATATTAATATATTTAATTGATTTTTTAAATATATATGCGGAATTATACCTGCATATAGTGTGTATTTATTTCAATATTTCTTCCAGCAAATAGCAACTTCGGTTTAAAAAAACCCATATAAAATAAGGTCGTGCTTTCAAGTTTCTCTCTTAGCATTCGGACTTGCTAGATATAAAGACATTAGTTTGCCAATAAAGTATTTCACGAGCTGCCGAAAAAAGTGTGATCGGAATGCGGGATTATTTTCATAGTTGTTCTATAATTACTACTTCAAAGTAAGATTTTTAAGATATACGCGTAACAATTCAGTTTACATTACTACTACGAATTCAGTTTACTACTACGAAAACTATTTTGTACTCAAAATAAAATAATTTCTGATAAGGAGCATTTATTAGAGTAGATTCTTTTAAATTAGCTATTACTTTAATAAAAAAGTTAAGTCTATATTTCAGTGAACTGGAAAATGAAAGCTTCTGAGAAAGAAGAAAACTTTAGAAAAGACACGAGAGTTTTAGGACTTTTACAAATAAAATAAAACTTATGCTTATGCTATTGCCAAATGTGTAATTTTTGCAATTGCATTCTTTCTGGAGTCTCAATTAGAAATGCAAATGAATATTGTATTATCAAAAAACATTCTTTAATAAAGTTCAATTAATCAATATATTAAGCAATATTCTGATAGTAGTATCGAACGCAAATATTATATGAATAGTATCACTTAATAAACTCTCTGTAATAATCGTGTAAATGTGTCGAACTAATTTCAACGAACGAATCACTTCACGGAACTTGACTTATTAGTTCACTTCTTCAAAAATGAATCGTTCACCGAGAATTCCGAATCTCTTTTTTATACCCTGCATTTCGTGTAGGGTATTTTAAATACTTGAAGGAGCCATCTGCGGAATGGATCTATATATATATTCTTCCTCAGCGTAAAATTCTGCGTTGATTTAGACATGCATGTCCGTCCGTCCGATCGCACGATAACTCAAAAATGAATAATCCAATCGACACCAAACTTACACACTTTTTTTGTTGTGCCAAGGACGAACCCTCTTGTAATTGGACTAATTCGGACAACGGGTTCGGGTAGCTGCCGTAAAACTCAAAGAGTTTATTTTAAATATTTCAAAAACTAATAAAGATATAACTGTAAAATTTTGTATATGTGTCCAATTATATTTTACACACGCTCTGAAAATTTTAATGGGATAGCTGCACCGGTTCGGGTGGCTGCCATACGACCCCAAAAACAATTTTTTTATATACGGCAAAATAATAAAGTCTGATTAATGAAACTTGGCAGCCATGTGTCCAATTATAGGTCAGATATATTTCTGAAGTTTTGATGAAATCGCTTGACAGGTTCGAATAGCTCCCATACAAGTCTAAAAGCTAATTTTAAATATTTGGACAAATAATAAAGTCAGATTCATGAAACTTGGCAGTCGTGTGTCCAATTATAGGTCAAATATATTTCTGAAGTTTTGGTGGAATTTCTTGACAGGTTCGAGTAGCTCCCATACAAGTCCAAAAGCTTATTTTAAATATTTGAAAAAAAAAACTTGGTAACATGAAACTTGGTAGTCGTGTGTCCAATATTTATCAGATCCCAATACCAATATTCAATATAGATCACATACATTTGGGAAGTTTTAGTGGAATTGCTTGACAGGTTCGTGTACCTGCCATACAACTCCAAAAGCTAATTTTAGATATTTGGAAAAATAATAAAGACATTTTCATAAAGCTTGGCAGTTGTGTGTCCAATTATAGGTCAGACATATCCGTGAAGTTTCTATAGAATGGTTTCACAAGTTTGAGTAATTGCTATACAACAACAAAAGGACCTTGCACCTTTTAACAAGTTAACACGCGTGAAAACAAAGTATTAAAAAATGCTGATCTGCAAATATTGCAACTTTTGAGAATGAACTTTTTGTTGCGCGTGTTGAAAATGCTGAAATGCAGTTCTACAAATCGTGGAATTTTTTATTCAGGTGAAGCTTTCTGAACTTAAATTCATATTATTTTCTGATAATTAAAAAAAATCTTTTCTTATTCTAACTATTGGTTGAAGCGGTACTCTTTATGTAAAAGTATTTAATTGAAAAATAAGAAAATAAAAATATAAAAAAAAGGTTAAACGTTTATTTATTTTATTATTTTTATAAATCAAAGACAGAAATAATTAACTGTCGCCCGAGCAGAGACCCAATAAGCTTATCATAATTTAAAAACATAATGTCAATATGCCATTAGGCCTCGCGAGTGTTTGTGTAAATATTGTGCTCAATAAGAAAAACTTAGATTGATATAAACTACTAAAAAAAATTTAATATTACTAATCAATTAATCATACCGCACTTAAGTAAAAATCAAAATTTAACTAAAGACTTTTAGAAAACTTTATCAAAACAAAAAATCAAAAATTAAAAAAGGAAATTTTAATTAAAAATCAATAACAGTAAAGAACCGCACAACGCTCACAAAGCAGGGACTGTGGCATAGCGTAATCAAACCACTTTGACAAGAACAACCAAGGAAACGAGGCCCATTAGTAGTCTGGATTGACAAAAAGCAGTTTCTGCACTCAAAAGTGTTGCGAACACCCGCCTGGTCTGTCATTGTAGGAGGGTTACAGGCAAAATGAGAACAATAGGGTAAATCACATTACTGTAAGTTATTTTTGATTATTTAAAAATAATAAAACTCATTGAAATTAATTACCAATAATTAATTGAAACTGCGAGTACCAATCTAAAACCTAAAGAGGGAAAAATAATAAAACTCGAGGATCAATTACATTTAATTAATTGAAACAACGAGTATTCGAAGAATTTTTGAAACATAAAAAATTGTTATGACCATAGGTTATGACACTTATTGGGTCTTAGAATTATTACACTAATAAATATTAGAGTTTTCTGAGTGTGATTAGAGAAATACTTACTGCAAGAAGAACAACTTACCTGGAAATAAAGAAAAATAAATTACTTTTCATAAAATAAAATAAAATATGATGAAGTATTTTCAATAAAATAAAATATAAATTTTTTTGTAGTACTGTTGTTGGTTAAATGCGTCAATAAGTATCCGCATAAAAGGAGAAAAGCAGTATACCGACCATATTAAATTTTAGATTAGATTTAGATTTTCAAATGAACCGAGTGGGACAGTAGCAAACCCCCATATAATATCCCCATCCCAACTATAAAGCCGAAGATATCCCCAAGGGAGTTGGACAGAAGTTCCTGAACACTTAGTAACCCATGTCCAAGACAATTCCTGTGCCGGGAAGCCAGTGCCGGACAGTCGCAAAGGATGTGGACGGCGGTTTCGTCACAGGGGGAGGCAAACGCGACCTTCAAGGCGGTGGAAGACCACAGAAGGGTAGCGGCAGCAGAAATGCAGCTCCAGATCCCCTCTGCGCCAGCACATCGGCAACTTCGTTGCCCGCATGGCCACTGTGGCCCGGCATCCAAATGAGCGTGACTCTGTTCTCCGATGCCAATTCCACAAGTGCAGCAAGGTAGCCCCAGACCAGCTTGGATGTAACCTGAGCCTAATGAAGCGCCAACAATGTAGCCCTGCTGTCCGAGAAGACATAGATGGTACGGTTTTTATACCCGCTTTATAAGTTGACTTTCAGACAGACCTCTATTGCATGTATTTCAGCTTGGAACACCGTGCAATACGGGTCAACGGTCGCATATATACACATGCCCCCGTATACACCCGAACCCACACCCGACTCCGTTTTGGACCTGTCTGCATACCACGCGCTACAACTCGACTCCAGTACCAGGCCGCCCCGATCCCATGTCCATCGATTGGAAAGCGGAACCCTGTAGCTGCGAAGTCGTACCGCGGCAGACAGGCATCCGACATGGTTATTCTTGGAATCGGATCGCTCTCAATGAAGTCTCTGTGAGTCAAGTGGCAAGTCACTAACCGAGCTTCCTTCAATATATGGAGCAACCGTCCACATTGCTCCTGTTACTTCCAGACAAACCAACCCCTGCAGCATTTCCAGCTTGGCCCGCACACCCGCCTGCTTAGCCATATGACACCATACAATCGACGCGTAGGTGACAATGGGCCTAGCAAGGGCCGTACATAACCACAGTGCTATCCTGGGACTGAATTCCCAGGTCCCACCTATGAAACTTTCACACGTCCATAGGGCCGCCACAGCCCTCCCGATAACTCTATCTATATGGGTACTCTAGGAGGGACTTGTTAATTTATTCCTGCTTCTGCGTCGGGTGAAGGCAACCAACGTGCTCTTGCTGGGATTTATATTTAACCCAATGTTTTCGCACCACTTTTCCACAACACGTAAATTTTGCTGTAGAAGGTCAGAAATAGTGCTCTCAAATTTTCCCCGTACGACGAAGGCCACATCGTCAGCGTATCCCCAGACACGTGCTCCGGAGCCCCTAAGAGCAGCGATTAGATCATCCACTACAATGGACCACAGGAGGGGCGAAAGAATCCCGCCCTGCGGACATCCTTTTGTAACGGCTCGTCGTCGCATCAATCCCTCGTTTGTGCAACGACTCACAGATGACATGATATGGAGTGTTGTCAAAAATTCCCTCCATATCAAGGAAGCAACCAACTGCCACTTCCCGCACTTCCAGTGAGTTTTCAAGGATCCGCACTAGACTGTGCAGAGCGAGTACAAAAGACCTTCCCGACTGATAGGCCTACTGAGACTCATGCAAGGGATTGCTTCCCAGTGCACCGTCCCGTGTAAATCTATCAATCACTTTTTCCATTGCTTTCAATAAAAAAGAAGTAAGGCTGATTGGACGGAAAGACCTTGGGTGCTTGATCGCTTACCTGCCTTCGGAATATACGCCACTTTAGCCACCCTCCATTCCTCTATATATGTTGGAAACCCCTCTGCAAAAACACAGGATATACCCCACCTAATATATTAAATTGTGAATTTATTTTTTGACATAATTAAGATATTTGTTGCTGTTGTTGTTTTGTCGTTGTTGTTGTTGTTTGCTGCTGTTTGTAGCTGCATTGAATTTTCAAACTTGGCAGAGATTGAAAAATATTTTCACAATTAAGGAATGTGAAACCTTTTTAAAACAAGAAAACTGATGGGGCCCAAAACCGCACTGTCACCTCCTAGTGGTGGGCCTCGGTAATGGCGGAGGATAAAGGGGTGATTGAAACGATCAAAGTTACGCTCGTTTCGTGGTCATGTCTCGTGGCGAGCCTTTTACTTTGTGAGTTTTAGCCCTATAAGCCAGCTGAAGACAGGCGTCCCAAGTCAAGGTGAAACAGCATATGCCGATGACTGCGTGGCTAATGGTATGCCGGGCTCTGCTATGGGTGACTTTACTTTCCCGCTCTATTCGTGGGACCAAAAATGGAGAACATAAACAATAACAACAAAAACAGCAACAACAAGAACAACAACTGTGACAAGCACAAAAACTGCAACAACAACAACAACAATAACAACAACAACAACAATAACAACAGTGACAATTACAACAACAACAACAACAATACTAAGGACAACATTAATACAAACCCAGTTAGTGCTCAAGGGTCTTCGGAACCAGAGCTTCTCTCGACTGACGCAGAGGAGAGGAAAATTCGGCGCCTCCGATGGGGACGGATAATCAGGATCCTCTTGGACCTATTATCCAATAAACTGAGGAGGACCTGAAAAGGTTGGACATAAGGGGAAGAAAACAATATTTCTCTGGTGCATCCAAGTGGCTTATCGCGGCTTATATCAGGGATGGCATGTCCCCAGAGGATGCTCACAGATATGAGAAGGAAAGGCTAGAAAAGCTGAGGGCCTGCGGATCGTGTGTTGTGGCCGACAATCCCCAGAAAAGGGAAAGGTCGAAAGCAACACCCCTGATGCAGGGCCCTCAAAAAATAGGTCGATGAATGGCAATGTTGAGGAAAAGGTCCCTGGGAACATTCCTCAGCAAAACCCGAAAATGACTTCTTATCGGAATGCAGAAGCACAGGTCAAGGTGGCCATCACTCATAGACTGCATCCAGAGGAAAAGCTATCGGAAGTTCAGATGAGGAAAATCAAAGTAGCCATCATGGATGAAATGGATAAAGTTGTGGACTCTCATCCACAATTCACTGCAGCGTTGCAAAGGGACGGATGAATATTCGTAACATGCAACAATCAAAACACCAGGTAGTGAATAACCAGTATCTGCAGGAAGATGAAGCCTTGGGACGGTTGTGACGTCGTGGTAGTGGATGTCGACGACATGCCCAAACAGCATGTCTGCGTCACCTACGTACCAAAGGACGAGACAACCGTCAGTTTCGAGACAACCGTCAGGACAAATTTCTAAGTAGGATAGGGAAGCAAAATCCCGTGTCTTACTTAACAAAAAAACTTATCAAGATAAGTTCCTGGAGAGTGCTGAGGATAGATAAGGAAAAGGACGGGGGCTGCTCCATCACCTTTTCCGTGGATGATTAAAGATTAGAAGATCTATGGAAAGCGGAGTTCCGACTTTTTCTGAATTTCTTCCGTGTTACCTTTCGGGTTAAAGGAAGAAAATCCTCTCAAGGTGCTGACGACAGGGCATGACAAAATAAAAAACCAATGATCACCGCGACAACGACGAGCACTTCAGGCCAACCAAAAGAGCCAAAACTCATTGGAAAGCCTGAAGCTCATTGGAAGGTCCTTCGACCAGCACGCCAAATACAAGCGTCTCGGGTGAACCAAAAGGGCTCAAGCCCATTGGGAAGCCCAGAACTGCTTCGGTATTTGCTGTTGGAGGGGCTAACGTGGCACCTGACACGGCAAAGAGGCTGTGGCATGGCAGGCGCCCACCAAGATGTGTAAAAAAGCGGCAATGGGAGGCAAGGCTCATGTAAAGCCTTTGTCTAAAGGCCCAAAGCCCATAGACAAGAGCCGGAGGAAATGATATGGCTGTGAGGTGCATCCAAATAAATCCACAGCATGCTGGAGCATCTACTGATGGTCTAGCTCATAGATTTATGTAGGATCACCTCGATATTGCCCTTATCCAAGAGCCTTACATAGTGAAGGATCAGGTTAAGGGCCTAACAGGTGAGCTATTGTATGATAATACAATTGGGGGCAGGCCTAGGGCTTGCATTTGTTTAGTAAAAGACTAACGTATTTTCCCATTCCAGATTACTGTTCTAAGGATCAGTTGCTGCGTTGGTGAAGGTGAAGTCTTCCGGGGGTTGGACAGAGTTCACTGTGTGCTCATCCTACCTCCCGGGGGGCTGTGACCACCCGGACGAGCAACTGAAGGATCTAGTGGACTTTTGTGGAAGGAGGAACTTCCAACTTATAATAGGAAGTGAAGCCAATGCCCATGTCAAACATCCATGTCCGATCATAGGCAGATTAGGTTTGATATCATGGTCTCCGGGGGCCTGGCAGAAGAAATATATCAGGAGGGATGACTGCCAACGATCCCGTCTAGTCTTCACGATGGGCAGGATTAAATGGGCTGTTTTCTCTTTCAGGCCCTTCAAATCTCCAGGTGATGCCGGGATATATCCTGCATTCTGCAGATTAGTTTCCAACATATCGCCAGAGCACTGTTGAAAATTTTTCGTGCCAGCTATCCGTGGGGTTACATCCCTCAGGCATTGAGGGTGGCTAAAGTGACGTATATTCCGAAGGTGGGTAAGCGACCAAGCAACCACCCAAGGCCTTTCCATCCAATCAGTCTTACTTCTTTTCTATTGACAGCAATGGAAAAAGTGATTGATAGATTTATACGGGACGGTGCACTAGGAAGTAATCCCTTGCATGAATCTCAGTAGGCCTATCAGTCGGGAAGGTCTTTTGTACTCGCTCTGCACAGTCTAGTGCGGATCCTTGAAAACTCACTGGAAGTGCGGGAAGTGGCAGTTGGTTGCTTCCTTGATATAGAGGAAATTTTTGACAACCCTCCATATCATGTCATCTGTGAGTCGTTGCACAAACGAGGGATTGATGCGACGACTAGCAGATGGGTTAATCGGATGCTACAGGATAGGATTATTAAGTCCACCATAGCTGACGATATACTCTTCATCTCCGCTGCAAAAGGATGTCCGCAGGCCGGGGTTCTTTCGCCCCTCCTGTGGTACATTGTAGTGGATGATCTAATCGCTGCTCTCAGGGGCTCCGGGGCGCGTGTCTGGGGATACGCCGACGATGTGGCCATCGTCGTGCGGGGAAAATTTGAGAGCACTATCTCTGATTTTCTACAGCAATAAATAAATTTACGTGTTGTATAAAGATGGTGCGAAAGTGTTAGGCTAAATATAAATCCAGCAAGGATGGATTAACGAGCCAAATTCTGTTTGGTGAACGTATTAGTTACTCTAAGGAGGTGAAGTATCTGGGGGTAACATTGGATGATCGTCTCTCCTGGAATACCCATACAGATAGAGTTATCGAGGGGGCTACGGCGGCCTTGTGGACGTGTAAGACTGAGTCAGGTGTGGATTCGGGCGTATACTGTGTCCGCCCGGACACGCGTATATATGCAACGCTTAATCCGTATTGCACGGTGTTCCAAGCTGAAATAAATGCAATAGAGATCTGTCTGAGAATCAATTTAGAAAGGGGGTATAGAAACCGCACAATCTATGTTTTCTCGGATAGCCGGACTGCACTGTTGGCGCTTCGTTCAGCTCAGGTTACATCCGAGCTGGTTTGGGGCTGCCTTGCTGCACTTGTGGGATTGGCATAGGAGAACAGAGTCACGCTCATTTGAGTGCCGGGCCACAGTGGCTATGTGGGCAACGAAGTTGCCGATGGGCTGGCGCAGAGGGGACCTGGGGCTGACTTTGTGTAGCCGCTGCCTTTCTGGGGTCTGCCTTCTTCCGCCGTGGGGGCCAGATTTACCTACCTGCTCGCGGCGGAATGCGGCCGTCACTAGCGGGACACGAGAGGGTGCCGTCATGGAGGTTGTTTCTTTCGGCGTACTCCAGCGAATTCACCGCAGAGTTGCTGGGGATGAGCAGGAGCCCAGTTCGCACTTTTGCGAGTTTCTTCACGGAGCACTGCCCGACGAAGTACCACCTGCATAGGCTGGAGAAGTCGGGCTCCCCCCTGTGCAAATTTTGTGGGGGTGGCGATGAGAGCGCAGTGCACATTCTCTGCGGCTGTCCGGCACTGGCTGTTCGGCGCCGCAATTGTCTTGGACGTGGGTCCGTAAGCGTTCGGGAACTGTTGTCCAACTCCCTTAGGGATATCTCCGGCTTTGTGGTTGGGACGTGGATATTATAGACGGAAGAATGGGGGAGCTACAGTAAGTCAAAAATGGCTGATGACCGCATCCAAGTGATTCCGAAGAATCTCCGAGTCAGGAAAGTATCTTGAGGCCATAAGCTCCAACCTCTGCTTTCCGTTTTCAGTCGTGGAGCCATCAGACCGTTCCATTAGGCCCAACCCGCTAGCACACTTTTTGGGAAGCACCCTGTGAAGGCGCGCACTGCTGGCAAGTTCATCATAGCCCTTGTAAAACGCCCTCAACGAACTTCTCTTCGCTTGCCTAATTTCTTTATTGTATTTCGTGAGTGAGTCTTTATACTCCTCCTACGAACCCGACGCCTTGGTCTTATTAAATAGCTTTCTGGTCCTTAGTCTAAGCCTTGAAAGCCCTTTATTCCATCACGGGCACTTTCTATTGCTCCGCCTCGGCATAGCGCGGCAGCTCCCAAGACAAAAGTCTACTAGGTCTTTCAGTTGATCGTCTCCCGGGAGGTAGGATGGGCACACTATAAACTCTGTCCAACCTCGGAAGACTTCACCTTCGCCAACGCAGCTATCTGATCCTTGGAGCAGTAAACTTTAATGGAAGATATTTTAGTCTTTTATTAAAAAAAATGCAAACATTAGGCCTGCCCCCAATCGTATTTTCATGTAATAACTCACCTGTTAGGCCCTTAACCTTATCCTTCACTATGTAAGGTTCTTGAATAAGGGCGATATCGAGGTGATCCTTCATAAATGTATGAGTCAGAACATCCGTGGATGCTCCGGCATGCTGTGGATTTATTTGGATGCACCTCACAGCCATATCCGCCTCTTGTCTATATGCTTGGGCCCTTTAGACAAAGGCTTAACATGAGCTTTACTTCACATTACCGCCTTTATGTGCATCTTTATGTGCGCCTGCCCTGCCACAGCCTCTTTTTCCGTCCTACGTGTCACACGGGCCCCTATAACAGCAACTACTGAAGCAGTTCCGGGTTTCTCAATGGGCTTGAGCCCTTCTGGTTCACCCGGGATGATTGTGTTTGCCGTGCTGGTTGATGGTCCTTCCATTTGCCTTGTCGTTATTTTCGGAGTGACTTCAGACTTTCCAATGAGTTTCGACTCTTTTGGTTGTCCTGAATTGCTCGTTGTTGTCACGGTGGGCGTTGATTTCTCAAATTGTCCTGCCCTTTCGCCAGCACCTTGAGGGGATTTCCTTCCATTAGCCCGAACGATTGCACGGAAGAAATCAGGAAAATTCGGAATTCCACTTTCCGTAAATCTTCTAAACCGGAATAATCCACGGAAAAGGTGATGGAGAAGCCCCCGTCCTTTTTCTTATTTATCCTCCAGAAACTCATCTTGAGGTTGGGATATTGCTTCCCTATCCTGCTTAGAAATTTTTCCCTGGAGAGATTGACGGTTGTCTCTTCTTTGGCACGTAGGTGACGCAGACATGCTGTATGGGCATGTCGGCGCCATCCAATACCGCGATGTTGCAGCCCTCCCAAGGCCTCATCTTCTTGCAGACACTGCTAACCCACTCCCTGGTGTTTGTATTGTTGCATGTGTTGGATACCCATCCATCCCTTTGGATTTATCCATTTCATCCATGACGGCTACTTTGATTTTCCCCATCTGGACTTCCGATAGCCTTTCCTCTGGATGCAGTCCATGAGTGATGGTCACCTTGACCTGTGCTACTGCATCCCGATAAGAAGTCATTTTCGGGTTTTGTTGAGGAATGTTCCCAGGGACTTTTCACTCAACATTGCCCTTCATCGACCTCTTTTTTGAGGGCCCTGCTTTAGGGGTGTTGCTTTCTGACCTTTCCCTTTTCTGGGGATGGTCGGTCATAGCCCCCGAACCGCAGCCCCTCAACTTTTCTAGCCTTTCCTTCTCATATCTGCGGGTTTCCTCTGGGGACTTGCCAGACGCTTGAACACTAACTGTGTTAGTATTGATGTTGTCCTTAGTATTGTCATTATTGTAATTGTTCTTGTTGTTGTAGTTGTCACAGTTGTTGTTATTGTTATTGTTGTTTTTGTTGCGGTTGTTGCTATTGTTCCTAACTTCCGTTTTATTCCCACGAGTAGCGCGGGAAAGTATGGTCAATCATGGCAGAGCCCGGCGTACCATGGGAAGGCTTGTTTAAACTGCACCTGGTATCCAGAGTTCACATATTAACGGCTATGTTGCCCCTTAGCCACGCAGTCATCGGCTTATGCTGTTCCACCTTGACTTGGGACGCCTGTCTTCAGCTGACGTATAGATACAGGGCTAAAACTCACAAAGATCTATGAGACGGAACATCCGTGAATGCCCCGGCATCCTGTAGATTTATTTGGATGCACCTCACAGCCATTTCATTTTCTCCGGCTCTTGTGATAGCCATATCATTTTCTCCCGACTTTGATCTTTTCAATTACCCCTTTATCCTCCGCTATTTTAAAACAAAAGGAATTTCAAAATAATAAAAATAATTTCAATTTGAGCTCATACAAAATCTTTCATTCTGAAAGATAAATAATTTAGTCTGCATAAATAAGAGTAAAAGTGACCACGAAAAATATTTAAAAAAAAATATTATATTATTTGAATTAAATTGTAGATTAATGAATTAATAACAAAATTTTTTATCGTAGTTATATTAACTTTAATTAACAAATACTAATAGACTAACAAAACTACAAATAATTAAAAATTATAACTACCGTGATTCAAGCCCGTTCGATACCTAAGGTGAGGCTGCCTTAGGCACGGTGATGATTTAACTAACAAAATAAAATATTATACTGAAACACAATTTTTTAATTTTTTTCTTAAATTTTAAACAGCAAAACCTAATTATAAAATAAAAAGCAAAGGAATTATTAACCTTTTAAATTAATTAATTTAATAAAAAGCAAAGAAATTGTTTTTAAAATAAATCAGTTTTTTTTAAATAAATTTAGAATATTTCATTTAAAACAGATTTTTCAATAAAAATTTTATTAGATGTTTTATATAATTTTATAATAATTTTAATAGAATTTTAATAGATTTTTTCAATAATAATTATATTTTGAGAATTTTAAATAAAAATTTACAATCGAATTTTTCTTGTTTAATAATAAAAAGATACAATAAAAAGAAAGGAAAAATACACTTGTAAAAGGTTAAAAGCAAACAAGCAGCTTTAAATATTAAATTACTAATTTTCACAAACTGCCATTTTTTCATAAAGAACTTTAAGATATTCTACTTCCAAATTTAATTTATCTCCATTAATATTTATCGACACCTTAATATGCCAACTCGCGCAAACTTTGATAAATATCCACTCCTGAAATACCATCCTACCGGGTTGATTGTGAGGATGATGTTAGTCCAATTCACGCATCTCCTTTACATGAACACGAAAGATCTTAAACCATCAGAGAAACCATTAGAGAGATGTTTCAGTACGAGACGAGGGAAATGTTTAAGAACGGAGGAATGTCGAATTTATTAGAAGAAGAATTTTTTGACGAGGACATAAATTTTGAAAGTGATCCAGATCTAATAGGCGTGGAGCTAATCCCTGATGTAGTTAAAGGACTACGGGTCTTCTCAGGCGAAGCTGTAGAATACGGCTCTTGGAAAAAAGCGGAGAGCGTGTTCTCAGTATTTCTGGGCATTTGCGAGGGAAACCAAAATATTATGGCTTCTTTAACGCCATTCGAAACAAGATCATGGGCAGTGCAGACGTAGCTCTCGTGTTATATAGTACTCCACTTAATTGAAGAAGCATAGTGAAATGTCTCGACTTGCACTATGCGGATAAAAGAGACATCGTCACGCTGGAAGAGCAGACGTCTACAAAATCAGAAAGAGGTTCTTCGGTGGAAGATTTCTATACGGAAATCTATCACCATTTATCCCTAATATTGGAAAAACTTTCGGCCAAGGATCTTCCAATCAATGCTCGGTCAACTAAAACTCTATATTACAGGGAAAAAGCAGTTAATGCTTTTATTAAATGCTTAAATGGAAACCTTTCACGCTTCTTAGTCATGATAGGACCGAAAGATCTACCTCAGCCTCTGCACTTTTCATAAAAGAACAGTCAGAGAAGAAACAATTCTAAATATTTTAATAACAATTATAGTTACCGTCCGCAATCATATTCGAGACCTCACTTTAGCGGAGGCAATTTCCAAAATAAAGAATGGCGGCCATACAATCCTTACTTTGAAAATAACACTTATAACAATAATTTCCCACGACCCCAATTAGATTCTCAAACAATTACAATTACAATAGAAACACCAATTGCAATTACAATAGATATTCAAAATTCAAAGGTTACAATCCACGGAGAAACGTTTTTCACAAAAGAATTATCAACCAGCAAAATATTACCGGTTATCCTTCAACCCCGAATGATAGGGAGTGCATGAACATTTATCTTTGGAATTACTAAGAGATGTTAGCATCAACAACACCTAAGAAATTGAGTTCCTCAAAGGTGAATTACTTACCAGTAGAATCTTACATTCTATCATTGTCGGACCAGTCATCATTGTCATGCTAATATTCGGAGCGTCGATAATTATCACCATAAGAAGAAGGAGACAGCGCACACAAAGCGATTACAAAAGCACTGCCGAGAAATGGTGCATCACAAATCAAAAATCTCTACTTTCCAAAAAGAAACCCTTTCAGCACATCGTTCTTATAACACCGATCGAGTTGCGCGTGTTGAAAAAGCTGAAATGGAGTTTTACAAATCGTGGAATTTTTTATTCAGGTGAAGCTTTCTGAACATAAATGCATATTATTTTCTGATAAAAAAAAATTTTTTCTTATTCTAACTATTGGTTGAAGCGGTACTCTTTATGTAAAAATTTTTATTAAAAAAATAAAAAAATAAAAATAAAAAGGTTGAACGTTTATTTATTTTATTATTTTTATAAATTAACAACAGAAATTATTAACTTATATAAACATATGTAGTAACTTCTTCAAAGCACTTAATGGTGGTCAGTTAAGAATTTTGAGTATAATCATGACACATCCTGGCGCTTTATGGTCTTTTAAGGTTTTAATTTCTCTTTCGAGCTCATTTAATGTTATATTGTTGATGACCATTCTTCCAGAGTTTTTTTAATGTGTATCTATTTTATTTTATATCAAAATTCTCTAAAGATTGTAAAGGAACTTTAAAAATTTTCTCTAAATATTCGGCAAATACTTCTGCTTTTTCAAGATCACTTTTTGTCCAGGTGTCATCGGCCTCTTTTATTGCTGGAGCAGAATTTTTCGGTTTGTTGAATCCTTTAACCATTTTCCATAACGACTAATTTCCATTTTTTCAGATGATATTTTACTTAGCTTAGATGACAAACTTTCGTTTTTTGCATCCCTTAATAACTTTTTGAATTCGTTGCTTAAGTTATTCAATTTATTTTTATCTTGTGCTCTACTCATTTGCCAAATTTTTCTAGCTATTCTTTTTTTATTAAATACATTTCTTACTTCAAGCGGATAATTTAATTGATTGCTCATGTTTATGTTAGTTTCGGTAGTATTCATCCAGGCTGCCGATTGAATTTGCTGTGTCAATAATTCAATATTTTCTTCCAGCTGTAAAAGTTTCCTTAGAGGTGCATTTAGATTATTAATAACGTCTAAATCATACCCAAACCTTTCCCAATTTGTTGAATTATTCGTTAATCTGCTTGTTATGGGCTTATAAATGATGGTTTCACTTATAGTCATTATTAGTGGGGAGTGATCCGAGCTTAGGTCCAAGTTTTCTTTTACGTCAATGTAATTACTTGACAAGTCTTTACTGATGAAAAAATCTACAACATCTGGTAATTTGGTTGTGTCTGTGGGTCAGTAGGTGGCCTTACTCGTGGAGTGAGTTTTGCAGCACATGCCTGTTCCAGCTTTGAAGAGAACTCTCCCTTTTGGAATGTATAATCTTGATCCCCAAAAGGTGTTTTTCACATTGAAGTCGCCTCCTATTATGAAATTATCGCCTAGTTCTTGGATCATTGCTTTATAGTTTTCGTGTTTCAGGTTGTGTCTAGATGGACAATATATTGATGAAATTTTATATTCCTCGTTTTGGTTTTTATTTTAATAGATGAAATTTGTATACATGATTTTTCTATCTTTGTAGCCTCATCACACTTAATGCTATCTTTAATAATTAATGCCGAGCCCTCTCTCGATCTGTTGCTTGGGTATGTAGCTGATAAAGTATGATAATTTTTAGTTTTTACATAGGTGTTTATTACAATGAGTTTCAGTAATCTATCTTTCTTTCAGTAATCTATTTCTTCTCATCTTAAGCTCCTTCGCAACTTCACATCCCCTATAATTAGCTGGATGAGCTTTGTCACAATTAGCACATTTTGCTGGATCGTCTTTTGCTAACTTACACTCAGTAGTTAAGTGATTTTCGCCACATTTAATACATTTGGTCTCGTTTTTACAAAAACCTTTAGTGTGATTAAACTCCTGGCACCTCTTACATTGCGGGATCTGGTAATTTCTTCTTAGAAGTTCAATTTTGACAATAAGATTTAGTATCTCCCTTATTTCATTAATTTTGTTAATGTTTCTGTTTTCTCAAATGTTAACATAAATAGAAGAAGTGTTTTTCTTCGTTCACATCTATTCCCATTATCGTTTAAGAAAGTTTCTGTTTTAATAATATTACAAACATACTATTTTGAATGCTTTGTCTTTCAAGTCTTCTAATATTTATTTTTTTTCGCAATACCAGTGCAAACCACGCGCCATATTAATTGACCTACTATCTTTATTTTTTGCAACATCTCTGTAGTCGTCCGAATTTTACGTTTACCTTCCATTGGTTGTTGCTAAGTGAAGTTATTTTAAAAAAATTTTTTGTTTTTTCAATGGTTGATAATTTTTCCGAAATAATTCTTTTTTTTTTTATTGGTATGAAAAGAAAACTTCCTTTTATTCGGAATAAAATTATTTTATTTTTCGCTAATATATTTCTTCAAGAAAATCAGCTTTGATAAAGTGCGTATGTAGCGCACGAAATATGTTAGCGAAAAATAAAAGTATTTTATTCCGAATAAAAGGAAGTTTTCTTTTCATACCAATAAAAAAAAAGAATTATTTTAAAAGTTTCTGTAACGAATTTCTTTAATGTTCCTGTAATTTTCTTCACCCCTGATAGTAATTGGAGGCGGCTTTCTTGCAACGTTTGACTGTGTGTAATAACAGCTGGTTTTTGTTGCTGGGAATCATTTTTATGAATTTGAAGTTCATTATTTTTGTTTATAAAACTCATATTATCAATAACACTGACTTTTAGATTATCAATTTTAGAATATTTGTTATTAAGTTCAGGCGAGTATTTTGCTTTTTTTTCTTAGGATTTCTTTTGACTATATGCCAATTAAAATTATCCTCAGTATTAAAACCAGTAAGATCACAACTTGAACTGGTTGAGGCGGAGGAATTTTTTCTTTTCTCTTTTTTTGGTTTTGATTTTTTTGGTTTCAGTTTGTATTGGTGCCTTGTTTTCTTCTTTTAGAGTATTTAGTTCTTCTTGCATATTCTTTATAACATTTTCTAGGTACTCTATTTTTTGCGGAGTAGTATATTTTCCTGTACAACATTATTGGTAATCTCTATATGTATTTTAGTGAACTCGTAGCACAAAATGTTAATGCAAGACTTATTTTAATGTATAAAATATTTATAAATATCTAATTTTTGAATTGTGCTTAAAATTTTTGTTTACTAACATAGAACAATGCCAAAAGGTTTGAAAAAAAAGGATTAGAAATAGATGGTAATAAGAGTTGTGTAGGCAAGAAAGAAACAAAATATTGTAAACAAACGAGTGTATCAAAAACATTGAACTGAAATAAAATTAAATTAAGTTAGATAAAAATTTTGTTATTTTTATTTTGATAATAACAAAATTTATTTTTCATTTTATTAAAGTTAGGTAAAAAATTCGAATATATGAAAGCAAAAGATATATGAGTTTGAATTTTAATGTATCAATGTATACATGAATGTACCTGGTACAGTAGATACACAGTATCAGGTAGTGACATAGAAATAAAGTAATTTATAAAGAAAAAATAGGTGTATGCATGCTGATTAATACTTTATGAAATATAATTATTACCGATTAATGGGTAACATATTTTAAATTTATTAAGATTGAAATAAAAATAAAAAAAATGAAGATAAATTATTTATTTTATTTAGTAACAATTATTAATTACAAATGCTTAACTAAATATTTTCAAAAGTACATATTTACCTCTCCACATCTTTTGGCAACAAATGAAATTTTCGTGTCGGCTTTTCTTCATCCCAAACACTTCAAATAATGTGTACCCATTTTTATAAAAAAAAATATTTTTTTCACAACTACTTAAATTTTTTTTAAATATTATACGTCAAAACTTATTTTCATTATTTTTCAAATTTATATTATATAAATTATAATAATTTTTCTTAAACACTTTTTTTCTTCTTCGCTTTTATAATATAATACACATTTTTTACCACCTTGTACTGGAACAAGTTACAGAAATAAAACTCCCACCTTTAAAATTCTTAATATTTTTTCCTATACTTTATATAAGGGAAAATAAATAACTCCCGCTTTTAAAAATACATTATAAAAAAACAGGTGGACATCTACTGCATACTTTTTCCCTCTCCCAAAAATTCTTATGTGTACAAAAATGAAAATAAGAAGGTATACTGCTTAACTCTTTTAGCTAAGGGAATTTTTTGTATACAAACATTGGTGAATGATTGCATTAGTGCGATGTAAACGAAGAGTCGAACTACTTATTGGTAGATATACTTTGCTTCAAATGTTCATAGATATGCATAACTATGTAATTATAACCGAAAAACAGAAGTACAGAAGAAAAGTATTAAATTGAACGATTGAACGAGAATTCATGAAAAAAGGTAGTTCATTCAGAACGAATCACTGAAATTAATGATATTGTCCATTACTTCTAATTTCACTACATTTTAAATTACAAAGTTTTTTAGCTATCCTAGTTCTGGGAATTTCTATATTTGATTATAGTAGAATCTAAATTAATATATTTACAAAATTTAAAAAATTAAATTAACGTAAACTTTACAAAGTATCACAATCCAAAAAGTTTAGTAAAAGCTTTTGACATTGTACACTTTTCCAAAGTGCGTTCTGTACGTAGTGGATACGTAAAATAAAAGTAAATTGGGTATCGAAAAAATCGAGCATGCTCTTTTTATACAAGTCATATAAATGTTGTCAGATATAACCAATTAAATAAACTTGTACATATTTTCAGCAATAAAGTGCTAGTTATTAAGTTTTTCCCTTAAATGCAGCATAAAATTAACATTTGCACAGAGCTTTAAATTTAAATTTTCAAAAAAACGTCAAAGTATGTATTAATATTGTAAAAATTGTATTCCAAAATGTATCAAAAGCTTTAGCAGTTTTTTTTCCAATGCAAAGATATTGAATACTCTAAGTCGGTACTATTAGTTGACAGATTTTAAAGATCGGTAAAACTTTTAAGAGTATATAATTTAGTCACAAGTCATATTTTATGACTTTAGCAAATTAATAAAATAACTTGTCTATAACTTTGAAATTTATATGCTATTTCTAGTTCTTAAATAGTTAAAATAATTAAGCAATTATTAGCAGTCAAAAAATTTAGGAACTATGAGCAAAGTCAGCAGGATAAATTAAAATTTTCAAAACCCATAGAATTTGTGATTGATCTATTGATAATGAATAAACGTAAAATTTTTGATAATTAAGAACAGTTCGATAGTTTTATATTTATAGAAAAGTGAATGGGAATAATTGTGTGAATTGTACAACATTAAAATTAGCACGTAATAATTATGAAATTGAAAACTAAATAAATCGTAGAGCAATGAAAATTAACATATGGAAAGACAGCTAAGACTCATGTCTTTATATCTAAAAATTCCTAATGCTAAAAGAGAAACTTGAAAGAACGACTTTATTTTGTATGGGTTTTTTTAAATCATGCGATAGTTTAGGTAAATTTGTGAATTAGCCTTACTAACAATTTCAAAATAATTCCTAATAAAACTAAAATCACATATATACCTAAAAATATTTATATGGACTTTTAATTTAAGAAGAATTCACATATGAAATAATTTTTATGAATTATGAAGTGTATAAATTTAATTAATATAATATATACATAAAAATTATATAGATTATATTAGCATTCTGGGAGACATATCATACAAAATTAGCAAACTTGTTCATTTCAAATGTACATTTGCGCAAATTTGCAAGTCAACTAAAGCCACTTAAAACAACTTAATACCGTGACTTCAATAATGCGCTTACGACATAAATTTTACAAAGTACCAAATTCCAAAAAGTTTAGTAAAAGCTCTTGACATTGTACACTTTTCCTAAATGCGTTTTATACATAGTGGAGACGTAAAATAAAAGTAAATCGGGTATCGAAAAAATCGAGCACTCTTTTCTTATACCTTGCCATATAAATGTTGCCACAAATAACCAATTAAATAAATTTGTATTTATTTTCAGCAATAAAGTGCTAGTTATTAAGTATTTTTCCTAAAATGCAGCATAAAAATGCTATGTTTTTAATTATGTGGTAACGTTTTATAAGAATGAACATTTCAACAGAACTTTAAATTGAAATTTTCAAATAAACGTCAAAGTTGTATTGATATTGTAAAAATTTTATTCCAAAATGTACTAAAAGCTTTAGTAAATTTTTTTACAATGTAAAGGTATTGAAAACTCTGAGACGGTACTACAACCGTATTAATACCGTACTTAAATCTTTTTTAAAGCATTATTGAAGTCACGGAATGTCGGGCTTCTTTTCAATCACTAAAGTTCTCTTTTTTTTGCAAAATCGGTTATTTTGTGAAATTGCAAAGGACGCTTACGACGTAAACTTTACAAAGAAAGTTACATTCCAGAAAGTTTGGTGAAAGCTCTTTACATTGTACACTTTTTCTAAATGTGTTCTATGCGTAACAGGTATCGAAAAAAATCGAGCACACTTTTCTTATATATGTCAAAAAAATGTTGCCAGAAATAACCAATTAAATAAACTAGCATATATTTTCTGCAATAAAGTCCAAGTTATTAATATACAGGATTCTAATACAACATGTAGTTGTGAAATTAATAAGCAATGTGCTTATTGCACTCATAATATTAACTTAATGAAAATCTCTTCATACAACTGCAGAATAGATTGATGATGTAATCAAAGGAGCGAGTTAAAAGCAGAAAAATTAAAAAATTTTCTCCTCGAAATGGCCTACCGCTTTCTAGGCGGACGCTCTACCAATTGAGCTACAGAGGCATGAAGAAATTGCCGACGAAAAATGTTCTTGACATTGCTTTGTACGTAATTCACATGATTACTAAGTATTTGTTTACGTTGAATTGCTACATGCAATCTACTATTAGAAACACACAATCACAAGAACGGTTCCCTGACATCTCATCATACGAGACATTTCATCATTGTAACATTTCATCATTGTAACATTTCATCATTATAGCAATTCATCATTGCACATTTCAACATTATAAATCGGTTAGAGATGATAGCTCTCTCTGAGTCTAATTGGTTTGCAGAAAACAAAAAAAAGGAAACCCAAGAGGGTAATATGAGAAGGCATCTTATACAGGAGAGTAAATTGGATACTCATATTACCCTCTTGGGCATGGATGGACCCATTTAGAAGGAGATCAGGTCACGCGATCCCCCAATTGGTGATTGTCGAGAAAAATGGCAGAGTTAAAGATGATAACTCTGAGAAAAAGTCTAATTAGTTTGCAGAAGACAAAAAAATGAAAATCCAAGAGGGTAATATGAGAGGGTATCTTATACAGGAGAGTAAATTGGATACTCATGACTCAAGAATAACCGAGTTAGAGAGTCTTTATAAGGTGCTACAAAACGAGACCTGCCAATTACAGGCAGAGAATGTAGATTTAAAAAATCAAATAAAATCTGCATCAACAGAAAAGAAAAACAAAGATGCGGAAGTTATTGTATATGAAACCAACGAGGAAGAACTGGCTAGAGAAACTGACTGGATCCTAAAACTGAATAATGCAAAGAAGCGAAAAATGGAAAAGTCTCCTGCAATAAATTCAGAGAGGACAGTTAAAAAACCAATGAAAGCAGTCCTAAAATGAAAGCTGAAAATCCAAAAAAGCACAAGCCTCCTCCAGTTATATTGAGTAACATTAAAAACTACTACTAGTTGAAACTCAACTAAAATTTGATGCTCTTAGAAGCAGCAAAACCATTCCGCAATGCAAGAGATGCCAGAGATTTGGACACACACACAAAAGTTTTGCCAAAGAGAGGCTGGATGTGTAAAATGTGCTGGTAATCATGTGAAAACAGAATTCAGCAAGTAGGATAATTTTCAGCCCAAATGTTCGAACTGCAATGAGGCACACCCTGCTAACTATCGAGGTTGTTTGGTTGCAAAAGAATTGCAAAAAAGAAGGTTAAAAAAGAATGAAACCAAACAAAATCAAGTTAAATTTAATGAACAGAGAGCTCCCAAAAAAGGTTTTAAAGGTAGTATCGTATTCACGAGCGCTTTAAAACAAAACCCCACAAAGCAGGAAAAATTAGGAACCTGAGAACAAAACCCCACAAAGAAAAAGAACTGACGCAGACATTATGCAAATGATGTATAGTATTTTGATTAGAATTGACGAGATCTCTAAGAGATTTTTAAAAATAGAAAATGGGTACACTGAGGTGTATACGGAGACACCAAAGAAATTAAGAAAAGATGTACGTAAATGAGGTAAGTATAGTAACTTGGAATGCTAATTGTGTTCTTAATAAAAAACAAGAATTGGAGATTTTTCTCACAACGAGAAATATAGATATTTGTTTATTGTCGGAGGCTCATTTGACATATTATACGGGCCTTAAAATAAAAGGCAATGATTGCAATAATTAAAGAACATAAGGAAGAATTGAAGATAGAGACAGCTGAAATTCAGTTCATTTCGATTAAAATTAAATCGACTAAACAGGGCTTTAGTGTTGGTGCTGTATACTGTCTACCAAATTACAGCATTAAGAAATATACCTTTAAAAATCTCCTGTACAAAAATGGACATAGATATCTAATAGGAGGTTAACATACAGATTGGAATTCTAGAATCGCCTCAACTAGAGGAAGAGAGCTAAGAAAAGCTATTCAAGAACTAGGCTAATGCTATCACTCCACTGGCACTCCTACTTATTGGCCTACTGACAGTAACAAGGTTCCTGATGTTATTGGCTTTTTTATAACCAAAAAGATATCAGAAAGCTTTCTAAGCCTTGAAGATAATTATTTTATCTTAATGGAAATTTCTTCATGCAACTGCAGAACAGATGGATGACGTAATCAAAGGAACGAGTTAAAGGCAGAAAAATTCATTAAAAAAATTTTTCTCCTCGAACTGGACTCGAACCAGTGACCTACCGCTTTCCAGGCGGACGCTCTACCAACTGAGCTACAGAAGCATGAAGAAATTGCCGACGAAATGTTCTCTACATTGCTTATACTGTAATTCACATGATTACTAAGTATTTGTTTTGTTTACATTGATTGCTACATACAATCTACTATTAATATATTAATAAGTCAGTGGACTAGAGATTGGAGGGTGAAGTTGAATGAAGCAAAATCGGTTCACATAAACTTCAACAATCGGAAAATAGTGAATCCACCACAAATTTACGTAAATGGAACGAACGTAGCGATCCATAACTCGGCAAAATACCTAGGAATGACTTTAGATGTCAAGCTAAGGTGGAAAGAGCATATAAAGAAGAAACACATAGAATTAGAAAATAAATATAGAGAAAATTATTGGCTCCTAGGTCGTAAGTCCAATTTGGCAATTGATAATAAAATCTTAATTTATAACCAAATCATTAAACCAATATGGCGATATGGCATTCAGCTGTCGGGTTGTGCCAAGAAGACTCACATTAACAAAATGCAGACCTTCCAGAATAAAGTTCTACGGGGCATGGTAAATACGCCAAGGTATATACGTAACAGTGATATCCACAGGGACTTAGGAGTTCCTTTGGTTGTGGATGAAATTAGCAGTTGTGCTATAAAGCATAGGGCTCGTCTAGAACAGCACGTAAATATGGAAGCAGCTCGGCTGCTAGACAATGAACAAGACCTTTCGATTTAACACAGAATACCAATTTCCTTATGGAAGGTATTTAATTCCTGTACGGAAAAACCAAGTTAGCGCGGAGGTAATAGTTGGTCTGTAGAACCAGTTTTATCCATTCAGGGTAGGAACCGATTTTTTACGGTAGAAGTCACGCTCCCCCACTGTCGGAATGAAAAGGCAGATAGCGCCATCCCTCTTCGCCTTTCGAGATTTGTTCACCTAGTAGAAAAAAAATTACAACGAACAATAGATTGTAGATTGTAGATTCTAAGGGAACCGAGTGGGACAGGAGTATCCTCCCAAGCCACCGCAGTCATTTTTGACTTATTGTAGCCACCCTACTCTCCCGTCTATAATATCCCCGTCCCAATCACAAAGCCGGAGATATCCCTAAGGGAGTTGGACAACAGTTCCCGAACACTTAGGGACCCATGTCCAAGACAATTGCGGCGCCGAACAGCCAGTGCCGGACAGTCGCAGAGAATGTGCACGGCGGTTTCATCGCCACCCCCACGAAATCTGCACAGGGGGGAGCCCGACTTCCCCAGCCTATGCCGGTGGTACTTCACCGGGCAGTGCCCCTTGAAGAAATTCGCAATAGTGCGAACCCGGCTCCATCCCAGCAAATCCGCGGCGAATCCGCCGGAGCACGCCAGAAGAAACACTTTCGCATGACGGCACGCTTTCGTGTCCCGCCAGTGACGGCCGCATTCCGCCGCGAGTAGGCAGGCAAGCCTGGCCCCCACGGCAGAAGAAGGCAGACCGCAGAAAGGCAGCGGCTGCACAAAGGCAGCCCCAGATCCCCTCCGCGCCAACTCATCGGCAACTTCGTTGCCCGCATAGCCACTGTGGCCCGGCACCCAAATGAGCATCACTTTCTCATCATTGTTCTCTGATGCCAATTCCCTAAGTGCAGCAAGGCAGCTCCAGACCAGCTTGGATGTAACCTGAGCTGAACGGAGCGCCAGCAGTGCAGCCCTGCTGTCTGAGAACACATAGATGGTGCGGTTTCTATACCCCCTTTCCAAATTGATTCTCACACAGATCTCTATTGCATGTATTTCAGCCTGGAACACTGCAATACGGGTCAAGGGTTGCATATACACGCGTGTCCGGGCGGACACCGTATACGCCCGAACCAACACCCGACTCCGTTTTGGACCCGTCCGCATACCACACGCTCGAACCCGACCTAAGTACCGGACCACACCAATCCCACGTCCATCGATCGGGAAACAGAACCCTTGTCGAAGTTGTACCACGGCAGACAGGTATCTGACATGGTTATTCTTAGAATCGAATCGCCCTTAATGAAGTCTCTGTGAGTTCTGTGGGGCAACTTTAGCCCTGCTAATACGTTCACTAAACAGAATTGGGCTCGTTAATCTGTCCCTGCTTCTGCCTCTGGTGAAGGCGACCAAAGTGCTCTTGCTTGGATTTATGTATCCAAGTCCATTCTAGTGGATGATCTGTTAGATCGTGTGGTCCATTGTAGTGGATGATCTAATCGCTGCTCTCAGGGGCTCCGGAGCGCGTGTCTGGGGATACGCTGACGATGTGGCCTTCGTCGTACGGGGAAAATTTGAGAGCACTATTTCTGACCTTCTACAGCAAAATTTACGTGTTGTGGAAAGGTGGTGCAAAGGCGTTGCACCACCTTTCCTATATTTTTTCTGGGACTAATTCCCCAGGTCCCCCCGATGAAGCTCCTACACGTCCACAAGGCCGCCGCAGCTCTCCCGATAACTCTATCGATATGGGTATTCCAAGAGAAACGATCATCCAGGGTTACCCCCAGATACTTCACCTCCCTCGAATAACTAATACGTTCACTAAACAGAATTGAGCTAGTTAATCTGTCCCTGCTTCTGCGTCTGGTGAAGGCGACCAAAGTGCTCTTGCTTGGATTTATATTTAACTCAACGCCTTTGCACCACCTTTCCACAACACGTAAATTTTGCTGTAGAAGGTCAGAAATAGTGCTCTCAAATTTTCCCCGTACGACGAAGGCCACATCGTCAGCGTATCCCCAGACACGCGCCCCGGAGCCCCTGAGAGCAGCGATTAGATCATCCACTACAATGGACCACAGGAGGGGCGAAAGAACCCCGCCCTGCGGACATCCTTTTGCAGCGGAGACGAAGAGTATATCGTCAGCTATGGTGGACTTAATAATCCTATCCTGTAGCATCCGATTAACCCATCTGCTAGTTGTCGCACCAATCCCTCGTTTGTGCAACGACTCACAGATGACATGATATGGGGTGTTGTCAAAAGCTCCTTCTATATCAAGGAAGCAGCCAACTGCTACCTCCCGCACTTCCAGTGAGTTTTCAAGGACCCCCACCAGACTCTGCAGAGTGAGTACAGTAGACCTTCCCGACTGATAGGCGTACTGAGATTCATGCAAGGGATTGCTTCCCAGTGCACCGTCCCGTATAAATCTATCAATCACTTTTTCCATTGCTTTCAATTGAAAAGAAGTAAGGCTGATTGGATGGAAAAACCTTGGGTGGTTGTTTGGTCGCTTACCCACCTTCGGAATATACGTCACTTTAGCCACCCTCCATGCCTGAGGGATGTAACCCCACGCATAGCTGGCACGAAAAATTTCCAACAGTGCTCTAGCGATATGTTGGAAACCCCTCTGCAAAAATGCAGGATATATCCCGTCATCACCTGAAGATTTGAATGGCCTGAAAGAGAAAACATCCCATCTAATCCTGCCCATCGTGAAGAGTAGACGAGATCGTTGCCAGTCATCCCTCCTGGGCCAGGATGCCCTCGGTTGGATGACTGCATTTGAGTGATTCCAAAAATCTCCGAGTCAGGAAAGTGTGTTGACGCCATAAGCTCCAACGTCCGCTTTCCGTTCTCAGTCATGGAGCCATCAGGACGTTCCATTAGGCCCACCCCGCTAGTATACTTTTTGGAAAGCACCCTGTGAAGACGCGCACTGCTGGGGAGTTCATCAATGCCCTTGCAGAACGCCCTCCACGAGATTCTCTTCGCTTTCCTAATTTCTTTATTGTATTTTGTGAGTGAGTCCTTATACTCTTCCCACGAACCTGACGCCTTGGCCTTATTGAATATCTTTCTGGTCTTTAGTCTAAGCCTTGAAAGCTCTTCATTCCACCACGGGCACTTCCTATTGCTCCGCCTCGGCTTAGCACGGCAGCTCCCGTGATAGGCATTAATAATAGCCGCCGTCAGGGCCTCGCTGGCCAGTTCGATATCCATCACCGTTCTGACAGAAGCAGGAACGGATCCAATCCCATCCATGAGGAGCGCTTTGAATTGACTCCAATCTATTGGGGCACCCGATAAATTTCTTCTGCCAAGCCCCCGGAGACCATGATATCAAACCTAATCTGCCTATGATCGGATATGGATGTCTCATTTGAGACATGCCATCCACCAACCCTACTGCCAATAAATTCAGTGCAAAGGGTGATGTCAAGGACCTCTTCCCTAATTACATTTATGAATGTCGGCCTATTGCCCTCATTCATAATCATTAATTTATTGCTATATATAAATTCAAGTAGGCACTCATCTCTTTTGTTTATATTGCTGCTTCCCCAGACCGAGTGGTGGGCTTTGGCATCACTTCCTATTATAAGTTGGAAGTTCCACCTTCCACAAAAGCCCACTAGATCCTTCAGTTGCTCGTCCGGGTGGGCACAGTCCCCCGGGAGGTGGGATGAGCACACAATGAACTCTGTCCAGCCCCCGCAGGACTTCACCTTCACCAACGCAGCTACTTGATCCTTAGAACGAACAATATATTCCTATATAAAATATTGATAAAAGCAAATAAGAAGTAAAATAAATGAAATACTATTAGTCATGTGTCGTTCTCGATCGAACCAATCTTAAAGAACAAATCACTTCACTGAACTTAGCTGATTAGTTCACTTCTTCAAAAGCGAATCGTTCACTAAGAATTCCAATTCTCTTTTTTAGTTATTATAACAAATTACGGATCAAATATATTTTATTTACAACTGGTAATTGATTTACATTTTATATATTTCCTTATTTCTTTCTGTACTAATATAAATATAATACAAGTAAAATTTAACGATATACTACATCCAATACACATAAAAACGAACGACATATGCAATGTTGATAAAAGCAAATGATAAGTAAAATAAACGAAATACTATACACACAAAAGTTACCCAATCAGTTGCCTTATATAAATACAATACAAGTAAAATTGAACGATATACTAAATCCAATACACATGAAAACGAACGATATACTCGTATATGGAATATTGATAAAAGCAAAGGAGAAGTAAAATAAATGAAATACTATACACACAAAAGTGACCGAATCAATTGTTAATATATATACAATACAAGTAAAATTAAACGATATACTAAATCCAATTTTATAACAAGTAAAAACGTTTCAGTCGGTATGAACCGATTGAATTATACCCTGCACCTTTCATTGTTGTATAGCAGTTACTCAAACCTGTGAAACCATTCTATAGAAACTTCACGGATATGTCTGACCTATAATTGAACACACAACTACCAAGTTTCATGAATCTGACTTTATTATTTTTCCAAATATTTAAAATTAGCTTTTGGAGTTGTATGGCAGGTGCCCGAACCTGCCAAACAATTCCACTAAAACTTCGCTAATATATCTGATCTATAATTGGATACACAACTGCCAAGTTTCATGAATCTAACTTTATTACTTTTCCAAATATTTGATATAAGCTTTTGGACTTGTATGGGAGCCACTCGAACCTGTCAAGCAATTCTAACAAAACTTCAGAAATATCTTTGACCTATAATTGGACACACAACTGCCAAGTTTCATGAATCTGACTTTATTATTTTGCCGAATATAAAAAATTTGCTTTTGGAGTTGTATGGCAGCCACCCGAACCGGTGCAGCTATCTCATTAAAACTTTTAGAGCATATGTAGAATATGATTGGACACATGTGTACAAAATTTTATATTTGTACCTTTATTAGTTTTTGAAATAATTAAAATAGACTCTTTGAGTTGTATGGCAGCTACCCGAGCCCGTTGTCCGAATTGGTCCAATAACAATAGGGTTCGTCCTTGGCACAAAAGAAGCAACTTGTGAAAGTTTGGTGTCGATTGCATTATTCGTTTTTGAGTTATCGTGCGATCGGACGGACGGACGGACGGACGGACATGTCTAAATCAACGCAGAATTTTACGCTGAGCAAGAATATATATATATGTCCATACCGCAGATGACTCCTTCAAGTAGTTACAAACTCCATACCAAAGTTAATATACCCTTCACGAAGTGCAAGGTATAAAAACAAACGATATACTCCTATATGAAATATTGACAAAAGCAAACGAGAAGTAAAATAAATGAAATTCTATACATACAAAAGTGATCGAATCAGTTACAAATATAAATTCAATCCAAGTAAAATTGAACGATATACTAAATCCACACAAACAAATAAAAACGAACAAGACCTGAAATGAAATTTTATTCTGAACAAATAAAAGTATTGTATAAAACGAGGCATGAAGTATATGTGCAATACAAATAAAAACCAAAGTATATCTATTAATAAGTAGTTCGACTCTCCGTTTACATCACACTAATGCAATCACTCACCAATGTTTGATTTAAGCAGTGTACCTTCTTATTTTCATTTTTATACACATAAGAATTTTTGGGAGAGGAAAAGAGTACGCAATAGAATGTTTGCCTGTTTTTTTATAATATATTTTTAAAATCGGAATATATTGAAAATATTTTTAATTTTTAATGTTAAGCGTTTGTAATTTATCATTATTAATAAATAGATTATCTCTAAATTTTTTATTTTTATTTCAATCTTAATAAATTTAAAACATATGTCCTATAAATCGGTAATGATTATATTTCATAAAGTATTAATCAGCATGCATACACCTTTTTTTCTTTATAAATTACTTTATTTCTATGTCACTATCTGATACTGTGTATGTACTCTACCAGGTACATGGAAATGTACATTCATACATGAAATTTCAAGCTCTTTTGCTTTCATACATTCGAATTTTTTACCTAAAAAAATTAAAAATAAAAAATTAAAAATTATAAATAAATATTTTTTTTTAAAATGAAAAAAAAATATTGCTATTATCAAAATAAAAATAACAAAATTTAATTTACTTAATTTAATTTTATTTCAGTTCAATGTTTTTGATACACTCGTTTCTTTACAATATTTTGTTTCTCTCTTGCCTACACAACTCTTATTACCATCTATTTATAAATAAAAATGGAATATTTTTTTAGAAATTGGAAGTGAAATGCGAACGAAAACTAACGGAATGGAACGAGTCGGACTACTTATTATAGATATACTTTGATAAAAACGAACGAGAACTGATCAATTTTAAATAAAACGTGATACAAATAAAATTGACCGATTTGACCGAGTACGCTCAAATAAATAGGTGTTGCGTGATATAAATGCCCCGAGGGTGTTGCGTCAAAGGATGCAGAGGCAATAGTGCACGAAAAAAGGAGAACGTAAATGCTGCACTTACATTTACTTTGCCAAAGAACGAGGTCATCAGGGATAAAAGTGTACTAGCATTAGGAAAAACGAATTCGACACCACTGAAGTATTTTTAATTTGTAAGAACTTTAAATTTTATTTTGTTGTCTGTGGCAAATATAATTTATACAAGTACCTACTAATGTTAAGATTTTAACAATTAAAATAAGTATGAAATTTAATCTCCAATAAATGAAAATTAAAAAAATTTGTGAATTTAGTTGACACAGGTACATTTATGTCATAAAATTAATTGCTTTTCTTATCACAAATTACTAGTTTTAAGAAAAATGGGTAAAATTTAATTTTTTTATGTAAAAATCTCATGTAGTTTTTTCAAAAACAATTTTGTTATGTATTTATTATTTTGGTTTTAATTAAAAAATATAAAACCTGTAGTTTATTATACTGTAATTTGTTACCTGGAATAAGTAACTAGTTTAAACTAGTTAATAAGAACAAAAAATTTAATTTTGTTAATATTTAAACGAAATAAAACAATATCTGCATATTTTTTTTTATTTAGTCGTTTTTTTTCAAGCATTCAAAATCACCATGAACATTTCCAATTTTTTCGAAAACACCTAATACGAGAATATATTTTATATATGTAAGTCGCAAATAAAAGTGACCAAATTAAAAATCTACCTAAATAAGAAAATTTAAAGACTGGACTAATTGATTTATAAAATATTTAAAAAGGGTATAATAATTATGATAGTTTTTGACCTACATATGTTAAATAAAAGAAAAAACTAAAACAAAAAATCATAATAAGTTAACGCATTAAATAAATTAAACAAAAGTTTAAAAAAATTATGATAGCATTTCAGTTTTTTTTTTCGAGGATTAGAAATAAAAATATTTAATTATAATTATTTTTATTCTATAAATTTCTTATAAGAAATAATAAACTTAAACTCAAATGGTTAAAAATTTTTATATCTTCAAATTTAAGAAATTATTAACAGTTTTTTAAGTAAAAGTTTAAATTTTTCTCTACGTTTTTTTAAACTTTTAAAATAAATAAAAACATTTTGCGGTTCAAACCTTATTGTTAATTTATTATAAATTCGAAGAGCCATATATTTATAACCAAAAAAACATGCAATTACATGCGCAGAAGAGAAATGAACGAAATTAAAGATTGAACGAGATTTTATAATCGGTCAGTGAAAAAAAGTAGTTCGTTCAGAACGAATCTAATTTCAAAAATTTAACTAATTTTTTCTTGTATTGCAATCTTTAAATATTGAACAGAGTTTGGAAGACTTTTTTTAAAAAATTTTTCTAATCGTTTATTATCACTACCATTTATTATTATCACGTAAAACGTAAGCACTAGTAAGGTAGAAAAAGTTTGAATTTTATTTTTTTCTAATTAAAAATTTGAAAAAAGTTAATCTTGTGGAAAATTTATTATATTAAAAAGGGTCCTCTATAGATTCCATAAGGGCTGTGAACTACTTATTTGTTCGCGAACGAACTATTCTTAAAAAACAAATCACTTACCTGAACTTAGTTTACTAAGATTAATTCACTTCTTCAAAAATGAATCGTTCATTGTTTACTAAGAATTTCAATTCTCTTTTTTTCTTATTAAAAAAAACTACTCCATATACATATTTTTTTACAATATGCATAAATATTTAAAAAAGGATAATAATTATGATCGTTTTTTACCTAAAAATTTTAAATAATCAAAAAAACTAAAAAAAACTAATTACAAGTTTTCATTCTAACCCGTTAGGATTACAGCAAATTAAACAAAACCTATACTAATTTCGTATACTAAATCCTGTACTAATTTTTCTTTAGTTCTTTTTATTCTAATTATTATAATAGAATTTTTTTTCTATATCGAATAATTATTCCATAAATTTCCTATTAAAAATAAGAAATTTAAACTCAAATGATTTAAAATTTATATTTTTTGAAATTTAAGAAATTATTTACTATTTAACTGTCTCAAATAAAAGTTTTCAATAAAAGTTTTAATTTTTTTCTATTTAAAATGGTTTTAAACTTTTTGGTTTAAATAAGCTACATTTTGTGGATTAAAAATTATATAATATTACTAACAAAGAACAATGCTGAAAAGTTTGGAAAGAAAATGGACTCAGTACAAAGAAAATGCGATCATTATACCCTGCACTTCGTGAAGGGTACATTCATTTTGGCATGAAATTTGTAACCACTTGAAGGAGTCGTCTTCGGTATGGACATATAACTATATTCTTGCTCGGCGTAAAATTCTGCAAATTTAGACATGTATTTCCGTCCGTCCGATCGCACGATAACTCATAAACAAATAATGCAATTGACACCAAACTTTCACAAGTTTTTTCTTTTGTGCAAAGGACGGCTGCTATTGTAATTGGACCAATTCGGACAACGGGTTCGGGTAGCTGCCATACAACTCCGAAAGTTAATTTTAAATATTAAGAAAAATAATAAAGTTGGATTCATAAAACTCAGCAGTCGTGTGTCCAATTTCAGGTCAGATATATTTCTGAAGTTTTGGTGGAATTGCTTGACAGGTTCGGGTAACTGCCATACAACTCCGAAAGTTAATTTTAAACATTTGGAAAAATATTAAGGCTAGATTCATGAAACTCATGAAACTAGGCCATCGTGTGCCCACTTATAGATCAGACATCACATTCGTAAAGTTTCTATCGAGTGGTTTGGCAGCTTCAAGTAATTACCATTTAGCGATCAAAATTATTTCTAAATATTTCAAAAACAAATTTTTAAACTCAGATTATCAAAGTGTAGGGTATTATTCAGTTGGTTTATACCGACTGAAACGTTTTTACTTGTTTCAACTTAAAAATCTTATTAGCTTAAGGACATACTATTAGTAACTTTAGGATAAAATACTATTTGTTCCTAATTTTCATAAAAGAAAGTTTGATTAAATCAAAACTCATTACATATTTGGTCTGTCTGGAATAAAACTTGAAAAAACTTTAAAAAGAGAAAAAATGACGAAATTTCTGGAAAAAGGAAAAAAAAATTCACATTCAGAAAACTTGAAAAAACTTTGAAGAACTTTCTAAATATGTGACAAATGTCAAATTTAAAAGGATTTATCAAACATAAACATATATTTTTCGGTTGTACCAAAAAACGAAAATTTTAATTTTGGATTATAAAAGTGTGAAACTTAGAAAAAAACCATTTGTGAATACATTCTGTTTAATTATTTATATTATTTTTAATTAAAAATTTAAAAAAAAAATGATTGTTGATGAAAAAGTTTTTGACATAACCAAGAAAATGTTTGTTCAAAATGGCACATGTTTCCAGAGTTGTAAAATTTAAAAAGTTTTTAAAACACTAAATTTTACTTTACAATACTTGAAAAAACTTATTATAAACATTGAGAAAAAGAAAATGTCATCATTTTTTTCTCATTTTTGTTCAAAAAGTATTCCAGACGCTTTGCATGCAAAAACTTTATAAAGCTTTTAAAAGGTTATAAAAACTTTCTTATACCAGACAGACCTATTCTTCTCTTTAAAATTTACCATAAGTATGCATAGTAATATAATTAAATAAATAAAACATATGATAACTATATTTTATAATCGGTTAGTGAAAAAAAGTGGTCCATTTAAACCGGGTCACTGAAAGGAACGATATTGCCAATTATTACTGTGAACTATCACTCGCTCTTAGGGTACAAGCCTTTTGTCACAGCCATGTTATGGGAATATGACGTATGTATATGCGGTAATGTCGTTTTACCGCTATATTTAGGATTAGTTATTTAATTTCGAGCAATAAAATAATAATAATGACTTTTTAAAAAATTTAAAAACATAAATTTTTGGTTGCGTTCATTTGACTTTTTTAATATTACTGCGCGCATTTCTGTATTCTTTCTCAGCGTCTTCGTGTCAATCAAAGATTTTCAATCATAATTGAGGTTGATGAAGATTGACAATGTAAACATATATGCTCATAAAATGAACTTTGTGTTATATATTTTTATTGATTTTATTTTCTAAGAATTGACATTTTGAATTCAAAACCTGTGTTCTTTTCGATGTCAAATAACAGTATATATATTTGGTGGATTCTAGCGATTTTCTGTTCCAAAATTTATATGAGTAATCTAGCTACCTTTCTTGTGTGACGGCAACACTGTATTCATGCTATATATTCAAGTTTCAGAAAATATTTATTTGTCAACTCCTAGAAAAGCATTGGTTCATTTTGATATGAGAAATTGTTAGTGAAAAAACTCTAATTTAGCAATGGCATTATTATATAAGGTAATACCAAATCAAACCTTACGTTATGTTTTAAGTAAGAGTATATGGAATCTGAATAGCAGACAGCAGAGGAATTCAGGACACGCGTGAGTTAAATTTGTTTTACTAAATGCTTATGCAATAGGAACAGAAAAATTCAGTTTAATAATGTATTCTAGGGTATCATATCGTATTGCGCCGACTGTTCACTCTAAGGCAACTCATTTGGGAGCTAATTTAGTTGGAGCCGCAATGTGGTGGTGGATTATATGGCACTTATGGCATGAATATGAGCATATAACGGTAAATTGATTTATATGTATTATATAGGATTTGCAATATTTTCGTTGTCTACTTATTTCAAGTTAATTAAGTTGTGCATAAGTGCATACTTAGTTTTAATAATGCGAGTTCCATTTTTAGATTTGAGATATTCAAATTTAATACTTTATTACGTTTCGAATTATATAACAAAGCACCGTCCATCATTCTCACGAATATGTAGGTTTCATGGATAATATAAAACATGTATGGATTCAGTATCCATATATGTATGTATGTAGAATAGCATTAGATCATTTTGAGATTTACAGTTCCATCAATTTTACTTCTTAAGGGTCTTTCAGTCATTTGTTTTTGTAGTTTGCGCCGGTGATCTTTGTCAAAGCAAATGATAATACGGAAGTACATTTTTCCTAAAAGTTTCACAAAAAGAGATATTTTGCAAAAGAGGTATTTTGCCATAATATATCACATTTATATTGAATATGGATACACTTTTTGGACACAGTATAAAGGCGGTGTCACAATTCTATTTTGAAATTCAGAGTAGGTAGACACAATATTAAGTTGAAAATATGCCAAGAGTGCTTATTAACCGAGTTTTCCTAACATTGCTTTTTGCAAAATTAACTACCCCGAGAATATCATATGGCGTCCTTCTTTGATATACCCCTTGAAGTCTTTGATTTCAGTTATTTCAAATAGTAAAAAATTAGTTTAGATTGACTTTAAGTGTCTGTAACTCGAAATCTTTTAGGTTGTGATCATTGTATCCATACAAAAATTTTGTTTACTTATAAGGTTCTATAATATGGTATATAGCAGTGCACTTACGAGTCAGCTAATTAGATGACCGTATGAAGCTTGTAAGCAGATCAGAACACGGTCGATAGCGTAAAGATTCTCAAAAATCTCAATTCGCAACAAAATCAATTTAAGGAGTTTATTCAATATTTTAAGAAAATTTTTGATGACTATTTGTAAACTATTTTAGTCGGTGCAAGACAAAACTCAATTTTAGTTTGTTTTATATTGAAAAGGCAGAAATTGAAAAAATTCAACTGAAACTATGCCTATACTTATATTGTTGACAATTATTTTCTTTGTAAATTTTAAAGCGGCAATGTCAATGGTTGGTATAGGAAATACCCTTTTCAAGCAATAGTTGCCTAAGTATAAAATTTTGTTATTGCCTAAACATGAAACAGTGCAATTTCCAAAGAAAAATTTCATGCAATTCTATAACTTTTGTTTGAGTGTTACTTTCAAAGTGAAAAAGGCGAATTTTTATTATTTAACATACAAAGTTCATTGATTTATAGCACTAACTAGATTTTCGTTAGTAAAATTTCATTTTAGTTGTAAGAGTTTTTACAGCTGTTATACAACTCAAAAAACAAGTTGTTCATATATATGTATATTGAAGCTAAGGATTGCAATGATTTAAATTTTTAAGGAAAATATTGATTAATAAATTTCACCTACACAATCAACTATTAAAGCTGCTCTAAAACAACTCCAAAAAGAATTTATTCATAGAAGACTAACGTGGTGCTTGTTTCATAACGGAGTTAATGTTCTACTAATACACCCAACTCTTTTTTTACACGGTCTTCGTTGGAACGTATCTACCTGCTACTCATATTAAAATTGAGGATGTGTTCCACAATTTTAAAAACCCGTGTAAGATCAAAAAAAGAGTTTTAGGTTGACCTAAAAACCGTGCAAAAAAAGTATAATATTAACCAACAACTATTATAATAAAAAAAACATATACATATTTAATGTACATTAATATTAAAAACAAAAACAAAATACAGTTCAAACATGATTAAAAAAGTATAAAATAAATCTGTGGCAAAAAGAAATAATCGCTAAAATCGACTTTAGCGAAAATTAGATAAATATGCTATAATGTTCTCCATATTCATATCTATGTTCTAAAAAATTCTGGTGTCTCTATCATGTAATTTAGCAAAGGTATTAAAATTTTTCCTTTTTTATTTTAGTGTTAATAATGAAATAATAGCATATGGAATAATTGGTAATATATGTATAATTTAATCATTAAAATATTTTCAACTAATGTCTTTATATCTAACAAGTCCCAATACTCAATATTCAAGTCCCAAATTAATTTTACGAAATATTACGAATTTTTGGCTTTGTTGCTGGTTTTTTCTTTAAATGCCACTGATCGTGTCATATTTTTTATTATTTCTTTTTTTTTAAGTAAAAAAGAGTTTAATATATTAAAAAATCTCAGGATATTATTTTATTTTATTTGATTTTATTTTATTCTCAGGATATTATACACATTTTTTAAAAAGCTTCCCATTAAAATTCTGTTGCACGAAAAAGAAAGAAAGGTAGGAGGGAAGATAATTTCATTTTAAAAATTTGAAATTCATATTTCAGTATGGTTTCAAATGTTAATGAGGACGGAGGTATGTTTTTTCATGCACATTTTGTATTTCCCAATAAGGTAAGTTGAGTAGTGTCGGCTAACAAAAATGTTATTAAAAGTAATATAGGTTACTTATAAAATTGTTTCAAATAATTTCAGTTAGTTTTTAAGTTATTAAAAATAAATATGTATGTACCTACTTCCAATAAATTTTTTTTTTATTAATTATTTTAAAACTATTTCAAACATGTTATATTGAGTGCTTCAAAAATTTTGCTGTGTTCTTTTTTCATATTTTATTAGCAGGTAAACAAGAGCAATCTATTTATAAAATGTCCCTTCATGTGTATGTATGACCTATCTTAATTCTAAACGGAAAGAATATTATATAAAGAACAAAAATTTTAAAATACCTGTTATTTTACAGTCGGAATTTTTGAGTCATTTGGTAAAATACCATTTATTTCAAAAAATAAAAAAATATTCAAATCCGGTCATAAAAATATATGATTGTTTTTTCCAAACATTTTAAATATTTTTTTTTCTTAGATAATTGATATAAATGATGTAAGTTTTTAATATTTTTTCAAATAAAAATAGAGGTAAAATTTTGAAGTTTATATAAAATTTGTACTTAACAAATAGAATTTGATTGTATTTTAGATATTATTTTCTAATTCTCTCTTAAAATTTTTTCTTTACTATGTATTTATATCAATATTCATTAATTATATTTTCAACTTGACACCAAAGTTACTCCCTATATCTTGAGTTAACTTACCTTACGTTATGAGAAAAAAAAGCTGTTCACATGAAAATAATGAAATGTTTTCAGTAACATATAAAACGTTGAAGGCGAAGGATGTGCTTGTTGTTTTTCCGCTTTTTTTTTTAATTTTAAAATAATTATCAATGAAAATATTAATATATTTTCTTGATTTTTCAAATATATTTTCTAAATTTTACCTTCTTAAAAAATAGCCACTTCGATTTAAAAAAACCCATATAAAATAAGGTCGTGCTTTCAAGTTTCTCTCTGAACATTGGGACTTGTTAGATATAAAGACATTATTTTCAACGTAATTGTCTAAAATAGTTAAACCGTTTTTAAGCGTTTATTTCAAAATTATAGTTTATTTATTTTTATTCTTTTTTTTATTTTCATATTATTTTTTTATTTTTATATTATTTTTATTTATTTATATTCTTATTGTTCCTTATGATTTTGAACTTATTTGTATACTCAAGGAATAATAAGTAAGAATTACTTTAGCTTTTATTCCAAATTGCAAAATTTAAAAACATATCGTCCTAATATCTTAAACCCAAGTTAGATGAAAATAAAATTTTGGAACAAAAAGTTAAATAAACTTTAGTATCTTGACCTTGTGCGAAACAATTTGGAAGAAGAGACAAAGCTTTTAAATAAACATAAAAAAAATTTGAATAAAGGTCGTTTAAAGTCGTTTAAATTGTCGTTTAAATTGTACAAAATAGACAAAAGTTAAAAAACCAAATAACAATCATAAGTAGAAGAAAATTTTGCAACCTAACAAACTGCTTTTGAACCTTGATCTTATAAGTAACTCGTAGAAATTATAAAAAACAAGACAAAAAATTATGAAAATTTTTATTTTTATTCTTATGTAAATTAGCAAAAATCGATTTTAGAGATTATTCCTTTTTGCCACAGAAATAAAAAACAAAATATAATCCAAACATATTAATATTTAATTTACGCAATAATGTTACCTTTTTGTTTTAAGTAAATCCAAACAAAAATTATATTGGTACTAAAACTTATAAAAAACAAATATTTTTTTCTTCGACACACTTTTAAATACAATTATGTTTACATTCTTAATGATAACGCAATTTTGAAAAACACACATATAAAGTGCGACTAAGAAAATTCTGGGAATTTCCCCAGTTATATTTTTACCGACCGTATTGTGTAAACAATAGGTAGGTTTGTGATGGCAACAAATTTTGCATATCGAGTTTTCGGTGGGAACGTACTTCTCCATAGTAGGGAAGTGTAAATAAACTATTTTTAGCAACCTTTCGGTCAGTCGATCTGTCGGTCTGTCGGTCTGTCCGTCTGTCGGTCTGTGTGTGCACGCGTGTATCTCAAGTTCGGCTGAACCGATTTTGATGAAATTTTATATGCAAGTTTGTTTCCACCATGGCACGGATCGATCAACTTTTGGTATATATCAGGCCTCGGGAACTGCACTTTTTAGCGGGCCTGTTTTACATTTTTCACCATTTTGAAGAAAGTATTCAACCGATTTACTTGAAATTTCATATATAAGCTTTGCTCGATCATACGCAAAAATTCCTAACTTTTGGAAGAAATCAGGCATCAGCAACTGGGCGTTTACTACGGGCCAAATATACATTTTTGTGTATATAAAGAGAAATAATCAACCGATTTCATTGAAATTTAATATATGAATTCCCCGTATTAAAACAATGAACATTTAAATTTTTTGGAAAGATCAGGCATCGGGCCAAACATACACTTTTGTGTATATAAAGAGAAATAATCAACCGATTTCATTGAAATTTAATATATGAATTCCTCATATTAAAGCAATGCACATATAACTTTTTTGGAAAGATCAGGGCTCGAGAACTGATTTGCGGGCCGATTTTACATTTTTCACCATATCCACAGAACAAATTGATGGAATTTCTTGAAATTTGATATTTGAGTTCTGGTTGTTGCCGAAACTAAGTGGCGAGCATTTAAGGGAATTCAGATAGCACAAAGCGAAACTCTACTAAAAGCCAAATTTACATTTTTCTAAGTATGTTAACTATAAGCTTACTAATGTCCTAAAAATTGGAAAGAAGTATTTAACAGACATTTTTATAATATTCTGTAACACTTTCATTTAACTAGACAATACACAATGCGGTCGGTTATGTGCTGACCACATCAGATTTTTTTAACTGGGTGTACAAAAATTATTTGAATTTAGAATAAATAATTCGTGTAAAGAAAAATATTTTTTGCTTTTTGTGGACCGTGTTATTTCAAAATCAAGAGAGTTGGGTGTATGTTATTAGGAACTATAGAAAATTCTAGTATGGGCGTCTTCAATCATTTTCCAGTATATATTTTCATAATTATTTGTAATATGGCACTTTCTTTTCCCACATAATTTTCTCCCGAATTCGAGTACTTTTTGATCGTATTGATTGTCATTTTTTGATTTTGCTTGCATTTATTTATGTGTTACTTATACATTACGAAAATTAACTGTTAAAATTGGCTAATTTTGTAGAAAAGGAAAACAGGTAAGAAAAAATAATTTTTTTATTAATTATAAAACATCCCTTAACATATTAAGAGTTGCTTTATTTGCATATGACAGTCATTTGCGAGTTAAAACTGATTGACGTTACTGATTTGATCGTCAAATTAATGGCATTCTAGAAAAGCAAAAAGTAGTTGAATTTCACTCAAGAAACTAGTACGACCATATGTGTCTATAACTGTGCCTTTGTTGGGGAGGTGTTTAATGTTTTAATAAGTTTAATATCAGGTAAATTTTGCTATATATAATATATTACAGGGTGATTCAGTAAGAAGTTAGGATGCATATACCATCGGGTAAACGGTTGAAAATGAGTAAAATTTTTGTTCGGAACATATGTTAGTGTTGAATTAGAGCCATTTTTAAGCTAAAGGAATTTTATGTAAATTTGTCAAAATTTTAACACATTTAAGTTTTTTTTTGTTTAGAACTTCCGTCTATATACAGGGTGGCGCAAAAAGAACGATATGGTTTGAATTCTTGATAACTTTTTTATTTAAATGAAAATATTAATTTTTTTTTGGTAAATACAAATATACAAATGGCAATTTTTTTCGGTTTAAATATAAAAAATTATACCCGGCAAGTGGTAGCCATTAGCTGCTTCGCAAATTCGTGCTCTTTCCAGCACATTTTCCATCACTTTTCGCAAAATATCAGGCGTAATGGCTCTGATCTCGTCCCGAATATTGTTTTTTAGCTCGTTTATGGTCTGTGGCTAATTTACGCCTTTTCTTTTAAATAATCCAAAAGAAAACAGTCTGGTGCTGTTAAATCTGGTGAACGCGGAGGCCAACTAAAAAGACTTCTGCGCGAAATAATGCGATCACCAGAAATGTCCCGTAAAATAGCCATTGTTTCCCTTGCAATATGAGCAGTGGCTCCATCTTGCTGAAATCACAACTGTGGATGATTTTACACTGCTGGCCTCAAAAAGTTTTCCAGCGTAGTTCTATAGAGAGCGCCTTTAACGGTAACGGCGTCGCCATGTCCATCTGCAAAGAAATATGGGACAATTATCCTTTCGGACGATATACCGCACCAAACAGTACATTTAAGTGGGTGTAATTGGCGCTGATGTACTGCTCGTGGGCTCTCCGTCGCCCATATTCTGCAGTTTTGCTTATAAACAAAACCATTTAATTGTAAGTGAGCTTCATCGCTCATTATCAAATTGTGTATGAAATTTGGATTTTCTTCTGCTTTTTGTTGGAAAGAAATGGCATAATCAAGCCTTTGTTGATAGTCTATCGGCTTCAACTCTTAGCTGAATTTTATATGGGAACATGCGTATTGAGACCAAAATTCTCTGAAGGGATCTTCGTGATAGTCCCAGCTGTGTCGAACGTCTCCTTGTACGTTTCTTACTGATGCATTTTCTTCAAAATGTCTTACCAGGCGGTTTATTATTGCTGCAGAGGGCAGATTCCGCACATTGAAATATCACCGATATGCTCGCCGAGTTAAAGTAACTGACCTGTGATTTTGATAGCAAAATTCTATGATTTTTGTTCGCTGCAGCGTTGTGTACTGCTCCATTAAAAATTTTCCAAGCCTTGTTTACAAGATTCTGAAATAAAAAAAGAAAAAAATTAATAAATAAAAAAGTTATCAAGAATTCAAAACATATCGTTCTTTTTGCGCCACCCTGATGTACATATATATACCAAAAAGAGGAAATTTACTAGCACAAATAAAAAAAACTAAAAGACTATCAACATACCGACCACCAGACGCTGAAAAAGTTGGAAGAATACTAAAAAAAACGATAAGAAAGGAAAAATAAATAAATACGTTTTTTATTCTTAACTTCCGTATATATATTATGTCGATAAAATTCTATTATGTAAAGTTTGCGCAAAATTTCATACATTTTTTTACTACACAAAAGACCTTTTCATAAACACAGTATATCGCGATATATGGCGAGAACTGCGCTATATTTGTGTTCATAAACAAATGTTGCTAATCAAGTTTGTTCATAAAATTTGCTAATTTATCATTTCGTCTATTTTACAAAAAATATTTAAATTACCATGGCTAGCGCAGTTAAATCTTTAATCAGGAAAGTAGGAAGAATACTAGAAAAAGTGAAAGAAAAAATAAATAAAGGCGAACGTGAAAAAAGAATATTACTATAGGTTTAAATAAATAGCAAAATTCTATGTGTTAATTTTTGACCGATCAACTTTGACCTATTAGACAGGTTAGATTTCTTTTGAACAGATTCAATACGATAGCTTCTGACCCAATTACCTTATCAAGCTTGGAGTGTATTGTGAAGTGCGGAACACAGAACAAAACCAAAAGCATCGTTAGTCGCGAGTATAAAAAGAATGGGACCCAAATCTAATAAAAAGAATAAAAAGAATGAAAATTCTTTTATTTCTTTTTTTAAAAAGAATAAAAATTCAATAAAAAGAATGGGACTGCGGATCGCCGGACACAGTAGACATCAAACAGAGTCGAACGGAGGGAAACTTGATATGATCTACATGTAAAATAGAAATAGGTCCATATTAAATTACAAAAATAAAAACCTATACTAACCAAATGACATCGATTTGGCCACCCTCTCCTATAGTCTTAATAGTATCAGAGACAAACCTTATAAAGAACATATGCCCTTCGTTTGTACTGGTAACATACGATTTTCTTCCAAGCCGAAGGAAAAACGGTAGACACTAGTGCATGAATATACACTAAAAAGTGTTCAATATATTTTATATTAACAAGAACACTATCTTCATGTTGTTCTAGATCGTTGCACGACATAAAAAGCTTTATGTTATAGTTCTTGTTTTTTTTTTCTTTTTCTTTCGATATTAATTGTCGTTTGCACATATCAAGTAAAATAGAATAAAGCTTTCTCCAATTTAACGTATGTTTGTTGTGCACTGTAAAACTGTACACGATATTCAAATAACTGTACACTACAAGTGTTTGTTATTGTATATATTCAGTGATCGACATGCCAAAAAAGAAAAGCAAAATAAGAAGTTGAAAAACATAAAACAAAAAGCAAAAGGAAAAAGAAGTCAAGGACCAACAGCAAACCATAATTTATGGTTTGCTGTAAATAATTTGTATGTTTTTCCTCAAGTTATTTTCCATTGCAATTATTTTTTAGCATGGAAAAAACCATTGAAGAAGTTCATATGTCCTTTTTGTTTACTTAAAAGTTTTTATTTTCATGTATTATAAGAGAAATGAACAATTAAAGGCATTTAATTGATTCGTTTTAGGTTCTTAACTGAAACCTCTAATTGAAATCTTAAAATTAATATTTTGCTTAATTGTTGTTGGTCTTTAATAATTAAAAATTATATTTCTGTAGATTTATTGGTAAATGATAATAGTTATATATATACAAATGTAACCTATACCAACAAATCACAATATTAAACATGCTACGATTTTCTTGGATATAAACAAGTTTTCAGTAAACATTTGTAATAAAAGGAAAATATGTCCGTCTACCAAAATAGGAGCATAAGATCTACAGTCAATTTGACGTTCTTAATTTTGGTGAAATCTTAATTTTTAATGAAAGTTAGAATGTACTGAATTTATTTTGTACCATTAAATGAAAAGCAAGCGAAATTGACGCACCCTCGAAATTTGCCTTATCGTTTGTAATGCTAAGAAATAATGGTTTTAGATATAGACTCAAGTGTATGTTTTTGATCAGCTTTGTCTGTCCGTCCGTCTCAACGATAACTCAAAAACTAATTGAGTTAAATTCACCCAATTTTCACAAATGATTTATTATAGTAAACGAAATATTTGCAAGCCTTGCAAATATTATTTCTGTAGTTTTAAAATTGTGCTCCATTCTGTGTCTGAGATATTTTAAGTTTATTTTCTTTCTTTAAAATAAACCCGTAATATACATATGAATATGTTTTTTTCCTAATATTTTAACATAAAACTTAAAATAAGAAATGCTCTTAAAAATAATTACGAAAAAGTACATAATTAAACAAATAATTAGTTCCTTTTAGATCTAATATCTTTTGAGTAATTTATTTTAGAACCTCGCGTTAAGTTGTGTCGCACAAAATCGTAAATTACTTTTGGCAATAAGCACTTTAAGCGATCAATTACTGTATACGCATAAAATAACTCGCTACCAAAATGCATGCACGTATGTATAACACTAATAATGCGTAACGCTAATACTATATAGGGTAATGCGTCAGGGTAACCCTGAAAAATGCGATTTGCCAGATGATTTTTTTTATTGATAATTATATTTTAAAATGAAAATAAAAAAGCTTTATCCTTACAAATCAATATCAGCGAGTTTCCGTTCTAAATATTTTTTTGAAAATACCCTATTTGTAAAAAGTTTAATGCAATAGAATAACATTTTCTTATAAAATTTTGCCCTAAAAATATATTGTCAAGAAATTTAATGTACACTTATGTTTTGCTTACTAATACATTTTGCAGCAGATCGGGAAAAGAATACATAACTAAATGCGTACGTACATACTTATAAAACAATGTAGATTTCATTAACTCTTTAGAATTTTCTTAAGAAAGTGTTCACTTATTGTTATAACTCACACATATGAATTTCCAAATATGAATTTACATACAATATTTATACCTCCAAACGTAAATAAAAAATTACCCCAACAGTATGTAGTATCATTTTGTAAAAAGCGGACTCAAGCATCTTGCGGGGCGGTGAAGGGGAAGAGTGGGGAGAATGAATGCTTTTTCTGGGACCCTAGGACAAAACCATATCTAATGCCTTTTGTCCCTTGTCTCAGATAAGCAGATTAATATTATTATAAAAGTTTAAAGAAAATTTCCAAAAAAATATTGTTATAATAGTTTGGAAACATTCGCAAAAATTTTAAGTGTATAAATGTGTATGTAAGTTAAGAAATTATAGTTCAATTTCTTATAAAAAAACATTTTTCTGGACTGATGTTCGTTTTATTGATTTAATGTGTTTAATTATAATGAATAAAACTTAACTGAACTTAATTACTATTTTTGAACATATTTATAGCATATAATTGATTGTTAAGCAAAATATTACAATTATAAAGTTAAGGCTAAATTATAAAGTTAAAAATGCTTGTTAGGTATTTATTGTGGAAATTATAAAAATAAATTTTTCACAGGTAAATTATTTAACAATATTCTTATGAAAATTATGCTGAACTCAGTGTCTGATGTTATGCGCGTGTATCATATATTTGTATATGGCAATATACAAATTAATTTCAGTAATATGGCAATGATAATTAAGGTGCATATGGCATTGAATGTTATGTTAACTGCCGAAGTTGTAGTGAGCTCGCTCAGTTGTTTGACATTACCTAAGTGCAAATTGTGCAGATAATATAGGTTGAGTTTCATTTTTCCTGGGGATTTCTTGTCGCTCATTATTGATGGCAAAATGATTTGAGACGATTGAAATTCTTTGTTGGTATAGGTCTCGTTTTTTATTTGAATTGTTTCATTATAAAATTCTATGACGAAGTTAGCGTTAAGGTTTTTTGTTGTGTTGTTGGCTTTGACTGTTCCACTGAAATTATTGAGGAATATTGTATTTTCATTATTTCGACCGATTCCCTTCTGTTGAACTCGTACTCACAAGTATTGTTGCAGTTTCTCAGAATTTGTGTGATGCAGTGGTCATCAGGTAATTCTTGTATTTGATCCATTTTGTTGATGAAGGTGTTTTTATACTTGTTACATTCGTTGCTAATGCCAAAAATTTGTTTGAGGTTCGTTAGTAGACTTTTGTATGTTAGATGCAACTGCTTATTATTTTTAGTGGTGGCTCTGATTTTAATATAGTTATATTCGACACCGCTGGTTTTGGGTAGTGATAATATGTAGAGTACAGTCATGTCTTGGACTACTACTGTTGGTGTAGCGTACTCGATTGCATCAATAACATTGAAATACGGTAATGTTTGCATTTCAGAAATCAATTGGTTGATTTCCTCTTTATTTAATAAGTTGGTGTTCACTATTTTTCCTTTGGCTAATTGGACTGCTCTTACGATTTCTTTTATTTCTTCCTTTATCATATTAATTTGGTTGAAAAGCGTTTGGTAATTAGCTTCTTTTGAATTTTCATCGAACCTTTGAATAATTCTATTATATTGCATCAGAATATGTTTTGTTGTATTTGTTAGAACTTGATTGATATGATATTGCTCATTATCGTTCCATATCAAATTGTTATGGCTTCTAAGTATTTCATCCGAATAGGTTGCATGAGAATAGGCGCTGAAAATCCAATTTTTTTATCATTTCCTTATAGCGGAGTGTTCCGTGAGTTCTTTAACCAAATCTTCGGTTTGTTGAATTTGGAAGGTGAGTTGCGTTTTAGTAAACTTGTTGGAATTCAACTGATTTGCTTCCACTTTTGATCTTTGTAGTACGTCTTCGTAACTGGTGAAGTCGATCCAATGAACTAATTTTGGATTTTCATTTAATATTCGTCCCACGCCTTCCTTTATAGCCATGATGGGTGACTTGAACTCGTATATTTGAAAGACTGTTGATACCCTAAATAATAGGCTGAAAAGAGAAAAATGTTTTGTTAGTTGGGGGAATTCTTTTTGTGCGCCTTATGAATTCTTCTTCCGTTTTCGGTTGTGACTGTAACATTGTTATTTCTAGCTATTATTTCTGTTTTATAAAGGGGTTTGTTCTTGCTCTTTATTTATTTTTATTTTATTTATTTATTTATTATTAGTATCAATTTGCAAATATCTTAAGATTAATACAATACAACTATTTATTTTATAACTATGTATGCAAATTGATGATAAACTATACAGTAGTGTAAATCAACACTAACGATGTATAGTATTATGCACCGATGCTACCACATATTACTTAGTATTAATACAAATTTTGTGGGGTGGGTATATTTCTGGTTACTCAAAATTACATTTACATTTATTTACTTAAAATAAATTTTAATTGTTTTTTTTTTTTTTTTCTTTGAAATTAATTAATTTACTATTTTAAAGTTTTCTAATTGTGCAAGTACAAAAAGGGTAAACCGAGCAACATATATAATCTAGTATTATTTTAGACACCTTATTTTTATAAAATTCTTTATAACTACAATTGAAATATTTTTTTGTTATGTAATCTTTGAAAATTTCGATACCTTTCTTATTATCAATTCTTGAAATATGCATGTCAATAACGAACTTTGGTATTTGTAACATAGAGGGATTTATCTTATCATAAATGCCTGACCAAATTACCCATTTCAAGTGATTTATTTCATTTATAGTAAAGTCTTCTTTATAGTTAAAAGAAACTGCATTATAGCTTTTATTCACGAAACACTGTGACGGAACATCTACCGATTTTAGCATAGTTAATTGTAAATCATCTGCATTCATAAGTAGATTTAACAATTCGCAGCACGATTTTATACGGAAGAGAGAGGTACAAAAAACTAGTATTTTTTCAGGATCCATATCAGGGCGTACATTTACTACAGATCTACCATGAATATATATTGACTTTATGTAATTGTTTTTCGACAACGAAAATAGCTTTTCCAGGCTCATATGATTTAGTTTGTTTCCTTTTATTCTTTTCTCTATTTATTTTGTCTTTTTGGGTTTTACAAATTCTTTCAGTAAGATCTTCATAAACCTTGTCTTGAAAGTTTGTTAGGTTCTGGTAATTGATTCGTTGTGTTCTTCCATAAAAAATGTCTGATGGCTAGCCATTTCTTAATAAGGCTAGCCATTTGCGGAAAATAGTGTTTCTACATTATTCGTCCCTTATTTTCCTTCCAGTTCCTGTGTGCTCGTTTATGATCATGGCTGATGATTTGGTACTTATTTTCCTCATAGTTGGCATTTTGCACGATTCGTTGTGTTATGCGAATTTTGTATCCTTGGAGATGGTTTTTTTATAAGTCCTGCAGCAACTGAATTCAATTTTCGGGTATTTTAATACCATTGAGGATTGATAGCGATAGTGTTCTCTTTAATGCTTCTAATAGATTTGTGTTGGTGATATCCTGAAGACCAATATAATGTCGGTGGTAATTTGGATGAGGGTTTTCGTAGGCAGAAGGTATTGGTCCTTGTGAAACGATGATCTGATTTTTGAACACGTTAAGTGGAGCTTCGCAATGTGGTATTAAGTCGCTGCTCTCCTCTTCTGCGCTGTGCACTGCGCTTATTATTAACTCGTAGTTGTATTCCTCTATTCATGATTTTCATCTCTTAAGCTTGGCGTTGTTATTTCTGTTGTCTAGACTGAACGATAGAGGTTACTGGTCCGTTAAAATCTTTACTTTCTTTGCACCATAGAGATAACACCTGAACTTGTCCAGAGCCCAGACTATTGTTAATAATTCACGCTCGTAGGTTGCGTATTCTTCTTCTGTTTTGTTGAGTGTTGAGTGGTCGTGATGCGTATGATATTGAACGACCCTTGCCTATGTCGCCCTGCGACAACACTGAGGCTATGTTCGAAGTGTCGGTCGTAAGAATAAAAGGTTGTTAAAAAACGGGGACTACTAATAACTCTGTTGATGATAAGGCCTGTTTCAGCTCTTTGAATGCTCTGAGTTCCTCTTCATTGAATGTGATTGCTATTTTCCTTGATTGATTGGCCTTTACTTGGGCATTTTTACCTCGGTTAAGGTTGGTAAGTGGTTTAGCTAATTGTGAGAAATCCCTGATAAACTTCCTGTAATATGATGCCAACCCTAGGAAACCTTTCAGTTCTTTCAAATTTTCTGGTATCTTCATTTTTTGTATTGCTGTGATTTTCTCGGGATCTTTCATCAGTGTTTGAAATTTTTCGTTAAATGAGATCTCATTCATAGTTTTTTAAAACGTCTCATAAAGAGAAATACTTTATCATAAAAATATGGATTTCACCGGCAAAATAAAAAACAGAAAACACATCATGTGATACAACTCCTCATTTCAAGTAAATGTATTTTGTCATATAGACTTCTTACACAAACAAAATATAAACGAAAAAAAAAAGAAATAATCTGCGAAATTTTTGCAGCGTTTTTTTTGTTTTCTTTACATAATCTTTTAAATTATTTTAAAGCGATAAAGCGTTCTCTCATTAGTATAAAAAAGAAGAAAATAAAAAGAGTTCTGTTTTGCAGCATCGTTTTAATTCGCTTATAAATTTCGCTGTAGAAGTTAAAATGTATAAGAAATATTTTTTAGTATTAAAAAATATAAGTCGATTTCTCCTTTTTCGTTATTTGATCTAGTGAACGTAAAGCTGTGTTTTTTTAGAGTATATTTTAGTGGACAAAATCAATATTTTTACAATATAATATTTCTCTTTATGAGATGTATTTAAAAAATGTAAATGAGATCTCATTTTATAAACTAAGAATTTCACAATCTGATGAAAACTGTTAGTTTATTAAAAAATAGGTATCTATATTATAAAAATAATGAATATTGGATATTTAAGCTGTAAGTTGTATTGAAAAACTAAGTTTTAAGCTGTATTAAAATTAATTAAATAATAAGTGTTAAATATGGTATTTTAGTAAATAGAACATAGAACTTATGGATTTTATGTTTTGTTTTGTATTTTTTCTTTTTTTTTAAATAAAAAATATGAGTACTCAAAAATATTTATTTTTTTTAAGAAATAAAAATTAAATATATTGTTTGAAAATGTTTTTACTTTCAAAAAAAAAAAAAAAAATAGGAAACAAAAAAATTTTTAAATATTAATTTTTAAAAAATAAAAAAAATTATTTTGTTTTGTACATATGTATATTATATACGTATTAGTAATAAAAAGTTAAAACCTTTTTTAAATTGAAAATTTTAACTCAAAAAGTAAACAAAAAATTAAAAAAACCTTTCTAATAAACAAATATAAACCTACACTGAAAAGAATCCAACAAAATAAAAAAAAACCTTTACTCACAAAGCTATTAAAATCAATAACACAAATGAAAACCTTCAACTCAATAAAAAATTACAATCGCTTTCACGATATACATAAAATGTCTCATAAACGTCTCATAAAATAACGGATTATACTTTACTGATTGACTTTCTGATTCTCTTTCTTTTGGATTTTATTAAAAATTTTTGCAATGGTATCACGCCAATTGAATAAAACATTAAAATCTCTTATAATTTCGTCTCAAAATAATAAATACTATTGAAAACAAAAATAAGAATAAACTTCGGTAATTAGACTATTTCAAGATAAAAAAATATAAGAAATTTTTAAGGTGATCCATTCTTGTTTCAATGTTGTCTGGCCTCTTAACGGTATCGTAATGTTCGGATATATTTTCAACGTGTTTTCTTTGCAATCGATGATTGCTTCCAGTTGTTTCGGGGTATCGTCGCCGATGATCCCATCGAATGATTTCAGTCCTGGTAGCAGGAAGGAGTCTGATTTCGTGTTGTTGCCGTGTGGTTTGAAGAGTCTTGCGTTAACTTTTTGTGTGATAGTAATACGAGTATGACCTCCAGCTGAGCGTACAGTTAATGAGCGTACTGTGAGCCTTGGTTTCTTTGCGTGTTCTAGTTTTATAAAGTTTTTGTTTGCCCCAGTGTCTACAAGAAACTTGAGCATTTTGTTGTCGGCTGCGTTGTATTTTATGTATGGAATGCTCGAGAGGCTGGGAGTATAAAATTTAATTCGTCTTCTTCTTCGCATTCCGATTCCTCTGATTCGTGCTCGTACTTGGCGCTTAGTTGCTCTTCATACTGTGCCGCATCTTCAGAAGTTTCTTAATTATAAAATCTCTGCTGCTTACGATTCATGTAACTTGTGTCGCTTGGTTATTTGAAATTTTTACTAGACAGGTTTGAATAGTCCACCTGTGAGTTCAACTTCCATCAGGACATGACCATTGCATTGATTCTAGCTACCACTCTATTGCTTGAGCCCTTACTGTTTATCGGTATACTACGTACGCTGGCATTTTGGATTTTGAAGCATGAAGAATACGCTTCTGGTAAGGATTGATGTTGCTGAATGATGAGCATTCTTGATAAATCTCGGTTTAGCCCTCTTATGAACACATCTAGGGCAGTGTTCTGATATGTTTCACTTAGTGCTTGTAATGTGTCGATACTGTAATTTTCGGTTTTTATTTTGTTGATTATCAAGGACAGTTGATAATTTACGTTGGCGTAGAATTCGTCAATTGTGAGGTTCTTCTGAGTTAGATTAGATAGTTGGTGTACAAGTGTCCTGACATCTCGTTATCAGCATAATGAAGGGACAAACATGCCTTTATTTCGTCCCAGCTGTTGTCAAAAATATTGTGTGATATTAAAGCACCTTTCGCATTGCTTCAGATTTTCTCGCGAATGTTCTGTAATATTGCTCTACATATTGGTTTGTGTTTTACGATTGCTTAATCTGCCAGTATGCTTTCGACGCTATGAACCCATGGTACGTACTGCGTCCGGTTTCCATCGAATACTTGCAGCTCCTTTACCTCATTTGCAAATATCTTTTAAGTCCAGCTCTGTCTTTGGGCCTACTGGTCCTGACGAGAAAGGTTGTTGCGTTGGTCTTCTTGTATTTTGCAGTGCTTTGATCATGTTGAGTTGGGCGATGAGAGCCCCAGTCATCTCTCTCATTGCATTTTGTATTTCTTCGATTTTTTTCTCCATGTTTATTTTTTGTAAATAATGATTGGCTATTTTTTAGCTCGAAAAATGTTTTTAGTCACTCGTTTAAGTTTAATGAAAAATTTTTATTCTTGGTTTTACTTGTACTCACGTTAGGAGTAGAATGCTTCGCATTTTTTTCTTTAGATACGTGTTAGTGATCCTTTTTGGCCCAGAGCGTTGATAATTGCGGTAGGCCTACTGCGATACGATTGGTGTCACTTTCTTTATGTGATCTGCAACTAACTCGTTATGTTCCAATAGTGACAACGTTCTGTAGTTCTAGGTCCCCGTTACTCGGTCGCCAGTTAAGAAATTATACTTCAATTTCTTATAAAAAAACATTTTTCAGGACTGATGTCCGTTTGGTCGAGTTAATTTATTATAATAATAAAACTTAACTGAACTTAATTACTATTTTTGAACATTTTTATAGCAAAATATTACAATTATAAAGTTAATGCTAAATTATAAAGTTAAATATGCTTGTTAGGCATTTATTGTGGGAATTATAAAAATAAAATTTTCACAGGTAAATTACTAAACAATATTCTCATGAAAATAATGCTGAACTAAGCGTCTGATGTTATGCGCGTGTATCATAGTGTCTTAACTTGTATATTTTTTTAAAGCTTCCTAACTAATTTTCTTAAGATTTCTATATGAATTGAATATTCAAAACTGTGGTTTGGCATATAGAAATAAATTTTAAACACTTAATTATTTAATCATGGCGGTAACATACAGAAATAGATTTTTCAAATAAAGAAAAGGCTTAGGCATATAAAAATAATATTGCTATTCAAATATATTTATGTACATATGAATGTATTAAAATTTAGCATTTTACAGTTTTTCGCTTGGAACAATAAAAACAAAATTTTAAGTACATAAGTACATAAATTCTGTATGTATATTTTTTTAAAGCTTGCTGACGAAACATAATGTTCAAATAAATAACAAATGAAGCATTAACATTCAGATACACAAAACATCTGATATCTTATTCGATTTTTCGAACCAAAAATATGTGAGATCATTATTTTTTCAAATATTATTTATTTCTCGGTTTTTGTTTCTAATAATAAGAATAACGTAAAACGTATCATTTATTTTTTGGTTTGTGTTTCTAATTATAAAGAGTATAATAGAAAAACTGGCTTTTGTTATACAAAAATTTTTTCAGAAAATCTTAAAATAGAGCTAGTTCTAAAACTCTATTTTAGCTAGGGGCTAAAAAGCTCCAATGTCAGATATTCCTGGAATTTTAGAGGCAAACCATATCTAATGCCTTTTGTCCCATGTCTCTAGTTTTGAAATGTCATGCCTGTAGTTTTGAAATTGTGCTCCATTCTGTGTCTGAGATATTTTAAGTTTACTTTCTTTCTTCAAAAACACACCCGTAATATATATATAGATATGTTTTTTCCTAATGTTTTTTAAGATAAAACTTAAAATAAGAAATGCTCTTAAAAATAATTACGAAAAAGTATATAATTAAACAAATAATTAGTTCTTTTGAGATCTAATATCTTTTTAGTAATTTATTTTGACAATAAGCACTATAAGCGGTAAATTATCGTATACGTATAAAACAATTCGCTACTGAAATCAATGCACATATATATTTGGATTTTATAATACATGCGAATAAAACGCGTGAATGTATAATGTGTTAATGCTAATACTAACGTATATAGGGTAATACGTATAGCATATGATTTCTATCGAAAAAGTCCCTGATTCGAATCCTGAAATTTGTTTTTTTCTACTAGGTGAAAAAATCTCGAAAGACGAAGAAGGACGGCTCTATCTGCCCTTTTCCTTCGACAGTGGGGGAGTGTGACTCCTACCTTAAAAAATTACCTAAATTCTGAACGGATAAAACTGGTCCTACAGACCAACTATTACCTCCGCGCTAACTTGGTTTTTCCGTGCAGCAATTAAATACCTTCCATAAGGAAATTGGTATTTCGTGTTAAATCGAATGGTCTTGTTCGTTTAAGTCTTTCTGTCATAACGCCATTGTCTAGCAGCCGAGCTGCTTCCATATTTAAATTCTGTTCTAGACGAGCCCTATGCTTTATAGCACAACTCCTAATTTCATCCACAACCAATGGAATTCCTAAGTCCCTGTGGATATCATTGTTACGTATATACCATGGCGTATTTACCATACCCCGTAGAACTTTATTCTGGAAGGTCTGCATTTTGTTAATGTGAGTCTTCTTGGCACAACCCCACAGCTGAATGCCATATCGCCATATTGGTTAATTGATTTGGTTATAAATTCAATTCAATTCAATTCAGTTTTTTATTCAAATTCATTAACAGTGTAACAATATTACATAACAATAATAAATGAAAAATTATAAAACTATTACAAATTAACTTATAAAAATAATACTAAAAATTAAGATTAAATAAATTTAATATACAAAAAAATTTCAAATTACTTTTTCATTCAAATTTTCATTAAAACCATATAATTAAGATTTTATTATCAATTGCCAAATTGGACTTACGACCTAGGAGCCAATAATTTTCCCTATATTTATTTTCTAATTCTATGTGTTTCTTCTTTATATGCTCTTTCCATCTTAGCTTGACATCTAAAGTCATTCCTAGGTATATTGCCGAGTTATGGATCGCTACGTTCGTTCCATTTACGTTAATTTGTGGTGGATTCACTATTTTCCGATTGGTGAAGTTTATGTGAACCGATTTTGCTTCATTCAACTTCACCCTCCAATCCTTAGTCCACTGGCTTATTTTGTTAATTGCCTCCTGTAATTTTTTTGTCGAATCATTGTTCGCTCCTACTGCCAATATTGCAGTATCGTCAGCAAAAGTGGCTATCGTAGCATTTTCTATTTGTGGCAAATCACTCGTGTAAAGCAGGTACAACGTTGGGCCCAATATACTGCCTTGAGGCACAAATGCCTTTATTTCTCTTTGCGTGGAGTATTCAGCATCTTGTTTAATTCTAAATAATCTATCAGCTAAGTAAGATTCCAAAATTTCAACAAATGACGATGGTAACATTTGCCCTAACTTAGGTATAAGGCCCCTGTGCCACATCTTGTCGAATGCCTGTGCTACGTCTAGAAACATGGAAGAGCAGATTTCCCTATTTTCCAAGCTTTTTTCTATAATATAAGTTATTCTATGGACCTGGTCTATTGTAGAATGGTTTCTTCTAAAACCAAATTGATGGTTCGGTATTAGGCCACCATTTCCTATTATTGGCCCCAATCTCCTTAATAGCAGTTTTTCGAAAAGCTTAGACATCATTGGTCACAGTGAAATGGACCTGTAAGACTTTGTTTCCCTCAAAGATTTCTCGGGTTTCGGCACCATAATTACCTCCGCGACTTTCCAAGCACAAGGAACATACCTTAAAGCCATTGCTGCATTCTGGTTTTTGGTCAGATGTTCCAATGCCTCGTCTGGTAGCTGTCTCAGTACTTCCGCAGTAATAAGATCAAAACCTGGCGATTTTTTCAACTTCAGGGATCTTATCTCCTCCGCAAATTGAGTAAGTGGAACTATGCTGTCTGCTTTATTTGCGATAGATTCTACCAAACCCACATCTGAGGTTATTCCGTTTGGCGTGAATATGTTTTCCAAGTAATCAGCAAACAATTCGGCCTTCTCTATAATGCTCCTCGCCCAACTGCCATTTGCCTTCATCAGTGGCGGACCGTGCCTAATCGGTCTCTTTTTGCTTCTTGTAGCCTTCCATAAGACAAGTTCTTTATATAATTTTCTAAAAGATTTAAATTCTTGGAAAGCACCTGGGAAAGTCTGTTTAAAACAGTTCTATCATCAGGGTGACGCGAATGTTGCCATCTGCGTCTGGCCCTTCTCTTTTCACCTACTAAATCAGTTATTTCTCGAGGATAGCTATTTGCTGTCGGTTTGTACTTTGACTTTTTTGTATTGTTCCATGCAGCTCTTTGTATGATTTTAATAAATCCTTCTAACTCCACATCTAATTGCTCTCTTGATTGTATATTAATATTTACGTCAATATTGTTTATTATTTCGTATCTAAATCTCACCTAATCCGTAGTGCTTTTTGTTTATTTGGGCCTAAATAATGTTTTAGTTATTTTTTCAATTAGTTTTAATATGACAGCTGAGTAATCCGAATTAAAATCTAATATTTTTTTGGTTATAAAAAAGTCAATAACATCAGGAATCTTGTTAGTGTCAGTAGGCCAATAAGTAGGAGTGCCAGTGGAGTGATAGCAACAACCTAGTTCTTGAATAGCTTTTCTTAGCTCTCTTCCTCTAGTTGAGGTGATTCTAGAACCCCAATCTGTATGTTTGGCATTATAGTCACCTCCTATTAGATATCTGTGTCCATGCTTGTACAGGAGATCTTTAAAAGTATTTTTCTTAATGCTGCAATTTGGTGGACAGTATACAGCACCAACACTAAAGTCCTGTTTAGTCGATTTAATTTTTATCGAAATAAGCTGAATTTCAGCCGTTTCTATCTTGAATTCTTCATTATGTTCTATACTTTCTTTTATTAGTATTGCACTACCTCCTCTGGGCTGATTGCTGGGATGTACCGCTTTATAGGAATCATAGCCCTTTTTTTTAAGGCCCGTATAATATGTCAAATGAGCCTCCGACAGCAAGCAAATATCTATATTTCTTGTTTTGAGAAAGACCTCCAATTCTTGTTTCTTATTAAGAGCACCATTAGCATTCCAAGTTACTATACGTACCTCATTTACGTACATCTTTTATTAACTTCTTTGGTGTCCCCGTCTACATCCCAGTGTATGCATTTTCTATTTTTAATAATCTTTTAAGAGATCTCGTCAATTCTAATCAACATACTATGCATTATTTGCATAATGTCTGCGTCAGTTTTTTTTATTTGTGGGGTTTTGTTCTCAGGTTCCTTCATTTTCTTTTTTTGTGGGGTTTTGCTTTGAAGCGCTTGTGAATAAGATACTCCCTTTAACACCTTACTAGGTGCCGTCGTTCTGTCTATTTTTGGAGTTCTTTGTTCATTAATTTTAATTTGGTTTTGTTTGGTCTTATTCTTTTTCAATCTTCTATTTTGCAATTCTTTTGCAATCAAACAGCCTCGATAGCTAGCAGGATAAAATGGATTTGCTGCTTCTAAAGGCTTCAATTTTTACTCTCATGTGCTGTAAGTATTCTATTTTATAGATCTTGGTTATCTCTTCCGAATGGTCAAAAGATAACATAAAAAGCGGAAGTTTTACTGAAATATATTTTCCATTTTCCTTCTTCCTTTTGATTTATTTACAACATCTAGACATTTAAAGCCTTTGCTAATAAGCTCTTTTTTTATATCCTCTGGCTCACACGATGGATAGAGATTTCTAGCCATAACTTTAACTGGCCTCGTCAGTTTATTCTCATACGTGTGCCACTCCAGTCTAGCCTTATTTATAGCTTTTGTTAGTAATCTGTATTCATTTTCATTTTCCACATTTATTTTTAATTGGTCATTATTCATTATATTGACCCTAACGTTTATTCTTTCTTCTTTTAATATCTTAACTATGTGGGAGTAGTTTTTAATGTTGCTCAATATAACCGGAGGAGGCTTGTGTTATTTTGGATTTTCAGCCTTCATTTTAGGGCTGGTTTCATTATTTTTATTAACTGTCGTCTCTGAATTTATTTCTGAGGAGACTTTTCAATTTTTCGCTTCTTTGCATTATTCTGTTTTAGGATCCAGTCAGATAACTTCCGCATCTTTGTTTTTCTTTTCTGTTGATGCAGATATTATTTGATTTTTTAAATCTATATTCTCTGCCTGTAATTTGCAAATCTCGTTTTGTAGCACCTTACAAAGGCTCCCCAACTCGGTTATTCTCGAGTCCTGAGAATCCCATTTATTCTCCTGTATGAGATGCCGTTTCATATTACCCTCTTGGATTTTAATTTTTTTGTCTTCCGCAAACTTATTAGACTTTTTCTCAGAGTTATCATCCTTACTCTGTCCTTTTTCTCTGCAATCACCAATGGGGGTGATCGCATGACCCCCGATCTCCTTCTAAATGGGTCCATCAACGGCGATCTACTATGCAAAAAATGGGTCCATCAACCCTGAAAAATGCGATTTGCCAGATGAAATTTTTTTTTTATTGATAATTTTATTTTTTTACAATGAAATTAAAAAAGCAAATCAATATCAGCGAGTTTCCGTTCTAAATATTTTTTTGAAAATCCCTTTTTGTAAAAAGTTTAATGTAATAGAATAACATTTTCTTATAAAATTTTGTCTCAAAAATATGTTGTCAAGAAATTTAAGTACAAATCGCGATAAGAATACATAACTAAATGCGTACGTACATACTTATTATAAAACAATGTAGATTTTAACTCTTCAGGATTTTCTTAAGAAAGTGTTCACTTTTTGTTATAACTCACACATATGAATATCCAAATATGAATTTACATAGAATATTTATACCTCCAAAAATAAATAAAAATTACCCCTACAGGATGTAGTACCAAAAAGTAAAAAGCGACCACAAAGCATCTTGGGAGGTGGTGAAGGGGGAGGGCGGGTGTAATTCTTGCTTTTTCTGGGACCCTAGAGGCAAAATCCTAACTAATGGCTTTTGTCTCATGTCTCTAGCCCTTCTAGAAGTACCCGTACTTTTTGTCACCTTAGAAATAGCTATATTTTTATGATGTACAATAGTATGGTTTCTGAAGAGTTATACGAAATATGAATATAATGAAGAATTGTAAAGGGAAATTCAAGGTGCGTAGATATTGCCGTATTTTTAGCACTTTTCCAAAAATTTTTTGAAAAAAAGTGCTTATTAGTTTCACTCTGTCCGTCCGTCCGTCCGTCCGTCCGTCCGTCCGTCCGTCCGTCCGTCCGTCCGTCCGTCCGTCCGTCCGTCCGTCCGTCCGTCCGTCCGTCCGTCCGTCCGTCCGCCCGTCTGTCCGTGTGTCTGTTTACAAAACTTCTACATTCTTAAAGATAGAAAGCTGAAATTTAATACGTACATAGATCTTCACTAGAAACTTATTTCCGTAGAACAAAACTTTTACCTATCTCCCCCCCTCTAGAAGCTATACCCCCCCAAAGCACTAAAAATGGCCTATTTTAACTATTTGTTGCAATGAAACCATAAGCATTTTTGAAATTTTGCAAACGCAGAAAGGCAGTGGCTTGCTTCCCCTACCGCGGTATACTATAGTTAAACTTTAGAAAAACAAAATGGCCGTTAAAATTTACCGTTATCTAAAGTCCTTTTTTTCCAAATATTTAATGTCGTTTTTCTTCTAGACCCCAGCCTGCAGCAGCTTGAAATTTTAGGGGCTTTTAGACATTAACAATTAGTTCATTTTGTTCGAAGAAAATTTTTTTCCATCTCCACCCCCTCTCAAGTTATGGCCTCTTGAAATTTGTAAAATTTGCATTTTTGACACCTTATATTTCTGAAACCACAAGTTTTTCCAAATTTCTATAAACGCAAAAAGTTAACGGTAAATTCCATGACATTAAAAAATATAATTATTTTTCTTAACTCACACAATTAACCCTTAAAATCGAGCATTATGTTAACCCCTGTTTATATTAAATTTTGCTTTATTTCAAAGACTGCATAAATGGTTCATCCTAAATATATGCAATCCTAGAAATAGTTTCGTTTATAAATGAAAATAATTTTAATAGTGTGGTGGGTATACATAGACTGTTTTTAAAAGCAGTATTTTCACTTGTTGAAGGGAAAAGTGCTACAATACAAACCATTGGTTTGACCCAACTTTATTACTTGTTTCGATTATTTTAAAATTTTTTTTTTTTTTTAATTTTTTCTTTTACTTTTTAGCACTTTTCCAAAAAAATTTTGAAAAAAAGTGCTTATTAGTTTCACTTTGTCCATCCGTCCGTCCGTCCGTCCGTTCGTCCGTCCGTCCGTTCGTCCGTCCGTCCGTCTGTCCGTGTGTCTGTTTACAAAACTTCTACACCCTTGAAGATAGAGAGCTGAAATTACATACATAGATCTTTACCAGAAACTTATTTCCGTACAAAATTTTTACCTATCTCCCCCCTCTAGAAGTTATACCCTAAAAATGGCCTTTTTTAACTATTTGTTGCAATGTAACCATAAGCATTTTTGAAATTTTTCAAACGCATAAAGGCAGCTGCTTGCTTCCCCTAGCACAGTATACTATAGTTAAACTTTAGAAAAACAAAATGGCCGTTCAAATTTACCGTTATCTAAAGTATTTTTTTCCAAATTTTTGATGTCGTTTTTTTTCTAGAACCCAGCTTGTAGAAGCTTGAATTTTAGGGGCTTTTAGACATTAACAAATAGTTCATTTCGTTAGAAGAACTATTTGTTAATGTCTTTTTTCCATCTCCACCCCCTCCCTCTCAAGTTATCGCCTCTCGAAATTTGTAAATTTGAATTTTTGACACCTTATATTTCCGAAACCGCAAGGTTTTTCAAATTTGTATAAACACAAAAAGGTAACGGTAAATTCCATGACATTAATAAATATAATTATTTTTCTTAACTCACACAATTAACAGTTAAAATCGAGCATTATGTTAACCTCACTTTATATTAATTTTTGCTTTATTTTAAATACTGCATAAATCGTTAATCCTAAATTTATGCAATCCTAGAAATAGTTTTGTAAATGTATGAAAATAATTTTAATAGGGTGATAGGTATATATAGACTGTATTTAAAAGCAGAATTTTCACTTGTTAAAGGGAAACGTGCTATAATACAAACCATTGGTTTGACCCAACTTTATTTATTATATAACAGATAAATGTTATTATAAAAGTTTAAAGAAAATTTCCAAAAAAATATTGTTATAATAGTTTGAAATCATTCGCAAAGATTTTAAGTACATAAATATATGCGTATATTTTTTTAAAGCTTCCTAACTAATTTTTTTTAAGCTTTCTGTATGAATTGAATAATATTGAAAATTGTGGTTTAGCTATAGAAACACATAATTATTAAATCATAGGGGTAACATACAGAAATAAATTTTTCAAATAAAAAACAGGTTTAGGCAAAAATAAAATAATAATTGTATTCAAATATATGTATGTACATATGAATGTAATTTTTCAAATAAAGAAAAGGTTTAGGCAAAAACAAAATAATAATTTTATTCAAATATATGTATGTGTGTACATATGTTATCTGACCATTGGTGCAGTGGTTATGGCACCGGCCCTCTAACCGAAGGGTCTCAGGTTCAAACCCCGGTCAGGTCACTATAAAAATTATATTCAATATTATATAACTTGATATGCAATACTAATAAATATTATACAAGTAATTTTCAAATATTCATAATATTCGATACTAAAGACTAAGAAAAATAAACAGTAAATATTAATAAACTGAAATATTTAATATAAATAAAAACTACGGTAGGCTACCTAGCTAACTCTCTACGACTATAGAAACTAGGGCATAATAGATATCATGCACTAGCCCTGTACTCCTCCTAGGAGTGAAGAAGGAAAAAAAAATACATATAGATGTATTAAAATTTAGCATTTTACAGTTTTTCGCTTGGAACAATAAAAATAAAATTTTAAGTACATACGTATATATATTCTGTATGTATATTTTTTTAAAGCTTGCTGGCGAAACATAATGTTCAAAACAATAACAAATGAAGCGTTAATATTCATATGCCACAAAAAATCTGATGCCTTTGACAAAAGCTGACATATATTTACGTTAAAATTATTTCGATTTTTCGAACCAAAAATATGTGAGATCATTATATTTTCAAATATTATTTATTTCGCGGTTTATGTTTCTAATAATAATCTAATGCCTTTTGTACCATGTTTCTAGCCCTTCTAGAATTATCCGTTCTTTTTGACACTTGGGAAGAAGCTATATATATTTAATGGCAGAACCCCATTTAAATTGGATATGATCGGGGTACTGCTTCGGGTAGCTGCTTTACAACTTCAAAAGCAGCTACCCGTGAAAAGGTGTGCTATGGAAATTTCACAAAACCGAATATATTAGTGGGGCCAATGTGTTTGTTTAAATTCGTTGAAATTGCTTGGCTCTTTCTGGCAGCCGCCATGCAACTTCAAAAGTTATTTGCCAATATGTCAGAAACTATAAAAGGTTTGCTATTGAAGTTTCACACAAACGAATATATTACTTTGGCAAATGTGTTTGATAAAATTCGTTGAAATTGCTTGGCTCTTTCTGGTGGCCGCCATACAACTTCAATAGTAGTTTGGCATATCTAAGAAAATATTTAATACCCATTACTGAAGTTTTGCAAAAATTAATATGGTAACTTTAAGTTATAGTCTGTCCCATAGTCATCTATGACATATATATTCGCACATGGGACAGCAAATTCGTACGGGTATCACAGAGTTGACACGGTTAACTCTATTTCTTCTTGTTTTTTTTTAATTAAAGGTACACAGCTGACAACTGAATTGCCGGCCTGTCTACATTATATATTTGTTTTAACAAAATGTTTATTAAAGCAAATTGCATATTCTGCGCAAAAATTTTGCAGTTTTGGTACACCTATGTTTAGAATTTGGTGAATTTTCCCTATAAATATTTTACAATTTTAAATTAATTTTAATTTTTTTTCGTAATTTAACTACCCTTTGAAATGGCACTGAGGAAGGTCTGCATCGATTGATTTTCTATAAATTGTAGGATATATATTTTTAAAATTTATTTTTAATGCAAAGTTCCTTCTTTTGGAAATTTTTTTTGCAAATATTAAAATATAATTAAAAAAATTATTTATATAAAAATAATTTTTAGGTGTTTTTAGATGTAAATGACTTAAAACATAAAAGAATTTTTTTCATATAAACTTTAAACATTTTTTTTAAAAACCATAAAACGAAAAATCTAGGAGGAAAAACAAATTTATTAGGAGATTTGTTCACTCTACGTGGTGGCCTTATGCTTATCAGGGCAGTGTCTGTAGTTTTGAAATTACGTTTCATTCTGTGTTTGAGATATTTTAATTTACTTTTTTTCTTTAAAAGCACACCCGTAATATACATATAGATATGCTTTTTTCCTAATAAATAACATAAAACTTAATATATGAAAAGCTCTTAAAAATAATTACAAAAAAGTACATAATTAAACAAATAATTAGTTTCTTTTACATCCAGCATTTTTTGAGTAATTTATTTTTGGACCTCGTTTTGAATTATGTCGCTTAAAATCGTAAATTGCTCTTGGAAATAAGCACTTTAAGCGATCAATTACTGTATAAGCATAAAATAATTCCCTACTCATTAAAATCCATGTATATATGTATTTGGATTCATTGCTAATAATAGTAATAATAATAACAATAATAATAAAAATAATAATAAGAATAATAAGAATAATAATAATAATAATAATAATAATAATAATAATAAAAATAATAATAAAAATAACGATAAGAGTAATAATAATAGCAAGATCTATAACATTAACAATAATAATGATAAGATGGCAATAGTACTTATGTACCATCTCGCTTCAGAGATCGGGCTGTAGATGAGAATGTTAAATTGTACTTGGCATATCTTCACGACGCGGCGGAGAATATCCACCACGATGGTAAAACTAGATTAGGTGTTAAGGCTTTTATTGAAAGTGAGGGCCTTCCCTCTTACTATACTATTTTATATAGCTTGTCCAAAAAATTTCATGACACTTTAAATATATCTGCCGCTAGTGTCGATAAAGATTTGCAAACATTTAGGAGCCATATGATTGATTATTTGCAGAGGATGAGGGAGGCAAACAAGAAGTTCTTTCTTCAGACTCTTCTTCCTTCTCTTCTTGACTAATATTTATGTTCTAACGGAAACTTGGTTGTCCCCCTCCATCAATAATCTTGAATTATTCGACTATTCATTTTCTGTTTTTAGAAAGGACCGACATGCACTTCTCTTGCAGGGACACACACCACAGGGAGGTGGGGTATTAATCGCCGTTAAAAACTCGTTATCAACTAGTATTATTGACATTCAAGACTCCGATGACCTTGAAATCATCGCAGTTAAAATTGAGTTGAAATCCAAACCGCTTTTCGTAGTCAATTGCTATATACCGCCTAACTCAAGTAATGAGTTATATGCGAAATTTTCTTCGGCAATTGATTATTTATGCAATTCTTTTAACCCTAAGGATTTTGTTTTCGGAGATTTTAATCTCCCCAAAATTAGGTGGATGACTCATGATGAGGAACCATTTTTGATATCAATTGACTGTTTTAGTGAGTTGGAGTTGTCCTTTGTAGATACCTTTCATCTGAATAATTTTCAACAAATATCGTTAATAACAAACCGTCAATCAAGGCAACTGGATCTAGTCTTTACTTCCAATTGATACAATTGTTTACCAATAACTGTCCTGGATCCGTTGGTTAACGTTGATATCTATCATCCTCCGGTATCTTTCTCCTGTTGCATTGACGACCAACCAACTATTGAAAAGCCCGTTTTCTATCGGTTTGATTTTAAAAGGGCGAATTTCGCATTGCTAAATGATTTCTTTTCTACTTACGACTTCTCTTCAGTATTTAACTTTACTGATATTGAGTCTATGACGGGTAAGTTTTACGAAATCATTTTTGCTGCATTTGAATTGCTTATTCCAGTGTTGAAAACTAAAGATACTGGCTCTGGCCCTCCATGGTTTTCACAAGAATTGAGGGTACTTCGCAACAAAAAGAATAAAGTGGCGCAAATAAAAAGAGTGGCGCAAATATTGTCGTATGATCAATTTAAAGTAGCAGCAAGAGAAAGTTACGACTACTATATCTTTAAAACTTCGAATAACTTAATACGTATTCCCAAAGTCTTGGAAGTTCATAAGCCGGAAGAGGAAGAGTGATAGTTATAAAACCTTCTTGAAATTCGGCGGGAATACAAGCAATAATTCCGAAAATTACTTCCGAATTTTTGCGTATCTTTTTCGCCGAATCTTACTCTTTTTCATCTTTTCAATTAAACGTCGACAACTTTCGGCACATTGATAACTATCGTAAGACTACCTTCACAAATTTTGTCACGAAATCTTTTGCGGTTAAAAAATATCTTTCCAATTTGGGTTCTAGTCCTTCTCCTGGGCCAGATGGAGTTCCTGAGATTATTTTAAGCAGGTTCTGCTCTTCTCTGACGCCCATTTTAACCGTAATTTTTAGTAAGCCTTATTCTTCGGGCGTTTTCACGTCCCTGTGGAAGGAAACTTTCATTAGGCCAATCCATAAGAAAAACAATAAAAATGACGTGCAAACATTCGTCCTATAGCTAAACTGTGCAATTCCTAAGGTTTTTGAGTTGATGGTATATGACAATACTTATTTCCATTGTATACCATTCATTAGTGCGCGTCAGTATGGCTTCTTAAAACAGAAATCCACGGTGACTAATCTAGTGGAAGCCACGACAGTTTTCTCAAATAATATGGAAAATGGGTATCAGACGGACGTAATTTACACAAACTTTAGCAAAGCCTTTGACATGCTACCACATGAAATTATTATTTTAAAATTGAAACTCTTAAGATTCCCTGACAAATTGTAAGGCCTGGATAAAGTCATATCTCCCTGGCAGGATTTACAGAGTCCTCTCGTTCAGTAATTTCCTCGCCTCTTTCGTCTAATTCTGGTGTACCACAGGGTAGTCATTTAGGACCATTGTTGTTCATAATTTCAATTAATGATGTTGTTTCCAATGATGCTGACGCACAGTGAGGTATTAATATATGCTGATGACATGAAAAGTTTTAAAAAAATAAGCTCTACAACTGATGCGATGTGTCTTCATAATGATCTTAACCGCTTCTACGGCTGGTGCTGAAGTAATAACCTAAAAATCAATGTCAGTAAATGTGCACAAATGTGCTACTCTCGGCAAAAAGGGCCATTGTTTACAAACTATACTTTTAATGGCCAAGCTCTTAGTCGAGTTGATTCAATAATGGACCTGGGTGTTTGCTTCGATAGCAAGTTATCATTCATAAACCACTACAATCATATTATATGCAGACCAAGCTCGATGTTAGGTTTCATTAAACGCTGGTCAAAGGAGTTTAATAATCCTTATGTCTCAAAAACACTCTACACATGCCTGGTCCATCCTCTTCTTGAATATGCTTCACAAATATGGTCACCCTATTACGATATACATATTAATAGGATTGAGTCTATTCAAAAAAATTTTTTGAATAGACTCAATCCTATTTTGGTTCGCACTGCGCCTTCTTCCTTGGGAAGACCCCATCATTCTTCCACCTTAAGAGCACAGACTCAAATTAATTGACCTACCCACACTGGGTAAAAGACGTGAAGTCGCGGATTTGTTATTCATTTTTCAGCTTATGAAAACTGATTTAATCGCCCCCGACATTTTAAATAAAATTGTGATTAATTCCAACCTTAGGTCTCGTTCCCCGGATCTTTTCATGGTTCCTTTTCATAGGACCAATTATGGGAAACATGAACCAGTCAGCAGAATGCTGCGTTTATGCTTGACTTTTCACTGAAGAAAGACACGATGGAAAAGCTTCCATTAACTTATAGTTAAGTATAACCCTTTGCTTTATTTTAACAAATTCTTGTTTTACCTTTTCATTGTGTATATTCATATTTTATGGAATATTATTACTAATTAGTTTTATTTTGCATAATTTTTAAATTTAATTTTTAAGTCAAAAATTTGTTCTGTCTGAAAAATATGTATCTGTATATGCATTCTTTAATTTTAAGTTACGTAAAATGTTTAAGAACATAAATAAATAAATAAATAAAATGCGTGAATGTACAATTATGTAATATGTACTAATGCGCATAGCATACGATTTCTAGCAAAAGGTCTCCAGACCTTGTAAAATGCGAATTGTCAGCTGAACTTTTTTTTTTTTTAAAGATAATTTTATTTTTTTTTGTTATGATTTAAAATGGAATTAAAAAAGCTTTACCCTTACAAATCAATATCAGCAAGTTTCTGCTCCTAAATATTTTTTGGAAATACCCTATTTGTAAAATTTTAATGAAATAAAATAACTTTTCTTTTTAAATTATGTTTTCAAAATGTATGTCAAGAAATATTATGTTCCCACCGAAAACTCGATATGCGAAATTTGTTGCCATCACATAACCTACCTATTGTTTACACAATACGGTCGGTAAAAAGTATTACTAATATTTAACCTACAAACAATAAATACATAACTGCTGGTGCAGCAAAATTAGAAATTTTAAGTATAACGAAACAAAAGTGAATCAAAAGAAAAAACATAAATTATACAGAGTACAATATAGCGTAATATGATATTACAAAAAATTTATTAAAAAAAGTCGAAAATGTTTCTACTTATGACAATAAAAGAAACTATAATTAGGTCAATGAATTACTTAAAAATTGTGGTAGGTTATGGTTAGTATAAAGTGTCAAGAAGTTTTTTTTTTGAAAGTGTTCTTGGAATATGTAGGTGAAAAAAGATAGCTAAAACGATTGAATACAGTACAACACCTATTAATGGGCTCATTTTTACCATATTCAGTTCTATGTGTCTGTTCTTTTAGAAATTTAGTGTGTCTAGTAGGCCTGACGTCATTATTGATAATTATTTTTCTTTTAATGAATTCGACATTTATAACGCCAGTTATAACGTCAAATGTGAAACACGAAGAAAGCATAGAACGGCGGGATTCAAGGCTAATCATATTAAGGGACTGCAGCCTAACTTTGTAGGAAGGGATATTGTGAAAGTCATGTGGATCATAAAGATTTCTTAAAGCAAAAAGGAGAAATTGTTTTTGGACGAATTCAATTCTATTACTATGTGTTACAAAAGCGGGATCCCAAATAATACTGCCGTATTCTAAAATAGAGCGAACTAGAGAACAATAAAGTGATTTTGTAACACAGATATTGTCAAATTCTCTGACTCTACGCTTTATGAATCCCAGCATTTTGTTTGAATGAATGCGAATAGGTTTAGATTTAATCCCCTGGAATTTAACGAATTGGGTTCTCCCCGAGAAATAGAATTTCAGCCATCCTAGTAGAATTAAAACCAAACTTAACTAGTTTACGCTCCAAGATATTGTGATCGATGCGGTCAAAAGCTTTACTGAAATCCGTATATATCGTATCAACTTGAAAACCTTTTTCCATTAATGAAAGAACGTCAGATGTGGAAACTGTAAGATTTGAGGTAGTCGAGCGACCAGTTCTAAAACCATTTTGCTCGTTATTTAATAATGGATTGATGACTGGCGCAAGTATATTAGTAACTAATTTTACAAAAAATTTTGGGATAGCAGACTAAATAGCAATACCTCTGTAGTTTTCTATCGCTGTTTTGTCACCGTTTTTGTGAATTGGTATCAGATACGAATTTTTCCAAGCTGATGGAAAAATTCCGGTGGATATAGATCTGTTAAATGTTGAGGTAAGAGGATTTGTCAGGATGTAGCGACAATTGTAAAGAAATATTGGTGGTAGAAGGTCAGGACCAGATCCCTTCTTAACGTCTAGGTTAATGATGCCCTGAAAAACATTTTTAACCGATAAATGAAAGTATTCGAAAAGCGGGTTGGTATTGTTCACGAGGGGTACATGATTGAAATTAACATTATTAGAAGGTATCTCAGGGCGATAAATTTGCTGGAAGTTGTCATCAAAAAAGTTCAGATTTGCGTGGAAGATGAAGACATTTTGCCATTCATATACATCGAAATCGGGTAACCTGATGATTTGCGTTTAGTGTTAACGAAGTCGAAAAACTTTTTGGGGTTGCTCATTATTGAGTTACCGATATTTTGGACATAATTATCATATGCCTCGTTTGCCTTAATCTTAAATTCATTCGCCAACTCATTATAATCATTTATAAGTGAGTTGTTGTCATTACCAGAGTGCTTAATTTTGTGGTATAATTTATTTCTCCGGTTGTAAGATCATTATTTTTATCATTAATATTAGTATTATTATTATTATTATTATTATTATTATTATTATTATTATTATTATTATTATCATTATTAATATAATTATTATTACTATTATTATTATTATTATTATTATTATTATTATTATTATTATTACTATTATTAATATTATTATTATTGTTATTATTATTATTATTATTATTATCATCATTATTCTTACCATTGCTAAAGTTGCTACTTGCAACATTATTAGTACTATTATTATCATTATCATTGTTTATATTATTAGTATTACTATTATTAGTACTATTGTCGGTAGTACTGATAGTATTATTATTATCACTATTATTGTTATTATTATAATTATTATTATAATTATTGTTATTATTATTATTATTATTATTATTATTATTATTATTAGTATTATTATTATTATTATTATTATTATTATTATTATTATTATTATTATTATTATTATTATTATTATTATTATTATTAATATTGTTATTATTATTATTAGTGTTATCATTCCCATTGCAATTCATATTATTATTTATGTCGTTATACCGATTGATTGTATGAGAATAAACAAAGTTATTGTATTTTTGAACTTTTTGGTTAGATGAACCCAAAATATTGTTAACACAATCTGTTTCAGTCTCAGTTGAAGTAGTTTTAGAAGTGTTACTATTAGTATGTTTCTTATTATTGAAAAAGTTTTTTGTTTTGTTAGTAGTTGAATAAGATATTTTGTTAGTGTAATTAGTATGTCTAGGAAAAGTATCCTTACTTATATTTGTAGAAGCTAATTTAGAACTAGAAGTTGTGTCATACCTGTTTTTCCAACGAGTAAGAAAGAACTACTGAAGAACCAATCGTACTTTTGCGGGAACACTACTTTGAAGCATCTGTACTTGATCTTTCTTTTATTACGCAACCTCGCAGGATGAATTATATCGCAACTGTTGGCCGTTATTGAAAAGTTGCTTTGAAAGAATTTTAACATCCACTCCTTTTACGAAGTAGGTTGTACTATGGTCACTCGTTTCAACCATAGATGGAAATGGTACTTTTTTGCAAGCCTCGATCTCATCCTGAAGAGACTCCACTGTCTTTTGAGTAGCTTCATTATTCTTTGGCGAAGGTGGTTTACAGAATTTCGATGAAAACGAGTTACCTATGTCACATAGATTGCTTTCTATGCTGTCCAGACGTCTCATTACAGATTCAAGCACACCAGCAGAGTCAGGTTCCTTTGTAGTTTGCGAGCCCATCTTGTTATATATATCATTTATAGACATTGATATGCTGGACTGGTTCGTGATGAGTAACTTTAAATTATTAGATATGTCAGAATGGTTCTCGGTGAGACAGTTAATTGAGTCCATTATTTTCTCACATTTTGATACCATAAAGTCAGATAAAGATAAAATGCTTTTATCCAGAAGTGGAAATTGTTCTGCGTGTGTTATCTGGATCGAACTTTGCTTTTTCGGCTTCTCATCAAAAACTGATTGCGAGAGACTTTTAATATTTTTTGCCGTCTCAAGAAAATCATCCCGTCTTTTTCTTCATGAAGCGATGTAATTTTTTTATCAATGTTGTCGTACATCGCCCTTAAAAGAGAGTGCACTTGTTGGCAATCAGTGCAAACAAAGAACTTTTTCAAGGAATGGTGATATAAATCCCTTGAAGCTCCAATGCAGGCACCATGAAGAGTCCGGTGACAAAAGCCTTTACAGACAACCGACTTAGTTTTACTGTCAGTAGCTGTACAATTAACCATATTGCATTTGAAGAACATAGTTACGTTAGTGGTTTGTGTTTCTAATAATGTAAAGTATAAAAGAAAAATGTGCTTTTATTTTAGAAAAATTTTTACAGAAAATCTTAAAATTGAAGTATTTCGGCAGTAAAAAGTTCCAATGTTAGATTTTGCTGGGACCCTACTCGCAAAACCCGATCTAATGCCTTTTGTCCCATGTCTCTAGCCGTTCTATAAGTAACAGTACTTTTTTATACCTCAGAAGTCCCTATGTATACGTTATATAACACAAAACAAAAATAGCGTCATATATAAAATAAAATTAAACAATAATGGCGTTAAAAATAAATAAATATTTAACAAAACGAAAAAAAGAATATAAAAAAGGAGAATAAATATGTAAAAAAATGAAAACAATAAAATAAGGTAAATTATTAGAAAAGAAAACAACTAATAATATAAAATAAGTAACTTACTATACCATACCAGAAAAAAGAATATTAAAATATGGCAAAATTGGCATGCACATTATCACAACTAAGCTGTAAAATTTATAATAATTTTATATATTAAAATTATTATAAATTTTACAGTTTCACTGCAGTGATGTGGAAGGCGGAAAGAGAGCTCAACTCGCAATTGCTCGCCCTCACCTTTCCTTCCGTCAAGTTTGGATCCATCCGTGTAGAAATGGATGAAGCCATCCAATCCTTCCACAAAACAACCCCGCCAACCCCCTGGAAGTCGAAGGGCTGGTATACTGACGCCCACCAAGAAATACTGCCACCAGCTTCAAGACTGACTACAGTCAAGTCTTCATTGCTGTAAAGAGGTAATAGAAAAGCATTTCAGTTATTTTTAACAAGTACGCATGATCTTTTCTGCAAGCTGCTGTTGCTATAAAACAGCTTGTACACTGCCCTCTACACCCCGCAGATCTTTACCCCTGCTGTCCAAGCCTCCTTTATCAGAACTATATCGTCTCCGATGCTTTCTAAGCGCAGAAGGAGTGCAGCCGAAGCTGCTCTAAAGTGGTGGAGGTTGATCCGAATTCTGCGAAGCACTACTGCTTTCGTTAACTCCACCAGCGTCTTAAAGCATCCTCGTCCAGACCCAAGTCCTCTAGATCTAGATACATCAAGTCATCATCAGTCATTCCCGTTTCATCCAGCATTTTTGCTTCTAATGAGAGCGATCACTATTTTGTTGGGCCCCCTCCAACTTTATGTCCGTTTTATGCACTTTAAGGGTTACAGTGGAGAACCCATAATTAAAGGCGAATTCCTGCTTCTCCAGAAGTGAGATTCCCTATTTATTACGAGGCCCTGGCGATAGTCGTCCTTTTTCTCTTCCAATTTTTTGTCACCTTTCTTGGCTGTTGGCGAGTTCGGATTGCCCAATCTGATCATCTCCAGGATGGTATCAGCGTTCAACGGCTCAGCTGGAATTCAAGCCCAAGCTCGCGACCTGCTTGGGATTTCGTCTTTTGCAAGGACCGGAAGTCTAAACTCTGGCCAAGCTTCCCCTACTCCTGCCATCGCCTTTTTATAAAGGTTGAGAGACCTACCGCCAGCACAGGTCATAAGTTTCACAAATCTCTGGTGCCAACCTTGGTCTCTGCACGAGGGATATGGGCCTGGATTTTCCTTCATGAGTTGAGGAAAGCTGCACTGAAAAAAAAGTCTTAGCAAGATTGACAAAAAAAACATTTGATTCGACAAATTTTTTGTCTCTATACGGTCAACAAAAACTTTGTGAATAACAAAAATAACAAAATTTTACAAAAGCCTTACACTTTAGTCAGTTTGACAATCGGATTTGTCAAAATGAAAAAAAATTTTATTCTTATTGAAAAAGGGTATTTTGTTGAGAGGACAAAGTTAAATTATCATTTTGACAATGATTGTAATCAACTTGACAATTGGAATCGTTGAATAGAAAAAATATTTTAGTCAAATTAAAAACGTCTATGTGTTAAAATGACTAAATAAATTCTCAATCTGACAACTTTTGTTGTCAATTTAGCAAAATACTCTTTTCATCTAAACAAATTAGTATTGTTCAATCAACTAAAGATAGCTTTTCAAATAAACAAAATTTTTGAATTTTTTAATTCATCATATATTTTTTATTTTTACTTATTAATTCTTGTAATACAAAAGTTATTTCAGCATACCCTTTTGAAACTTACTGTATAATGTTGGATATTTTAAATCGAACAAATTAAAGATTTTGAAGCATGTATCAACATTATGTAAAATATTAGTGAATTTAAATTTAATTTCATCAAAATATACAATATCATCAGGGTCAAAAATATTACCAGCAACTATTCTAATTGATTGAATCGCTTCATGATTCAAAGTTTCAAGTTTTTATTGTACTTCTTCTGCAGACACTCCCCTCATTAGGACGGTATTTTGAGAATTTTTTATAAAGTACTTAACTTTAACTCTTTTCTCGTTTTCTAGTTTGAATTTTCCTCCAGTAGGAAAAAGAACTGCATGTATTAAGTACAAAGTTATGATAAATTTTTCGTCTGAAAAATAAGCAAAAAAACAAATGCTTAAAATATTGATATTACACATTAAAATATGTACTCGTATGTTCATTTGTACTTTCACATAAGTTTCTCGAATTTTCAAGTATTCAACATTTCAATATTACTTGAATTCTTGATTGTTTCTATATATAAAACCAACAATTCTTCGCAATATTCTGGGAATTCGTCTACAAAATTATTATCTGGAAAAGCGTTGCAAAAGTCCATGGAAATCTAAATAATACAGAAAACTAAAAACAGAAATTAAGGCAGGAAAAAATATAAATTACAAGTTTATAGTTTTTTGTATTGTCGAAATCAATTATTTCTGCTGTTGATTCAGCATGTTTTATTAATGCTAACCAGTGGCCTGGAGCAACTTTTCAATGCTATTCTAATTTATTCCAGGAACTATTGTCGTTGAAAATTGCTTGAAAATTTTTTTCGTATATCAAAAACCAAACAAAATTTTTTAAAAAAGCAAAAATACATGAATTAAAATGTTTTAAATTTTAAAGTTATTTTTACCTGAAACTGATTATTTTCTGAGAACACTAGCGAAGATTCGCTATGACTATTTTCAGGCTGCTTTTTTGCTGTTGATTTTTGAATAAGTCCAGTGTTTTTCAACAATCTAAGCTGATTATCTGTAGATCGTAAGAAATATGTATATTTCATAACAGAAGAATCATAAAAGAAGTAAATTAATTACAATATTTTTCCAAAATTAAAATTTTCTATTCCTTACTTTTAGTTCCTTAGGAAACAATTTAATAATTTGGTCTGCAAAGACTTTATTGAGAAATATTCACTACGGCATACGTGTATAACAAATAATATTTTATTAATAAAAATATTGCTCTTTTTTCGTAACACCAAATATCCAGATTCTGATTATCTTTAATAATACCAGACGCTATTGATAAACAATTTATTTTTTTTTATTTTTTATAGCTTAACTTTATAATTAGCACTTTTCCAAAAAATTTTTGGAAAAAAAGTGCTTATTAGTTTCACTCTGTCCGTCCGTCCGTCCGTCCGTCCGACCCTTGAAGATAGAAAGCAGAAATTTTGTAGGTACATAAATCTTTACTAGAAACTTATTTCCGTAGAACAAAATTTTTACCTATCTCCCCCCCCTCTAGAAGTTATACTGCCCCAAAACCATAAAAATTACCTTTTTTAATTTATTTGTTGCAATGAAACCATAAGCATTTTCGAAATTTTGCGAATGCAAATCAGCGGCTTACTTCCCCTAGCGCGGTATACTATAGTTAAACTTTACAAAAACAAAATGGCCGTTCAAATTTACCGTTATCTAAAGTCTTTTTTTTTCCAAATTTTTGAATTCGTTTTTTTTCTTGACCCCAGCCTGTAGAAGCCTGAAATTTTAGGGGCTTTTAGACATTAACAAATTGTTCATTTCGTTGGAAGAAAACTTTTTTCCATCCCCACCCCTTCTCAAGTTATCGCCTCTTGAAATTAATAAAATTTGAATTTTTGACACCTTATATTTCTGAAACCGCAAGCTTTTTTATATTTCTATAAACACAAAAAGCTAACGGTAAATTCCATAATATTAAAAAATATAATTATTTTTCTTAACTCACAGAATTAACCCTTAAAAGCGAGCATTATGTTAAAACCACTTTATATTAATTTTTGCTATATTCCAAAGAGTGCATAAATCGTTCATTCTAAATATATGCAATCCTAAAAATAGTTTTGTGTATGAATGACAATAATTTTAATAATTTGATAGGTATACATAGACTGTATTTAAAAGCAGAATTTTCACTTGTTGAAGGGAAAAGTGCTACAATACAAACCATTGGTTTGACTCAACTTTATTTTTTTTATTTTTAATATTCTACCTTTGAAATTCACTTTTATAATTATAAGTTATTGAAAACTCTAATTTTCAAATATTATGCTTCATAAATCAAACGACAAGTGATTTTTTTTTTAAGACTTAAACAAAATGTATAGAAAATAACGGTCCCTTATAAAAGAAATTCTTCGACATGAAGTACTTTTTATAGATGACGCCAATAAATTTTTGACGAACTTATATTGCAAAAATTATGTATGTATAAACATATGTATATTATAAATCAAAAAGTTTTACAAAAGAAAGGGAATAGAAAAAACAAGTTTAGTTTTGTTTTTTCTATTTTGTGTCTCTTAAAAAACTAATTTTTTTATATTAATAATTTTAGTCCAATTTTTTGCAAATTATCGGAATAGAAAAAAATTTTTACAGAGAATTTTGTAAAATGGACAAAATATGTTTTTTAAAAGCATGTAGCTCCAAAAATATATTTGTAATTTGACAAAAATTTTTTGTCGCAATAACGAAAACAGGGCAGTAAATTTGTAAATTGAAACTGACAAAAACATTGTTGAAGCTAAAAAAAATGATCACTTTAAAGAAATTATATTGTCAATTAAACAAAGTTGCTTTGTACGACATCAAGTTCTGTGATGAACAATATAATTTTGTCGTTATGATAAATATTTATTCAAATTGACAATGCAATCTAGATTCGATTGACAAATTTTAGTCTTATTGACAAAAATATTTAACAAATGACTTACAAATTAATTTTTGTCAATTTAACAATGGGTTGTGTGCCATCATCAGTTCAGTGTGCCATCTTCTTGCGCCGGGTTTACCACAGTGACAACAAGATGGTCCTTCAGGATCTCACTGAAAGGCCTCGTAGCAGGTGCGCTCGAGGGTCTGCTCGGTGGTCTTGGCTTTTTAGCTTCTCGAGGTGGTAGCTTTAGCTTCTCCTCTATGGGGCGCTGTCGTTTTGTTGCCCCCCCTACGCTTAATCGCTTGTTCACAATACTTCTGGCCCAGTTGTATGTGCGCCTTTCTTTTTTAGACCTGTCTTTTTCCGGAATCCGGCCGATTCTTTCCAGGTTCCTGAATGCAGAACGCCGTTCCCTATATGCCATTTGCGAGGGCGTTATCGTTGCTGACGTTGTTCTTTTCTTGCATTGGCTAGTATGTGGTACTGTATCTATCGAGCTACTACCAATACTAGGCCTGACTGAGTCACAGCTTTGTGTGCGGTAGTTCGGTCCCGGTTGGGACTCCTCTCGCATCTTGGGTTTTGCATCAGTGCTTTTCGCATTCTTGGTGCTCGCCTGCTGTTTTTGTATTGAACTCGCCTTCAGTTATGTTTCAGCACCGTTTCCTGAAACTGGATTGGCCAAATTTTTTTCCGGCTTTTTATGAGTGCCGGACTTAACCAAGTTTTTAAAATTTCTGCTCTCTATTGTGATACCACGAGTTGCGGAGAAAAGATCCGGAGGGCTCCAGGTATCCGAACGCTCCGTTAGCGAATGGACTATTCGCGTAACAACTTAATCCGGCCCAGGGGAAACGGAAGTGATAGGATATTGGGGAGGGATACGTGCGGGAGAAGGATTTGATTATCTTTTGGCTCCAGCCTCATCTGGGGATGCATCTCGAGACTCCTTGACCCTAATCAGCTCCTATATCGTGGCAAGGTAAATAATCCCGTAGGAGAACTTCAATTCTAACTTCAGTTCTATTTTAACACTAAATACTCATGCGGGACTATTTTTGTAGTTTATTTTATAACTACAACTGCATGTTAATATTTTGAAGATATGCGCGCAACAATTTAGTTTTGATTTTACTGATGCGAAAACTATTTTGCAATTAACATAAAATAATCCGGGATTTAGAGGATTTATTAAAATAATTTCCTTCAAAAAAATTATATTACTTCAATAAAAAATTTAAATTTATATTTCTTTGAATTGGAAAATGAAAAGTTCAGGGAAGAAGGAAACTTTTAAAAACACGACAATCTGTTACAACTCTCACAACAAGAAAAAAATTATTTTTATGCTATTGTCAAATGTGGAGTTTTCGAGCTACGTTCATTCTGTGGTCTAAGTTAATAAAATAACAGCTTTAAAAAATTAATAACAGGATAATGCAAACAAAAAAATATACTTTCGAACACAAAAATAGTCAAGTTAAGGTTAAAGAAAATTATATCATGATAAGATATTTTATTTAAAAATATAATTTAAATAAATTAGAAATAATATGGTTTAAGTCGTTATTTTAATTTCTTAAGAGTTTTGTTATTCTTAAGACCATTCTCTTTTTGCCTGATTAATTTAAATATGTAAAAGCAGCTTAAACGTAATAAAATAACAAAAAATTTATTTATTTTAGTAGTAACAAAAAACTATCAAAACTAAAAATATATGGTACTATACAAGTGAAAAATTTCATAAATATATTTACAAATACACAAGGTCATTCAAAAATATTGCAATGTATAAAAATGAACTAAAATGAACTAAAATTGTATAAGTTTTTAGTGAAGGTGCGCATAACTTTAAAAATAATTCAATTTTAACCTTAATAAAAAATTATTTAGGTTACAATGTTAAAATTTCACACAAATTGGTACTTATATAACGAGTTCATGCTGCAGTGTTAGAATTTTATCTAAACAAGTTTAAACCAAAGTTTTGTGTGCGACATACTCACCAATTTTTCTTTTTCTATTCTCATCAAACGATGACGATTTCGCTAGGCAATATGGTAGCTGCATTTTGTGACTAAAAGTTGAATTTGCATGATAATTGATACTTGTCCTAAGCGATTCGTCTAACATATATAACTATGTATATTCGTCATATTTGTATAAATAATAATGTGCTAAATATATATATATATATATTTTCCAAATTATTATTATTTTTATATTTGATTGTTTTTGTTTGTTTTGTAAAAATAAATTTTTTTATTGATGCCAAAAAAATCCATATTGATGCGTCCATATACAAAGTATTGGAGGTTTTACTGTATCTCCTCCCGTTTTATATACAAAGGTATCTCTTTAAAGACCACCTCTACATTCCGTAGGTTAAACACTATTTTCAGTCATTTACATTTTATTGCATATTAAAGAACACCTCATACTTAGACAAATTAAAACAAATATTATTTTGTTTTTATCTTCTCCCGTTTGTTTTGTTTTTATTTTCTTTCGTATTCTGAAAGTACTGTTTTCCCCTAAATTAAATAAAAACGAGAAAAAATAGAGTTGACCTTGTCAACTCTTTGATACCCGCTATGCTATGTGCGAATAAATGTGCCATAACTGACTATGGGACAGACTGTGACTTTAAGTTGCCGTATCATCATATTAATTTATGCAAAATTTCAGTACTGTGTTTTTCAAAATACTGTGTGTGCCAAACTACTATTGAAGTTGTATGGCAGCTTCCAGAACGAGCCAAGCAATTTCAACGACTTTTATCAAACACATTGGCCCTACTAATATAGTCGTTTGTGTGAAATTTCAATACCACAGCTTTTATAGTTTCTGAGATATTGTTAAATAAATTTTGAAGTTGTATGGCAGCTATCCGAATCAGTGTCCCGATCATGTCCAATTTAAATAAGGTTCTGGTACTTACTACAATAAATCATTTGCGAAATTGAAATTTGGTGAACTTAGCTCAATTAGTTTTTGAGTTATCGTTGGGACGGGCGGACGGACGGACGGACAGACAGACAGACAAAGCTAAATCGACTCAGGATTCGACACTGATCAAAAACATACACTTGAGTCTATATCTAAGACCGTTATTTCTTAGCGTTACAAACGGTAAGACAAATTTAGTATACCAGAATACGTTATAACAAGTGACAGAATACGTGTAATTCAATATGGATGGCGTATACCTTAATAAATGTCATGCTTTAAGTTTTTGTTTAAGTATTTTAATAATATTTCTTTCTAATTGAAAGCAAATTTTGAAGTTTTCTGCTATAAATTGTATAGTTGAAAACTACATTTTTTAAAATATCAAGCCTACACATTCTATTTTTGTTTAAAAAAGTGTATTGAAAAAATACAAATAGTGCAGCGGTTACAGTTGCATTAAAACATTTTTAGTAATTTAAAAATTTGGACGTCTTCTTATTTACATATAAATATATAAAAAAAAAAACTGATGTGTTCAGCACATAACCGACCGCATTGTGTATTGTCTAGTTGAGTGAAAGTGTTGCAGAATATTAACAAAATGTCTGTTAAGTACTTCTTTCCAATTTTAAGGACATTTGTAAGCTTATAGTTAACATATCTAGAAAAATGTAAATTTGGCTCTTAGTACAGTTTCGTTTTGTGCTATCCGAATTCCTTGAAATGCCCACCAGTTAGTTTTGGTAATGTCCAGAACTCAAATATCAAATTTCATGAAATCCCATCAATTCGTTCCGTAGATATGGTGAAAAATGTAAAATCGGCCCGCAAATCAGTTTTCGAGCCCTGATCTTTCCAACAAATTTATATGTTCACGGCTTTAATATGAGGAATTCATATATTAAATTTCAATGAAATCGGTTGATTATTTCTCTTTATATACACAAAAGTGTATGTTTGGCCCGTAGTGAACGTCTAGTTGCCGATGCCTGATCTTTCCAAAAAATTTACATGTTCATTTACATGTTCAGGAATTTTCGCGGACGATCGAGCAAAGCTCATATATGAAATTTCAAGTAAATCGGTGAAATATTTTCTTCGAAATGGTGAAAAATGTGAAATCGGCCCGCAAATCAGTTTTCGAGCCCTGATCTTTCCAAAAAATTTATATGTTCATTGTATTGATACGAGAAATTCATATATTAAATTTCAATGAAATCGGTTGGTTATTTCTCTTTTTATACACAAAAATGAATATTTGGCCCGTAGTAAACGCCTAGTTGCCGATGCCTGATTTCTTCCAAAACATAGAAATTTTCGCGGACGATCGAGCAAAGCTTATATATAAAATTTCAAGTAAATCGGTTGAATATTTTCTTCTAAATGTTCAAAAATGTAAAGCAGGCCCGCTAAAATGTGCCGTTCCCGAGGCCTGATATATCCCAAAAGTTGATCAATCTGTGCCATGGTGGAAATAAACTTACATATAAAATTTCATCAAAATCGGTTCAACAGGACTTGAGATACACGCGTGCACACACAGACCAACAGACCGACAGACCGACAGACCGACGGACCGACAGGTTGCTAAAAATAGTTTACTTACACTTCCCTACTATGGAGAAGTGCATTCCCACCGAAAACTCGATATGCAAAATTGGTTGCCATCACATAACCTACCTATTGTTTACACAATACGGTCGGTAATAAATCATGTCAAAGAATGAAAACTTTGTGTTTTAATTTACACTTATAAAAATACAAAAGAATTTTACAAAAATATATAATTTTATAATAATATTTATACAATAATAAAAATTTTTTTATTTTTTATAAATTGGCATAAATTTTCAAAGATATGATGAAATGCAAAAAAAATTTTTCTGAAATTGGACCCCCTCTATATGGTGACCATTTCTCTTCCGCCCTTGACCCGTCAACTTGTGGAGGCTCTACTGATATAGCATTGTTACGCACTAATAACAAACAAATAGAAAAAGTTTGATATTTTATTTTTTGCTCTGATTTGCGGAAACAAAAAAAAATTATTTGAAAATTTTCGATCTACATATATGGATAATCTATGTCAATACATCATCTTCAATATAAACCTCCCCGCCCCCCCCCCCCCTGGTGCTTTTAGCCCACTCTCGCTTTTGTCGTTGTATTGTGAACTCAAATATAATTTCAACATGAGAAATTCATTTTCTGTAAAATCATTAAGACTTAAAAAATTAGCACAATTTATTCTGGATCTTTCTAGATAGTTTTTGATCAGCAAAAATATTAAACAAAACCATATTCAAAAATTAATTTCAACAAATTTACTACACCTGTCTGCTTAATCTCATACTGGCAATTATATCAATATTTTTTAAGATCATCAAGCTTATTTAAGGTTTCCTTCAATATGAAAGTTCGCTATGCTTAATATTTAAATTGCTTATGCCTCGAGAAATTAACTTCTAATTTATGGCAAAAGAAATTATGAAATTTTTTCCAAATATTAAATCAACCAGACCATTTAATAGGAAACCTAGAATTAAATTTTTACGTACCCACAAAATATCGTAAAGCAAAAAAAATTAAATATAGTAGAAAAAAAGTGAATTAATGTTTAATTGATTTACATGACCTAAGGTTCTAACATTTGAGTAAACAAAAAATTTTTTCCTTTAAAGATTTCTATGTATATGGAATGAAAGCTAAAACAATCTATGAAAATGGAAAGCCTTTTTCTTTTCCTCTGCTATTTAATTCTAGAATTAAAAATAACTTTAAGCAAAAAATGAATAGAAAAAAATAAAAAAAATCAAAATTCAACAAAAAAAATATGTTGAAGAGGTATGAAGGTTTTTGAGGAATAAAAAAAATTATGAAACTAAAAACTAATACTTGTAAAATCTGAAATTAATTTTATGCAAAATTTTCTGATTATAAATGACCATTTTTGCTTCCCACTAGCCTTTTTATTTATTTGGAACTAACTGGACTATTGATCTTCATGAAGAATAACTAGGCTTTATAATACATTTATAAAGCATGTCATTTTATATGCCGCGTTACTTCTATTTAATGTGCGAGGGGCATGACATCACTGGCCTTGATTCAATAGCTAATTCTATTGGTGAAAGTCAACTTTTGTCCTTTTGTAAAAAATATATCAAATTCCTTGCTTCTAAAAAGAAGACATTTTTTCTCTTTATTGTTTAAGAGTTTAATTCTAACGAGATCAGCTATATTGCTATGGTTATTTGTTACTTATATAAGGTTCGGTGCATTGTATGTTGAAGTAGCTTATTTCATTGAAATTTTTAGAAGAATATTTTCTTATAGGCAGAATTTCTATGTAACATTGAATATTATCCTCTTCACTGGCGCAGTAGGTGCTGGATACTACCTGAAGAAAAAAAAGATGTACCTTTTTGTTCAAACCCAAGAGTCAATAAAGGAAGATGCACCTGTATAAATTAGAAATTCTAATGACCAAGTAAGTCTTCTGGCAAATTATTTTAGAAAGAGTCTAAGTTTTGAAGTTCTCATTTAAAATTTTGTAATCTGTGTTAGCTTTAATGACACCAAAGTTTCTATGATCTTGTTTTGTTTGGTCTGGCCCGTTTCAATTATGTGGAAACATTCACTATTTGAGAGTTACTGTCTGCTTGTTAAATCAAATTAATGTCTAATTTGTTAGTTAAAGAAGTTCTTAGTTCTTATTTGATTTGTCGGTTCCTCCTTGTGTTAGCAGAAGTTATATCCATTGATTCTAGATATGGTGACGGTTAACGTTGAAAAGAGTTTCGTTTAAATTATTGTGAGTTCAATTGAGGGATTTGATTTTAGAACTAAGATCTTGGTGGCTTTGTTCTAGGCTGTGTGTAGTAAAATCTGAAAAAAATTGGAGCTTGCTTTGAATTTTGGGTTCTTAGAGGGATTCTTTAAATGAAGGTTTAAAAGATGGATTTTGCCTTAATGTAGACGTAAAACTTTTTTACTTTTTCACTCCTAGAAGGAGTATAGGGCTAGTGCATGATATCATAGATTCATGCCGTAGTTTCATTATGTCATAGAGTTTTAACTAGGTAGGTGACTAGCTCGCAGTAGTTTTTTTATATTAAATATTGAAGACATATTAATATTTATTGTTTGTTTTCTTAGATTTTTTTTAATATCGAATATTATGAATATATGAAAATTACTTGAATACCATATTTATTAGTATTGTATATTAAGTTATAATAATATTGAATACAATTTTTATAGTGACCTGACCGGGGTTTGAACCCGAAACACTTCGGTTAAAAAACGGGTGCCATAACTAGTGCACCAATGGTCAGGCGTAGGACTTGCTTTAGAATAAATATATCTTATTTCCTAAAACAAAATGAAGAGGGCTCTACTAAGATGTCTAATTTCAAGTCCGAATTGAAGAACCTAGGGATTTCTCCGTACCGATGTGGGTTAAGATTTTCAAATGATATTTAAATTTTTTATTTTTATAGGCTTTTTCCTTGAATTAAGTAACTAATTTTGTTTATTAATTGTTTATAACGTTTATGTAACTAATTTTATTGTTATATATCTTAATAATAAATAAAAATGAATATATATTAAGAATATCTTAATAAAGAATGCACCAGAATAAGGTAAGCACTTAAAGAATAGTATCGTTATTAATATTGTATGTTACTATGGTTGATTTTTGTTGTTAACGCTCTTTTGACAGTAGTTTACACTGGCAAAATTTAGCGCAACACTGTTTTTTATTTCGGTCTTTTGTGATTGTGGAGTATTTTTTCCATCATTTTGAATAAGAATGATGTGAGACTAATTGGAAATTACCTGCGGAACAAATTCTTTCTCCCTATTATTTGGTTATTTCTGGCAACATTTATATGACATGTATAAGAAAAATTGCACCAATGGTCAGGCGTAGAACTTGCTTTAGAATAAATGCGTGTTGTCCCTTAATACAAAACGAAGAGGCCTCTGCTAAGATGTCTGTTTTCGAGTCCGAATTGAAGAACCTAGGGATTTCTCCGTACCGGTGTGGGTTAAGGTTTTCATATAATATGTAAATTTTATATTTGTATAGGCTTTTTCCTTGAATTAAGTAACAAGTTTTATTTATTAATTGTTTATAACGTTCATGTAACTCATTTACTTGTTATATATCTTAATAATGAATAAAAATGAAAATGAACTCGCAAAATTTAGCACAACACTGTTTGTTATTTCGGTTTTATGTGATTGTCCAGTTTTTTTGCATCATCTTGAATAAGAATAATGTGAGACTAATTGGAAATTACCTGCGGACCGAATTCTTTTTTTAGCATTCTAATGAGAAAGGGCAAAACGTGTTAAAAGCCCCTCTGCTGAAGCAGTGAAGATGCCTAAAACATTCCCAGCGCCTTGAATTTCCAATTTTCTTCTACATAAATTGTTCAGTACATATAAGAACTGCCCCGTCTTAATCATCAAGATTCGGCTTTATGCCGATTTTCGGGACATCGTCTGTTCTTTTCGCCATCAGTTTTAGGCCTTTACATGTCCATCACTTTTAGGCCTTTAGGTATCCGTCACCAATATGACAGATACCTACGTTAAACGGATAACGGGTATCTGAGAACTCTGCAACTTTTGCTTGACGACCGCTCTAGAAAGACGATCTTGTCCGGGTTCTAGAAAGGTGATCTTGTCCGGGTTAAAAACAGGTATGGGTTTTACGTCGCATCCATTAAAAGGTACATATACTCGAAAGCGGTGCGCCCAATATGCAAAGTATGCATTTGCTAAAAAAAAATTTATATCAATTTACAGTAAAATTAAGTTGATAATGTGCCTATATATAAACATAATTTTTTATTCATAATAATGTAAAAAATGTACATGAAAAAAAGTCAGTTACGCAAAACACTATATATTTAAAACACTATATATCTACATATATTTTCCAATATACAAAAAAAATGTTTATAAAATTGAAATTTTACATACATTTGATTACTCTACGCACTACTCTAACATTTTTATTTATTATATAAATACACTAAACACTTTTTTGAATGATATGAATCATCAGAATTACAATTATTAATTATTCCTTTTAAATTATATTTTCAACCTGACACTACAGTTACTTCCCATATCTTGAGTTAACTTACGCTATGAGAAAAAAAGGCTGTTCACTTAAAAATATTTGACTTCACTTAAAAATAATTGCTTTCAGTACCATATAAAATGTTGAAGGTGAAGGTTGTGTTTGTTCTTTTTCCGCTTTTCTGTATGTATTTTAAGAATATTAAAATAATTATAAATGAAAATATTAATATATTTAATTGATTTTTTACATATATTTTTAGAACTTTACCTACATATAATAAGTGTGAATTTATTTTAATACTTCTTCTCAAAAAACAGCCACTTCGATTTAAAAAACCCATATAAAATAAGGTCGTGCTTTCAAGTTTCTCCCTTAGTATTGGGACTTGTTAGATATAAAGAAATTACTCCAAAATTAAAATAACCTGAGCGACTTTTTGAAATTTCAAGAACAAAGTTTATCATAAGCTCATGTAGGTAAAAAATATAATATAATGAAAAATATTAAAAACTTATACATAACCCGCTTAGTTTTTTAACCATAAATTTTATGTATTATTATGTATAAAATACTTCCAAAAATCGCACTATTACCTCCAAGTGGTGGTCTCGCGGCGAATCCCTTGCAAGATGGAACACCATATGCTGATGACTGCGTGGCTAAGGGGGGCTTAGTCGTTAATATGCGAACTCTGGATACGAGGCGCCATCCAGTTTAAATTAGCCTTCCCATGGTATGCCGGGCTCTGCCATGGTTGACCGTATTTCTCGAGCTACTCGTGGGACCACAATGAACAAAGAAACAAAAAGCAACAACAACGATAACAGTTGCGACCACGACAATAACTTCAGCAAGGACAAAAGAGAGAACAAAAACAACAAGGACAAGAGCGAGGTGGCCGGTACTGCCATGATCGATGCTCCAGGGTCTTCGGAACCAGAGCTTCTTACACCGGTGGAAGATGGAACAGCGGCTCCAGCGGAAACGGGTAAGCAGGATCCTATGGGACCTTTTATTCAGCAAGCCGAAGAGGAAATGAAAAGATTGAAGATCAGTGGAAAGAAACATCATTTCTCTGGTGTCTCCAAAAGACTTATCGCGGCGTACATCAGGGAAGGTATGTCTCCAGAAGAAACCCGCGAACACAAAAAAAAAGGCTGAAAAGCTCAGGGCCTGCGAAACGGTTGCACCAATCAACCATCCCCAGAAGAGGGAAAGGTCAGAGAGTAACACTCCTGACGCAGGACCTTCAAAGAGAGCAATGCTGAGAAAGAGGTCCCTGGGAACATTTATCAACAGAGCCCAAAAAAGACCTCTTACCGGGATGCACTGGGGCAAATCAAAGTAGCTATTGCGCATGGTTTGCACCCCAATGAGAGGCTATCCGACGTCCAGATGGGGAAAATAAAAGTAGCTATCATGGACGAAATGGACAAGGTTCGCATCTCCAGTTTACTGCGGCGTGGCAAAGGGACTGATGAATATCCGTCACATGCAGCAACAGGGACACCAGGGATTGGATTACCAGTATCTGCAGCAGATTACACCTTGGGACGGCTGTAACATAGCTGTGCTAACAACGTTTCCAGACAGCATATCTGTGTTACCTATGTCCCAAAGGACGAAACAACCGAGCTCTTGGAGGGTGCTCCGTATGGATAGAGAAAAGAACGAGGAGTGCTCCATCATCTTCTCCGTAGACGACTCCGGTTTGGAGGATCTACGGAAAGCGAAGCTCCGTCTTTTTCTTATCTTCTTCCGAATAACGGTCAGTGTGAAAGCGAGAAAGTCACTACAGTGCCTGGCACAGAAATAACGAGCTGTTCAGGGGAACCTGAAACGGCTCCAAAGGCGGCAGCTGGCGCAGAAAGAGCCTCCACCTCAAAGGAGAGTGCCGGGCCGAAAAAGGAAAAACTCGCTGACGCGCTAGTCAAGAAAGCCAAAAGGAGAAGCGGGTCCCATGTGGAGCCTTTGTCTAAAGGGCTAAAGCCCATAGACAGGAGCCGAAAGAAATGATATGGCTGTGAGGTGCATCCCAATAAATCTACAGCAAGCCAGGCCACCTACGGATGTTCTGGCTCATAGATTTGTGAAGGATCACCTAAACGTCGTCCTTATCCAAGAGCCTTTCATAGTGAAGGGGCTAACGGGTGAGATATTGTATGATCATTCCACGCAGGCAGACAGGCGAGCCTAGCCCGCACAGCGAAGGAAGGCAGACCACAGAAAATCATCAGTTGCACAAAGTTATCCCCAGATTTCCTCCGCGCCAATCCATCGGCAACCTCGTTGCCCGCATATCCACTGTGGGCTGCACCAAAATAAGTGTCACTCCGTTTACCGATGCCAATTCCACAAGTGCAGTAAGGCAGCTCCAGACAAGCCTGGATGTAAGGCCGACTGAAGCGCCAACAATGCCGCCCTGATGTCTGAGAACAAATAAATGGTAAGATTCCTATACCCCCTTTCTAAACTGACTCTCAGACACATTCCCTTTGAATGTATTTCGGCCTGAAACACTGCAATATGGGTCCATTCTCACATATGTATATACGCGCGTCCAGGCGGACACCGCACACACCCAGACCCACACCAGACTCCGTTTAGGCTCCGTCCGCATATCACACGCTTGAATCCGACTCAAGTATCGGGCCGCCCCGCTCCCATAGATAGTCATCGGGAGGGCTGCTGTAGCCCTATCTATGACTATCTATGTCGGTATTCCAGGAGAGACGATCGTCTAGGGTTACCCCCAAGTACCTCACCTCCCTAAAGTAACCAATACGTTCACCAAAGAGAATTGGGCTCGTTAATTTATCCCTGCAGAACGTCTGGTGAAGGCAACCAAAGTGCTTTTGCAGGGATTTACATTAATTATCTGCACCACCCTTCCACAGCACGTAAATTTTGCTGCAGAAGGTCTGAAATAGTGCCCTCAAATGTACCACGTATGACGAAAGCCACATCGTCGGGGTAGCCTCAGACATGCGGCCCAGAGCCCCTGAGCGCAGCAATTAGATCATCCACCACGATGGATCCACCCCTTTGCAGCGGAAATGAAAAAAGTGTCGTCAGCTATGGTGGACCTAATGATCCTATCCCGTAACATCCGACCAATCCACCCCTGTCAACATGGGCAGGGATGAGAAGGGACGGGTTCACGCTATTGCGAATTTTTTCACAGGCCATTGCCCGGTTAGATATCACCTGCATAGTACACGTGCTCTGCGCTTATTTTGGACAAGGTTTCTTAAGTGTTCGAGAACTGCTGTCTAACTCCCTTAGGGATATCTCCGGTTTCATACTTGGAACGGGGTATTGTAGGAGGGACGTGGAGAGGCTACAATAAGTCGCGAATGGCTGCGGTGGCCCGGGGGATACTCCTGCCCCACTCGGTTCCCTTGAAAAATCTACAATCTACAATGTATAAAATACAAAATTTCACTTGTAAGTTTAAAATTACGAATAAAACTTACAATGATTTATTTTTCTTTTAAAAATATAAAATTTCGAAATGTACAATCATTTAAGTACATCAGTAAATAAATTTTTACTTTTCTTATTTTAAAATAAGCTTTGAAAAAGTTCGTTTATTGATATTGTTTTTTTTAGAACCGTTTATAGTTTAGTTTCACTTTTACCAAAAAGTGAGTTTTTGGTTGTGAAAACCAAAAAATTAAGTTTAAATGATTGAAATAAATCTGATCATAGCTATTTAAAATATATTTAATTAAATGAATTTGTTGTTGAATTTATAAAACAAAAAACTAAGTTTAGTGTCAGACTTTAATTGGAAGTTTAGTTTCAGATTTTGATCGGCGCCCCAAGCGGACTGGAAACTGCTTTGGGCGCCGAATAAATTAGAATGGAGCCTACATATACTCCTAAAAAGGAGCTCCAATGCCTTTTATTCTGGAGAGGCATTAGCGATAGTATTCTGATTAGAGTCCTAGCAAATTCTGACATTTATATTTTTTAGCCTCCAAACAACTCTACAACCGTTTTTCAGAAAAAAAATCAAAACGGCAAAAGGTATCTTTTAGGTATTTTCTTTTGCCAAAATTAAAACAGGATTTTTTCCTATCAATTCCGTTCACCCTTTTTTGAGAAAGTGCCCACTTAATGGAGCTGGAATATATTGACTATTCAAAATAATTTAATATTAGTAAAATACATTGAAGTATATTTTGAGAATACACATACATATATGTAGTATTCACATATGTATTTATATAATTTTTGTTTTAATTGATAAATTAATTTTGTCCGTTCCAAAAATAAGTTGAGAATAGGTGTGTGTAGATACGTGCAATTTGAACAATTGTAGTACAACCACACATTACTAGTTGCAATTAGAAATTAAACATTATTTTTTTTTTAGGGGGAGTTTCATTACCCAGATCCAGATTATTGGTCGAACCGAGAATTGGGGATTCCTGATGACAAGTAGTAAACACAGTTAAAACTTATTTGGTAAAGAGTTCCACTTATAGTGGAATCGTTAAAATTTTTCAATGTAGTAAAAAATTGAAAATAAATTGCAATATCAAAAGTTTGTAATAATTTATTTCTAAACTTATTTGGTGGCCTACTACGTAGTGCTATTTCGCTAAACGATTTCCGCATTTTAAATTTCGACGCTATGTAAATCGAATATATTTAATAGTTATAAGTATTAATTACAAAACTTCAGTTAAATGCAACACTTACATTAACACTTACATTTTTTAGTTTTATTTTTTCAAAAACTTAGACTTCTACAATAAGATTTGTAAAGAAAATGGCAAGTGAATGAAAAGTATGCGAAAGTAACATTCTGTAGTACGCATATTTGCGACGTTCGATTTGCATAGGGTCAAAATTTAACATGCAAGAATTGTTTAGCGAAAGTCTACATAGTAGGCCACCTGCATAAGTCTTTTGCTATCCATATTTTCTTACAAATTTAACAATAAACGTCTCCTTAATATTATACATACAATTAAATGTATAACTATTTTAAAATAATTCAAATATTTACTTTGAGAAAACCGTCAGAAATGTCAAAAACAAAAGATTTTAGAAAATGCTGCCAGTTTAAATTTTTTACGATGCTACGATGCACACTGCTACAACAGAATTGCAAACATTTCGTATGATAGTCACTTAATGCTCTTAGCTATAACAGAAAATCAAGATTCCGCACTGAAAATCCGATTTAAATAACTATAATTCTAGTAAATTGAAAATTTTATAATAGAAAAAAAGGTAATTAATAAAAAATAACTAATAAATAAAATATGTTGATGTTCCAAAAAACAGATAAAACTGGAAAATAGTACTTATTAAGAAAAGCGAATACAAAAGAAGCAAAGATGTTTCCTGAAATAAAAAAAGTATTACGCGAACCAAATGTAAATAGGATTAGGATCCAGCACATCGAGGTTATCAAATAGCAATAAGAATAAATACCAAATCACGCAAACACATTGTCATAATAACAGATTCACAAGATATACGTAAGTATGTATTGCATTCTGTTATTTTTTAGAAAAGACCCACGAGATAAATGTACCACAAAATAACAATTACCAACAAGAGATTCAGGAAAAGGCTAGTATTTTTCAACTAGAAAAGGCTAGTTGAATTTAACAATGAAAGTAGGACCTCAAATCCAACATAAGAAAATTAACATTTCACGAATTTCTACGAACAAAACTTAAAATTTTTAAATATAAGTAAGGTTTACGAAATAATAATTAACTACAAAATTAACAATATTTCAAAAAATAAGTATGTAGTTCTTGAAAATCAACACAACGCAGAATCTACAACGCAATGTCTAATAAAAGATTATATATACGTAGCTAACTTCCAGAATATAAAAAAAAAGATTGTAGAACAACAGTTTGTTTTGTGTATTAAGCTCGGAATGTCTTCCAAGAAGCCAATACATGTTTCTCAATTTGATGTTCAGCTTAGTTTTCTTTTTAGGACTTTTCCAAAAAAATTTTTGAAAAAAGTGCTTATTAGTTTCACTCTGTCCGTCCGTCCGTCCGTCCGTCCGTCCGTCCGTCCGTCCGTCCGTCCGTCTGTCCGTGTGTCTGTTTACAAAACTTCTACACCCTTGAAGATAGAAAGCTAAAATTTTATATATGCATAGATCTTTACTAGAAACTTATTTTCGTAGAACAAAATTTTTACCTATCTCCCCCCCTCTAGAAGTTATACCCCCCCAAAACCCTAAAAATGGCCTTTTTTAAATATTTGTTGCAATGAAACCATAAGCATTTTTGAAATTTTGCAAACGCAGAAAGGCAGTGGCTTGCTTCCCCTAGCGTGATATACTATAGTTAAACTTTAGAAAAACAAAATGGCCGTTCAAATTTACCGTTATCTAAAGTCCTTTTTTTCCAAATTTTTGATGTCGGTTTTCTAGATCCTATATTCTAGAACTTTGAAATTTTAGGGCTTTTAGACATTAACAAATAGTTCATTTCGTTAGAAGAAATTTTTTTTCCATCTCCACCCCCTCTCAAGTTATCACCTCTTGAAATTTGTAAAATTTGAATTTTTGACACCTTATATTTCCGAAACCGCAAGCCTTTCCAAATTTTTATAAACTCAAAAAGCTAACGGTAAATTCCATGACACTAAAAAATATAATTATTTTTCTTAACTCACACAATTAACCCTTAAAATCGAGCATTATGTTAACCCCTTTTTATGTTAATTTTTGCTTTATTTCAAAGACTGCATATATGCGTCATCCTAAATATATGCAATCCTAGAAATAGTTTTGTATATGAATGAAAATAATTTTTATAGTGTGATAGGTATACATAGACTGTATTTAAAAGCAGAATTTTCACTTGTTAAAGGGAAAAGTGCTACAATACAAACCATTGGTTTGACCCAACTTTATTTTTTAACAATTTGATGTTCAGTTTAGTTTTCTTTTTTTTAACATGCTCTTTTCATTTTAATTTAGCATCCAATATCATACGAAGGTATTTAATTTCGTTGGCGTACGGAATTGTTGCTCCATAAGTAAGATACAAAAAGTATCGCCTCTTCAGTTGGTCTAGTTTACATGCACTGATCTAGCTTCGTTGAGTTTGAAATTCTATTTTTTTATCTGAGTAGACACTTCGTTCAATGAGACTTGCAATTTATTCGTAACTTCTTCAACAGTTTGACAGGTCGCTAATATTGCCATATCGTCTGCAAAAGTTGCTAAGAAAGTTTCGTCACTTTGCGGGATATCTCTGGTGTAAAGCAAGTACAAAAGAGGTCCCAGTACACTTCCATGAGCTGGTGTGCCTCAAATTTTTAAAGATGGTACTCCTCCTCAAATTTTACCCTGAACATTCTTGCAGAAAGGTAGGACTTCAATATTTTTGGAAATGGCTCTGGCAGACACTCTTTTATTTTGAAATTGAAGCCCCTGTGCCAAACCCTGTCGAACACCTGGGCCACGTCCAAAAAGACGATTGGAGAGTGGTCAGAGTTTAAGTCTTAACTTTCGATTATATATGTATAATTGTCTGAAATTTTTTCAATAGGTCTCGAATTCTGTTTTTATATGTTGGCCAATAAATTGGCTTTCTGCTTAAGTTAAAATTACAGCCGTCAATAAGAAATCACTAATTTCTTATTTTTAAGGTTGTCTTTGATCGAAGCAATTTGCATTTTTTGTTTTTTAACACTAAACTATTCTTGATGCTTAATATTACTTTTAATAAAGATTGAAGAGCCGCCTTAAGCTTTATTATCAGGATGTATTACCCCGTAGCACTTATAACCACTTATTTTTAAGTTATTTTCTTTGGTAAAATTTGTTTATGTAACTAAGAAAGCGTCAATTTTTTCTCTGTTAAGAAAGATTTCAAGATCCTGAATATGTTGCAGAAGATCATCAGCTTTTCATGTTATAATTCTAAGAGTTTGTGACATCTTTTATTCAGTCTTGAGTTTATTTTACTTTCTAGTCTGGCCAATCTATAATTGAATTGTTTTCCAGCAATTTTTTGATCGTCAAGTTTTTTTAGTATAAGCTCTAGAATCTCATCTGCTGTAGGTTTTGCAGCGTAGGTCTTTTTCGTCAATTTTGCTGTTGGAACTGCCTTCTTCTCAATTATTTTGGATGTCAAAGGCGGCCCTACACTTTTTTCTTGACCCTGAGTCACTAATAGAACCCTTGCTCCTACGTTCCCTCCCAACATAGCATCCCCTATAATTGTTTCGACGTTTATTGCAAGCAGAAGTGAAATGATTTGACCCACATTTTACGCATCTAGGATCTTTATTATAGTATGACTTGGTATGGGAATTCCTGGTATCTTGTACACTGTATAGCTTTTGTTTTTTTTCTTACTGGTTCAATTTTGACTCTTAGAAATAGAATAGATTTGATGTTATATAATTTTTCAGTGCTTTTATTCTTATCAAATGTTGGCATAAACAAGGATAATTTTTCATTGTGGACGACGATGTCTCCTCTATCATTTAATGACCTTTCTTTTTTTATTGTATTGGTGGCATCTTTTATTTCGAAGTCTTGCTGTAGGAGATCGTTGATGATGTCAGCTTTTTGGTTTTGATGTCAGCCTACTACGTAGTGCCACTTACGTTAAACGATTCACGCACTTTAAATTTTAACACTATGTAAATCGAATATCGCGAATTTTCGTATGTGAAAGTAACAAAAGTTGTACTACTTTCGCATACTTTTCATTCACTTGCCATTTTGTATACGAATATTATTGCGAAAATCTAAGTTTTTGAAAAAATAAAAATAAACAATGGAAGTGTTATTTTTATTTTGCTTTATAAAATTAAAAAAACTTACATTTCAAATTTACTGCAATCAACTAACTTTTTGTAATTAATAGTTATAGGTCACTTAATATCAAAAAAATTAAACTTAAATCTTAACATTTAAATCTTAACCTGCATAAAAATCTTTTGCATATTTCTTTAAAAAATTAACAAGCGCCTCCTTAATATTATACATACATTAAAATGTATGACTTTTTTGAATTATTTTCAAGTGCTTACTTTAAAAAAACTCTCAGAAATGTCAAAAACAAAAAAATTTTACAAAATTCTGCCAGCTTAAATTTTTAACGATGCGGTTTTGTTACATAGTACCAAACCACTTGCGAATTGCAAATCAACTTACGCAAATTTACGACTTTCGTATTTTTACATAGTAGACCACCTGCATTTTCATCCTTCATTTCGTTGATGTTTTACCTCATAATAGCAATTATTTCTTCCATTGACATTATTTTCTGTCGAAGTTTTTCATTTTCCTCTTCTAGAGTTCTAGACTTTTCTGAATAGCCAGGATCCAAGTTGGATGTTGAAGAACTAATTGTGTTAATCCTCTTTTCAGCCTCGTGTGTGGTGTTTCTGGCTGATTCCGATAAACGTTTGTAACTTGCAGAGGATGTATCGTTCGATAATATTTTAGGCAGAGTTCTCGGTGTTAATTTACTCCTACAGAAAAGCAATGCTTGAGTGGATCAATGAATAGAATGGATTTTCAAGATTAACTGGTCTGCCACAAGGGTTATTAATCCTTTTGTTTTCGATATTGCATGTGTTATTGGGGCTATCAACAATTGGAACAGACGCTCCGATTTAAGCCTTGACACTATCTCCCCTTAACCACCAATCTCGTTTGCTAGCTGATTCGAATTACAGCATCTGGGTTTGAACCAGATGTTTCACAGCGTAACAGAAGGTTAAATGTGGCGCTGAGCAGCTTAGGCTAAATTGTAGTGACAGGAAACCCAACAGCTGTATTATGCAATACTACCCCATTAAACCTCCAAAAAAAAAAAGTTTTAATCTACAAGTTATACGAAATTATATTGGACTTGTTAATATATTATTGGAATTCCATTTGTTTTAATCTACATGTTATAAGAAATTATGTTAAATTTGCTTATATATGTACATTTTATTTAAATTACATTTGCTCTAATTTCCATGTTTTGAGAAAGTATATTGGATCTAATGCTATATATTTGAAGTTTTGGTGACATAATATGTATTGCATTTGTTGGTATTTTATTGAGATTGTATCATTGCTTTAATCTAAATATTTTTCGAGTGCACTAAGTCCACGAGATACGACATCTTCTAATACGACATTTCGAGTTACGACATGATATAAATTTGGATCATTTTTATTCGGCTTACGACATTGTTCCTAATACGACATTGAAAATTTAAAAAAAAATTGTTTTTTTTTTTGACAGATTTTACTGTTTTTTGAATAAAAATCTATACCAAATTTAGTTATAAGACGAGACTAAAGCACATACTTCAACAATGAACTCTTTCTATTTAAAAATTCTAGTTAGTAGTTAAGAATACGAATTGAAGTATAAAATATCAACTTAATCAGATTTTATTTTATTTATTTTTGTAACCACATTGAATTTTTTTGGTTTTGTTATTATTTTTTGTTGTTTTTTTTTCAAACTTTGTTAAATTTTTTTTGCGAATGAATGGTATTCCTGAAATTTAAGCAAAAGCAACACCAAAGTATTTAGCTAAATTCCTATTTAATTGTGTATATGAGAATTGTGTGCATATAATAAAAGGAGAATAGAATGATTTATATTGGATTTTTTTTTTGATAAATGTTCACTTTTATAACCAGTCGTTGGTTCTTCTGAGGTCAAGTTTTGCATTTTCATATTTGGAGGTTTGGGTTTGAAATTAAGCAAATTTAAAAATGGCTGAATTTGAAGAAGCAATTAGTGAAGAAGTGATGCAGAGAGATGCGATGCTAACGTTCATTAGAAGCTACAAAAAAGATGGTGCAAACAGAAAAAAACAAATTTTACTACCAAAAAAAACTAAATATTTTGATTATAAGGTTATAAGAAAATATTACTCAAAATATTAAGATAATCTCTCCCCGTGTATGTGATCACTCGGAAGATTTACAAAATTACGTCCTAAGCTGATGGACTGGTACGTTTGTCAGAAAAACCGAAGAATTCAGAACTTGCGACCTACAATAAAGGTTTCCATTTTATTTACTATTTTTCTGAGAATCAATTTGGAAAGGGGGTATAGAAATCGCACCATCTATGTGTTCTCAGACAGCAGGGCTGTACTGCTGGCGCTCCGTTCAGCTCAGGTTACATCCAAGCTGGTCTGGAGCTGCCTTGCTGCACTTAGGGAATTGGCATCGCAGAACAGAGTGATGCTCATTTGGATGCCGGGCCATAGTGGTCATGCGGGCAACGAAGTTGCCGATGAGTTGGCGCGGAGGGGATCTGGGGCTGCCTTTGTGCAGCCGCTACCTTTCTGCGGTCTGCCTTCTTCCGCCGTGGGGGCCAGGCTTGCCTGCCTACTCGCGGCGGAATACGGCCGTCACTGGCGGGACACGAAAGGGTGCCGTCTTGCGAAAGTGTTTCTTCCGACGTGCTCCGGCGGATTCGCCGCGGAGTTGCTGGCGATGAGCAGAGGCCGGGTTCGCACTATTGCGAATTTCTTCACGGGGCACTTCCCGGTGAAGTACCACCTGCATAGGCTGGGGAAGTCGGGCTCTCCCCTGTGCAGATTTTGTGGGGGTGGCGATGAGACCGCCGTGCACATTCTCTGCGACTGTCCGGCACTAGCTGTTCGGCGCCGCAGTGGTCTTGGACGTGGGTCCCTAAGTGTTCGGGAACTGTTGTCCAACTCCCTTAGGGATATCTCCGGCTTTGTGATTGGGACGGGGATATTATAGACGGGAGAGTGGGGTGGCTACAATAAGTCAAAAATGGCTGCGGTGGCTTGGGGGGATGCTCCTGTCCCACTCGGTTCCCTTTGAATCTACAATCTACAATCTACATATATAAACAATATGAATGATTTCTTAAATCGCTATACGACCGAGAGATAACCCGCAAAGAACTTCTAGATACACCTAATTAGCTATTTCACCTATTGCGCGCCTATATGTGTACTTACATTTAAAGTCTACTTAAAACTACGATTAAATACTAAAAACTGACAAAAAAATTTAAATTTTGAAAACTAACACTACGACGTTAAATCTAATATTCGTACTATATTAATCCAATGAAACATTCTAACGCTGAGTTTGAATAACCGTAGTTCTTCGTTGGTTTTTTTCTTTCTTTTTTGCTCTTCTCAGTTCCAGATTCAAAGAGGTTCAAGATGTTCAATAAATGTATGCATATAGTCGACATACCTTTCGGCTTGAACATTTGTTGAAGGATGATTGATATGGTGCTCCAATTTTGTGAACAACCCCATTCATTTTAAGAAATTGTTGAAATTCCCTCGATGTTAATTGTGGTTTATGTTCAGACACAAATATTAATGGAATTCCAAATGTACTAAAGAACTCTCAGCAATGTTTCACAATATTTTTCTTAATAATATTTTCAAGAATTTTTTATATTCAAATGGATTTCAGCCCATTTTGAGTATGCTTCAATTAAAATTAGAAGAAATATGCTCTCATCATCGGACTCGCAAAACCTGCATGAATTCCATAAAATTGCTTGCATTAATTGATATTCGGTACAATTTCGTTACATATCTTCAATATTTTTGTCAATGTTTCGCCACTAGTTATACCCTTTGGCGAAAGATTTCATACGAAATGCAATGTGCCAAATGCAATTTTCTCTCCTGGACGTAAATCGGGCGGAACGTAAACATATATATCCCGCATCAAACAACCTTGCTGTAAAGAAAATTCTATTTGTTTTATACCAAATTTGAATTTTACATCAATTACTTTTCAATTTTTAAATCCACACAATAGTATTTTTATACCCTGCACTTCGTGAAGGATATATTAACTTTGGTATGGAGTTTGTAACTACTTGAAGGAGTCACCTGCGATATGGACATATATATATATTCTTGCTCAGCGTAAAATTCTGCGTTGATTTAGACATGTCCGTCCGTCCGTCCGTCCGATCGCACGATAACTCAAAAACGAATAATGCAATCGACACCAAACTTTCACAAGTTGCTTCTTTTGTGCCAAGGACGAACCCTATTGTTATTGGACCAATTCGGACAACGGGTTCGGGTAGCTGCCATACAACTCAAAGAGTTTATTTTAATTATTTCAAAAACTAATAAAGGTACAAATATAAAATTTTGTATACATGTGTCCAATTATATTCTACATATGCTCTAAAAATTTTAATGAGATAGCTGCACCGGTTCGGGTGGCTGCCATACAACTCCAACAGCAAATTTTTTATAATCGGCAAAACAATAAAGTCAGATTCATGAAACTTGGCAGTCGTGTGTCCAATTATAGGTCAAAGATATTTCTGAAGTTTTTGTAGAATTGCTTGACAGGTTCGAGTGGCTCCCATACAAGTCCAAAAGCTTATTTTAAATATTTGGAAAAATAATAAAGTCAGATTCATGAAACTTTGCAGTTTTGTGTCCAATTATAGGTCAAAGATATTTCTGAAGTTTTGGTGGTATTGCTTGACAGGTTCGAGTAGCTCCCATACAACTCCAAAAGCTAATTTTAAATATTTGGAAAAATAATAAAGTCAAATTCATGAAACTTGGCAGTTGTGTGTCCAATTATAGATCAGATATATTTGCGAAGTTTTAGTGGAATTCCTTGGCAGGTTCTGGTACCTGCCATACAACTCCAAAAGCTAATTTTAGATATTTGGAAAAATAATAAAGTCAGATTCATGAAACTTTGCAGTTGTGTGTCCAATTATAGGTCAAAGATATTTCTGAAGTTTTGGTGGTATTGCTTGACAGGTTCGAGTAGCTCCCATACAAGTCCAAAAGCTTACTTTAAATATTTGAAAAAATAAAGAAGTTAGATTCATGAAACTTGGTAGTTGTGTGTCCAATTATAGATCAGACATATTTCTGAAGTTTTAGTGGAATTGCTTGACAGGTTCGGGTACCTGCCATACAACTCCAGAAGCTAATTTTACATATTTGGAAAAATAATAAAGTCAAATTCATGAAACTTGGCAGTTGTGTGTCCAATTATAGATCAGATATATTTGCGAAGTTTCAGTGGAATTGCTTGGCAGGTTCGGGTACCTGCCATACAACTCCAAAAGCTAATTTTAGATATTTGGAAAAATAATAAAGACATTTTCATAAAGCTTGGCAGTTGGGTGTTCAGTTATAGGTCAGACATATCCGTGAAGTTTCTATAGAATGATTTCACAGGTTTGAGTAATTGCTATACAACAATGAAAGGTGCAGGGTATAATTCAATCGGTTCATACCGACTGAAACGTTTTTACTTGTTATATTTCTGTCCGCCAATGTAAAATTTCCTAGTTCTTTTACCGTAAAAGGTAAGGTTCCAATCATATTAATTTCCATGATGTCAATTTCTTCCACCGTAGTACTAGAATCTGTAGTTGGTAAGCATGACATTTCACCAATTCTCCCGTGATCTTTCGTATTTCTAAATTTAGAATGTAATCAAAAAATATGGCATAATGTTGTATACGCATTGCAGACATGGCAGAAAAAAAATTCAGTATAGTATTGTCAGTAATCAACGTAAATTATTTACGACTGTACACGTACTGATAAAATTTACGCACACCATAAATTATAGCATAAACTTCGATGTTAAAGTTTGAGACGCATATTAAATATATAGGACGTTCCGATCTATCAGGATGCAAAGGACTAAGAACAGCCCTCAACCCATGGGCAGATGCATCCGTTGCTAATCTAGCGCAAATATGGAATCATAATGAACTAAAAATTTATTCGAGCATTTCGTAAAAACGTATAAAAGCATTTTCGTATTTAGTATTCCATATAAACAGACTATTATTTTTAAATAAGTTATTTTTCAAGTCGCTTTAAAACTCCTACAAGTCTCTATAAAAAGTTTTTTATGTCCTTCAATATCTTGTAATACTTGTTCCTTTTTCTTTACCATATGGCAGGTGCAGATGCAGCTCCATATGTTAAACGTTTTGTTTGATGAAGCGCCTTTTGTATACTTAAGGTCAAATTTTCCTTCCGGGTGCACTTCTAACTGAAAGCGTTCCTTAACTAAATCGATTTTTGAAAATTTTAACTATATTTTCAAATAATTGCTCTATAATAGGTAAACGATTATTAAATGTTCTTCGAACCTTATTATTTTTGGAACTGGTACTACGAAAGTAGCCCACGTACTTGTATATACCTTCGTCCTAATACCCTTTTTCATCAATTCATCCATTTCCATAATGAATGTCAATCAAGTTCAACCACGTGCAGACGCCACACCTTTGTATCAAAATTAGAGTAATTTAGCAAGAACAAATTGCCATTATAGGAAGTCCTCCACATCGTAAATTTGGACGACATTAAATATACAATAAATTTGATAGAGTCGCAACTTTTCTTGTTAGAAAATGACGCAACTTTTAAAATATTGAGCAATCATATTAGTACACTAAAGCATACTTTTAAGGCGTTGATTCCGCTTAGACACATATAAGATATCACTATTTAATATTGGTGGCTCATTTCAAAAATTTTGGGACAATGACCGAAGACAACAAACTTGAACTGGAAGAGCATTTAATAACACTAGATTTTAACACCCATAATCTAATAAATAATCAAAACAATCAAATAAAAATTAATAACAATTCAATTCAATACATACATATTTATTGTTTCAAAATAACTTTCAGATTTTTACAATAATTTTAATTTAACATTTAAGTGCTAGAATTTAAACAATTCTGTACTATTCTGATTATCTCACTCTCTAGTTATACTAATTTTTGCATTTCTGAAAAATAATATATTCAATTCAAGAGATTGTTTAGGAAAAATTGAGAGAAAAACTTATTAAAACCTTTTTTTTCAGCTGAAGTTATATACTAAATATAATACTAACAAGTAAAAACGTTTCAGTCGGTATAAACCGATTGAATTATACCCTGCACCTTTCGTTATTGTGTAGCAATTACTCGAACCTGTGAAATCATTCTATAGAAACTTCACGGACATGTCTGACCTATAATTGGACATCCGACTGCCAAGTTTCATGAATCTGACCTTATAATTTTTCCAAATATTTAAAATTAGCTTTTGGAGTTGTATGGTAAGTACCTGAATCTGCCAAGCAATTCCATCAAAACTTCACAAATATATCTGATCTATAATCGGACACAAAACTGGCAAGTTTCATGAATCTGACTTTATTATTTTTCCAAATATAAAGAATTAGCTTTTAGACTTGTAAGGGATCTACTCGAACCTGTTAAGCAATTCCACCAAAACTTCAGAAATATATGTGACCTATAACTCGACATACAACTGCCAAGTTTCATGAATCCGACTTTATTATTTTTCCAAATATGTAAAATAAGCTTTTGGAGTTTTATATCAAGTACCCGAACCTGTCAAGCAATTCCACTAAAACTTCACAAATATATCTGATCTATAATCGGACACACAACTTTCAAGTTTCATGAATCTGACTTTATTAGTTTTCCAAATATGTAAAATAAGCTTTTGGAGTTGTATGGCAAGTACCTGAACCTGTCAAGCAATTCGATCAAAACTTCACAAATATATCTGATACATAATCGGACACACAACTGCCAAGTTTCATGAATCTGACTTTATTATTTTTCCAAATATTAAGAATAAGCTTTTAGACTTGTATGGGAGCTACTCGAACCTGTCAAGCAATTCCACCAAAACTTCAGAAATATATTTGACCCATAATTGAACACATGACTGCCAAGTTACATGAATCTGACTTTATTATTTTTCCAAATATTTAAAATTAGCTTCTGGAGTTGTATGGCAGGCACCCGAACCGGTGCAGCTATCCCATTAAAATTTTTAGAGCATATGTAGAATATAATTGGACACATGTATACAAAATTTTATATTTGTACCTTTATTAGTTTTTGAAATAATTAAAATAAACTCTTTGAGTTGTATGGCAGCTACCCGAACCCGATGTCCGAATCGGTCCAATAACAATAGGGTTCGTCCTTTTCACAAATGAAGCAACTTGTGAAAGTTTGGTGTCGATTGCATTATTCGTTTTTGAGTTATCGTGCGATCGGACGGACGGACGGACGGACGGACGGACGGACGGACGGACATGTCTAAATCGACGCAGAATTTTACGCTGAGCAAGAATATATATATATGTCCATACCGCAGATGACTCCTTCAAGTAGTTACAAACTCCATACCAAAGTTAATATACCCTTCACGAAGTGCAGGGTATAAAAATATTATACTAAATATTAAAAACCGATACTAAAACTAAAAAATTTTCATTATAATACTAACAAGGCTATTAAATTGTTTGAGGAATTAGAACATTTTCCAAAAATTTATCTTTAATAAACTGAGTTTTTTTAGTGACCATCATAATATTGGTTAGTTTAAGTAAAGCAAAGGTGGAGTAAAGGTAAAGGAGGTGAAAAGGATTGAAAGGAAGGGAATATGACTTTGTTCTCCTCGCTATAAACATTACCTGGGTCTTAGAAGTTTCTATCTTTATCATTTATTTATTAAAATAAGATGACGTTTAACTTAAGGAATATTGCAAATTAGATATTACAACGTATGGTAAAGTATCACATCTGCAAATATTGATGAAAAACAATCATCCAAATTGGGAAAATCATACATAAATATACTATATAAAATAGATCCTAGTACAGATTCCCGAGGCACACCTGGAGGTATGTGTTTAGGTTCTGATATGTTTCCACTTATGAAATATCTTTCATGTAAAAAACTTAATTAAAACAACAATAAGAGCCGGAAAATTTTATCGAAGCATTTTTAAAATTAAGCCTCCATGCCAAACAAAATCGAATGAAGCTTTAACATCTAAACAAACAACAGCAACTGATATTTTTAAGGATAATTTATTTTAAATGAATTTTTTTAATTTAAGTAAAGAATTGTAAGTATTATAATGTACTCCCTAAAGTCGAGCCGAAAAAATTTAAAAACACTTAGGTGTTTTAGTTTTTCTAATATTTTGTTAAATGTACTAATTGTACGAAAACTAGAGGCTTTGTGTTAAAGCAGAAAAAAGCAAAGCCCGAATTGGGTAATTATTTAACGACATTATTCGAAATATTGTCCATGCCGGGAGATTTGCGATTTGCAAAATTTAACACTATTTCCTTAACAACTTCAACCCTGATTATTAAGGATTGATTTCGCATTTCTATAGTTGCAGTACTAAAATCAGCAACTGTGTCAGATATCTTTTCTTAAGTATTACTATCATCATATACAATATAAATCATTATTTAGTATTAGCTTTTTTTCAAATGTTTTTGCAAAAATATTGACCTTTTCGTCCGCTTTAATGTGGCTATTTTCATCTGAGACAAGATAAGATATTTTATGATTTTTTTCTTCAATATTTTTACAATGGCTTAGAACCCTTTCTCAACTTGGATAATCGATTAATATATTTCTTATTATTATAATTAAAATGTGGAGATCTAATTTTTTTATTTAGAATCTAGTTAAATAATTACAATAAGAAAACCTATGCCTGACAAATTTACGTCTATACATTGCAAAATTTTACGAACATTTCTGTCTACTGGCTTTTTTTACTAATTCATTGAAATTGGTAGGTAAATGTTCTATTTGAATCTCTTCGGTTATGTTATTAATACACACAATATTATCAATATTGGAATCTATATATTTTTGGAAACCACTTTTATAATTTTTATGATTGTAATATTTATAATCATTAAGTTTTGCATTTTGAAATAATACAAACCAGAACACGATTACAAAACAAAGCGATTATAGTGAATGGCTGGGACAGAATACCAGGACAATTGGTGAGGAATAATATATTTAAGAAGGAAGGAGACATAAGTGAATTTGAAGGTGTATATGCAAAATAATCAGGGTATAATAGAGCGCTTGCAGTTGACAAAAGCAAGTGATTCAGCACGTTACCACAATTATCACCACAATTAAAAATTTAATATTTGTTGGTTATTTATTGGTTATTTAGTACATGTGGTTAAATCACCCTCGACTAAAAATTTAGTATTTCTTGAGCATAATTTCAGAATATCTCGTTTAAAGATATTTTTTCTGTTATTGTCCCGACACGCCGCTTCTCCAGGGAAATGAACACAAAAAATCTTAACACGCGAGCCATTTCGCATAGAAATTTCAATGCGAAAATTTTCAGTCAAGTTAGTACCCACTATTGGAACCAAAGAATATGTTATGCCTTTGCGAATTAAAATTGCTTTACCATCTCCTCTACCCGAATATCGGTCATTTCTATAACGATTATGATGTGGAATATGAATTTTCTCTCTTTTAATAAAACAAGTTTCAGTTAATAAAAATATATCTATTTTTTCTGTTAACATAAAATTAAATAACTCCATTTTTACCGACCGTATTGTGTAAACAATAGGTAGGTTATGTGATGGCAACAAATTTTGCATATCGAGTTTTCGGTGGCAACGTACTTCTCCATAGTAGGGTGTCGGTCTGTGTGTGCATGCGTGTATCTCAAGTTCGGCTGAACCGATTTTGATGAAATTTTACATGTAAGTTTATTTCCACCATGGCACGGATTGATCAACTTTTGGTATATATCAGGCCTCGGGAACTGCACTTTTTAGCGGGCCTGTTTTACATTTTTGAACATTTTGAAGAAAATATTCAACCGATTTACATGAAATTTTATATATAAGTTCAGCTCGACCGTCCGCAAAAATTCCTATGTTTTGGAAGAAATCAGGCATCGGCAACTGGACGTTTACTACGGGCCAAATATACATTCTTGTGTATATAAAGAGAAATAATCAACCGATTTCATTGAAATTTAATATATGAATTCCTCGTATTAAAACAATGAACATATAAATTTTTTGGAAAGATCAGGGCTCGAAAACTGATTTGCGGGCTGATTTTACATTTTTCACCATTTTGAAGAAAATATTCAACCGATTTACTTGAAATTTCATATATGAGCTTTGCTCGACCGTCCGTGATAATTCCTAGCTTTTGGAGCAAATCAGGCATCGGCAACTGGACGTTTACTACGGGCCAAATATACATTTTTGTGTATATAAAGAAAAATAATCAACCGATTTCATTGAAATTAAACATTTTAATTCCTCGTATTTAAACAATGAACATGTACATTTTTTGGAAAGATCAGGCATCGGCAACTAGACGTTTACTAAGGGCCAAACATACACTTTTGTGTATATAAAGAGAAATAATCAACCGATTTCATTGAAATTTAATATATGAATTCCTCATATTAAAGCAATGAACATATAAATTTGTTGGAAAGATCAGGGCTCGAAAACTGATTTGCGGGCCGATTTTACATTTTTCACCATATCTACGGAACGAATTTATGGAATTTCTTGAAATTTGATATTTGAGTTCTGGTTGTTACTGAAACTAACTGGCGAGCATTTCAGGGAATTTGAACTTTACTAAGAGCCAAATTTACATTTTTCTAGGTATATTAATTATAAGCTTACTAAGGTCCTAAAAATTGGAAAGAAGTATTTAACAGACATTTTTATAATATTCTGTAACACTTTCATTTAACTAGTACTAGACAATACACAATGCGGTCGGTTATGTGCTGACCACATCAGATTTTTTTTCTATAAGAGAGATTTTAATGTTTTATTCAATTGGCGTGATACCATTGCAAAAATTTTTAATAAAATCCAAAATAAAGAGAATCAGAAAGACAATCAGTAAAGTATAATCCGTTATTTTATGAGACGTTTATGAGACATTTTATGTATATCGTGAAGCGATTGTAATTTTTTATTTAGTTGAAGGTTTTCATTTGTATGACAGGTTTTAATAGCTTTGTGAGTAAAGGTTTTTTTTTATTCTGTTGGGTTCTTTTCAGTGAAGGTTTATATTTGTTTATTAGAAAGGTTTTTTAATTTTTTGTTTATTTCTTGAGTTAAAATTTTCAATTTAAAAAAGATTTTAATTTTTTATTACTAATATGTATATAATATACATATGTACGAAACAAAATAATTTCTTTTATTTTTTAAAAGTTAATATTCAAAAATTTTGTTGTGTTTCCTTTTTTTTTTTTTTTTTTGAAAGTAAAAACATTTTCAAACAATATATTTAATTTTTATTTCTTAAAAAAAATTAATATTTTTGAGTACTCATATTTTTTATTTAAAAAAAAAAAAAATACAAAACATAAAATCCATAAGTTCTATTGTTCTATTTACTGAGATGCCATATTCAACACTTATTATTTAATTAATTTTAATACAGCTTAAAACTTAGTTTTTCAATACATCTTACAGCTTAAATATCCAATATTCATTATTTTTAAAATATAGATACCTATATTTTAAAAATAATGAATATTATTTTAATAAGTTTAATAAACTTACAGCTTTCATCAGCTTGTGAAATTCTTAGTTTATAAAATGAGATCTCATTTACATTTTTTAAATACGTCTCATAAAGAGAAATGTATTTGTCATATTGTAAAAATATTGATTTTGTCCACTAAAATATACTCTAAAAAAAACAGCTTTACGTTCACCAGATTAAATAACGAAAGAGGAGAAATCGACTTATACATTTTAACTCCTACAGCGAAATTTATAAGCGAATTAAAACGATGCTGCAAAACAGAACTCTTTATTTTCTTCTTTTTTATACTAATGAAACAACGCTTTATCGTTTTAAAATAATTTAAAAGATCATGTAAAGAAAACAAAAAAATCGCTGAAAAAATTTCGCAGGTAATTTCTTTTTTTTTTCGTTTATATTTTGTTTGTGTAAGAAGTCTATATGACAAAATACGTTTACTTGAAATGAGGAGCTGTATCATATGATGTGTTTTCTGCTTTTTATTTTGCCGGTGAAATCCATATTTTTACGATAAAGTATTTCTCTTTATGAGACGTTTTAAAAAACTGTGAATGAGATCTTCAAACACTGTTATGAAGCTATTGAATATAATTTTTATGGTGATCTGACTGGACTTTGAACTTGAGACCCTTCTGTTAAAGAACTAATACAATAACCATTGCACTATTGGTCAGATCAAATAGTACAGTTGGGTCAAACCAATGGTTTGACGAACGATTTATGAAGTCTTTTAAATTGAACAAAAATTAATTCAAAGAGGGGTTAACATAATGATCGATTTTAAGGATTAATTGCGTGAGTTAAGAAAAATAATTTTGCCTTTATAGAAATTTGAAAAAAACTTGCGGTTTCGGAAATACAAGATGTCAAAAATTCAAATTTTACAAATTTCAAGAGGCGATAACTCTAGAGGGGGTGGGGATAGAAAAAAAAAATTCTTTCAACGAAACGAACTATTTATTAGTATCTAAAAGCTGCTAGAATTTCAGGCTTCCACAACCTGGAGTCTAGAAGAAAAACGAGATAAAAAATTTGGAAAAAACGAATTTTAAACTTTTGAAATTAATAATGTCAAGTTTTCAAATAAAAATGGAGGATTCAAACAAAATATTTTAATCCTAAATTATTTTCATATGGGAAATCTAGCAAATAGTATTAAAACAGAAACTTTAAATTTAAAACAATTAGAGAATAATAAAGAATTGAGGAATTAATAATTTATTTGTCTTATTATATTTTCAAATAAAAAGAAACAAAGAAAAGAAGCAATTTATTGACAATAGTGTTGATTCGAAAGAAATTAAAGGAGTTGTTCAGGAGAACAAGAATCTTAACGGTGAGAAAATTATTTATTCAACTAATCGAACCCTCGAAGGAATCATAGAGACAAATTCCAATATTTCTATTAACTCTGAAAACTAATTTTAATTTTTTATCCGTATAAGAAATTTAAAACTTAAAATTATATTTTTCGTTTTCTTTTATTTTTAATTTTACTTTCAAAACCGTGTGAAAGACGGTTTTAACTAAATAAAATTTTCTTATTATTACTACCTATGAAATACTATACTAGAATCTAGTTAAATAATTACAATAAGAAAACCTATGCCTGACAAATTTACGTCTATACATTGCAAAATTTTACGAACATTTCTGTCTACTGGCTTTTTTTACTAATTCATTGAAATTGGTAGGTAAATGTTCTATTTGAATCTCTTCGGTTATGTTATTAATACACACAATATTATCAATATTGGAATCTATATATTTTTGGAAACCACTTTTATAATTTTTATGATTGTAATATTTATAATCATTAAGTTTTGCATTTTGAAATAATACAAACCAGAGCACGATTACAAAACAAAGCGATTATAGTGAATGGCTGGGACAGAATACCAGGACAATTGGTGAGGAATAATATATTTAAGAAGGAAGGAGACATAAGTGAATTTGAAGGTGTATATGCAAAATAATCAGGGTATAATAGAGCGCTTGCAGTTGACAAAAGCAAGTGATTCAGCACGTTACCACAATTATCACCACAATTAAAAATTTAATATTTGTTGGTTATTTATTGGTTATTTAGTACATGTGGTTAAATCACCCTCGACTAAAAATTTAGTATTTCTTGAGCATAATTTCAGAATATCTCGTTTAAAGATATTTTTTCTGTTATTGTCCCGACACGCCGCTTCTCCAGGGAAATGAACACAAAAAATCTTAACACGCGAGCCATTTCGCATAGAAATTTCAATGCGAAAATTTTCAGTCAAGTTAGTACCCACTATTGGAACCAAAGAATATGTTATGCCTTTGCGAATTAAAATTGCTTTACCATCTCCTCTACCCGAATATCGGTCATTTCTATAACGATTATGATGTGGAATATGAATTTTCTCTCTTTTAATAAAACAAGTTTCAGTTAATAAAAATATATCTATTTTTTCTGTTAACATAAAATTAAATAACTCCATTTTTACCGACCGTATTGTGTAAACAATAGGTAGGTTATGTGATGGCAACAAATTTTGCATATCGAGTTTTCGGTGGCAACGTACTTCTCCATAGTAGGGTGTCGGTCTGTGTGTGCATGCGTGTATCTCAAGTTCGGCTGAACCGATTTTGATGAAATTTTACATGTAAGTTTATTTCCACCATGGCACGGATTGATCAACTTTTGGTATATATCAGGCCTCGGGAACTGCACTTTTTAGCGGGCCTGTTTTACATTTTTGAACATTTTGAAGAAAATATTCAACCGATTTACATGAAATTTTATATATAAGTTCAGCTCGACCGTCCGCAAAAATTCCTATGTTTTGGAAGAAATCAGGCATCGGCAACTGGACGTTTACTACGGGCCAAATATACATTCTTGTGTATATAAAGAGAAATAATCAACCGATTTCATTGAAATTTAATATATGAATTCCTCGTATTAAAACAATGAACATATAAATTTTTTGGAAAGATCAGGGCTCGAAAACTGATTTGCGGGCTGATTTTACATTTTTCACCATTTTGAAGAAAATATTCAACCGATTTACTTGAAATTTCATATATGAGCTTTGCTCGACCGTCCGTGATAATTCCTAGCTTTTGGAGCAAATCAGGCATCGGCAACTGGACGTTTACTACGGGCCAAATATACATTTTTGTGTATATAAAGAAAAATAATCAACCGATTTCATTGAAATTAAACATTTTAATTCCTCGTATTTAAACAATGAACATGTACATTTTTTGGAAAGATCAGGCATCGGCAACTAGACGTTTACTAAGGGCCAAACATACACTTTTGTGTATATAAAGAGAAATAATCAACCGATTTCATTGAAATTTAATATATGAATTCCTCATATTAAAGCAATGAACATATAAATTTGTTGGAAAGATCAGGGCTCGAAAACTGATTTGCGGGCCGATTTTACATTTTTCACCATATCTACGGAACGAATTTATGGAATTTCTTGAAATTTGATATTTGAGTTCTGGTTGTTACTGAAACTAACTGGCGAGCATTTCAGGGAATTTGAACTTTACTAAGAGCCAAATTTACATTTTTCTAGGTATATTAATTATAAGCTTACTAAGGTCCTAAAAATTGGAAAGAAGTATTTAACAGACATTTTTATAATATTCTGTAACACTTTCATTTAACTAGTACTAGACAATACACAATGCGGTCGGTTATGTGCTGACCACATCAGATTTTTTTTCTATAAGAGAGATTTTAATGTTTTATTCAATTGGCGTGATACCATTGCAAAAATTTTTAATAAAATCCAAAATAAAGAGAATCAGAAAGACAATCAGTAAAGTATAATCCGTTATTTTATGAGACGTTTATGAGACATTTTATGTATATCGTGAAGCGATTGTAATTTTTTATTTAGTTGAAGGTTTTCATTTGTATGACAGGTTTTAATAGCTTTGTGAGTAAAGGTTTTTTTTTATTCTGTTGGGTTCTTTTCAGTGAAGGTTTATATTTGTTTATTAGAAAGGTTTTTTAATTTTTTGTTTATTTCTTGAGTTAAAATTTTCAATTTAAAAAAGATTTTAATTTTTTATTACTAATATGTATATAATATACATATGTACGAAACAAAATAATTTCTTTTATTTTTTAAAAGTTAATATTCAAAAATTTTGTTGTGTTTCCTTTTTTTTTTTTTTTTTTGAAAGTAAAAACATTTTCAAACAATATATTTAATTTTTATTTCTTAAAAAAAATTAATATTTTTGAGTACTCATATTTTTTATTTAAAAAAAAAAAAAATACAAAACATAAAATCCATAAGTTCTATTGTTCTATTTACTGAGATGCCATATTCAACACTTATTATTTAATTAATTTTAATACAGCTTAAAACTTAGTTTTTCAATACATCTTACAGCTTAAATATCCAATATTCATTATTTTTAAAATATAGATACCTATATTTTAAAAATAATGAATATTATTTTAATAAGTTTAATAAACTTACAGCTTTCATCAGCTTGTGAAATTCTTAGTTTATAAAATGAGATCTCATTTACATTTTTTAAATACGTCTCATAAAGAGAAATGTATTTGTCATATTGTAAAAATATTGATTTTGTCCACTAAAATATACTCTAAAAAAAACAGCTTTACGTTCACCAGATTAAATAACGAAAGAGGAGAAATCGACTTATACATTTTAACTCCTACAGCGAAATTTATAAGCGAATTAAAACGATGCTGCAAAACAGAACTCTTTATTTTCTTCTTTTTTATACTAATGAAACAACGCTTTATCGTTTTAAAATAATTTAAAAGATCATGTAAAGAAAACAAAAAAATCGCTGAAAAAATTTCGCAGGTAATTTCTTTTTTTTTTCGTTTATATTTTGTTTGTGTAAGAAGTCTATATGACAAAATACGTTTACTTGAAATGAGGAGCTGTATCATATGATGTGTTTTCTGCTTTTTATTTTGCCGGTGAAATCCATATTTTTACGATAAAGTATTTCTCTTTATGAGACGTTTTAAAAAACTATGAATGAGATCTTCAAACACTGTTATGAAGCTATTGAATATAATTTTTATGGTGATCTGACTGGACTTTGAACTTGAGACCCTTCTGTTAAAGAACTAATACAATAACCATTGCACTATTGGTCAGATCAAATAGTACAGTTGGGTCAAACCAATGGTTTGACGAACGATTTATGAAGTCTTTTAAATTGAACAAAAATTAATTCAAAGAGGGGTTAACATAATGATCGATTTTAAGGATTAATTGCGTGAGTTAAGAAAAATAATTTTGCCTTTATAGAAATTTGAAAAAAACTTGCGGTTTCGGAAATACAAGATGTCAAAAATTCAAATTTTACAAATTTCAAGAGGCGATAACTCTAGAGGGGGTGGGGATAGAAAAAAAAAATTCTTTCAACGAAACGAACTATTTATTAGTATCTAAAAGCTGCTAGAATTTCAGGCTTCCACAACCTGGAGTCTAGAAGAAAAACGAGATAAAAAATTTGGAAAAAACGAATTTTAAACTTTTGAAATTAATAATGTCAAGTTTTCAAATAAAAATGGAGGATTCAAACAAAATATTTTAATCCTAAATTATTTTCATATGGGAAATCTAGCAAATAGTATTAAAACAGAAACTTTAAATTTAAAACAATTAGAGAATAATAAAGAATTGAGGAATTAATAATTTATTTGTCTTATTATATTTTCAAATAAAAAGAAACAAAGAAAAGAAGCAATTTATTGACAATAGTGTTGATTCGAAAGAAATTAAAGGAGAACAAGAATCTTAACGGTGAGAAAATTATTTATTCAACTAATCGAACCCTCGAAGGAATCATAGAGACAAATTCCAATATTTCTATTAACTCTGAAAACTAATTTTAATTTTTTATCCGTATAAGAAATTTAAAACTTAAAATTATATTTTTCGTTTTCTTTTATTTTTAATTTTACTTTCAAAACCGTGTGAAAGACGGTTTTAACTAAATAAAATTTTCTTATTATTACTACCTATGAAATACTACTATACTTATAAGAAATACGTAAAATTATCAAATTTGGAATTATTTTTCCAAAAATAAATTTTCTTTAGGTTTAAGACTAGCCATAAGCCAATAAACATCTCAGTAAAAAAAAATAAAATAAAATTTAAAATATAAGTTAGGACACTATGACGCACGCGACTTTTATGTGCAATCCCGAATTTAATATAAAAAAAATAATTTATTATTATTTTTTCTTTATTTATTATTTTAAAATTATTAATACAATCTTCCAACCTTATTATTATTATTTTTATTATAAATCATTAATTTTGTTTTACAGTGAATCAACCTTAACACTTTTAACCTTTATTAAAAGGTTAAAAGTGTTAAGGTTAACCTAAAGACTTAACAAAATATTAATATTTATGTAATTGTAAATAACAGAGAAAGACATGTTTCTTTTACAGTTATCTTTTATGCAAACATATCGATTCTTGTTTTATGTTAGAGAGGTAGATTTAACATTTTTCTTTGTTCTCTTTGTTACTATTTTATATGACTCGCGCATAATATCACACGCTGATGTTATAAATATTATTTAGTAATTTACCTGTGAAAACTTTATTTTTTAATTCACAATAAATGCCTCATAAACATTTTTGGCTTTTAACTTTATAATTGCAATATTTCCTATATCAATTTTGTTATAATCAATTATTTGCCATAAATATGTTCAAAAATAGTAATTAAGTTCAGTTCAATATTGTTATTATAATTAAATACATAATCTCAATAAAACGGACATCAGTCCAGGAAAATATTTTTTTATAAGAAATTGGATCATAATGTCTTAACTGACGCTCGAGCAGGGACCTGGAACAACAAAACGTTGTCACCGTGGCAACACGACGAGTTAGTTGCAGATCACATAAAAAAGTGATACCAAGCGTACCGATTGGACGTGTCTAACCAAATCGCACCGATTCGACCAAAAAGATCACTGCGACGTATCCAACGAACACCGATGCGAATCATTCCACTCCTAAAGTCAGTACAACTAAAACCAAAAAATAAAATTCTTCATCAAACAAGTGACAAACAACATTTTTCGAGCTGAAAAATAGTCGACAACCAATCATAATTTATAAAAACAAAAATAAATATGGAGAAGAAAATCGAAAAAAGTACAAGATGCAATCAGAGACATGACTAGGGCTCTCAACATAATAAACACATTGCAAGCTAAAATAAAATCCTTAGAAAATTTAAGATCACCAACCCAACAACCCTTCTCGCCAGAAACAGTAGGCCCAAAGACAAAGCAGAATCTAAAAGATATTTGCAAATTGCCAGATGCGAAAGCGAAGGAGCTGCAAGTGTTCGATGGAAACCCGACGCAGTACGTATCATGGCTTCACAGCGTCAGTGTTACGCAATCGTAAGACACAAACCAATATATAGAGCGATGTTACAAAATACCGCCAGAACATCCGACGAAATGCAAATGATGCTTTAATATAACACAACACATTTGACAGCCGCTGGGACGAAACGAAGTCATGTTTACCCTTTCATTATGCTGAAAAACGAGATATCAGAACACTGGTACACCAACTCTCCAGTCAAACTCGGAAAAACCTCACTATTGACGAATTCTATGCCAACGTTAATCATCAGCTGTCCCTGATAATCAAGAAAATAAAACCGATAATTACTGTATCTACACGTTACAAGCACTAAGCGAAACATATCGGAACACTGTCCTAGATTTGCTCATAAGAGGGCTAAAAAAAGATTTATCAATGATATCCTAGATGATATTCTTCAAGCCTCAAAATCCAGAATTTCAGTGTTCGTAATATACTGATACACAGTAGGGTAAACTATCACTCTGTCAAGCAATAGAGTGATAGCCCCAATCCATTCACTTTCGAAAAAAACCGTCATTCAACCAATTACAGCCAATAACCTCTTCATTATCAACAGCCATACAATTACAACTGATAAGCATTTAGAGAAACGAATGAAGAAACACCCGCCAGGCATAGCCAACCAAAACCGTAGGTCCCGATGGAAGTTGATCACTCAATACAAACAAAACAGGTAGACTATTCAAGTCGGCCAAGTCAAAATTTCAAATGGCGAAGCGAAACCAGCTACATGAATCGTAGAAAACAGATAGTTTATAACTTAGAAACTTCCGAAGCCGCCGCGCAGTATGAATAACAGCTAAGATCCAATTACGAGCACGAATCAGTAGAATCCGAATTTGAAGAAGAAGACGAGTGAAATTTTATACTCTCAGCTTCTCGAGCATTTCATACATAGTATACAGTACAGCCGACAACAAAATGTTCAAGTTTCTGGTAGACACAAACAAAAAATGGATCATCTAATCAAGAGGCAAAATCATCCGGCTCCTAAGCAAGTACCAGAATCTCTTCGGCCCTCTGAACTCTCAAGAAACTATCGAAACTCAAGTTCGAGTAGAAATCAGAGCCTCAACTAGTAAACCGATCTATTTGAAAATTTACCCATATCCAGTAAATATGAGGAAAGAAGTGAACAACCAAATTCAGAATCTGTTAGAGAAGGCGCCTGTCTGGATCGTCAAGAAGAAAAGGCAGTACAGAATGGTCGTAGATTTCAAAAAACTCAGTGCTGTTACCATATCCAACGCATATCCAATACCGGGTATTAGCTCTAAATACTACATCATGATAGACCTAACTTCCGGTTTGTACCGGATCAAGATGAAGATATAATGAAAACTACGTTCTCCACATTGAATGGTAAATTTGAATTTTTGCGCCTACCGTTTGGGCTCTAAAATGCACTCTCGATTTTCCAGAGAATGATTGACGACGTATTAAAGGAATTTATTGCGAAAATGTGCTATGACGTGTAAATCGATGATGTGATAATATTCGGAAGGACGAGCATCTGAAAAATGTCGAGAATAGTGTTGATACATTTTGATTGAACTCAGACAAAATCGAATTTATGAAGGTAGAAACAAAATTTTTCATCATCACGAATGAAGGTATAAAAACAGATCCCGAAAAAATCACAGCCATACAAAAAATTAAGATACCAGAAAATTTGAAAGAGCTAAAAGGTTTCCTAGGGTCAGCATGGTATTACAGGAGGTTCACCTTTCTCACAATTAACTGAACCTCTTACCAACCTTACTCGAGGAAAGAATGGACAAATAAAGAACAATCAATCAAGGAAAATAGCAATCACATTCAATGAAGAGGAACTCAGAGCATTCAAAAAGCTGAAACAGGCCTTATTATAAACAGAGTTATTAGTAGTCCCCGTTTTTTAACAACCTTTTATCCTTACGACCGACACTTCGAACATAGCCTCGGTGCAGTTTTGTCGCAGTGCGACGCATCACGACCACTCAACACTCAACAAAACAGAAGAATACGCAACCTACGAGCGTGAATTATTAACAATAGTCTGGGCTCTGGACAAGTTCAGGTGTTATATCTATGGTGCAAAGAAAGTAAAGATTTTAACGGACCAGTAACCTCTATCGTTCAGCCTAGACAACAGAAATAACAACGCCAAGCTTAAGAGATGGAAATCACGAATAGAGGAATACAACTACGAGTTAATAATAAGCGCAGTGCACAGCGCAGAAGAGGAGAGCAGCGACTTAATACCACATTGCGAAGCTCCACTTAACGTGTTCAAAAATCAGATCATCGTTTCACAAGGACCAATATCATCTGCCTACGAAAACCCTCATCCAAATTACCACCGACATTATATTGGTCTTCAGGATATCACCAACACAAATCTATTAGAAGCATTAAAGAGAACACTATCGCCATCAATTCTCAATGGTATTAAAATACCCGAAAATTGAATTCAGTTGCTGCAGGACTTATATAAAAACCATCTCCAAGGATACAAAATTCGCATAACACAACGAATCGTGCAAAATGCCAACAATGAGGAAAATAAGTACCAAATCATCAGCCATGAACATAAACGAGCACACAGGAACTAGAATTAAAATAAGGAACGAATAATGGAGAAATACTATTTTCCGCAAATGGCTAGCCTTATTAAGAAGTACACATCCGAATGTGAAATATGTAACACCAGTACATATGATCGCCATCCCAACAATCCATGGCTATCGGAAGCACCTGTACCAACCTAACCATCTGAAATTCCACACATAGATCTGATAAATAAGGAAAAAAATAATTAACATTGACGTCGATCGCTACAACAACAGCATTCACTCCGTTACCGGAAAAAACCATCAGACATTTTTTATGGAAGAACACAACGGATCAATTACCAAAACCTAACAAACTTTCAAGACAAGGTTTATGAAGATCTTACTGAAAGAATTCGTAAAACCCAAAAAGACAAAATAAATACAGAAAAGAATAAAAGGAAACAAACTAAATCATATGAGCCTGGAAAAGCTATTTTCGTTGCCGATAAACAAATAAAGAGCAAGAACAAACCCCTTTATAAAACAGAAATAATCGCTAGAAATAACAATGTTACAGTCACAACCGAAAACGGAAGAAGAATTCATAAGGCGCACAAAAAGAATTCCACCAACTAGCAAAACATTTTTCTCTTTTCAGCCTATTATTTAGGGTATCAACAGTCTTTCAAATGTACGAGTTCAAGTCACCCATCATGGCTATAAAGGAAGGCGTGGGACGAATATTAAATGGAAATCTAAAATTAGTTTATAGGATCGACTTCACCAATTACGAAGACGTACTACAAAGATCAAAAGTGGAAGCAAATCAGTTGAATTCCAACAAGTTTACCAAAACGCAACTCACTCCGCTATAAGGAAACGATCAAAAAATTGGATTTTCAGCGCCTGGAAATGGTTGGCAGGTAACCCTCATGCAACCGATTCGGATGAAATACTTAGAAGCCATAACAATTTGATATGGAACGATTTTGTTTTTTTTTTTTCCTTCTTCACTCCTAGAAGGAGCATAGGGTTAGTGCATGATTTCTCATGCACTAGTTTCATAGCGTCATAGAGTTTAACTAGGTAGGTGACTAGCCTGCCGTAGTTTCATTTATATTAATTATTTGAGGTTATTAATATTTACTGTTTATTTTTCTTAGTTTTTAGTATCGAATATTATGAATATTTGAAAAATACTTGTATAATATTTATTAGTATTGCATATTAAGTTATATAATATTGAATATAATTTTTATAGTGACCTGACCGGGGTTTGAACCCGAGACCCTTCGGTTAAAAAGCCGGTGCCATAACCACTGCACCAATGGTCAGATATGGAACGATAATGAGCAATATCATATCAATCAAGTTCTAACAAATACAACAAATACAACAAACGCTTTTCAACCAAATTAATACGATATAGGAAGAAATAAAAGAAATCGTAAGAGCAGTCCAATTAGCCAAAGGAAAAATAGTGAACACCAATTTATTAAATAAAGAGGAAATCAACCGATTGATTTCTGAAATGCAAACATTATTGTATTTCAATGTTATTGATGCAATCGAGTACGCTACACCAACAGTAGTAGTCCAAGACATGACTGTACTCTACATATTATCACTACCCAAAACCAGCGGTGTCGAATATAACTATATTAAAATCAGAGCCACCACTAAAAATAATAAGCAGTTGCATCTAACATACAAAAGTCTACTAACGAACCTCAAACAAATTTTTGGCATTAGCAATGAATGTAACCAGTATAAAAACACCTTCATCTACAAAATGGATCAAATACAAGAATAACATGATGACCACTGCATCACACAAATTCTGAGAAACAGCAACAATACTTGTGAGTACTAGTTCAACAGAAGGGAATCAGTCGAAATAATGAAAATACAATATTCCTCAATAATTTCAATGGAACAGTCAAAGCCAACAACACAACAAAAAACCTTAACGCTAACTTCGTCATAGAATTTTATAATGAAACAATTCAAATTAAAAACGAGACCTATACCAATAACGAATTTCAATCGTCTCAAATCATTTTGCCACCAATAATGAACGACAACCTTTCCCCAGGAAAAATGAAACTCAACCTAGATTATCTCCATAATTTGCGCTTAGGTAATGTCAAACAACTAAGCGAGCTCACTACAAATTCAGCAGTTAGCATAACATTCCATGCCACATTCACCTTAATCATCATACCCACAAATATCAAAGCCGAAAAAAATTGAACATCTCTTTGAAAACGTCAGAACTAGGAGAACTGGAGTGAAAACTCCAACCACTAAAATTAAGCTTATGATCCACGTGGACGCGAATTTTAGAGGAGGGAAGACTTAAGACACTATGATACACGCGCATAACATCAGACGCTGAGGTCAGCATATTTTTTATGAGAATATTATTTAGTAATACACCTGCGAAAATTTTATTATTATGATTCCTACGATAAATGCCTAACAATCATTTTTAGTCTTTTAAATTTATAATTGTAATATTTGCTTGATAACCAATTATTTGCTATAAATATGTTCAAAAATAGTAATTAAGTTCAGTTAAATTTTGTTATTTTAATTAAATACATCAACTCAATAAAACAGACATCAATCCAGGAAAATATTTTTACAAGAAATTGGACTATAATTTCTTAACTTATTTATATTTTTTTGAGTGAATTTTTTTTTTTTTAATAAAAGTTTTAAAAAAACAAATGAGAGCAATTAATGATTAATGACTATTACTCGTAATATCAATAATGAAATAAACAATTTACTTAAATAACAAAATATGGAATGCAAAGAAGGAATCCAACAATTTCAAAGCAGAACATTGCATGTCTTTGGAGTAGTTCCAAAATTAACGTTATTAGGAGAGGGGCATTAACTATCCCCCACATATACTAGCAAAAGTAAAACGAAGCAGGCGGGCGAGAAAAAGGTATTGTATTAGAAAATACAAAGAGGATTCGGTTGCTGATTATGTTCAAAATTTGACGGCGTGTGAGAAAACCAATTACTCACTGTGGAGGGCAACAAAGAAAATGAAGCAACCTATCAAACATCTCGCTCCTATTAAAAACAAAGAAGGAACGTGGGCAAAAACTGGCCCGATATATTATGCCCGCATGACAGCCGGAGCGTGTATGAAAATGAGGAATCTGCTTTTGTTGGGGATAGCTGGACTATTCCAATTATCAAGGAAAGAGAGGTCATAGAAGAAATCAGGACTCTTAAACCTAAAAAGGCCCCAGGATTTGAACTAATAACGGCCGATATTTTGAAAGAATTACCCAAAAGGGGTATAACGATGCTTACGCGCCTAATAAATGCGTGTATAAGGTTCAATTACGTGCCTGAAATTTGGAAAGTTGCAGAGATAATCATGCTGCACAAACCTGGCAAACCTATAGACAAGGCGACTTCTTATAGACCAATCTCATTGTTGCCGATGATTTCAAAACTACTACAGAAACTTTTATTGAGAAGACTTCAACCTATAATTTAAAGTAAAAGGTTAATCTCGAATCATCAATTTGGTTTTCGCCGGAACCACTCAACCATAGATCAACTTCATAGAATAACTGACCTAATAGAAAATTCACTGGAAGAAAAAACAATATGTTCTATCATATTTTTGGACGTAGCCCAGGCCTTCGATAAGGTTGGGAAATTAAAAAGCAAGCAGCCAATCATAATATGCAATTATCCAATCACGTCAACATCGAGGCAGCTGGATTGGTTGACAATCAAAACTTTGTTAGGAGACTTAAAAGTACGAGACCTCTCGAGTTAGTTTAAAGTTTTTTATCTGGAACAATGAGTACTTAGTACGCTATTGTGCCAGATTAAAAGCTTGTAAATAATAAAAAAGTTTAGAGCAAAATTAATGGTTAGTTGTTTCCGACTAGTTTTATTAATTATTTTGAAGAGGGTGTTTTTTAGTGGATTAAAGTTCCACACTACTGCTTTTTGTCTGGCAGTGTCTTTCGAGATTTTTCACCCTTCCTCTCGGTAAAAAAAAAAAAAAAAAAAAAATTTTGACTAATAAGTGGATGTAAGTATGAACAGTGCTTGTGGATATCAAGTTTAGAATTTTTTTCTAAAGAAAAACTTTTGTTAAGTAAATCAGTAAAGCACCAAACATTTAAATATTTATATCAAAAACGTAGTTACACAAAAAAATTATATATGGTGCATATAATGATAGATTTCCAATATTTTTTACCTTACATACATGGGTACATATGTGTGTTTTGTTTTTTAATATACTTATTAAAAAATTTAATATAGGTATACATATTATATGGACGCGGTTCGTTTTGTTTTTAACCCCGGATTGCCAGCCATGAGTAAAATTGACTCGCTTGGAATTTTAATAGCGAATATCTTTAATATGTCGAGTTTAATTTTACTCGAATATTACTATGGTTCTGCATATTACAATTCTTACCCAGTGAGTAAATTTTACTCACAGTTGGTAATATTTATTACCAATAGATGGTATTAACTTCATAAACAAATTCAAATTTTTGTGTAGTAGGTAATATGGCGCCAGTATAATAAAAAATTAATAAAAAAGCATTATTTTATCTTAATTTTTTTCTTTCTCTTCCAAAATCGAAATTTTGACAACACTGAGTAAATTTTTCTCACTGTTGGTATTATTTCAATAAATACGTTTGTAGCAAAAAAACCCAAAAAAAGGGCGAATAAACGAAAAAAAAAAATCTGATGTGATCAGCACATAACCGACCGCATTGTATATTGTCTAGTTAAGTGAGAGGTTTACAGAATATTATAAAAATGTCTTTTTAATACTTCTTTCCAATTTTTAGGACATTAGTAAGCTTATAGTTAACATACCTAGAAAAATGTAAATTTGGTTCTTAGTAGAGTTTCGCTTTGTGCTACCTGAATTCCCAGAAATGCTCGCCAAATTCCATCAATTCGTTCCGTAGATATGGTGAAAAATGTAAAATCGACCCGCAAATCAGTTTTCGAGCCCTGATCTTTCCAAAAAATTTATATGTTCATTTTTTTTTGAATACGAGGAATTCAAGCATTAAATTTCAATGAAATCGGTCAATTATTTCTCCTTATATACGCAAAAATATATATTTGGCCCGTAGTAAACGTCCAGTTGCTGATGCCTGATTTTTCCAAAAGTTAGGAATTTTTGCGGACGGTTGAGAAAAGCTTATATATGAAATTTCAAGTAAATCGGTTGAATACTTTCTTCAAAATGTTCAAAAATGTAAAACAGGCCCGCTAAAAAGTGCAGTTCCCGAAGCCTGATGTATCCCAAAAGTTGATCAATCCGTGCCATGGTGGAAATAAACTTACATATAAAATTTCATCAAAATCGGTTCAGCAGAACTTGAGATACACGCGTGCACACACAGACCGACAGGTTGCTAAAAGTAGTTAATTTACACTTCGCCCTACTATAGAGAAGTGCATTCCCACCGAAAACTCGATATGCAAAATTTGTTGCCATGACACAGCCTACCTATTGTATACACAATACGGTCGGTAAATATATAACATAAATTAGATAAGCAACATTAAGGTGAAAGAGCATAAATTAAATAACAAAAAATATACCAAAGACACGGACACACATCTATATTATATTTTACAAGATTTTTCCAGTTCATGAACAGGTATACATATAATCTAATAAATAACAAAAACAAAGAAATGAAAATAGCAAAAGAGAATACTGGGTACATACATTACTCAATTGATTATACATACTGTAAAACAAAAACAAAAAATGAAAAGCGAAAAGCGAAATAGAATAAAAAAAGAGTAGTAATATTTTTTTTGTTTTTTTGCTTTACTACCATAAACAAAAATAAAAAGCAAAAGGAAGCGAAATATTTTAAATGAGTTAAGTAAGAGTAAAATAATTTTTTGTTGTTGTATTTAACATGGAATGGAATTAAAAAAAATAAAACTAAAAATTGTAAGAGATATAAGAACACGAATAATGTTACGTACTAAGGCAATTATTCTTCGTGTGCTTGCGAAATTTCAATTGAGTAAGTAGCCAAGCCAGGTCTGTATAAAGAAAAGAGGCATTGATTTTTTATTAATTCACATTCACTTTGGTTTTAAAGTTTAACGTGAAAGGTACTATTTCCTTTCCTTTTAATTTTGTTCGGCATCAGTTCCCCATCCGTCTTGCATATGCCATGACTATAAATAAGTCCCAAGGGCAAACTTTTGAAAAGGATGGCCTCTATCTCCCCAGCCGTGCTTTTCGCATGGGCAATTATACACAGCATGTTCAAGAGCCATAGACTCCAATTCTTTAAAAATTCAAGTCAAAGATACGGTTCTACAGGGAAAAATCGATGATGGAAATATGTTAACAGATAAAGTTGTTTATAAGGAAATTTTTCGTTCTTAATTGTTAACTAATTCTTAAATTGAATTTTAATCATATCTATGTAATTAACAGTGACACATATTACATCTTAAAATTTATTAAATTAAAAATATTTCCATTACTTTTATTTGTTAGTATTCAAACCAATATGATATTTATGCATATACAAGTATATACCTGCATATGTATGCCATAATATGTACAAATTTTTCTAAACTTATTTTAAAATTGATTGCCACAATCCTGTTTTTACAACAGACAATGCTGCTTATAAGCAAACCACAGGGGCCCCTAGCCTATATTATATTTTACAAGATTTTTCCAGTTCATGAACAGGTATACATATAATCTAATAAATAACAAAAACAAAAAAATGAAAATAGCAAAAGAGAATGCTGGGTAGAAACATTGCTCAATTGATTATACATACTGTAAAACAAAAACGAAAAATGAAAAGCGAAAAGCGAAAGAGAATAAAAAAAGAGTAGTAATATTTTTTTTGTTTTTTTGCTTTACTACCATAAACAAAAATAAAAAGCAAAAGGAAGCGAAATATTTTAAATGAGTTAAGTAAGAGTAAAATAATTTTTTGTTGTTGTATTTAACATGGAATGGAATTAAAAAAAATAAAACTAAAAATTGTGAGAGATATAAGAACACGAATAACGTTACGTTACGTACTTATCTAGATAACGTTGTTTAGAAGGAAATTTTTCGTTCTTAATTGTTAACTAATTCTTAATTTGAATTTTAATCATATCTATGTAATTAACAGTGACACATATTACATCTTAAAATTTATTAAATTAAAAATATTTCCATTACTTTTATTTATCATTAGTATTCAAACCAATATGATATTTATGCATATACAAGTATATACCTGCATATGTATGTATGCCATAATATGTACAAATTTTTCTAAACTTATTTTAAAATTGATTGCCACAATCCTGTTTTTACAACAGATAATACTGCTTATAAGCAAACCACAGGGGCCCCTAGTAAGTATTGTAATAGGGAACCGAGCTGCGTTACAGTATGTACTTAAAGCAAAGATATGCCTGCGAAATGTGTTAATTGTAATGAGTCGCACCCAGCAAACTATAAAGGATGTATAATAGCAAAAAAACTTCAAAAGAGAAGAAACGTGCAAAAGAACATAAAAAATGGTACGAGCACACGGGGTGGAAATTTACATAACTACAATAACAACATAAGTCAGAAAGTCGTAAAAGAGATAACATTTGCATAGGCAGTAAAAAAAAATACAAACACAAAAGAAAATGATTTCAACGAAGTTCTAAATAGTATTTATAATCTAACACATAGACTAGATAATATTGAGAACTAACTGGTACAGCAATACTTCAAAATAATAAATAAAGTTGGGTCAAACCAATGGTTTGTATTGTAGCACTTTTCCCTTCAACAAATGAAAATTTTGCTTTTAAATACAGTCTATGTAGTCTGTGTACCTATCACACTATTAAAATTATTTTCATTCATATACAAAACTATTTCTAGGGTTGCATATATTTAGGATGAATGATTTATGCAGTCTTTGAAACAAAGCAAAAATTAATATAAAGTGGGGTTAACATAATGCTCGATTTTAAGGTTTAATTTTGTGAGTTAAGAAAAATAATTATATTTTTTAATTTCATGGAATTTACCGTTAACTTTTTGCGTTAATAGAAATTTGAAAAAGCTTGCGGTTTCGGAAATATAAGGTGTCAAAAATTCAAATTTTACAAATTTCAAGAGGCGATAACTTGAGAGGGGGTGGAGATGGAAAAAAATTTTTTTCTAGCGAAATGAACTATTGGTTAACTATTGGTTATATATGAAATTTCAAGTAAATCGGTTGAATACTTTCTTCAAAATGTTCAAAAATGTAAAACAGGCCCGCTAAAAAGTGCAGTTCCCGAAGCCTGATGTATCCCAAAAGTTGATCAATCCGTGCCATGGTGGAAATAAACTTACATATAAAATTTCATCAAAATCGGTTCAGCAGAACTTGAGATACACGCGTGCACACACAGACCGACAGGTTGCTAAAAGTAGTTAATTTACACTTCGCCCTACTATAGAGAAGTGCATTCCCACCGAAAACTCGATATGCAAAATTTGTTGCCATGACACAGCCTACCTATTGTATACACAATACGGTCGGTAAATATATAACATAAATTAGATAAGCAACATTAAGGTGAAAGAGCATAAATTAAATAACAAAAAATATACCAAAGACACGGACACACATCTATATTATATTTTACAAGATTTTTCCAGTTCATGAACAGGTATACATATAATCTAATAAATAACAAAAACAAAGAAATGAAAATAGCAAAAGAGAATACTGGGTACATACATTACTCAATTGATTATACATACTGTAAAACAAAAACAAAAAATGAAAAGCGAAAAGCGAAATAGAATAAAAAAAGAGTAGTAATATTTTTTTTGTTTTTTTGCTTTACTACCATAAACAAAAATAAAAAGCAAAAGGAAGCGAAATATTTTAAATGAGTTAAGTAAGAGTAAAATAATTTTTTGTTGTTGTATTTAACATGGAATGGAATTAAAAAAAATAAAACTAAAAATTGTAAGAGATATAAGAACACGAATAATGTTACGTACTAAGGCAATTATTCTTCGTGTGCTTGCGAAATTTCAATTGAGTAAGTAGCCAAGCCAGGTCTGTATAAAGAAAAGAGGCATTGATTTTTTATTAATTCACATTCACTTTGGTTTTAAAGTTTAACGTGAAAGGTACTATTTCCTTTCCTTTTAATTTTGTTCGGCATCAGTTCCCCATCCGTCTTGCATATGCCATGACTATAAATAAGTCCCAAGGGCAAACTTTTGAAAAGGATGGCCTCTATCTCCCCAGCCGTGCTTTTCGCATGGGCAATTATACACAGCATGTTCAAGAGCCATAGACTCCAATTCTTTAAAAATTCAAGTCAAAGATACGGTTCTACAGGGAAAAATCGATGATGGAAATATGTTAACAGATAAAGTTGTTTATAAGGAAATTTTTCGTTCTTAATTGTTAACTAATTCTTAAATTGAATTTTAATCATATCTATGTAATTAACAGTGACACATATTACATCTTAAAATTTATTAAATTAAAAATATTTCCATTACTTTTATTTGTTAGTATTCAAACCAATATGATATTTATGCATATACAAGTATATACCTGCATATGTATGCCATAATAGTAAGTATTGTAATAGGGAACCGAGCTGCGTTACAGTATGTACTTAAAGCAAAGATATGCCTGCGAAATGTGTTAATTGTAATGAGTCGCACCCAGCAAACTATAAAGGATGTATAATAGCAAAAAAACTTCAAAAGAGAAGAAACGTGCAAAAGAACATAAAAAATGGTACGAGCACACGGGGTGGAAATTTACATAACTACAATAACAACATAAGTCAGAAAGTCGTAAAAGAGATAACATTTGCATAGGCAGTAAAAAAAAATACAAACACAAAAGAAAATGATTTCAACGAAGTTCTAAATAGTATTTATAATCTAACACATAGACTAGATAATATTGAGAACTAACTGGTACAGCAATACTTCAAAATAATAAATAAAGTTGGGTCAAACCAATGGTTTGTATTGTAGCACTTTTCCCTTCAACAAATGAAAATTTTGCTTTTAAATACAGTCTATGTAGTCTGTGTACCTATCACACTATTAAAATTATTTTCATTCATATACAAAACTATTTCTAGGGTTGCATATATTTAGGATGAATGATTTATGCAGTCTTTGAAACAAAGCAAAAATTAATATAAAGTGGGGTTAACATAATGCTCGATTTTAAGGTTTAATTTTGTGAGTTAAGAAAAATAATTATATTTTTTAATTTCATGGAATTTACCGTTAACTTTTTGCGTTAATAGAAATTTGAAAAAGCTTGCGGTTTCGGAAATATAAGGTGTCAAAAATTCAAATTTTACAAATTTCAAGAGGCGATAACTTGAGAGGGGGTGGAGATGGAAAAAAATTTTTTTCTAGCGAAATGAACTATTGGTTAATGTCTAAAAGCTCCTAAAATTTCAAACTTCTACAAGCTGTAGTTTGGAAAAAAAACGACATCAAAAATTTGCAAAAAAAGGACTTTAGATAACGGTAAATTTGAACGGCCACTTTGTTTTTCTAAAGTTCAAATATAGTATGCCGCGCTAGGGGAAGCAAGCCGCTGCTTTTCTGCGTTTGCAAAATTTCAAAAATGCTTATGGTTTCATTGCAACAAATAGTTAAAAAAGGCCATTTTTAGGGTTTTGGGGGGGTATAATTTCTAGAGGGGAGGAGATAGGTAAAAATTTTGTTCTACAGAAATAAGTTTCTAGTAAAGATCTATGTACATATAAAATTTCAGCTTTCTATCTTCAAGGGTGTAGAAGTTTTGTAAACAAAAAAGTGTCCACGGACGGACGGACGGACGGACGGACGGACAGACGGACGGACGGACGGACGGACGGACGGACGGACGTACGGACGGACAGACGGACGGACGGACGGACGGACGGACGGACGGACAGAGTGAAACTAATAAGCACTTTTTTTCAAAAAATTTTTGGAAAAGTGCTAAAAATGATTAATAAACCATTAAGAATCGCCACCTGGAACGCCAACAGTATAAAAAAAACAAAATACAAGATCTTGAAATATTTCTGGTAACGTACAACATAGATATTTGTTTACTTTCGGAAATTCACCAGACGGATCTTCTAAGAAATGTATTTGAAAAAAAATATTATAATCACCTAAGTGGACATCCTTTAATCAATCAAAGGTTAGGAGTGCTATGATAATTTAAACTACAATGTCCAGAATAGCACAGAAAAGGTGAAATGTCAACCAACGTCAATTGAGATAAAAACGGAAAAACGGAAACTCGTTGTTAGTGCAATATACTTACCTCCCAATTTTAACTTGAAAAAGGATGATTATATTAGAATTCTACACGAACTAGGGGAACATTCATATTAGGTGGGCTGATGGGGCTCATGAAACATGTCTCATGGGGATTTAGATTGTCTTCATCAAAAGGAAAAGAATTGAAAGCAGCAGCAAATTGTGAAGGTTGTCATATCCACTCGACTGGAAAACCAACATTCCGACCCACTGCCATTAATAGAATGCCAGATGTATTGGACATATAAGTATGTCCAATACATCTGGTTTTTGATAACAAAAAAAATAGCCATAAATTCCGTAAGTTTAGAAATTAGTTATGACCTGAACTCTGATAATTCTGCTGTCATCTTAAACCTGAATGAAAAGGCGATACCAACGGCAATTGAAACCAACGTTAACGAATATAACAACGGATTGGATTAAACTAAGATGTACTATAAACACACCACAACAACAACTAGAAGGAGAAACGGAAAGATTTACAAAAATGATACAACAAGTAGCATAGCAAAATACTAAAAACTATATATGTACAACAAACAAATAACATCGCATACCCTAAGGAAATGCAAGAATTAATTAGTGAAAAGAGAAAAGCTAGAAAAAGGCGTTAGTTGATGAGAAATCCGGCAGATAAAAATATGTTAAATAGAAAGGCACAAGGGAAGAAAAGAGAAGTTCTAAATTTTAAAAATGAAAACATAGAAAATGACATCAAAAACTTAACACCAGATGAAAAAACTGATTATTCGCTGCGGAAGAGTACAAAAAAACTGAAGAGACTCACAGTGCACACTCAACCTATAAAACAACAAACAACACTTGGGCAAAAGCAAATGAAGAAACCATACATTTGCAAGTATCTAGAAGAAGTATTTAAACAACATATAGTAACAAATAATAATATAGTAACAAAATGAGAAACTACGCGCTGAAGCTAATACAAGTCTGAAAATTTCGCAAGTATAACCAAGGCAAGTTGAAGATGAAATCGAAAAAGGCTTCTAAAGGAAAAAAGCTCGAGTGCACGATTTTTTCACCGCCAAAATACTAATGCAGCTGCCAAGGAAAGGTATATTTTTCTTAACAAAACTCATCAACACATGCTTTAGAGCAGGGGTGGGGAACCTTTTCTCTATATAAGGCCAAATTTTAGTCAATGCAAAGTCAATCAGGCCGCAAAGTTTAAAAAAAGTCCAAAGGTTATAAATTTTTGCTTTGTGTAGGTTGATGAAAACAAAATTATGTCAGAATATAAAAAATAACATAAAACAGTTTATTTCATAAATAAAAATAGATAAGTAAGTATGTACATTATTAATAAAATAATATGGTTCATTATTTCAATGACTTTTCTGTGATTGTTTGTTGCTCGATAACAATTTTATATTTGGTTCCAGCCTCGTTGTCTTCAATCTTAGTTGGTCTTCCAAATGAGCGTTAGTTAATTGGGATCTCAAGCAGTATTTAATTTGCGTCATATGTGAAAATGTTGATTCACAGCAATAAGTTGTGCCGAAACAGGAGAGGATACGACGAGCATGTTCACGAAGTTTTGGGTAATCAACGGCATTCTTCCATATTTCAATTGGATTCTTCTTATCGTTTTATCAATATTCAAATATCAATATGTGTTTGTTTTCAAACAATAAATAAATTTTGAACTCAAACAAATGTGTGAAAGCATTTTTTTAAAATTATTGAAAAAGTTTACTAGCGTGGCATACAATTATTCTGAAAGAAGCCCGGACATAGGATTCAAATATTAATATGGGTTTGTTTTCAAACAAATATGTATGTAAATTTTGAATTCAAACGTTGTTAGAAATTTCATGGCTTTGAATTTTCCAATTTTTAGTTTTCAAATTTGAAAGTTTATGTCCACGGTTTATTTTTCTAAATGTTTGATTTGTTTTCGAAAATTTGGCAGCAAAATTTTAATTTTTAAGAAATATAAGAAATAAATTTTTTTAAGGACAAAGGCCACTAAAAAACAGTTAAAAGGCCGCACGCGGCCTTAAGGCCGCAGGTTCCCCATGCCTGCTTTAGAGTAAAACATATGCCGATGAATTAGAAAGTTCCTGAAATGTGGCTGAATGCTATTAAGCCAAAAAACGAAATAAAGTCATCACGATCATTAGTCAATGATAAAGTCATATTTCATTATTACAAACGCTATCGAAGCTGGTTGAGAAAGAAAATATGCGCAGCAAGTTTACTGGACATGACACAAGCTTTCGATAAAGTATGGCACACAAGCCTAATCAACAAAATTAAAAATTTTTTATCATCATTCGTGCGTAAGTTTTATATCATCATATTTAAAGAACAGACCATTTAGGGAAAAAATTGAGGATCAATACTCTGAATTAATGGAAATAATTGCAGAAGTACCGCAGGGAAGTATCGTAGGACCCTTCTTGTACCTGCTCTATACTTATGATTTACTAACCTTCGATAACGTACCGGTAGCTACATTTGCGGGTGACATGGCGTTATTAACAGTAGACGAAAATATAAATACATCAACACAAAATTTACAACACACAACAACAAAATTTTGGAATGGACAGATAGATGGAAAATGAAAATAAATGACCAAAAGTCAATATGCATAAGTTTTACAAATAAACAATGTTACCAAAATTTACCAATATATATAAACGGTAATACCAGACGTAATGATGAAAAGGTCAAGTATCTGTGACTTCAATAATGTATAAAAAGCTTAAGCAAGATATTAATACGATTGTAGTACCGTCTCATAGCTTTCAATAACTTTAAATTGTAAAAAAAAAACTACTAAAGCTTTTGATACATTTTAGAATATAATTTTTACAATATTAATACCTACTTTGACGTTTGTTTGAAAATAAATAAATAATAAACTTTTAAGTTTAAATAAGTGTGAAAATGTATAAATAATAAACTTTTAATATATAACTAGATATTAAAACCGATAGGGCTTTATGGAATACAATTATGGAGTTGCACTAGTAAGTGCCATATAGAATATGGGGGTTTTCATTTATGCACACTGCGCTAAAAGTTCTACTTTAGAACTAAAATTTCTAAATTGCAGCGTTAAACAGTATGCAAAAACTTTATCTTAGCTTTTTTTTACGTGGTCTACAAATTCTGAAACTTCTAAAAAATCGAAAATTACTTAAATTACTTAAATTAAGGCACTCTTTATGAAATTATATTCCAATACTTTTGGCCTTCTAATTCTTTAAATTTACTTTAACACCCTTCAATATCTGAATCTGCCATTTTCAAATTTAAAATTTTTTTTAATTTTAAATTAAAAGAAAAAAAAAATTCATGAGGCAGCAACATAATGTATACTAGAGGTCTGCGCTACATTTCTAACTTTTCTTTGTTTCAGATTGAATTTCCGAACGCACTTTATTATAGCCAGTAATTTCCAAGCGATCTATATTTTTAGTGTGTGTAGCGTGAATCTCCGAACATACTACGAGTTAGAACTATTCCAGAACTGAAAAAACAAAAACCTCCTATGTCATCCAGAGATTTTAATTGTATATAGTATTTACAAACATCGTTAGAGCGCCATGGATCGTTAGAAATGCTAACTTACATAGAGACCTTAAAATAAAAACAGTACAAGAATAAAGGAAACTATTCGCTGTAAAGCATTATGAAAGGTTAGCAACACACACTACCATTGAAGCATCAAAAATTAGTTTAACAGTTTAACAGGGGATGAAAAGGTTTCTCCCTTTAAAAAGGAAGAAACCTTTGGATTTACTATAAATTTTGATTGACCTATATTAAATAGTTATAAAATATTAATTAAAGTGACATAAACAGAAAATGTTGGAAAACGATTGCAAGTTTCAGTAGGCATCGTTGAATTAATTAGGTTAAGATTTATAGAAACAAGCTTATGGTTAGTCAATTAGAGTAGTTTTAGCGCTACATATACATACATAGATAATGAATCTAAATAAAAAAACAAAAAAAAATATATTTTATGTAGATATATACATATATGTAAGTATATTAAATGTGCATATGTTCGAATTCAATTTTTTTATTTTGTTTTTAGTATTCCCCATTTATACCGGAACATCGATTCAGCCAAGAATCTAACGATTAGGTAGTAAGTTAATAAAATCGCATCAAAAAAAATTTGAACTGGCAGCATTTTAAAAAAATTTTTTATTTTTGGCATTTTTGACAGTTTTTTCAAAGTAAACATTTGAATTACTTTAAAATGATGATACATTGAAATGTATATTGCGGAGGTGCTTATTGTTATTTTTTTAAAAAAATGCGGATTGAAAAAGATTTTTAACAGGTAGGTTAAGATTTAAATATTGCTCTTGCTCAGTAAACCATTTCGTTTATTATAACCGAAGTTTGTAGGGCTATGGAAAAAAAAATGCTATAAAAATAAAACTGGAAAGGAGCATTAGCATAAGCCGAGATGTTTTTATATTTTATTTTGATCTAAAATTACAACTAATAAATACAAAAATTTAGTTAAATGCAAGGTTTTTTTAATTTAATAAAGCAAAATAAATGTAACATATTTATTGTTTATTTTTATTTTTTTAAAAAAATTAGACTTTTGATATAAGATTGGTAAACAAAATGGCGATTGAATGAAAAGTATGCAAAAATGGCATTCTGTAATACCACTTTTACTACTTTCGCATACGCAAATTCGCGATATTCGATTTACATAGTGCCAAAATTTATAATACGAGAATCGCTTAGCAAAAGTAGCATTACAAAGTAGGCCACCTGGATAAGTAAGAAACCTCTATGTATGGAACAAAATGTGCGATCCCTTGAAATTCTGCTTAAGCAGTTTCATCTGTACATATCTTTATACAAAAAAATCTTTAGTTTCGTGTTAAAACATTAGAACTGGTATTCGTACTAAATTAAATGCTTATTCAGGCGCTCCAGTTAAGTAATACTATGCACATAATTCAATTTATTAATAAGATTTTATTTTTTCTTTTATTTTTTTTTTTATTTATTTTATCCTATTATTATTTATTTAAGGATATTTTGTTGTGCGACTCTTTGAAATTTTTCTTAACCTAGAAGTTAATGAGTCAGATCCAATGGCTTTGTCCTTTTCAAGCAGCGTAAGTCATTGGAGTATCTCTGGATCTCCGCATTTCGATGCAAGCTTTTGCAGGCATTGCGCACTCTAGATTTTCTCTTTGTTAGATATCTTTTCAAATGCTTGCACAATATCCAAGGAAATAACTGATAACATTTGATGATAGATTTTTTTTAACAACTTATTTTTATATTTTTACTCACTTTTTATTTCAGTTTCAAATCAGAATTCTTCATTTTTCTATTAATTTTTTCAATTGGATTTCTGTAATTTATTTCAAATTATCGACTAAACGTCTCACTTTCAAAAACTAAGTACATAAATAAATTTTGTATATATTTTACAAAAGACACGACGTAAGCAATACCGAATAATTCTATTCTTTCGAAAATTACATTATACATATATGTATGTGATAGTCACTCACTTTCATCTCACTTGCCGAGTGAAGTAGCAAAATAGACGATCAGGCCCTAAATATTGAACTTTGAATTCCAATAACCAATGTCATAAGAGATCAAAATTCCGTGCTCAACATAGATTTTTGGGAGACAAAGGTTGGCATGGGTCCTATTCGATTTCGCATTTTCCTCTTTCACCTCCTAGAAGGTAGGTAACATAGTTATCTGCCGAGTGTCTCCTCGCAAACTTTCTTAGTAAGACTGACTAGAGCGGGCAAAAGCGAATACTCGGCGCTTAATCCGGGTTTCGTTGGCTAGGAAGCGCGCGGGCGATAAATGCAGAAGTGTCTGACCTAGAATAGGTGACTCATTGGTCTGCGTTTGATCCCTGAGGGACGGCAGTTTTTGAGTCCTGGCAGTAGGCATAAAATGTAAACATTAATCATTTGTGCAATGGAGAAAACAAAAGGGTTTAGTAGCCCAGGTGGAAATGCAACTACGTTGGAAAATCCACCCTCTTCGGAGGTCGGCTCTACGGATTCTGGGGAGAGCCATTTATTGCATATGATTTGCAGGTCCGTTTAGGAGGAACGCGAAAACCCGGCGTTCACCATCTACATCTATGTACGGATTTTAGAAAAGAATAAAAATGTAGAAGGTGGAATACCGAACACTCAAGCTCCACAGACCAATATGGATATAAACATGAGTAAAACTCAAGTCAAAAAAAGTGATGATCAGAACGCTGACATACATAAAAGGATTAGCCAACTAGAACAGCTCCGTGTGGCTTTGAAAAACGAGATTCTTAAACTAAGGGCTGAGAATGAGAATCTAAAGAGAGAGAAACATGTGCAAATTACAAACAATAAGTCTAGTGATAGTAGTCATAAAGAAAAAGACGCTACACCACAAGCAAAGCAGGTGAGGTCAATCTTGGACGCCTACTCAACAGATGAGGAAGAACTCGCCAGAGAAATAGATTGGATCCTAAAGCAAAAGAGGTCCAGTAAAAGAAGAAAAGCGGAATCATCTCCGGAAGTGGTCCAGATGATGATCAACGCTGAGAAAGCAGATGTCCCTGATTCTAAAAGTCGAGGCAATGTCACGAAAAGCTCTAGGCCGCCTCAAGTAGTCATAAGTAATGTTTTTAATGTTGACTATTATCAAATAGAGTCAACATTAAAAAATAAGGACATGAATTATAAGGTTAAAATGATGAATAACAATCAATTTAAACGTATTGCCAAATTCCGAAATGGATTGCAGGAATCTTACCAGGGCCATGAATGGATCTGGACTAGAATGGCATACCTATGAAAACAAGCAGGCCAGACCAATAAAAGTCATGGTAAGAAATCTTCACGCCAGTTGTAAACCGGAAGATAAAAAAGAAGACCTAAGCTCTAGAGGTTACAAGATCTTAGATGTAACAATAAAATTAAAAATATAAAAGAAAATGGGATGAACATTATGGTGCCTTTACCGCTGTTTATGTTAACATTCTCAAATGACGAGGAGATGAAAAAAATTTATGAAATCGATCACATAAACAGGGTGAAAGTTATGGAACTGCAAAAACGTAGAAATAGCAACAGCAACAGCAACTTGAAGAAGAATTCTGACCGGCCACCAAGGCAATTTACCTCGAGAATAGTCTCAAAAGATGTAACATACAAGAACGTTCTCCAAACGAAAATTGATGACGGTGGCACGAGCAATAATGCAAGGCCCAGTGATGTAAATATTTTGTTTAAAATGCAAAATATGATGGAGAACACGCTAGATATGATGGAGAAAATGAGATTGAGCATTTTAGAGAGCGAAGGGAAAAAATCGAATACCAAAACACCTGGTAAATGATGGCACGAGGTAATTTTAAAATAGCAACATGGAATTGCAATGGTATTGCAAATAAAAGGATATGCTTGAAGTTTTTCTACATACACAGAATATAGACGTGTGCCTCGTAACTGAAACACATATGGCCCTAAGAAGCAAAGTATTGGCCAACCAATGTTAATAAGTGTCCAGATTTAATAGATTTCTTCACAAAAAAAACGGATTGCAAAAAATGTCATCGAGAATTCTTAGAAATTGAGCGACAAATAGATCTAAGGAAAAGAATAAGAACGACCCAGCACATAGATAAGGAAGCCGAAAACTTTACTAAAATTATTCAAAATGCAGTTTGGAGTAGTTCGAAAATTAATGCTATTAGAAGGGAAGGCAATAATTATCCCCAACATTTACTAGCAAAAGTAAGACAAAGTAGGCGGGCGAGAAAGAGGTGGCAGCAAACGCGTGATCCTACTGATAAAACCAGATATAATCATGAATCGCAGCAACTAAGACGCTGTATTAGAAAACACAAGGAGGATTCGGTTGCCAATTATGTTCAAAGTTTGACGGCGTGTGAGAAAACCAATTACTCACTGTGGAGGGCAACAAAGAAAATTAAGCAACCTATCAAACATCTCGCTCCTATTAAAAACAAAGATGAAACGTGGGCAAAAACTGACAAGGACAAGGCAAATGCGTTTGCGGATCATTTGGCCGATATATTCTGTTCGCATGACAGTCAGGGCGTGTATGAAAATGAGGAATCTGCGTTTGTTGAGGATAGCGTGACTATTCCAATTGTCAAGGAAAGAGATGTTATACAGGAAATCACGACTTTTAAACCTAAAAAAGCTCCGGGATTTGACTTAATAACGGCCAATATTTTGGAAAAATTACCCAATAGGGTAATTTTTTAACGTTGCTTCCGCGCCTAATAAATGCGTGTATAAGGTTTAATTACGTGCCCGACATTTGGAAAGTTGCAGAGATAATCATGCTGCACAAACCTGGCAAACCTATAGACAAGGCGACTTCTTATAGACCAATCTCATTGTTGTCTATGATTTCAAAACTACTACAGAAACTTTTATTGAGCAGACTTCAACCTATAATTTAAAGTAAAAGGTTAATCTCGAATCATCAATTTGGTTTTCGCCGGAACCACTCAACCATTGATCAGCTTCATAGAATAACTGACCTAATAGAAAATTCACTGGAAGAAAAAACAATATGTTCTATCATATTTTTGGACGTAGCCCAGGCCTTCGATAAGGTTGGGAAATTAAAAAGCAAGCAGCCAATCATAATATGCATTTATCCAATCATGTCAACATCGAGGCAGCTGGATTGGTTGACAATCAAAACTTTGTTAGGAGACTTAAAAGTACGAGACCTCTCGAGTTAGTTTAAAGTTTTTTATCTGGAACAATGAGTACTTAGTACGCTATTGTGATAGATTAAAAGCTTGTAAATAATAAAAAAGTTTAGAGCAAAATTAATGGTTAGTCGTTTCCGACTAGTTTTATAGTTTATTTTGAGGAGGGTGTTTTTTAGTGGATTAAAGTTTCACACTACTGATTTTCATCTGGGTAATACTGATGAGCATTCAAGATGAAGATAAAAATTAACATTAAAAGAAGTAGAACAGACAAGAAATGCTGAACAGCAAATAAATACTGATGAGCATTCAAGACGAAAAGAAAATTTAACATTAAAAGAAGTAGAACAGACAAAAAATGCTGAACAACAAATAAATACTAACGAGCATTCAAGATGAAGACAAAAATTAATATTAAAAGAAGTAGAACAGGCAAGAAATGCTGAACAACAAATAAATACTGATGAGCATTCAAGACGAAGAGAAAATTTAACATTAAAAGAAGTAGAACAGATAAGAAATGCTGAACAACAAATAAATACTGATGAGCATTCAAGACGAAGAGAAAATTTAACATTAAAAGAAGTAGAACAGACAAAAAATGCTGAACAACAAATAAATAATGATGAACATGCAAGACGAAGAGAAAATTTAACATGAAAAGAAGTAGAACAGACAAGAAATACAGCAGAATATTTTGTACGAAGACTAGATGAAAGCTATAGAAATGCTGAACAGCAAAGAAATATTGATGAGCATTCAAGACGAAGATAAACTACAACATTTAGAGCAATAGAACAGTCAAGAAACACAGCAGAACGTTTCAATCACAGATTAGATGAAAACTATAAAAATGTTGAACAGCAGAGAAATACCATCGAACATTCAAGACGAAGAAAAAATAAAGTTCTTAAAGCAATAGAGCAATCAAGGAATACAGATGAGCATTCAAAACGACGACAAAATTTAGTTTATGAAATGTTTGAACAGCGGAGAAATACCAAGGAGCACACTCAAAAAAGAAATAAGTTGAGCTATAGATTAGATGAACAAAAGCGGAATACTCTTAGACATGTAGAAGAACGCATAGACATAGAACGTAGAAAACATGAGCAGAATCGAAAAAGTAAATAAAGATTTAATCGTAAAGTACCCGAACATTGAAGAAGCTTTTTATCTGGCTGGCAAATTTCCTGTTGTAGAAAATAAGTTCAATTTTTGTAATACCTGCTACAAGATAGTAATAACTGGCAGAGTTCCCAAATTGTGCCTTTCTCACGGCCTTGATTTTCCAATCCAACCAGAATGTTTACTTTAATCAGAATTAGTTAGTCCCAGAATACCTTTCATGAGAACTTTCGCTTTGTGCTATGAAAGATAATCTGCATTAAGAGGTGCGGTTGTCAATATACCAATTTCTGTTACTGACACCGTCAAAATTTTACCCAGGACATTTAATCAAACACACGTTATTCAAATTCATCTAAAACGTCGCATGCAATACAATCATAATTACATTACGGAGACAATTCGCCCAGCAAAAGTAATTGAAGCTTTAAGATATTTGATAAATACCGAGCTGTACAAAAAACATGGTATAAAGATTACAGAAAACTGGATACATAATTTTGGCAATGACACAAAAGTTAGATTTGTGGTTTCAAGAGAAGATGAAGAAATTGTTAGCAATATGGTTGAAAATAGAAATCGAAATATAATAGGAGGTGAGGATTTTGAAGTAAACTTAAATCCAGGAGGAGAAGAAACGCTTTTGGAAAATTAACCTATAGGAAATTTACCAATCAACCAAGTAGTAATAGCTTCTGGCGAAGGAAAGCGGCCTCAGGATATGTGTCTTGATATAGATTCAGAAGAACTATCTTATCCCACGATATATTGCGGCCAGAAACGATTATGCAATGAAAGCTATAGCAAGATTGCTAGGTCCGAACTAAGACGTTTCGATCGCCATTCTGCGAAAATTGACAAATTACTATACAAAAAGTACGAGCTGTTAAGAATTAAGAATGCCATTTCAACATACTTGAGCAAAAATTAGGACAAGTACAATATACCACTAAAAACATATTAGATGAAGGCTTTGTCAATAATTTGATACAACATAACGATGGTTATCACATTTTAATAGGTCTCCGTTCAACATCGTGTCATTGGGATGCTGAGAAAAAAAGAAGTTATAGCAATGATACGACAATTTGGCCTTCCAACGTTTTTTATAACACTCTCAGCAGCTGAAACCAAATGGAATGAATTATTAGCAATACTGTGTAAATCCGGTGACATGTGCTAGATATTTCGACTACAGGGTTAGGCAATTATTTAAGCTATTTAAAACGAGTGGAGGTATTTTTAACGAAAGCTGTGTAGAAAAGTTTCTCAGGCGAGTTGAATTTCAACAGCGCGGATCTCCTCATATTCATGGCATGTATTAGCTCAGTTACGCCCCTAAATTAGATTTAAATAATAGAGAGACTTCCGACTCCGTTACAATTTCATAGGCACATATGTGGCAACCGGCAGTTTTTATCCTGAATTAGCAGATTGTGTTCCATATCAAAAACATGCTCATGGAAGATCATGTTGGAGAGAAATCAGGGGAAATAAAATATGCCGATTTAATATGCCTCACCCCCCAATGCCAAATACAGAACTACTTATGCCATTAGAAGGTGGAGAAAATACGAAAATTCACAGAGATAATTTAAAAAAAATTCAAAACTTTCTTTCAAATACTATAAATGAAAGTGAAACGGAAAATTTAAATTGCTTCGAAAATATATTGCAACATGAAAACATAAAACTTACTTATAATCTATATTATATTTTACAAGATTTTTCCAGTTCATGAACAGGTATACATATAATCTAATAAATAACAAAAACAAAGAAATGAAAATAGCAAAAGAGAATACTGGGTACATACATTACTCAATTGATTATACATACTGTAAAACAAAAACAAAAAATGAAAAGCGAAAAGCGAAAGAGAATAAAAAAAGAGTAGTAATATTTTTTTTGTTTTTTTGCTTTACTACCATAAACAAAAATAAAAAGCAAAAGGAAGCGAAATATTTTAAATGAGTTAAGTAAGAGTAAAATAATTTTTTGTTGTTGTATTTAACATGGAATGGAATTAAAAAAAATAAAACTAAAAATTGTAAGAGATATAAGAACACGAATAATGTTACGTACTAAGGCAATTATTCTTCGTGTGCTTGCGAAATTTCAATTGAGTAAGTAGCCAAGCCAGGTCTGTATAAAGAAAAGAGGCATTGATTTTTTATTAATTCACATTCACTTTGGTTTTAAAGTTTAACGTGAAAGGTACTATTTCCTTTCCTTTTAATTTTGTTCGGCATCAGTTCCCCATCCGTCTTGCATATGCCATGACTATAAATAAGTCCCAAGGGCAAACTTTTGAAAAGGATGGCCTCTATCTCCCCAGCCGTGCTTTTCGCATGGGCAATTATACACAGCATGTTCAAGAGCCATAGACTCCAATTCTTTAAAAATTCAAGTCAAAGATACGGTTCTACAGGGAAAAATCGATGATGGAAATATGTTAACAGATAAAGTTGTTTATAAGGAAATTTTTCGTTCTTAATTGTTAACTAATTCTTAAATTGAATTTTAATCATATCTATGTAATTAACAGTGACACATATTACATCTTAAAATTTATTAAATTAAAAATATTTCCATTACTTTTATTTGTTAGTATTCAAACCAATATGATATTTATGCATATACAAGTATATACCTGCATATGTATGCCATAATATGTACAAATTTTTCTAAACTTATTTTAAAATTGATTGCCACAATCCTGTTTTTACAACAGACAATGCTGCTTATAAGCAAACCACAGGGGCCCCTAGCCTATATTATATTTTACAAGATTTTTCCAGTTCATGAACAGGTATACATATAATCTAATAAATAACAAAAACAAAAAAATGAAAATAGCAAAAGAGAATGCTGGGTAGAAACATTGCTCAATTGATTATACATACTGTAAAACAAAAACGAAAAATGAAAAGCGAAAAGCGAAAGAGAATAAAAAAAGAGTAGTAATATTTTTTTTGTTTTTTTGCTTTACTACCATAAACAAAAATAAAAAGCAAAAGGAAGCGAAATATTTTAAATGAGTTAAGTAAGAGTAAAATAATTTTTTGTTGTTGTATTTAACATGGAATGGAATTAAAAAAAATAAAACTAAAAATTGTGAGAGATATAAGAACACGAATAACGTTACGTTACGTACTTATCTAGATAACGTTGTTTAGAAGGAAATTTTTCGTTCTTAATTGTTAACTAATTCTTAATTTGAATTTTAATCATATCTATGTAATTAACAGTGACACATATTACATCTTAAAATTTATTAAATTAAAAATATTTCCATTACTTTTATTTATCATTAGTATTCAAACCAATATGATATTTATGCATATACAAGTATATACCTGCATATGTATGTATGCCATAATATGTACAAATTTTTCTAAACTTATTTTAAAATTGATTGCCACAATCCTGTTTTTACAACAGATAATACTGCTTATAAGCAAACCACAGGGGCCCCTAGTGAGTATATAATAGCATTAAGATCCAGTTTGAAAAAACCTTGTATTTTTTATAAAAGAAAATTTGCAGACAAATTGGTGAATACATTTAATCTTAAAATTTTGAAACTTCACAGAGCCAACATGGACAACAATCGTGAAGTATCAAGATTACTGCAGGAAGCGTTGGAAGAAATAAACTCAGGCAATTTTTCTATTAAGCAAAAGCTGCAACACATTGGAAACAAGTTTATTAGTGGATCCGAAACATCAGCTCAAGAAGCAGCTTATAACGTTTTAGGATTACATATGTCTGAATGCAATAACGCCGAAACATCCCCTTTTCAGGTAGAATTCCGAGGGTTGTTCCATGTCTCGCAAGCTCATCCGCCTTGCAATTCCCTGAGATCCCAATGTGTCCGGGAACCCAAGCCAAGTTTAATTCGAACTGCCTCGCCATCTCGTTAAGTGACGACCTACAATCAAGGACCGTTCTGAACGTAGAGGTCTCCGACTCCAGCGGCCTGGCCATCCGTGAAGATGCTAACACTGCCAACGGACACCACATGCTCACCAAGCCAGCGCAGAGCCTCTCCAATTGCAACCACCTCTGCCTAAAAGACACTGTAGTGGTCCGGCAGGCAGAAGGAGAGCTCAACTCCCAATTACTCGGAGTAAACACTCCCGCCCACCCTCCCGTCAAGTTTGGATCCATTCGTGTAGAAATGGACAGAGCCATCCCTGACCGCGTCCCACCAGCTTTGCCGCGGCAGGACCGATGCCCCGAAATTAGTCACGAATGAGACCACGGAAGGAACCAAATCAATTGACCCCACACCGTGCCCCCAGTCCGCAAGAATTGAAGCGTGACCCGTGGGGAAACACGACCACTGTGATGCGGCCCCAAGGCGCCCTGCAGACTCCGCAGCCATCTGCCTGCCCAATATATCTAATGGCAGCAGATGCAAGAGAATCTCAAGAGCCTATGTAGGGGTGGAGCGCAGAGCTCCACCAACACACACCATTGCCATCCTTTGAACCCTGCTGATTAACCTCAGGTTTAAGGAAGTACGGAGCGCCGGCCACCACACCAGAACTCCGTACATCAGAACCGATCTCACCACCGCGGTGTACACCTCTTCCCGATGGCCCTTTTGCACGAGTAAAGCGCAATAGTTGCTTTCTTTACTCTTTCCATGATGTTAAGTCTCCAGTTCAGCTTTGAATGCAGAACAAGCCCCAGGAATCCAGCCGTCCTGCTGAAGTATAGGCCAATTGCATCTAGTTTCGGAGAAGCCTCTCGAGTTAGTTTGATGTTTTTTATCTGGAGCAATAAGTACTTAGTACGCTATTGTGCCAGATCAAAAGCTGGTAAATAATCAGAAAGGTTAGAGCAAAATTAATGGTTAGTCGTTTCCGACTAGTTTTATTAATTATTTTGAAGAGGGTGTTTTTTAGTGGATTAAAGTTTCACACTACTGTTTTCGTCAGGCAGTGTCTTTCGAGATTCTCGGTAAAAAAAAAAAAAAAAAAACAAAATTGATTTTTAATGTAGTAATTGGTTCTTTCAAAAATGAACAATGTAAGTTAAGCTGATGTAGGTAATTGTGTATATAAACATTTGGAATTTAAATAACTTAAATTTTCTATTTTTCGATTTATATTTAAAAAAACTCTTATAAATTTTTTATCCGTTTAAAGTACAAAAATGTATGTTACTAAGCCCATTACCGCAACGGTCATGATCACTCCACAAAACAAAACTTTTTTGTCCTCAGTAAAACGTTTTTCAATTAATCTTAACACATGGTTCGAAAGATTTAAAGTATTTCCTATGCTCAATATCCGATTTTTTGCGTCACCTAGCTTTCCCCGTTGGTTTTTTAAACTTCCTAATATATATCCTCCCGTAAATATCATTTCATCAATACCTTTATGTGCATTTTCCAAAGAATTGTTGTGCTCTAAGCTATTATCTATAATTATTTTTGTTTCGAAATGACCTGTGAACCGATGATTTAATAATTGTTCTCTTTCATCCAAAGATAATTGTTTTCTTTGTTTTTTTTTTTGCCAAAGTTGCAATGCATTCTGTAACAAAACAAAATATAAAAATAATAAATTATTTTATCGGTACATACTTTCATGGTGCTTTTTTAACAGAACCATAATTGGCATAATTCTAGGGTTTTCTGTCAGAACATTATATCTACGTTATTTTTGTTTTACTAAAACATTAACTAGTTTAGTGAAGATAGTTTAAAAAGCCAGCATTTTAAAATGTCGCTATTACAAATTATAGTTTTGGTTATCAAATAAGATATACACTCTTTATATTATGAATTTTACTAATACAACATCATAGTTGTGAAATTAATATGTGCTTATTACACTAATAATTTAACTTAATGGAAATTTCTTCATGCAACTGCAGAACAGATGAATGACGTAATCAAAGGAACGAGTTAAAGGCAGAAAAATTAATTACAAAAATTTTTCTCCTCGAACTGGACTCGAACCAGTGACCTACCGCTTTCTAGGCGGACGCTCTACCAACTGAGCTACAGAGGCATAAAGAAATTGCCGACGAAATGTTCTCTACATTGCTTTATACTGTAATCCACATGATTACTAAGAATTTGTTTACATTGACTGCTACATACAATCTACTATTGAAACACACAATAACAAGAACATATATATTTACAGGTATTGTGCCTCTTACACTAATTATATTATGAATTTTACTAATTTGTATCAATCAGGAGCTGAATAAGTTCATTGATCTAGTTTTAAATGTTTTTAAACGTGCGTTTCACTTATATGAAAATAACCAACATGAACATTTAAATATGAAATGTAGAAATGAATATCAGCAGATTTTTCATTTCCAACTTGAAATGAAACGGTAAAAAAACTAGAATACATTTTCATTTCAAAAGTGTATAACATGACATATCTACATATAGTTCAATGCTTTCTTGCAAAATTTGTGATTTCGAGAAGTGAAGAACTGTTGATAACTAATTTTGTCCGAAAAGTATTTGAAATATTTGGTTAGTTATTATTTTCTTCAAGAAATTTTTTTTGAAACTACTGGAAAAACTAAATTTTTGCATTCATAACTTATTTTTTATCAAAAATGTAGGTATCTTGTTCTGATGGAAAACCCTAGAATTATGTATTAATTATATTTCCTGAAACAGTGCGTATAGAATATATGTACTATATGCATATATTTAAGTGAAAAATATTATGTAGTTAATATTTTTTACGCAAAGCTATTGAAATATCATTATTATAGTGCAAAAAAATGTAAAATAAAAATTAAATATACCTAAACAAACAACAAATGTACTGTAACGCAGTAATATGTACTAAACGCAGTAATATGTATTAAGCACCTTAATGAAAAAGTTTTTTTGTAAAGTTTTTTCATATTTTTTTTCATGTTGGGTTTTGATTTACTTTAGTTCAACTCTTGACATAAAAAATTTTCAAGAAAAATATGGTAATACAGATTTGCACCTTAATAGAAAGTGAAAGCTCATAACTGATGAATTACGTATTTTTACAGAAGCTATACAGGGCCGTTTTTAACCTTATAAATCCCTACAAGATCAATTCTTGTCAAATTTTTAGTTAGAAAAAGTTAAATTTAATATTTTTCTATTTTATTAGTGCTAACCCCAAGTAACAATTTTTATCTCGTAAGACCCAAGAATATTACTCTTATAATTTCAGTCTATAAGAAGAAAAGAGCGCAATTACTAGAGTTATTAATCCTTGTAATGCGAAGTTTAGCTCGCATTAAAAGAGTTTTTACAGCATATAACTCTTACAAGCCATTTATAATAGTATCACTAGAAAGAGAAAGCAATACATTGTAGAATAAATACATCGGTCTTACTTCGAACTTTATAAAAAATATGTCTATTCCGCTTTTAATAATTATTTTTTTAACAAAAATGAAACAAAATATACATATGTTTACATATATGATATGTAATCAATAAATATGTAATATTTGTATTCAAAATTTTAATATTATAAAATTATAAATATTATATTATTAAATTATAAATCAAAAAGTTGCTGACATTAAAATTTTATTGATACAAGTTGATATTGTACATTGTTCGAAAAAAAGCAACGCCAACTAAAAATAATTAAAATTTGAAAATTTTTATACATATTATTTAACCTTATAATATCTTATATCTTTATTTTTACATAAATTTTAAAATTTAAGAATTGTTAAGCAATAAATAAATATACTAATTTGTATAAATTCCAACTAAAGCTTTATTATATTCAAGTAAAACTATAATTTTGCATTTCATTAACTTTAATTTAATAATTTCTGAACATTTTTCGGACTTCTTTCCAAAAAAAATAATTCTCAGTGTTATTAGGGTTAAAATTTATATATTTATACAAAATTCTGTAGTTGAAACCGATTAACGACACAAGTCCCAAATAGAGATAAAAAATTATATGCCTAGGACCGCATGGCTAAAGTCATTAGTATGTGAATTCCGGATACAAGGCGCCAGTTTCAGTTTTAGCTACCGTACCTGTGGTACTGAGGGTTTCTGCCACGACTAATTGACTTTTCTTCGCCATCATGCCAATCCAGCATAGAAGTATCTGGGCAGGAGGTTCATCAAAGAAAACTTCCAGATAGGCTTCATTCAAGTACCATGGGCTTATGACAAAAAAAAAGAAGAAACGTAAGTAAGCTTTCCCATATCAAACTGAAACACCAAGACCCGCATTTTGGCTTAATAAATCTATTGAATTTCTTCCAGTTGAGACCGCAATCCGGCAAACCAACGGAAGTCAGAGGCTAATCTGTACCTTAACGTATCCTCCCGGAGAGCAAAACGATTCCCTCCAAAGGACGTTAAGAAATTCGTTAGGTGGTAAAGACGGAAGAACAAGAAGCTCATTATTGGCTGTGATGCTAATGCTCATCATTTAGTGTGGAGAAGCTTCTATGGGAACCCCAGAGGTGAATGCCTTTTTGATTTTCTTTCGGGAAATAATTTAGATATTGCTAGTAAAGGTAATGAACCGACCTCTATAAATGTAATACGTAAGGAAGCCTACGATTTTTAAATACGTTATGTAGTCCTCTGGTGACCCTTCTTATAAAAATTGGCATATATTTGCGAGGGTCACCCTTTGCGATCACAAGCATATTGTTTTCGACTAATCAACCTCTGAGGGTTTGAGGTAACTTGTAAAAGGGCATAGCAAAGACCAATCCTCTTAATAATCATTCGAAGTCATATCGACCAACTGGCCTGACTTCGTTTCTTTTGAAGTAGATGCAGACATGTGAGACCCACACTCGAACAGAAACCCAACCTTGCACCAAAAGCAGTTCACCTATCGGGAATATCTAGCGAAATTGCTCTGCGTCGCTTTACTCAAGAAATAGAGAGAACGTTGGAGGCTAAACAAGTAGTTTTTGGGACTGTTCTCGATATGGAAACAGCCTGAAAAAATACTTATTTAGATAGTAAAGGCGGCCGCGAGCAAGGAAATTGAGGAACTCATTTTGGAGTAGATCGCGCCATGTTCGACTCTCGAATCATCACGGCCAATATGGGGTGCGCTGATATCGCCATTCGTAGCATGATGACGATGTAGTGGACAAATCATCCAGGACTAGCTAGGAAATTAATGAGCCATTTACCAGAATGCGGAAATTAAGTCATCGTCCGATGTTGTTGGGAGTCAAAATAATTGGGCCCTCGAAGAAAGCCAAGTATCTGGGAGTGATCCTGGATCAATAATTGAGCTGGGAACCTCATCTAAGGAAAGTCAGCGATGGAGTCATCCGAACTTTAAAGGCTTCCACGAGGTGCATGGGAGAACATCGAGTCTTAGGCCTAAAATGCTTCATTGCATCTACACCACTATTGTTTGACCAATTGTAACATACACTTCTTTCATGTGGTGACAGAAGGCCGGGCAGGAGACGGCGCGTTGTACTCCCGCTGCAATCCTGTCCGTGCCTTGTTATAAGAACAAAACAGTGGAGCACTTATTGTGTGAAGGTGATGCGGTGAATCGCCTGCGACTGCGTTGTTTCGGAAGGGGCTTTGTAACTCAAATGGAAGCATCGCAGCATTCAGTGGCCGCCACACTGAAATTTGTTGGGGGCCTAAATATAGTGTCAATGTAGGTCGATCGATATAGTGCCAATGTAGGGAGATCGAAATCATAAAAGATCCTATAAATCGACGTGCACAGGGCTTATTGGTCTCGGTCCCCAACGGAAAAAAAGTGCCATATATCACACTAAATTCAAATAACTTTGAAGATATTGGCGCAAAATTCCATCTGGAAAAGATGGTCAAGGCGAAGGATGAGATCCGCTGTGTCTGGCTGAAGGGCGACAAAGCGGTGGAGCACCTAGGCGGAGACTCGTTCGCCACTGAAGTATTTCGGAAGGGGCTCTGTGACTCAAGCTTTGCAGCTTAAAGTGGCTGCCATACTGAAATTTATTTGGGGCCTAGATATATTGCCGATGTAGGTTGGGATGGGAATCATAAAAAATCCTAAGTTGACGTGCACAGGGCCTATGTGCTTCGGCCCAAACGAAAAACAAAATAAAGATATTGACACAAAATTAAGATATGGATGTATATATCACCCTACGTAAATCAATAATTTAGTCTAGGAAGAAAAACTTAAAATTAAATAATGATTTGCATGCAGTTGATTTGAAATGATCTTGAATTTTACATCACAAAATATAAAAATCTTTCAACTCTGTACACCTTATCGTTTTGCTTTAGCCTGTATAAAATCCATGAATAGTATGTTCGGTTTGAAGTTCCGCAAAAATACATTCATATTGAAATTGCTACTATATAATATGGTATACTAGAATCGTATGGGTAGATTACAATTGATAAGTCTACAAAGCAGTATACCGATGATAGGTGTCAGACCTACTCCTTTAATATAAGAGCTACACAAACACAAAATTGGGAATTGAAAAACTGAAATTTTTTAAAACGCTTATTTATTATCTCTAAATAGCGCGTTTTTCTCGATGCGCTACATCTACTTCTACAACTTTGCAACATATAACTTTCACTGCACGCTGGCACAGTGATAATTGACAAAAAAGTTCCCGAACACAACTTTGCTCCAGCTTCAACAGCTTCGAAGCTATAATATATATTTTTCGGACAGAATTTTTTTCAATCCAATTTTTGATTTTTTTAAACTTAACAATATAACGATAATCAAATGAATATTATGTATCAAACTACTTTTACTGCGTTTTCAATTCAATTCAATTTGTAATATGTGCAATGTATAAAACTACAACTGATACTACTAATTCTAAAATATTAAAATTTAAAATTCAGCTTGCAAAATACTTAAACTAAATAAAATTAAATTATTAAATTTTCTGAACCCCTTCAATCCTCTGTATGTGTACAACAAGGTGCTCAAACCTGGCTTGCATATTCCAAGTACGAGCCAATGACACTTCCAAAGATCTCAGAATTTACGGATGATCAAATTTTTCACCCCACATTTCCACAAAAACGAGCATTGAGTTGGACTATTGATTGAATTGAAATGAGCGCCAAAAGACGATTTTCCATCAAAGACAACGCCGAGGTCTTTGAAAATTTGACATCTGCCTATAAACTCATCACCAATAAAATAACAAGAATTGATTTGAGAGTATAACTAATAACCGCATATTTATTAACATTAAGAAGTAAATTGTTGGGATTACACCAAACCAAAAAAAACAACAAATCACCTTACAGTTTAACGGTATCTTCCCGGAAAATGACCCTAAAAATTTTCATGTCCCCAGCATAAATCATGATTTTACTATGAATGATGACAAAAGTAATCTGAAGGAAAAAGATCTAAAAGAAAAATATTAACTGCGACCCACTTAATGTGATTGAACCCCTTTTAAAGGCTTTCCACTTCTTCATTCTATCACGAACTTCTCACCAAAAACTTCTCACCATTTCATCTATCACGCCTAATCGAAGTACATAAGGAAAAGGCATGATTGTGAACGATGCAACTTCTCACCACTTCATCGAGCTCCAAATTAGAAAAAAGAGAAACCAAATTAACTGTTTCCAATTCAAATTTGAACCAATTATTCAACAAATTTTCGCCCTTCAAATTATAAAACTAAGAGCAACAAATTACACAACAATCATTTACCATTAAATTACACCAATCAGTAGTAAAAATCAAATTAAATTGTTTGTTTTGAAAATTAACTTTGTCAGAAATTGCTTGGGAACCATTAACGACCACCTATGAAAATTGCTTCGGAATTATTTTCAATATGATCAGGTATTAAAAAGCATTTCTCATCATGAGGCATTCAGGATTAGGAATGCAGGAAATATTTGGAAGATTAATATCTCCAAACAAAAGTAATTTATCACCTGAACTCAAGAGAGGTAAAATAATCAATACCCTGGCCCAAATTTTCATAGGTGGAAATATCGAGGAGGACTTTCATAGGAAAATATCGAGGAGGATTGTAGCAATTTACTACAAAAATATTCTAGTAAATCAAGTGAACTTTTATTCTAACAATTTCCAAAAACGAAAATTTCTCCAGATCTATTTGACCTTTATTAAAATTATTTTTAACCAAAATTAGGACTCCATCGCCTTTTGCGATCAAAGGTCTACCAACAGAACCATTTGAAACAGGATTATAGTTATCCTTTCTTTAAACAGAATAGTTTTTTCCAAATAATTCAAGAAAATTAAACGAGTGGCAAAGACAAAATTTCTGCTAAAATAAAAATATCACAATCTAGGACAGTTTAACTTTGTATTAACTATTTAAATTTTAATATTTTAGAATTAGTAGTATAAGTTGTAGTTTTATACATTATCACCCTCCTCAACCGCTTTTTGTATTAACTTCACTATATGTGGGACTAAGGGATTAGCAAAGCTATGACAATTTGAAATCGAAGGTACCAGGCTTTGTTCAGAAGTAACACTTTTAGATGAATTTAAAATAAACCTGAGACCTTTGCGCCGAATAAAGTTAAGATACAATGTATCTGACAAATTAATCGGACGAACAGAGGAAATACCACACTCACAAGTACTACTTACAAGTTTATTATTGTTGTTATTATTATTATCATTATTTTTATTATTTTTATTATTATTATTATTAAAATTATGATCATTATTATTATGATTGTTATTTTTCTTTTTATTAATATTTTTTTTATTATTCTTATTATTATTATTATTATTATTATCGTTAATATTGTTTTATTGTTATTTTTTTTCTCACTTCTCCTCTTTTTATTATTTTTATACCTGTAGGAACGTATGTTAGAAGGTCTAAATTTGCCTTACCATTTGTAACACTAAGAAATAACGGTCTTAGATATAGACTCAAGTGTACGTTTTTGAACAGCGTCGAATTCTGAGTTGATTTAGCTTTGTCTGTCTATCTATCTATCTATCTATCTGTCTGTCTGTCTGTCTGTCCGTCCGTCCGTCTGTCCGTCCCAGCGATAACTCAAAAACTAATTGAGCTAAGTTTAGCAAATTTTCACGAATGATTTATTGTAGTAAGTACAAGAATCCTATTTAAATTGGACATGATTGGGATACCGGTTCGGGTAGCTGATATACAACTTCAAAATTTATTTAGCTATATCTCAGAAACTATAAAAGCTGTGGTATTGAAATTTCACACAAACGAATATATTAGTAGGGCCAATGTGTTTAATAAAAGTCGTTGAAATTGTTTGGCTCCTTCTGGTACCTGCCATACAACTTCAAAAGTTATTTGGCTATATCTCAGAAACTATAAGAGCTATGGTATTGAAATTTCACACAAGCGAATACATTAGTAGGGCCAATGTGTTTGATAAAAGCCGTTGAAATTGCTTGACTCCTTCTGGTAGCTGTCCCATAGTCAGTTATGGCATATTTATTCGCACATAGGATAACAAATTCGTACGGGTATCACAGAGTTGACAAGGTCAATTCTATGTTTTCTCGTTGTTATAATTATTACCATTACAATTATTATTATTATTATTATTATTATTATTATTATTATTATTATTATTATTATTATTAATATTATTATTATTATTATTATTTTATTATTATATTTTTACTATTTGTTTTATTTTCCATAAATTTATTAAAATTTATATTTCCATTATTATTAATATTATTTGTATTTTCATTATATTGGTTACTAATTATAATACTCTTAGTATTAGTATGATTTTGAAGCCAAAAAAGGCTTCACGTGGTGGACTCTATAATCTTAGTAACCTGTGGAACGATTGGGTAACCAACCCCAGTGTAGTAAACAAATTAGGGACGGAGGAGACAGGATGAACAGTATTGCGTTGTACATCCCGAGACTGGTTTCTCAAAGGCTAGGAGACAGAAACTCCGATAACAAATGACTTGGTCCCCCAAGTTGGGGGTTGATCATGCTGGCTAATTACAACACATCGGAAAACATACTATGTTCTGGAATCTTCCGAACAGCCTCGAATACAAATTAAACTTAATGGTAACAGAGCCTAGCGACCAAATAAGAACTGTGATTTAAGACTTGCAACATAGAACCTAAGATCAATGCTACAATCAAGTAAAATGCATAAGATAGTCTGTGAAATTCTAAAATATAAGACTGATGTTGCTGCTATACAAGAAATTAAATGGAAAGGAAAAGGCAGATTTAAGAATACTCAGTGTATTATAGTGGCAACGATAGCAGAACAGGAAGTCAGGGTACGGGATTAATTGTAAACAAGCTTCTTTCTGTATTTACAACAATTTACAAAATCTGTACTAGTTTTTACTCCTGCAAACAACAGATTGTGCAGCATTAGAATTAAGGGTAAATTTTCAAATATCACCATCATATCAACATAATATGCACCCACAGAAGATGCGGAAGAAAAAGAAAAAATTATTTCTCTGAAGATTTAAGTTACTGTTCTTTTAATTTTTGGCATTATCGATCATCTTAGGAGTGCTACACCAAGCTGCTTCTTGGATACTTCTAACTAGGTTATCTAACTCGTCTTCAATTCCGTTTTTTGACTTTAGCAAAATTTTTCCTGATAGTTTCCAAATTTGTTCCGATTTGTTTTGTGATTTGTCAGAGCTAGTAAGACGTCCTTAACTATTATGGACTTGCTAATAGTGAGAAGTATTGACGTATGGTCAGAGTTTAGATCCACACATTCCTCAATGAAAGTTTATTTCTCCGATAATCCCCTTAGGATGAAGAAATCGAGAAGATCTGGGATTCTATTACTATCTGTTGGCTATGTTGGATTCTATTACTATATGTTGGTTTTCCCGTTGATACAAATTTGCAAGCATGATCTTTCTCTGCTTCATACAATGCTCTACCTTTTTGAGTAGTTAATCTAGATCCATAATTTACTAGCTTAGCATTAAAATCCCCTCCCGTGAAAGTGACCAAGGCTATTCATTTGCCAATTATAATCCTCTTTGTTAAGATTGTGTTTTAGTGGACTGCAGAAAGCTGACGTGTTGAAGTGTTTACTTTTAAGCGAGTCAATCCTTATTGTTGTAACTTGCAAAATTTTCAGCTTTATTTTGTTTTCTTCGTTATGCTTAATACGACTTTTGATGAAAATTGCTGATGTCCCCTCAACCGCTTGAATGCCAAGCTTTGTAGAAACTATAATCCCTTATACTGATGTGCGAATTTCTAGGTAAATATGACTCAGATATTAAACAAACGTCGATATCGTCGTTTATTAACTCTAATTCTAGTTCATGTTTGTATTTTAGAATACATTAGCATTCCAACTCAAAATTCTTAAATCTGGTTTTATCTTATTTTGGCTCTTGAACTGGTGAACTTCCCTTGTTGATCTTCTGACTTGCTGCATTGATTTAATAGATTGATTCCTTCTTTTTTGGAATTCTTTGGAATAGCAGATCTAAGTTCTACATTTTTGCTATGTTACAGTTTACCGTCATATGACTTCCGGCACATCTAACACACTTTGGGGTTTTTCTTACAATAAGATTTGGTGTGATTATAACTTTGGCACCGTTAGCCTTGAGGAGTACGAGTATATGTTGAATTCCTCTTTGAAGACTGTATCTTAACGACCATATTCAAAATAGCTTTAATACTGTATACCTTCGCTATGTTTTCTTTGTTATTAAAAGTAAGCCTGAATAAAGGAAGTATTACTTCTTAGTAATAATTTATCCTCCACCTTGTTATTAACTACCTTCTCTTGTCTAAGGATATTAACTGTATTTGTTATTTTAAATTCCTGCTCCTTAACATCAGATATGATATCCACTATATGCAACAGAACCCATCCAAACCTCTGGCTATGACATTGATTGGTCTGTCATTTTATTTTAAACAACTGTACACTGCGTATCTAAACCACTGTACTTTTTCAGCTTCTAATTTTCTAGCTAGTGCCCGGTAGCAATCCGGATTTTCTATGTTAATTTTCCACACATATTACTCACCAGAGAAACCATTTTATATTTCTTTGTTACAGACTGAACTAAATTTTGTGGAGAGTTAGATTCATCTATCCCCACAATGTTTATTGGAGGCGGCGGATGTTGTTTACTTGTTTCTTTACCTCCATAGACACCAGTTGGTACATTTTCAGTAGGTATATTTTCTACGGTGGTGCTAGTTCCAGATGTCGTGGGAAAGTTGCTTATATTTTCAATTAGTGTGAATTACGGAAGGTGAACTAATAGTTCCAGGTGGAATACGTTTGGTTAATGTACTTCTAAAATACATGTTTTCAGTTTTATCTGCCGCAGTTTATGCCGTTACTGTAGCACCTACCGACGTTGGAGTTGCATTAATTGGCAATAGTTGACCCCCAAAAGAATCCGGTGGGGCCGACCTCCGCAGATGGTGGATTTACCGTATTACATGACATACCCCCTGGGGAATAAAGTCCCAGTGTTTTTTCCATTGCATTTTAATGTACGTGTGATCCTCGCGAGGAGCCCTTACAAGATGCTATCAGCCGGGCAAGCCAAACCTGGGTTTGTTAGCGAGGTTGCTAGGTGTATGTAATGGTGAGGGGAGGAGGACTTGTCTCTCTTTCTCTTTCTTGTCTTCCAAATGGAAGGGTACTGAATTACAGAATAAAATTTTTGAATAAAAAATAGAATTTAAAAATAAATTCAAAAGCAAAAAAATAATAATTATAATCTAGATGGCTTATAAAACTATACTTAAAATGAAATTCATAAAAACCTAAAAATTTCACAAAAAATATTTCAATCGGCATACTTCGAAAGCATAAAACATTAAGAATTGTTTTTGTATTTTTTTTCGATTCAAAATTTTAGTAACGCCATAGATATATACATACATATATGGCATTACTATTTTCTTCAAAAAATTATGCCGTTTTTCTCTTAGTTTAAATAATATAGTAACTAAAAAATAAAAGAAATTTCATCGGCAAAAATAATATTTTGATATGAAATATTAATGAAAATTTATGGGAGGCGCTTCTCACCAGATGGATCTATTTTGATGGAGCCTGCTTTGAATGTTGAAGGAATTTTTAAAAATTATGAAGAAACTTGAAGCTTAGCGTATTATCTCGTTGTATATTGGCAGCTCCATAACAACTTTTATAAACTTGTTTAAACATCTTAAAATTCAGTTTTTTATCAAAATAATGATTCTTGAAATAATCAACTGCTTTTTAGAATGACTATTTCGATCAAAAATCAATAGCAATTAAGAATGAAAGTACCTTAAGTTTCAAAAAGCAGAAATTGTAATTTTTTCTAGTTTATGCATTTTATTGAGGCCTTTAAAATCTTAAAATACAAATGTTGTTTTTGCTATATTTCCAAGGCCATAAAAATTTTCGTAACACTTGATATTTTCAACTTAAAACTTAAGAGCCTGCACAAAATTCCTTAAAAAATTTTAAAATTTCAAAAACAATGGAAAAAGTTGGAACTTTCCTAAAATTCGAATAGTTGTTTCTGAAAGTAAGTAAAATACAAAGAGTATTGTGTTAATTTTAAACCTTTTATTAGCTCTTCAAAAGCAGTTTGTTTGAAGCCCTTTTTTTCTGAAACGGAAAAAAGTACTTGGAAAAATAGATATTTCGTGAAAGTTCTTTAAACCCCTTTAGCTCGGAGACAATTGAGATTGAACCCACAGCGTAACAAACGTTTTACCCCCAACTTTTGACCACTTAACCAATGGTATATGTTGTTGTATACCTATCTATCTAAGAAAAATATATAGTTTTTTATACAATTTTTGTTGTCGATTGTATATTGTTTATACAAACTTTTTTGTATACAATTTTTGTCGCGTGATACAATTTTTTCCTAAACACTCCAAAGAATCACCTTCTAAAGATTTAACTCTTGAATCGGATTGTAGTGTAATTTCCTATGAATATTCTAAAAATAAAAGGAACCTAGTCTTAGATGACAAAACATGATGAACATTCGTTCCAAATTTTCAAAAAAAAAAAGATTCAAATTTGCTAAGTGTTCAATTAAAATTTCAGTAAATAGTTCCTAAACATGATTGAACGGACACATTAAATTTATCAATAAATCTAATTATTAATACTTGTAATAAGTTCATTGAAACAAAGTCAAATCAACTTTATTTCAAAAACAAGTAACTAGAAATAAATTCGATATGAAAAAAATACTAAACTAGAACTCAAAACTCACTTTTCCGACATTTGGAAATAAAATCGTATTTCAATTTTGACGTTTCCACAAAAATTAATATTTCAGACGCATTACCCAATTTAAGCCAATATGTTATTTCAATTAGCTAAAATACCAACTTCTTTCTGGAAATAAAGTCGATTCCACAATTTTTCAGTTTTTAGTCAATTTCGAAAATTTTAGAAAAAAGTGCAAATTTATTTCAGGTAAACTTACAAATCTACTGAAACTAAAAATGATTTCGTTACCAAATTTCATTACTTCTAAATTCTGAAAGAATCATAAGATATTTGCCTTTCTATATAGAACTATAATACGTAAAATATGAATACTGTTGCGTGTTCCTTACAGGTACAAAACTTAATTTTTAATATTAAAATGCATTTAAGACATTTTATATTAAAATAAAAATGATTTCGGTAGCAAAAAAAAATATTTTTTAATTTTGTTAATTTACAAATGAAGGAACTAACAAGCCAATTTAAATAGTTTAAAACTTCTTACATGCAATAGAAAATTTGAAACGTGCTCGCAGTATTTCAATAAAAAACACACATTAATCTTTTTTCTAAAAAAAATTGGAAATTTAAGTTTTAAAAATGAATTAATTTTGTTCTTTCAAAATTAAAACAAAAAACCATTTAAATAGGTGTAAAACCCTGCCTCGAACATACATACCTACAAAATGTATGTTATTAAAATATTTCAATAAAACTAATATTGCACATCTAATATTATTAAGTCAACGAAGACACAAACGTTACATCAGAAATGTACATACACTACATCAAAAAATTGTACATATGTATAGCAAAATTTTTTTAGAAAAATTGATATTTTTTTAACAAAAAAAGAATTTTTTGAACTTCAATTTCAGAAAATAAATAAGAAAACTTAATAATTACTAAAAAGTAAATTTGAAAAAATTGTAACATTTTTCAATTTTTTAAAATTTAATAAAAACATAGTCAAAAAATTGTAGATACACCAAAAAATTGCACATTTTTTTTTTTCCTTCTTCACTCCTAGGAGTGAAGGGCTAGTGCATATCTATCATGCCCTAGTTTCTATAGTCATAGAGAGTTAGCTATGTTGGTGACTAGCCTACCGTAGTTTTTATTTATATTAAATATTTCAGTTATTTACTGTTGATTTTTCTTAGTCTTTATTAGTATCGAATATTATGAATATTTGAAAATTACTTGTATAATACTAATAAGTATTGCACATTAAGTTATATAATATTGAATATAATTTTTATTGAGACCCTACGGTTAAAACGCCGGTGCCATAGCCACTGCACCAATGATTAGGTAAAAATATTGCACATACATTGCAAATATTATGAAAATAAAATAAAATTAATAAAAAGTGCGGTTTCCTTTACTTTTTATAACTGCTGATAATCTATTTTTCATTGATAACGCCAACTTTTTTGTATCTCCAAATGAAATTTGTTCAATTCTTCGGTTATTTTGCACTTTAGGCTTGCAATACCAGTAATTGGATGTTGCCGTAATCGTTTATCCAACATATCCCAAGCATGCTCATTTGGATTGTGGTCGGGAGATTGCGGAGGATGTGGCAAAACCCGTTTCACGTTGTAAAGAAGCCAGTTTCTAACAATATATGACGAATGCTTTGGATCATTATCATGAACAAGCATAAAACCACCAGCAATTTCGATTTTCCTAGCGTTTTTGATCAAATTTTTTTCAAAATATTCATCTATCCCATCTTTTCCATAGTTGACACCACAAATACTAGCTCTCCTACACCATTTGCTCCAAATGCCCCCCAAACCATAACGTTTTCGCGTCCATGTTTGATATTGGGAGTTAAAGTTTTTTTTTCAAAAAGGGTATTGACTTTACACGAAACGAATCATCGGCCATCAGACCCGAAAATGTTAAATTTGGACTCGTCAATAAATATTACTGACTCCCAAAAAGAATCAGGCTGTGAAACAAATTGTTTAGCATACTCTAAACGTTTTTCAACATTCGTTTTAGATAATAATTCTCTTGAGTGAAACACAACCTTTAAAACCTTTATCGTAGAGGAAATTACGTACAGTTTGAGGATTTACAGACATGTTTAGGTGACAAGCTATTATCCTAGGAGCACTAGTTTTTGGATCAACTTTCAAAATTTTTTCAATTTTTAGCTTTGCATGTTCTTAAAGTATAGCTTTGCGACCTCTACCAGGAGATACTTCAAAAGAAATGTTTGTCTTACAGTTTTTTATAAAGCTTTGCACGGTAGCTCTTGGTCTTTCGACGATTTCTGCAATTTCAGCATAACTTTTGCCTTGCTTTTTCAGGTTTACAACTAGTTTTCCTACATCTATAGGAACTTTTAATCGGTTACTATTTATTTTAAAGCAAATTATTTTAATATTCTAAAATGATGTGTTATCATATACTATACCGTGCCATGGTTAAAAATTTTTAAAAATTCAGTATATTTTTGAATCTTAGAAGACATACAAATTGTTTAGTCGCTCATTTGGCGCATGAAACTAACGGTTCTACAATGTTGGTTTTTGTTTTTCATCTGTATGTGCCATTTTTTGGTGAATGTACAATTTTTTGACTATGTTTTTATTAAATTTTAAAAAAATTTTAAAATGTTACAATTTTTTCAAATTTACTTTTAAATAATTATTAAGTTTTCTTATGTATTTATTTTCTGAAATTGAAGTTAAAAATTTTTTTAAAAAAAATCAATTTTTCTAAAAAAATTGCTATATGTACAATTTTTTGATGTAGTGTACCTACGTTTCTGATGTATTTTCTTATTCTTATATTAAATAAAAATATTCATATTTGGCAAATATTTTTCACTTACAGTTAAGTGTCTAACATCGTATTTCAACTGATCCACCCTCATTTTAGCTTGTGCTCTTTGTGAAGCTGGAACTTTGAACACTAATGCATCCAACTGAACACAATAACTAAAAAATGGAAGACTTATTTTACATTTCTATATAAAATTTTGAATTTTTACGAATCAACTGTATTGATTTTTTGTATAATTTCATTCTCAACTTCATTGCTCTTTTGCGAGCTTGGCAGCAGTTGAAAGCTGTGTTGAAGCTCTTGAATAATTCCATTTGTTTGATGATACAATTGTTCCATTTGTCAAATTTCCGCTAAATAGTTCTATATATATTTAAAAATTTTTAAGTAGTACTAATATTAACTGCTACCCATTATAAACACACACCAGTATTTAATCAGACAACAGGGATATCACATTAATAGAATAAAATCAGTTTTTCAATTATAGTGAACCAAGAACGTCTATTTTGTAGAATCTACTTTTGTTTTGCATTTAGTAATAGAAAAGAAATATGAAATGTCACTATTTTTAAAAATAAAATAGAGCACTATAAAACTTATACATATACATACTTTATTTTTTTTTTGTAAAAATGTAAATAATGAATCTTCATTCCTTAAGGCTGATAGGTTACATAAAATTTGTTCTTGAAAAATTTTTCAAGTTGACTTGGATTTGATTTTACTTTGACGATCTTCCAAGATTGCACCAAAATTTAAAAAATTGAAGTTGACGTTAAATTGCTTATTTGCTAGACCAAAGATAGTGAAAGAAGAAAGTACATACACATACTATTTGTGCAAATGTTAAAATGAGCTGAACAAGGTTCAAACAAAGAGCTTACAATTCCAATCGTGCGATATATCAAAAACTCACCTTCAGTGTTTTTGACATTTCACACAAGCACCAAGCATGTTTATGTGACATATTATATCCCGCGTACTAATTTCAGTAAACCAAACTAGAAACGCCGAAATTTTTGTTACTGGATATCGCGTCATTTTGGGCTTAGACTTTGGCATATTTGTTATCACGGCTGACAGTAATAAAAGCCTGATGGCCTATTATATAAAAATTCAAAACTCGGAAATTTGTATAATTGATTTGCGATTCGCAAGTGTATTTTTATTACAAGATACCAAATTGTAATGATATCGCATCGCAAAAAATTCAAACTGGCAACATTTTCTAAAATTTTTTGTGTTTATCATTTCCGACAGTCCTTTTAAGGTAAACATTTAAACTAATTTAAAGTAGTCACACCACGGCGGGCAGCAATACAGACCTTGATCTTAAGCGAGAGTGACGGTTCACAACTGAGGAATTTGCAATTATCCTAATGAGATCTATAGAGAGGACTTTTTAACATCATAAATCTTCCACAAGATCTGGTTTTTTCCAATTTTTAATTAGAAAAAGTTAAAACTCAATCTTTTTCTACTTTACTAGTGCTAAAGTTTTGTCTTATTGAAACATTAAAAAATCCATTAAAAAAAAACCTTTCAGGTTCTGCTCATTTTTTAAGATTTCAATAAACGCTGCACTTCGGGGAAAAAAAATAGTATCCGTGACTTTAATAATGCTTTAAAAAAGATTTAAGTACGGTATTAGTACGGTTGTAGTACCGTCTCAGAGCTTTCAATACCTTCACATTGTAGAAAAAACTACTAAAGCTTTTCGTATATTTTGGAATACAATTTTTCCATATCAATACAACTTTGACGTTTGTTTGAAAATTTTAATTTAAAGTTCTGTTCAAATGTTCATTTTTATTAAACGTTACCACATCATTAAAAACATAGCATTTTTATGCTGCACTTTGATAAAAAAAATGGAAACCAAGATCTTTATTGCTGAAAATATATGCTAGTTTATTTTATCGGTTATTTCTGGTAACATTTATGTAACAACGTATAAGAAAAGAGTGCTCGATTTTTGCGATACCCGATTACGTCTCCACTATGTATTAAACGCATTTAGAAAAAGTGTACAATGTCAAGAGCTTTTACTAAACTTTTTGGAACTTGATACTTTGTAAAATTTACGTCGTGAGCGCATTATTGAAGTCACGGTATATTATAATTATACAATCACAACTATTTGATCAGAGCTTTAATTGAAATGATTGAGTAATATTATAAAAATTTAAGATGTTTGATCATATTTGTTTTGCTTTTCGTACAATAACGGAAATATGTAATGTACATATATATATATATATATATATATATATATATATAAATATATATATATATATCTACATTACATATTATAACTAGTATGTTAATATACATATATACATACTTCATATTATATATACTATATGTATAATATAAATATACATAAAAATATTAAAAAGTATAATGTACGTAGTATAAAATACGTATATGTATATACGTAGTATATATTTTTTAATACATAAACTGTTAAAAGTACTGAACGTTGCATTGCTGTTGTAAGGGAAATAAAGGTAATTCAGTGGAGTACAAAAAAATAAATTGAAAAAAACTCTCCAATTTTCCTTGAACAAAAAAAAGTGTTTTGTTTTTATATTTCAAGATATTTTTAATTTCATTTCATAAAATAAATAAACAAAACGTTGTAAAAAAGTGTATATTCCTTTAATGATACATATAACAAAAACTATATCCATATTCATTAATGACAAAAATAATAAAAATTAATTTAAAAAAATATGTTAAAAATGAATTGTGTTACTTAAGTTGTTTTCAAATTTAAATGGATAAGCATCAAATAATTAATTTTATCTGGAGTTATACTTAACCGTTTTCCGTTATTATACATCCAGCTAGAGAAAACGCCTGTTTAAATAGGGTCGGTATGCAATTGACTCCTGCATGTGCATTATGCAAATATGAAAAATTCATTTTTTTTTCATTCCAACAACTCATGATATCAATTTCGGTGGAAATTATGCGCATGGAAATTATACGCATATATATGCGTATCTATTGGGTTTGATTTCGGAATAGAATTTAAATACCGTATTGCAAATATATGCAATTTATAAGAAGTATCGATATTTTTTTCAAGACTTTCTCCACTTTTTTATGTAGATAGAATTTTATTTAAGCAAAATATGAAATATACTAGATTGAACAAAAAACCGAACATAATACATGCTAGTGATGGGAACTATCGATAGTTAGTAAATGAATGATCGCAACTATCGAATAGTTTTAATAGTTTTAATAGTTTCGCAACTATTCCAATGATTTTATAATTAGATTATTTTTTTCATTTGAAAGTGTATACATGTAACATTTATATTTGCTATTAGCCTTTTTCATATCACATTTGTAAAAAACTACAAAAATTAAAATAAAATTTAAATATTCATTTATTAGTCATTTTAAAATTAAAAATTATTATACATTTCAATTAAACTAAAAAAACAAAATATCACAAACTCAAATTCGTTGAAAAATATTTTAAATGCTATTTAATACGTTCAAGTAGCTTTTATTTTAAAATATGTCAAAATTTTATCACCTCTAAATCTGTTTCTCATTTGATTTATTGTCAGTTCAGCTTATGAATATGCATACGACCATACTTTATTTATTCAAGAACTGTCAATGGTTTTGGCTCAACATTTCATACATTTTTTTTGCTACATAAAAAAATTTATAAAAATTAATTATTTTTGTAAATTTTTATATGTAGGAACAAAAAATGTATGAGATCACATTTTCGTAGTATTAAAACTGTCGATAGTTTTTTAAATATAAATAACTACCTACATTTATTCCAAAAACTATTGATAGTTTTCATTATACAGGTTCCTATACATTCTTAATTGTAAAACATCGATAGTTTTCATTGTTAAAGCTCCTATATTCTCTCAATTCAAAAAATATCGATAGTTTTCATTATACAAATTCCTATATCTTTTTGTTTACAAAAATTATCGATAGTTTTTATTGTTGAAGTTCCTATACTTTTTCATTTCAAAAACTATCGATAGTTCACTATCAAAGTTTTTTTCCTATACTTTCTTCATTTAAAAAAATATCGATAGTTTCCATTGTACAAGTTCCTATACTTTCGTCATAACAAAAACTTTCAATAGTTTTGTTATAAAAATTATCCAAATTATTTAAACCTACATTTAAACCTACATTTTTTCTTAATAAAAATACTATCGATAGTTTTTATTACATGTATACTAAGTGTGTATATAAACGGATTTCAGAGAATAAAGAATAAATAAAGATTACAAAACAGTTAAAATGCTGCTAAAATTAAGTCGCGAAGTTGCTTTATCTTTAAAAAGTGTTAATTGTTGGATTCTCTTCAGAATTTTTTAGGAAAAAGCAAAAAAGAAACTTTATTAACTACCTCTAGTATTCAAATCTAGAACATTTATATAAGAACGTACCAGAAATATTTTAGTATAAGTTAGGTGTAGAAGAAAATGCATTGGCAGTACATATTTTATAGTTCGACAACTACAGAATATATACATATGTTTTTTTTACCTTTACTTTTACACTTAAAATGCAATAAAAGTTGTATGTGATTTCTTAAAGAATTTACTATAAATAACAAAACTCATATTGTGGAATAAAGCAAATTAATATTAATTATGGGTTAATTTGTACACTAGTGTATTTAGTTTTTAGTCTATTTTGTGCAAATTAACCCATAATTACCCATACATACGACGAATAATGCTATTTTAAGAGGTTGGATAGATTTTGGATACATTTTTTTCTCGAAATTGGATACATCTTGTTTTTACCGAGCGGGAACACTACATACTTATACATTTTGAAATTTTTTTCTCTCTCGCAAAAGCACTGAACTGAATTATGAATTTACATAGGGTACCTGTGTAATTTTTATTGTACGTGTGGACGTCTGAAGCATTTTTTTTAAAGGAAAAATGCCATATCTATTTATGAACAACACAAATTTCCTTTACACAAATAGATAAAAAAATGCCATATCTATTTGTCTAAATGAAATAATATTCTTAGCTCTATTGATTATATATATATTTTTAATTTAAAATTTAAATTTTACAAAAATCGGTTGGTAAATTCTGTCTGAAAAATGTATTTAAAAAAAAAATTCCAATTTTTAACGCAGTTAGGAAAAACTCGAATGAGTGTTTTTCTTACAATTATCAAATGAATGTTTTTTTTTAGAACTGTGGAATAAACCGATATTTTTATTCGATAGTGCGAAGCACTAATACACACTTTCTAGTAAGAATTTAAAAATATTAATTTTTGAAATATTTACTATATGTAGCTTATTTTCTCTAAAAGCTTGAATAATCCAATTTCTCGTTTAATTACAATACTTTTTTTTGATCATAAGAAATTATTACAAACAATTCCCATAAGAACTAATAGAAAAGCTTTTATGCATTTTTAATCATAAATAAAACAAGCAAAAATTTTGCTTGATTTAATTACAAATTTTGTATAATTGGTCAAGGATTGATCGAATTGCTTGGAACACTATTAGGCAATAGAAAAAGTAGCTAAAATTTTGAATATGAAAATAGAAAGTTCTTGGAAGGAGTTTAGCCGCCGGATTGACGGTACTGCGGAAGTCTCTAGATTTAGAACAATCTCTAGATCTCTAGATTCAGAAAGATCTTTTAGCCTTTAGCGTTGCTTCTGGCAGTACACTTTCCTGAAGTTCGCATGGAATGTGCTCACATCTACCACGCTGGCGTGTTCTGTGCTGAAGCAGTGATATCTGAAAGAGGAATTTTGCGGGCTATGCGCAGCTTTGAGCGCTTCATGTTGGTGGGTCCTGACGAGATTGCGCTAGCAAAAATACAATACGCTGCATAGGACATCCTTCCTTGGATGGAGATCATCTATGAGATCTGTGTAGGGTGGTCTTCATTCCCAAGACTTGGAGAAGTTCTTACAGCCACCCAAAGGATCTTAGACCTAACAGTCTAATATCAGTAGTGTAAGTGTACTTGTCCTATAGGGTTAATATATAAAAATTGTTTCAGTTAATGAAAGGTGTTTTATAAGTAGTATTTCAGCAAACATACCAAAATATGAAAAAAAGCTAATTTTCAAACAGACCTAGTTGAAGAAAAATGTTGATGTGGAGACTAATTTATTTCTTCAAGTGGAATCTTTTGAATATGGTTCTGTAGAATATTGGAGTATAGTACCTTCAGATGAGGAAAAATATGATTACGAGACAGAGCACTATCAATAGCTTCAGAGTGAGCACGATTAAAGTTGAGGAAATCTATAAATGTAGCAAATGTACGAATATTTAAATCAGATTCAGGCGATACTTTAAATGGGGTGTTCCCATTTAAAGTCCAAAAAAGCCTTTAAAACGAGTACTTCGATCATCCACTAGATAGGATGATTAACAATTACAATTAAATTTTACTGTTCGTTAAAAAACAAAAGTCTGCCTCTAGTTTATCTGCGCAACAATAGATACGTTTCAAATAGATTATAATGTAGATGATTATTATAAATATTGTTGAATGACGCATCAATTAAATATTGTCCGGAAAATACTTTATCAAAATTTACAAATAAATTATGAAAATATTTAAATTTAGAAAGTAAGTGGAAAGTAGAAACTTGTGAACTTTTTTTGTCAACAACTTTATTCCAAATATATTTGGAGAAGTTTACACAAAATTGCTGTACCATTTATTTGAGCAACAGAAAAAAAATCTATCGGTATTTTAAAAACTTATATTCCTTATAATGAAAACGAATTACGATGTGATTGGAAAACACTTTTATTACCCACGCTGTTTCATCATATTTCTCTAAATCAATGATACACAAGGAAGAAGGTGGAACAATAATTGATATGGAGAAATCTACAATTTTATTTTAAATGATGCTAATTACGTTTTGGATAACTAATTTAACATCGATACAACTTTTACAGAATACATAAAATTATGTACTGAAAGGTAATTTTAAAATAGCAACATGGAATTGCAATGGTATTGCAAATAAAAGGGACATGTTTGAAGTTTTTCTACATATACAGAATATAGACGAATGCCTCGTAACTGAAACACATATGACCTTAAGAAGCAGAATTCGGTTTCCAGGTTATTAGAATTACAACACGAACCACCTTGAAAATATAGCGAAGGGCGGAACGGCGATAATAATAAAAGAAAATGTGGTGCATTGCAATCTGCACCAGATGCAAACCGAGGGAATGCAAATGACGGCGCTTCAGATCACTTCGACTAAGCAAAAATTTAGAGTGGCTGCATTATATTGTCACCGCGGATATAAAATTACGGCAGAAATGTTTCGAAACGTTCTGACGGGGGTGACTTTAACGCCAAGCACACTGATTGGGGTTCAAGGCACTTGAGGAAGAGAACTTAGGGCAGCAATTGGCCTTTTTCACTCTACTGCGAAGCCAGCGTATTGGCCAACCGATGTTAATAAGTGTCCAGATTTAATAGATTTCATAACGAAACGGATTGCAAAAAATTTCATCGAGGTACATGATAACTACGATCTTAACTCCGATCATTCGGTGGTTATTCTTGTACTTAAGGAAAATATAGTTATGAAAAGAGCGAAACCTGCGCTGACAAAAGGAACTACAGATTGGTCAAGATTTCGCTTAAAGATTGAACGACAAATAGATCTAAGGAAAAGAATAAGAGCGACCCTGCACATAGATGAGGAGGCCGAAAACTTTACTAAAATTATTCAAAATGCGGCTTGGAGTAGTTCCAAAATTAATGTTATTAGAAGGGGGGCATTAACTATCCCCCACATATACCAGCAAAACTAAGACAAAGCAGGCGTGCGAGAAAGCGGTAGCAGCAAACGCGTGATCCTACTGATAAAACCAGATATAATTGTGAATCGCAGCAACTAAGACACTGTATTAGAAAACACGAGAAGGATTCGGTTGCCAATTATGTTCAAAATTTGACGGCGTGTAAGAAAACCAATTACTCACTGTGCAACAAAGAAAATTAAGCAACCTATCAAACATCTCGCTCCTATTAAAAACAAAGATGAAACGTGGGCAAAAACTGACAAGGACAAGGCAAATGCGTTTGCGGATCATTTGGCCGATATATTCTGTTCGCATGACAGTCAGGGCGTGTATGAAAATGAGGAATCTGCGTTTGTTGAGGATAGCGTGACTATTCCAATTGTCAAGGAAAGAGATGTTATACAGGAAATCAGGACTTTTAAACCTAAAAAAGCTCCGGGATTTAACTTAATAATGGTCGATATTTTAAAAAAAATTACCCAAAAGGGTAATTTTTAAACGTTGCTTCCGCGCCTAATAAATGCGTGTATAAGGTTTAATTACGTGCCCGACATTTGGAATTTGAGATAATCATGCTGCACAAACCTGGCAAACCTATAACTTCTTATGGACCAATTTCATTGTTGCCGATGATTTCAAAACTGCTACAGAAACTTTTATTGAGAAGACTTCAACCTAGAATTCAAAGTAAAAGGTTAATCCCGAATCATCAATTTTGTTTTCGCTGGAACCACTCAACCATAGATCAGATTCATAGAATAACTGACCTAATAGAAAATTCACTGGAAGAAAAAACAATATGTTCTATCATATTTTTGGACCTAGCCCAGGCTTTGGATAAGGTTTGGCATTTTGGATTAATAAAAAAAATTAGGCGGTTACTACCAAGGCAGTATGTTGACCTGCTCGAATCTTACCTGACTAATAGGGTATTTCGAGTTAAACAACAAGAGGAGTACTCACCGCTTGGGGATATCAGGTCGGGGGTGCCACAGGAGAGTATATTGAGCCCGATATTATATTTGCTATACACGTGTGGTATTCCTGAATCGGAAGGAGTGACAACAGCTAAATTTGCTGACGATACAGCAGTTATCCCAATAGGACGAAATGAAAATGAATTTACACAAAAATTGCAAAGGGGCAGTGATGGGATCTCAAAATGGACTAGAAAGTGGAATATAAAGCTTAACGAGGTGAAATCAGTACACGTAAATTTCACTAATAAGAAAGTTAACAATTCATTTTCGGTTCGAATAAATGGCGTCTTGATTCCTTCCGTAAACACGGCGAAGTATTTGGGAATGACGTTGGACGCGAAGCTCAGATGGAAGGAGCACATAAAGAAAAAGAGATCTCAACTAGAGGAAGAATACAGAAAGTTTGAATGGCTTTTGGGGAGGCGTTCTAAATTGACAATATACAAAAAGTTTTGATATGATAATCAAATATTTAAGCCTGTCTGGGCTTACGGTATTCAGTTATGGGATTGCGCTGCGCAGACTCATATCCAATCTATACAAAGATTTCAAAATAGAGTATTACGCGACATTGTAAACGCCCCTTGGTATGTCCGTAATGCCGATATACACAGGGATCTCACGATCCTAAGTGTCTCAGGCGAAATTAAAAAGCAAGCAGCCAATCATAAGTTGCGTTTATCCAATCATGTCAACATCGAGGCGGCTCGATTGGTTGACAATCAACACCTTGTTGGGAGACTTAAACGTACGAGACCTCTCGAGTTAGTTTAAAGTTTTTATATGGAACAATGAATACTTAGTACGCTATTGCGTCAGATCTTGAAAAGCAAATAAATAATAAAAAAGTTTAGAGCAAAATTAATGGTTAGTCGTTTCCGACTGGTTTTGTAGTTTATTTTGAGGAGGGTGTTTTTTAGTGGATTAAAGTTCCACACTACTGCTTTTCGTCTGGCAGCGTCTTTCGAGATTTTTCCCCTTCCTCTCGGTAAAAAAAAAAAATAAAAAAAAAAAATGATTGAAGCGTGTCAAATATTAATAAGTTAGTAACCTCTCCAGCAACTATATTTGATATGATTTTTATGTAAACATATGTAATATGTTGGCGATACAATGGCAAGATGTACCAATACAACAAATCCATTTGCATATTTCGTAATACAATTTCATCAAGTTTCATATAGTAATATTGAAAAAGACAAAAGAAGCATTTCAATTTTGCTATGTGATAAATATGGATATAAATTAAATTTTACAAACAAGAAGCAGCATGCCAACGAAAATTGTGTTACACTTTAAAAGGTTTAAATATGTCGACAAGCTCATGTTATTTATTCTTATACGATGAACCTTTCACATTACAAGTATTATTTAGTACAAAGTGGTAGGGGTATTGACGACATTGGACCTTTAGTGCACTCAAATGTGCAATATCAAATAGGTCACGATCTGGGAAGTTTCTTTGCGGGATTGTTTAAGTATTTAAATGACTGGTTTAAATCATCCGGTTTAAATTTAGTAAAAAAAAGGGTCCTTAAACACTAGCGTTGATGCGTTGCCTGTTATTATTTCTGGAGCAAATCGAAAGGAAGTACTGCAAAACAGAGGGGAAAAAGCATTAAAAATATAAGACGTCGCGCTGTAAACAAACTAAATGAAATGCATGAAAGCGGTACAAGAAAACCAAGAGCTATAAAAGGAACAGCGGTTCAAACCCCGGTCAGGTCACTATAAAAAAAAATTATATTCAATATTATTATAACTTATATACAATACTAATAAAAATATTATACAAGTAATTTTCAAATCTATATTATATTTTACAAGATTTTTCCAGTTCATGAACAGGTATACATATAATCTAATAAATAACAAAAACAAAGAAATGAAAATAGCAAAAGAGAATACTGGGTACATACATTACTCAATTGATTATACATACTGTAAAACAAAAACAAAAAATGAAAAGCGAAAAGCGAAAGAGAGTAAAAAAAGAGTAGTAATATTTTTTTTGTTTTTTTGCTTTACTACCTTAAACAAAAATAAAAAGCAAAAGGAAGCGAAATATTTTAAATGAGTTAAGTAAGAGTAAAATAATTTTTTGTTGTTGTATTTAACATGGAATGGAATTAAAAAAAATAAAACTAAGAATTGTGAGAGATATAAGAACACGAATAACGTTACGTTACGTACTTATCTAGATAACGTTGTTTAGAAGGAAATTTTTCGTTCTTAATTGTTAACTAATTCTTAATTTGAATTTTAATCATATCTATGTAATTAACAGTGACACATATTACATCTTAAAATTTATTAAATTAAAAATATTTCCATTACTTTTATTTATCATTAGTATTCAAACCAATATGATATTTATGCATATACAAGTATATACCTGCATATGTATGCCATAATATGTACAAATTTTTCTAAACTTATTTTAAAATTGATTGCCACAATCCTGTTTTTACAACAGACAATGCTGCTTATAAGCAAACCACAGGGGCCCCTAGTATTCCTAATATTCGATAAAAAAAAAAAAAAACTAAGCAAAATAAATAGTAAATATTAATAACCTCAAATAATTAATATATAAATAAAAACTACGGCAGGCTTGTCACCTACCTAGTTAAACCCTATGACGCTATGAAAACTAGTGCATGAGAAATCATGCAACTAGCCCTATGCTCCTTCTAGGAGTGAACAAAGGAAAAAAAAAAAAAAAAAATAAAAGGAAGTCACCCCACTACATTAACTCATACTAATCGAAAGAAACGCATATCTAAGAATAAGCGGAAAAAAATTCAAGAACGATATATAATTGATTTAAATCTAAAATGAACAAATGTACGAAATCAGAGTTAGATTTATTTACAACTCCACCTAATACAGGCATCTATTTTAAAATTTTAAGAGATTTCATACAATCCAATTGCTTTTCTAGATAGTCGCTCAACAATAGAATTTCATTAGGTCATGTTGGTACATATAGAGATTTGTCTTCAACATATCTAAAACAAAAAGTTCAAATTTTAAAAAAAGTTTGAAAACCGTAACAATTTGATAGGGGTGCAGATGAAAAATACTTCAACAACGCAGTCTAGTTAATAATTTATTACATTCTATAATTAAGTCGTGCAATGTACAACTCAATGGTAAAAATATCACTCCGTCAGATGGAAATTACCATTATAGAGCTTATATTGAATTATTGCTAAATTATGGAACTGATACTGCAATAACTCATTTAGAATGCGCCGGGTGGATTTTAGATAAACCGAATATAGCTAGATCTCAAAGGCACGTAAAAAACTATATCATAACAGTATGGGCGTGAAACAAGGGTCAAATCCTGTCTCCAATAAGACCAAACCTCTCAATCCAACGGCGTTACGCGACCCGTGCTTAATGGACTAGTTGATAGGCTTTCAGTTACCTGCTCCAACGGGACAAGTCGAAACTGATTGAAAAGTAACGCTGGTGCAGCTGCAAGATGCGCTAAAGTTCGCAGGCTTGGTTGCGGCTGTTAAGGGGATTCGGCATCAGACAGTAAGGTGTTCTCTGTGAGGTCCTCTACTACTGTCGAAGTAAAATTGGAGGAGTTCCGTAGGAGCCGTTTGTGGACTGGGACGCAAATCTGTGAACTTGATGAATCAGGTCATGTATCGTTGTACTATAGACTGGTTGATCGTCCAGGGCGTGTTTATTATTTGAGAAACATATTAGTTTTGCTTCAATTTCATCTCCCGGCGGATTGGGCCACTAAATATCCTCAGTAAGGTATGCTTGTGGTAAGAGTCCATTAAAATCCAATAGAAATCCAGACGCAACGGACTCACAATGAGCGTCTCTCTGGTCTGCGACTGACCCCTGACGGACGGCAGAAATTATATGTGCTGCCTTGCTAGAGGGAATTTATTTTTAAAGGCTAGGAGAAAAAAACTCCAAAATAAAACAAAACACATGCAATAAACAAAACATTAGCATTGTATACGCCACGTGGTAATACACCCTTCGGAGGCTGGTCTCATGAGGAAGACCACTTATTGCATAATAGATCGGCGTTGATGGACCCATTCAGAAGAAGATCGGGGGTCATGCGATCATCCCCATTGATCTTTGCCGACAAAAATGACAGAGTTAGGGATGACAACTCTAAGACAAAGTCTAATAAGTCTGAAGAAGACAAAGAACTGAAAACCCAGGAGAAGGCATCTATTTCAGGAGAGTAAATTGGATACTCAGGACTCGAGAATAATCGAGTTAGAGAGCCTTTGTAAGGTGCTACAAAACCAGATCTGCAAATTACAGGCAGAGAATGTAGATTTAAAAAATCAAATTAAGTCTACATAAACAGAAAAAAAGAACAAAGATGCGGAAGTTATTGTATATGAAACCGACGAGGGAGAACTTGCTAGAGAAACTGAGTGGATCCTAAAACAGAATAATGCAAAGAAGCGAAAAATGGAAAAGTCTCCTGAAATAAATTCAGAGAGGACAGTTAAAAAAAATAATGAAACCAGTCCTAAAATGAAGGCTGAAAATCCAAAGAAGCACAAGCCTCTCCCAGTTATATTGAGCAACATTAAAAGCTATTCCTGCATAGTTAAGATTTTAAAAGAAGAAAGAATAAACTTTAGGGTCAATATGATGAATAATGACAAATTAAAAATAAATGTGGAAAATGAAAATGAATACAGATTACTAACAAAAGCTCAAATAAGGCTAGACTGAGTTGCACACGTATGAGAATAAACTAACAAGGCGAGTTAAAGTTATGACTAGAAATCTCCACTAATTGTGTGAGCCAAAGGATATAAAAAAAGAGCTCATTAGCAAAGGCTTTAAATGTCTAGATGTTGTAAATAAAATCAAAAATTTTTTTTTTTCTACTAAGTGAAAAAATCTCGAAAGACGAAGAAGGACGGCTCTATCTGCCTTTTTCCTTCCACATTGGGGGAGCGTGAAAAATCACCTAAATTCTGAACGGATAAAACTGGTCCTACAGACCAACTATTACCTCTTAACTTAGTTTTTCCGTGCAGGAATTAAATAGCTTCCATTAAGAAATTGGTATTTCGTTTTAAATCGAATGGTCTTGTTCGTTTAAGTCTTTCTTTCATAACGCCATTGTCTAGCAGGCGAGCTGCTAATATTATTCATATTCCATATTTAAATGCTGTTCTAGAATGGAAAATACATTTCAGTAAAACCTCCGCTCTTTATGTTATCTTTTGACCATTCGGAAGAGATAACCAAAATCTATAAAATAGAATACTTACAGCTCATGAGAGTAAAAGTGAAAGCTTTTAGAAGCAGCAAATCCATTTCGCAATGCAAGAGATGCCAGAGATTTGGACACACACAAAAGTTTTGCCAAAGAGAGGCTACATGTGTGAACACTGCTGGTAATCATATGACAGCAGAGTGCAACAAGAAGGATAATTTTCAGCCAAAATATGCGAACCGGAATGAGGCACACTGCTAGCTGTCGAAATTGCAAAAAGGAAGATTGAAAAAGAATAAATCGAAACAAAATCAATTTAAACATCTAGCAAAGTGTTGAAGAGAGTATCATATTCACAGGCACTTCAAAGCAAACCAGTATATAAAAAACCAATAAGGAACCTGAGGACAAAACCCCATATGTGAAAAGGACTGACGCAGACATTATACAAATGATACATAGTATGTTGATTAGAATTGGCGAGATCTCTAAAAAATTATTAAAAATAGAAAATATATACATGCGGGGACACCAAAGAAATTAAGAAAAGATAAAAAAAGAAATGAAATACGTATAGTAAATTGGAATGCTAATGATGTTCTTAATAAGAAACAAGAGTTAGAAGACCTTAAAATAAAAGGTTATGATTGCTATGAAGCGGTACATCCCAGCAATCAGCCGGGAGAAGATAGTGCAATACTAATAAAAGAAAGTATAGAACATAATGAAGAATTCAAGATAGAAACAGCTGAAATTCAGCTTATTTTGAGACCAACACTAAATAAGACTTTAGTGTTGGTGCTGTATGTTGTCCACCCAATTGCAGCACAAAGAAAAGTACTTTTAAAGATCCATTGTACAAACATGGACATACATATCTAATATGAGGTGACCATAATGTCAAACATACATATTGGGGTTCTAGAATCACTTCAACTAGAGGAAGCTATTCAAGAGCAAGTTGTTGCTATCACTCCACTAGCACTCCTACTTATTGACCTACTGACACTAACACGATCCCTATGTTATTGACTTTTTTATAACTAAAAAAATATCAGGAAACTTTCTAAGATAATTATGATTTTAATTCAGATCACTCTGCTGTCATATTAACACTAAGTGAAAAAAAAAATCTGAAGTGGTCAGCACATAACCGACCGCAATGTATATTGTCTAGTTAAGTGTCATAGAACATTATAAAAATGCCTGTTAAATAATTCTTTCCAAATTTTAGGACTTTAGTAAGCTTTTAGTTAATGCACTCAGCAAAATGTAAATTTGGCTCTTAGTAGAGTTTCGCTTCGTGCTACACAAATTCGTTAAAATGCTCGCCAGTTAGTTTCGGTAAAAACCAGAACTCAAATATCAAATTTCAAGAGATGCCAAGAATTCATTCCGTAGATAAGGTAAAAAATATAAAATCGGCCCTCAGATCAGCTTCCGAGCCCTGATCTTTCCAAAAAATTTATATGTTCATTGCTTTTACAAAGAATCCAAATATTAAACTGCAATGAAATCGCTTGATTATTTCTCTTTATACACGCAATAATGTACATTTTTCCCGTAGTAAACGTCCAGTTTCTGACGCCTGATTTCTTCCAAAAGTTGGAAGGTTTCTTGGATGGTTGAACGAAGCTTATATATGAAATTTCAAGTAAATCGGTTGAATATTTTCTTCATTGATCTAAAATGTAAAAAAGGCTCGCTAAAAAACGCAGTTCCCGAGGCCTGATATATCCCAAAAGTTGATCAATCCGTGCTATAGTCGAAATAAACGTAACTTTTTTGTATACTCCCGAATTTAATATAGAAAAATAATTTATTTTTATTTTTTCTTTATTTATTATTTTAAAATTATTAGTACAATCTTCCAACCTTATTGATTCAACCTTAACACTATTAACCTTTATTGGACAGCGGTTCCGCGTCTTTTCAATATTATAACTAAACTGAGCTGATGCTTATTCTAAACTTAAATTTTTATACTTTTCTTTCTTTATACTAATCTTTGTTTTATTTATCTTTTTACAAATATTTATTGCTAATCATTAAAATGTAGTTAGACAAAGACTGTACAAAGTATTAATCTTTATCTAGTTGTAAATAACAGAGTATAGACATGTTTCTTTTAGAGTTTTCTTTTATGCAAACATGTCGATTCTTATTTTATGTTAGAGAGGTAGATTTCACATTTTTCTTTGTTCTCTTTGTTATTATTTTATATAACTTCTGCCTCCCTATAATTAAAATTCTCCTGAATTTTTATTTAACATTTCATTAACTGTATTAAATGAAGGCGGGAGTACTTTTAATTTTATTGTATTATTTAAGTTATCAGAAGTATCTTCTGAATTTTTGAAATTTGTACATATTTTCTTTATGCAAATTCTTATTACTATGAATGTTAAAAATATAATTATGAATTTACTTAGTATTATCAAGATTACATTTATTGTTATTGACTCTGTTTTGACATAGGATTTTGATTAATTTTATGTTATTTCTTCTAAATTATTTTTATATTTTAAAAAGAAATCTTCAAAGGTTATTTTATCTGTAAAGTTACTTGTTATTTTGCTAGGGTAATAAAATCTTTGTTTTGTTTTTTCTAATATATTTGAAAATACTTGATTAAGGATATATAAAGTACAGTTATTAAAATGTATTAAAATATTATTTGTTAGTATGATATTCCTATTGCCACATGTTTGTTTCACAGTTATATTTTTGGCATTTTTACCGACCGTATTGTGTAAACAATAGGTAGGTTATGTGATGGCAACAAATTTTGCATATCGAGTTTTCCGTTTGAACGTACTTCTCCATAGTACGGAAATGTAAATAAACTATTTTTAGCAACCTGTCGGTCTGTCGGTCTGTGTGTGCACGCGTGTATCTCAAGTTCGGCTGAACCGATTTTGATGAAATTTTATATGTAAGTTTGTTTCCACCATGGCACGGATCGATCAACTTTTGGTATATATTAGGCCTTGAGAACTGCACATTTTAGTGGGTCTGTTTTACATTTTTGAACATTTTGAAGAAAATATTCAATCGATTTACTTGAAATTTTATATATAAGCCCTGCTCGACCGTCCGCAAAAATTCGTATGTTTTGGAAGAAATCAGGCATCGGCAACTAGACGTTTACTACGGGCCAAATATACATTTTTGTGTATATAAAGAGAAATAATCAACCGATTTCATTGAAATTTAATATATGAATTCCCCGTATTAAAACAATGAACATGTAAATTTTTTTGGAAAGATCAGACATCGGCAACTAGACATTTACTACGGGCCAAACATACATTTTTGTGTATATAAAGAGAAATAATCAACCGGTTTCATTGAAATTTAATATATGAATTCCTCATATTAGAGCAATGAACATATAAATTTTTTGGAAAGATCAGGGAGAACTGATTTGCGGGCCGATTTTACATTTTTCACCATATCCACAGAACAAATTGATGGAATTTCTTGAAATTTGATATTTGAGTTCTGGTTGTTACCGAAACTAACTGGCGAGCATTTCAGGGAATTCGGGTAGCACAAAGCGAAACTCTACTAAGAGCCAAATTTACATTTTTCTGGGTATGTTAACTAGAAGCTTACTAATGTCCTAAAAATTGGAAAGAAGTATTTAACAGACATTTTTATAATATTCTGTAACACTTTCATTTAACTAGACAATACACAATGCGGTCGGTTATGTGCTGACCACATCAGATTTTTTATTATTATGGTTTGTTCATCTAACGATTGTATTTCTGTGGAATTATTTTTTATTAGTTTACAATTGTTTTTATAGATACAATGTTTGGAAATTTCTAATTCATTAATTGTTTCGTTTCTTTATATTTGTAATTTTTTTATTGAAGGTAAATGTGGTTTCTTGAACATCATTTATTTCTTTACTATTTTAGTTTGGTATTGGGATGATTCTTTAATTGAACATTTACGAATATTTTTGGGATTTTTTTAAAATTTTCTTTAAATTGAGCAACTCGTAATTTTATGTATTTTAATTTATAGAAGTCTATTTGGTATTTTTCTATTTCTTCGTTTGTCAGAATATTTGGGTGCAATAGACCATGTTTTGCCGATGCCAAATTATCTTGAATGCAACTCATCTTTTGTTTTAATAATTGTATTTGTATTATTTATTTTAATAATTGTAATTGTATGTTTGATTTCTTTACTTATTGTGTTTATTTTTTGATTAATTAAGTCTCTGTCTTTTAAAATGATATCACTTAATTGGATAACAGTTTTATTAAAATTATCGTTTATACTAATTTGTTCATTCGAACTTAATATCAGTTCTTTATTATTTAAGTCTAGAGTTCTTAAATGTCTTTCTTATGTCATTCTGTCTTCGTCGTTCATTGTACCGAATAACCATTTAGGAACGTCTCCTGCTATATTAATAAGTCCTTTTTTTTGTCTTATAAGTTTTTAGGATAATTTTTTTTACTTTGCTTGTCAATTCCTTGAGTTCGGATAAAATAAATTGTCTGTCTTTAATGTCTAAATTTTCTACGTTGTCTGTCATGTATGTTACAATTTTTAATATTTCGGTCGGGTCAATAATATGTAAATTATAGTAGACTTTGTTGGTATGCATGTAAACGTCATGATTATCATTATTTTCTGAAAATTTTAGAGGTCTTGAATATTACCATTATGAATTCCTTGCAACTTATATTTTCTAAATTTAGGTTTTTGTTTATGTCTGAAACTAGCGTAATTTTTAATGAAACCAACCTTATGTTTCTCTTCATAGTTTTCCCTATTCTTATTAATTTTATTTTTTTTTTTTTTTTGTTTCCTTTGTTCACTCCTAGAAGGAGCATAGGGCTAGTGCATGATTTCTCATGCATTAGTTTCATAGCGTCATAGGGTTTAACTAGGTAGGTGACTAGCCTGCCGTAGTTTTTATTTATATATTAATTATTTGAGGTTATTAATATTTACTATTAATTTTTCTTAGTTTTTTTTTTTAATATCGAATATTAGGAATATTTGAAAATTACTTGTATAATATTTTTATTAGTAAGTTATAATAATATTGAATATAATTTTTATAGTGACCTGACCGGGGTTTGGACCCGAGACCCTTCGGTTAAAGGACCGGTGCCATAACCACTGCACCAATGGTCAGATTTTTATTAGTTCTTTCAGGAATATTAATTTTATTAGTTCTTTTAATTTTATCTTTAAGTGTCTTCGTTGAGGTGATGTAAATCAAAATTTTCTAATAATTGGTTGTACGATTATTAATTTTATTTTTATTTACTCTACCTTCCTGAACTTCTAAAGGCGTATTTTTTATTGCTAAATGGTAATTTTTGTTGTAAAATTCAATGGCCTTAAAGATTTGTTCTTTTATAGGTAGCTTATTATCTATATTAAGAGTTCTAATTATTTCTGTGATGGTATTATTTAGTCTTTCTACATTGGAGTTACCTGTATTACTATTTGGTTTGACATAATGAATGTCTATGCCTTCGTTTTTAAAGAAGTCTTTTATATTAATGCTCCTAAACTCGTTGTCGCAAACAACTTTTTTCCTTTTTCTTTTGACTGATATATAAAATTTAATTTTTTCTATTATGGTTTGATTATTACGGTCTTCCAATTATATGCTTACTTATTTTGAAAATTTATCTATAAATGTGTTTCCGTAGTTCGAAATTTCTTTTTTATTGGTTTTCTATCATATTTTCCTGCAGTACAGGTATCGCAATTGTTAATAATTTTATTTATTAAAACTCTTAAATTTGGCCTATAAATCTTATTTTTTAAGCTCTCGTAATTTTCAATTATTCCTTCGTGACCTGATTCTTTAATGTGATAAAAAGAAATTTGCTTAAGGCATTTTTCTTCGTCTAAGTCTCTAGCAAAAAAACTACATTTTACGAATTTTAGATTGTTATCGTTAGAGTATAGCTCTATAATTTTTTGTTGTACTATGTTATATATGGCAATTTTACCTTTTGATATATATTTTTTTAATAAATCTGCAGGTTATTTTCTAAATCGTTTTTATCTATATAAATCCTTCTATTATTGAATACTGTTTTGAATTCCTTTATTTTTGTTTCTACTAATATTATTGTGTTTTGAATCGATTAACTATTGTTCCTAATATTGGTATATAAATATATGGTTGTTTATATGTTCTTCTGTGGAATGTACTGTTTGCTTGTCTATCGATTCTGATTCTAATTTCTCGGTATCAAATAATTCATTAATTTGCGCAGTATCGTATTTATTGTTGTTATGTATAATTTCTGATAATTGTTGCGAGATTGTTTTAATATTGGTAAAAGTTTCGGTTATAACATTAATTTCATTTCTGTCACTGTCTATTCTACTTAAGAAGTCTGCTGCGTTATTGTCTTTCCCTTTTATATATTCCATTTTGATTTTGTATTCCCCCTACTTCAATAGCCACCTCTGATGCTTCGGGCTAAAGTTCCTTCCTTTATATTTAATGAAGAGATATTTTAAAGGTTGATGGTCAGTGAAAATATTAATTTCTCTACCGTAAAGGTATGGTCTGAAATAGTTGGTTGCTCAAACGATTGCTAAAAGTTCTTTATGCATAGTAGAATAATTCCTTTCATGGTCGTTTAGCGTTCTTGAAGCGTAACAAATGGGGTGACCCTCCTGAGAGAGAACAGCTCCTATTGTAAAGTTACTTGCGTCTGTAGTTAGAGTAAAATTTTTTTCGAAGTCTGGGATTGGATGCTCTGTTATCAAATCCTTAAGTTTTTCGAAGGCATTGGTGTAATTTGGATCATTGTTATTGATTCTAGTTCCTTTCTTTAAATATTTTGTTATTGGTTGGGCTACCTTTGCGTAGTCTCTTATGAATTTTTTATAATAACCCGTAATTCCTAAAAATGATTTAATTTGTTTCTGTGTGGTGGAAAGTTTTAATTCTCTTATTACTTTAATTTTGTTGGGGTTTGGTTTTATTCCCTCTGAGGTTAAGATATGGCCTAGGCTCTAGGAATTCGGTTTCCTTTTTCATAAAATTGCATTAAGAGTTGTACTAAATATTAAAATATCGTCAAGGTACTGAATTCATTAACCGTTGAAATGTCGCTGGAGCATTTTGACTCCAAACGGTATCCTAACAAATTCAAAGAAACCTAATGGTGTTTGAAATGCAGTTTTTTCCCTATCTTCTGGTTTAACTAATATTTGGTGAAAACCCTTCCCTAAATCGAGTGTAGTAAAATATTGGGCCCTACCTAATTTATCTAATATACCATCCATGTTAGGTATAGGAAATTTATCGTCGATTGAAATTTCGTTCAATTTCCTGTAGTCTATAACTATCCATTTTTTCTTTCCTGAACCTTCTAATTTTTTTGATACTATCCATAAGGGATTATTATATATAGAATTGCTTTTTTTATCTAGAATTATATTTTGTTCCTCCATTTCTTTTAATTGTCCATTTATTTCCTCTTCATGAATTTTTGGGAACCTATGTATATGCTTTCGCATTAATTTGTTGATTTATTGTAGTTTTAATTTCGTGCGTTACTTCGTTAGTGGCGGTTAATTGATCGCCTCCTTTAAAAAAAAAGTCTGAAAAATTCCTTATTAAATTTTTTATTAAATATCTTTCTTCTTCGTTGAGGTGATTTAAATCAAAATTTTCTAATAATTGGTTGCACGATTTCGTAATTTCTAAATTAAATATTTTTTCGATTTCAAAAGGGCAATCATTATCAGTAAATGGTATTTTATTCCCATTTATTTCGACGAAATTTTTTCCCAAAATAATTTTTGTTTTTAGACTTCCTAAAATGTCCTGACCTTTTTATTATGGCATTATATGTTCTTTTTGGTAAATTAACTACCTTCCATTGTATGAAACCCTCTTTTTTGAATTCCATCGGAAATGGAGTAACTAATTTATTCATTACCCAGTTAGATCCACTAATAATAGAAAACATGTTTGATTTCTCTAATTTTTGTTTCAATATTTAAAATATTAGGGCGCATTGTATTAATAGTCGATCCCGTACCTATTAGACCCTTTATTTCTTTATTATTTATTTTTAATGATACTATGGGGAGTTTATTCCGGATTTTCAGGCTCCGACTGAAAATTGATTATTATTTCTGTATTGTCCGGAGTTTGTTTTTTGTCTTAACTGACCTGTTCTTGGTTGTAATTGCTAAATTGCCCTGAATTTGTTTTTGGTCTAAATTGTCCTGAATTTTGGTTAATCTGTAATGTCCAACAGAGCCACTTCTATCTCTGAATTGATTTGAGTTTTGATTAAAATTTCTATATTGATATTGTCTATTCTGAGTTGTGTCATATTTTTGATTTTTACCTTGGTTATCTTGGAATCTATTTATTTGGTTTTGGTTATTATTAGAAAAATACGAATTAGAGTTATAATTGTTATATCTTGGGTTACTTTGGTTTTTATAATTTCTTTGGTTATTATTATTACTTTTAACCGATTGTTTAATGAATTCTTCTTTAATTATATCCCTACATTCGCTTAATTCTAGTAATTCATTTTTTAAAGTTTGATATTCGGAAATGTTTTTTATAAATTTATGCCCAATACCACCTATCATTCTTTATACCCGTACGAACGTATGTTCGAAGGGGTGACCAGACACCTCATCATACGAGACATTTCATCATTGTAACATTTCATCATTGTAACATTTCATCATTATAGCAATTCATCATTGCACATTTCATCATTATAGCAATTCATCATTATTGTATTTCATCACCATAACATTTTATCACTGAAGATGGTCGCCCACAACCAAAAAAGAAGAAGTATAGGGAATTAAATGATAAGATAATTGCAGCTGTACAGGGGTATTACAATGAAGAGGATAAAATGAAGTACTTGAGAATATTAATTAATTTGCAGTAGCAGACCATAAACTCAAAACTTAATCTAGTCAGTCATGTTATTTTTTATTATTAACCCTTTTTTACAGGAGGCTATGCACCTGGCGAGTCAGAAAGTTGGAAATATATTCAAGAAGTGATTTGATACATTTTTGTGTGTTTCGACATTAAATTTGTTTCATGTGTAATGTCTTTGTGTTTTACTGTAATGAATTCTGTTGTGGGATAATGGATATATGAAATAAAGTCAAAAAAAAACAAAAAACAAAATTGCCTGTTTGTGGGACAAGCCTTTACGTGGCAAAAAGGATAAGTAACCAAAATTAGTGAAACCAATATGTCCTTTAATTTAATTACCTGTACAAATTTACTTTACATCCTAATCCTCTTAAATTTTTGTTCCATTAGTTGCACTATGCAACAAAACTGCAAACTGCTTCAACATGTTGCCAAAATTGCTCAGTATGTTAATTACTTAATTACACCTACATGTACTTATGTTTGCAAAATGCACTTTATGCAATGATGAAATGGTGATGAAATACAATAATGATGAATTGCTATAATGATGAAATGTGCAATGATGAATTGCTATAATGATGAAATGTTACAATGATGAAATGTTACAATGATGAAATGTCTCGTATGATGAGATGTCAGGGAACCGTTCGAAGGGTATACTAAATTTGCCTTACCATTTGTAACACTAAGAAATAACGGTCTTAGATATAGACTCAAGTGTACGTTTTTGAACAGCGTCGAATTCTGAGTTGATTTAGCTTTGTCTGTCTATCTATCTATCTATCTGTCTGTCCGTCCGTCCGTCCGTCCCAGCGATAACTCAAAAACTAATTGAGCTAAGTTCAACAAATTTTCACAAATGATTTATTGTACTAAGTGCCAGAACCCTATTTAAATTGGACAAGATCGGGGTACCGGTTCGGGTAGCTGACATACAACTTCAAAATTTATTTGGCTATATCTCAGAAACTATAAAAGCTATGGTATTGAAATTTCACACAAACGAATATATTAGTAGGGCCAATGTGTCTCATAAAAGTCGTTGAAATTACTTGGCTCCTTCTGGTACCTGCCATACAACTTCAAAAGTTATTTGCCTATATCTCAGGAGCTATAAAAGTTATGGTATTGAACTTTCACACAAACGAATATATTAGTAGGGCCAATGTGCCTCATAAAAGTCGTTGAAATCACTTGGCTCCTTCTGGTACCTGCCACACAACTTCAAAAGTTATTTGCCTATATCTCAGGAACTATAAAAGTTATGGTATTGAACTTTCACACAAACGAATATATTAGTAGGGCCAATGTGTCTCATAAAAGTCGTTGAAATTACTTAGCTCCTTCTGGTACCTGCCATACAACTTCAAAAGTTATTTGGTTATATCTCAGAAACTATAAAAGCTACGGTATTGAAATTTCATACAAACGAATATATTAGTAGGGCCAATGTGTCTCATAAAAGTCGTTGAAATTACTTGGCTCCTTCTGGTACCTGCCATACAACTTCAAAAGTTATTTGACTATATCTCAGAAACTATAAAAGCTATGATATTGAAATTTCACACAAGCGAATATGGTTTTTTGTTTTTGTTATTTTGCTGTTTATTTTATTTAAAGGATTTAATTTTAAATTATAAAAATATTAATAATTGAATATAAAAAAAATTACTGCTAAAAATTATTAAATAAAGTTAACCGTTTTTAAGATTTTCGAAAAAAAGAAAATGGTCTTAATTGAATTTCGCAGAGTGTATTAAAAAAATTTTTTTAAAAATATTATAAAAAAAATTTTATTCACTTTACACTTTCTTTTCTCGCAACTAAAGAAAGAAATAATAATAAAATAACAAATATCAAATAAATAAAAACAAAAAATAAAACAAAATAAAAAAAATATGCAGTACACAGGCAATTTTGATCAGCTGTATTAATTCTAAATTCATAAATTACGAAGAATGGATTCCAAATGTTCTGCAGCTAGTTGCCATGGTATTAAAGGCATGGAAGTAGTGTCATGCAAGGGATTTTGTAGAAATTATTTCCATGGTACATGCCTAGGAGCTCCACGTGGTTGGTATAGTGCATTTTGGCCGAACCATTTCATCTGCACGGATTGTTGCTCAGTCAACAAATCGTTGGACGAGTATTTCTGCAAACTGGAACATAAGATCGATGCAGTAAATAATAACTTCTAGGGTTCAATAGCCAGGAATGTGGACTGCATAAAAAACAACGCAGTCAGCTTCAACGAGATAGAGAGTAATTTTGAAATGTTGAATAAATCGATGTCAACATTCATGGAAGAAATAAAGGTGATTGTTAGAGGTCAAGTCAAAAAGCAGACACCGGATCTCAACTCATCAATCCTTGCGAACAAGATTGACGGGGTTGGGCTAATTGTTGTCGAAAATATGGATATAATCTTATCGGTTCTGGATACACGTGTCAATCGTATTGATGACACTTCTTATAACTTACTAGCCTCTGCCCAGGATGACATCACTTTGATCAACAACAAAATCGACAGTCTCGCAAACCTCGGTGGCATGACTAGGGAACTTAACTTTCAATTTGACGAGTTGATAAAATTCAACGATGAGAAAATTACCAAAACAATGGACAAGTCCCTACATGCCGAATTGCTTGAGCGAAGCAATCGAAGGAAGCGATGAAAGAAAAGATGGAGGATTTCTTGCGTACCAAATTCAAATGTACAGAGAAAAATGAAAATTACACCGGCGCTTCTCAAGCAGAAGGCAAAATATCTCTATTTTAAGTAAAAGTTTTCTATTCTCTATTCTAAGTAAAATTTTAAATCGTAAGCATTGGCAAGCAGGTACTCCCTTGGAAAAATTTTTCGATAAAACTAACATTAAAGTTAAGAATAAACTGCCTAACCACGACACTAATTCTACTAACAGTAACTTTATTAATAATAATAGAAATAGACTTAACAGTAGAAAAAAGGAAAACAATAGAAACACATATTTTAACAATAACAATACTAACAAAATTAATACAAAACATAGTACTATTAATTTAAAAAACAACAATAACACAAATAAAAATAGGAACAAAATGACAACATTAATAAAAATAAAGGCAGCAATAAAAGGAATAATAATAATAATAAAAATAATAAAAATAAAAACAATAATATTAATAATAATGATAATAATAATGATATTAATAATGATAATAATAATATTGATAGTAAAAATAATAATAATAATAATAATAATAATAATAATAATAATAATAATAATAATAATAATAATAATAATAATAATAATAATAATAATATAATAATAATAATAATAATAATAATAATAATAATAATAATAATAATAATAATAATAATATTAGTAGCAACAATAACAACCAAAATAATAATATTAATAATAATAATAATAATAATATTGATAATAATAGCAATACCAGCAATAAGAACAATAATAATAACAATTATAGTAATAATATTAATGACAATAATAATACTAATAGTAATGCCAGTAATAATAATGACAGCAATAATAATATTAATAGCAATAGTACTGAGAATCATATGAATAAAAATACCAATAACAATAATATTAACAAGTATTCAAATTTCATCCAGGGCGAAACATTCAACGGGACGTTGACTTAAATCGGCATAAAAGTTTTCATAGAAAGTGAGGGTCTCCTCTTTGATTGCACTCTCCTCCTGAGACTGTACAAAAGATTTCATGAAACTTTAAATATGCAATCTGCAAGTGTCGAGAAGGGCCTACAGACTTATCGGAATCACATGAAGAGTAAATGGGTTGATTACTTACAAAGAATGAGGGAATCAAACGATAGGTTTTTTCTTCCGTCAGGATCCTCTAAATCACCATCAAAATGGTTTAAATAGTGACGAACCCACCCTTAAAGCCTCCCATAGTAGTCAACAGATGTATTTGATGGGACGAATGATCATCTGTTTTCCCTAACATATTTTACCATAATTGCTAAATCTTGCAATTTCAATATTTTAACTCTTACGGAAACGTGGTTGAACGCTTCTTTCAAAAATGAGGAAATACTTGACAGTAATTGGTCTGTATACAGAAAGGACCGTGATTATACAACTACTGGTCAGTCCAGGGGTGGGGGCGTTTTGAATTTGATCGCCGCCAATAATCGGTTACCAAACCAATTGGTATCCACTTCAGTTTTTTCCACATTCGACCATCAATTTATCAAAATATACTCAGGTAGAATCTATACCTATGTGGGAGTGGTTTATTTTCCCCCTAATTCTGACGAATCCTCTTATAACGATTTCTTTACCATATGTAACGAAATATTTTCACAAATACATGTGGATGATGAGATAGTTGTTCTAGGTGATTTTAATCGGTCGGCTTCTTCCAGTCAACTTCATGGAAGACATCGATTTTAATCTCGCTAGTACGTTCTATGGGAACGACTTGCAGCAGGTGGTACGTTACCCAAATGAGAGAGGTAATTGGTTGGACTTAGCTTTTTCAAATGCCTATGACAGCATACGGGTCCGACTTGCTACAGACGAAGAGAGCCTTTTCAAAAATTCTACTCATCATAAAACAAAAGTTTTCGAATCACCTAATAACAAACTTATGTTCTCTAAATCTTACAATAAAGAGATTGTATATGATTATTTATTGGAATTTTGCTTAATTAATTGGAACGATATGTTCCATCAGCACAATTTAGACAATATTGTCTCCGATTTTTACTCTTTTTTGTTCAGAATAATTGACGCCCATGTTCCAAGAATCCTTAAAAAGGATAGTCTGGTGGAACCATGGTTAGATCGTAATTTAAGACAATTACGTAATCGGAGAAATAAATTACACAATAAAATTAAGCATTCTAGGGACAATAACTCATTTATTAATGAATATAATGAGTTGGCGAATGAATTCAAAAATAAATCCAATGAGGCATATGATATTTGTATCCAAAATATAGGCAGCTCGATTTTGGGGAACCCGAAAAGATTTTTTGACCTTGTTAACTCCAAACGTAAATCGTCGAGATATCCGAGCTCCATGAGCAAGAACGGGTTAACATCATCTTCTAACTCTGAGATTTACAATTTTTTTGCCTATAATTTTCAACAAACTTATAGATTAGATTCTTTTCCTAATTATGTCTATACCCCCACTAGTATAGATAACGGTCATCCCCTTTTTAGAGATGTTCATTTTTCAGTAGACAACGCACTTCAGGGTATTTGCGACTTAGAAACCAATAAAGGACCTGGACCGGACCTTATACCGCCTATACTTCTTCATAACTGTAGACACAATTTATCATATCCGCTTATTTTGATTTTTAACAAATCATTATCCTCTGGATTTTTCCCGTCAATATGGAAAATTCACACCTCATACCTATTCATAAAAAGGAGGATAGGACTGCGGTTGAAAACTATAGGGGAATTGCCATTCTATATGTCATTCCTAAATTACTTGAGAAATTAGTTACGGTTATTCATTATGATTCTATTATTTCTAAAGCAAGCAAAATGCTAGGTTTCATTAAGAGGAGAGCCAGAGAATTCAATAATACTGAAGTAACTAATTGCTCCCTTTGCCCGCTCTATTGCTCCCTTGTTCGTTCTGTTCTTGAATATGGCTTTATTATTTGGGATCCGACATTTTCTGTACACAGAAATAAAATTGAGTCGGTTCAAAAACAATTTTTATTATTTGCTTTGAGGAGCCAATATAACCCCAATGATTTCCACAATATTCCTTCATATAAAATTAGACTTCAATCCCTGAATATGTTGAGTCTGGAGTCACGCCGGTCTTTGTTGCCTTCTTGTTTTACCTATGATGTCCTAACAGGAAAAATAGACGTGGACTTCATTAGAGACAAAATTACTACCAACAACGACGTGAGACCTACCAGACATACCAAATTCTTAAAAGAATATGCACATACGACTGAATATGCTAAAAATAAACCTATAAATAGATGTTGTACTGTATTCAATCGTTTTAGTCTTCTTTTTTCACCAGCAGTTACAAAATACACCTTCAAAAAAAAAATTCATAATTCACTGCTGACATATGTATCATATTACATTTGTGTAATAAATTCATTTAATGTTTTGTTAGTGTAATTCAATTTAGTTTATAAGTATGTATAATGTGTATTTTTATTAATTAAAAATTGTAAACTATGTAAATTTGTGTAATTATGTAGAATGTTGTTTGGCGCAAATTAAAATAAAAATAAAAAAAAACTGTATACAGAATACGGTCGGCAATAACTAGGATATTATATAAATCAACTTTGATGAATAGTTCTACAGATTGGGCGAGCTTTGAACACGAAATAATAAACAATATTGACGTAAATAATATACAATCAAATGAACAATTAGATCTTGAGTTAGAAGGATTTATTAAAATCATACAAAAAGCTGCATGGAACAACACAAAAATGTAAAAGTACAAACTGACAGCAAATAGCTATTCTAAACAAATAACGGATTTAATAGGTGAAGAGAGAAGCACCAGTCGTAGATAGCAACGTTCGCGCAACCCTGATGATAAAACTGTTTTAAACAGGCTTTCTAAGAATTTAAATCTGCAACATATAAAAATTATATCCGATAGCCGATAAGAACTTATCGGCTACGAAATAAACAAATTATTCCTTATGGAAGGCGGCAAAGAGCAAAAAGAGACCGATTAAGCGCGCCCACCTCTGATAGACGCAAATTGCAGTTGGGCGTGCAGTTTGCTGATCACTTAGGAAGCACATTCCCATCAAACGGAATAACATCAGACGTGAGTTAGTAGCACTTACTCAAGCTCAACTTACTTAAGTAGAAATTGCGGAAGAGATAAGATCCTTTAAGTTGAAAAAATCGCCAGGTTTTGACCTTGTTGCTGGGGAAATACTGAGAGGGCTACCAGACGTGGCATTGAAACATTTGATGAAAGTCATGAATGCAGCTATAGATTTTGAGTATGTTTCTTGTGCTTAGAAAGCGGCAGAAGTAATTAAGGTGCCCAATCCCTGAAAATCCTTGAAGGAAACAGAGTCTTGCAGGACCATTTCACTGTTACCAATGATGTCTAAGCTTTTTGAAAAACTGCTATTAAGGAAATTGAAGCCAATTATAGAAAATGGGGGCCTCATACCAAACCATCAGTTTGGATTGGAAGAAACTATTCTACAATAAACCCGGTCAATAGAATAACGAATATTATAGGAAAAAACTTAGAAAATAAAGAAATCTGCTCTTCTATATTTTTAGATATAGCACAGGCATTCGACAAGTTATAGCACAAAGGCCTTATATTTAAGTTAGGACAAATGATACCATCACCATTTGAAGCAATTTTGAAATCTTACTTGGCTGATAGATCACTTAGAATTAAAAACGACGCTGAATACTGCACACCAAAGTATATCTATAATAAGTAGTTCGACTCGTTCCACTCCGTTAGTTTTCGTTTGCAATTTGCTTCCAAATCCCTAAAATATTCCATTTTTATTTAGAAATAGATGGAAGTAAGAGTTGTGTAGGAAAGAAAGAAACAAAATATTGTAAACAAACGAGTGTACCAAAAATATTGAACTGAAATAAAATTAAATTAAGTTAAGTAAAAATTTTGTTAGTTTTATTTTGACAAACATTTTTTTTTTTTTTTTCCTTTCATAAAAGTTAGATAAAAACATTCGAATGTATGAAAGTAAAAGTTATAAATTTAAAATTTCATACTTTGTTATACGGTACATTCAAGCTAGATACACAATATGATGTAGTAATATGTACGTACTCCGTTTATATGGCTGCTTCAAGCTTATTATCGAAATTTAGTAGCCAAACGTCGTTTTTCGGCTTTCAAGCTAACATTGTAAAAACGCAGCTTGAGTTTCGAGCCGATTTCACGTCAAGCCGCAATGTAGGCGAGGCATAGAAATAAAGCAATTTATAAAACAAAATGCTTATACCGATACGCGTGTATGTACGTATATTCATAAGAAATATGTATTTGTTTTAAATTTTTAAAACAAAATTTAAATAAAAATAAAAAAATAATAGTTTATATTACAATAAATGTAATGACAATTACTAATTACAAATTTTAAGTTTTTTGTTAATATTATTTGTCTTTTTCAAATTATATACATGTAATATGTAAATTTTGTTTTTAATTCGCTTTTATAATATGGATACGTAATTTCTTCCCCCTTGTACTAGAATAAGTTACAGAAATAAAACTCCCGCTTTTAAAATTCTTAATATTACTTCCTATACTTTATATACGAAAAAATAAATAACTCCCGCTTTTGAAAATAAATGATCAAAAAACAGGTAGACATCTATTACGTACTTTTTCACTCTCCCAAAAATTCTTATGTGTATGTAAACGAAAATTAGAAGGAACACTGCTTAGATCTTTTAGTTAAGGGAATTTTTTGTATAAGTTAATTTACCTGGGGCTTCTTTATTGAAAAAATAAAAAGAACTCGCAACCTTTTCACTTAAAAAGAACGCAAAACCTTTCCACTTAATATTTTTATTAATGAAATGAAAAAATGAAAACGCACAAAATTTGGTTTTCTTATTTTTTTATTCCGTCCGATCTGTTTTAATTATTAATTACAATTGAATTATTATTTTTATAATTTTTGTATTTGACTCTACCTGTGCAACGTGATATTTTGTTACTTTCAACGTGATATTGTGTTGGATGGGAATTCGTTCCAAAATTCGTTCCCAACAAAATTGCTGACTCGGCGGCATGTGTTAAATTCTTATTTTTTTGGTTGTTAACTTTCGTTTCAAAATATTTCCCAACAAAATTGCTGATTCGGCGGCATGTGTTAACTTTTTATTTTAGGTTGTTAACTCTTCCCCCCTTATGACCAAATGCCCTCATTTGGATGTAGAAGTCAGAGTGTTTTTGTCTTACGGTCGGCTTGGCTAACTCCGATGAAATTGTGCTATAGATTCTTTGTTTCTCGCTAAAACCCAAGTTTGATGGCGAAGCTTGTTTGTTGATTATTAGTTTGGCATGTTGTTTTGACTTGATAAAACCGCATATAACTAACGAACCTGTTACCATTACTATTAGTGGTCCAAAGTTTATGATGTTCCCTATTAGTTTTTCGGTTTTTAACAATTTGATTTCCTTGGTGTTATTTATGTTAATCTCCTTGAGTAGTTCGAGTGAAAATTGATGGTGTTTTTCTTCCTTCACGGGTTGTGGCTGTAAGATAGCTGGCAAAATTTTTGATTGATGATGTTTCTATTGTTGCGAATTTTTGGTACCCAATCTTAATAGTTGCATTGAAGTATCTAACAAGGTAAGTTCCATTTAGTACGCGTGGTTCTCCGTTAATGTCAATTATTTCTTGAAACTGATTTAGGAGCAGTAAGTCATCAGCAATCTCTTCCACTGAGGGGATGTGGTGATTGTTGACCAGGATGCAGGTAGAGTTTTCTCCCTTCAGCAACTTTTTTTCACAGGTAGAGTCATTTAGATTTACAATATTTTGTTTTTTACATATAAATATATTTCCTAAGTTCTTACAATTGTTTTTTAAACCATACAAATCTGATTTATCTGATAAAACATTTTTCGTATCTATTTTAACAATATTTTCTCCTGTTTTTACAGGTTTTAATAACAATTTACTATAAACATTCTTACTTGTGAGTGGTATTTCTAAAAGATAAAATAAACAAGAATTGTTAGTTATGATTTTGATATTTGCAAGATCTAATGCTTCCAAGATTTGCAAGATCTAATGATTATTGTAAGGAAAGTTTTCTTTTTGGAGTACTTGTGTGAGAGTGTTTATTTCTGATTTTGAAAGTAAGAAGTGATTTACTGTGTTTGTTTTAGCCCAATGATTGGCGTATTTAATGTTCACTACTTCCTCTTTGAGGATCCTTAGTTTGTATTGAATTTTTAGAGCCTGGTAGTCATTAAGTTTGTTTTCTGTTTTTATGTTTTCTAGTACTTGGTTTGTCAGTAGTGTTATGTTGTTAATCCTGTCTTGAAATGTTTTATTTATAATAGTCTGTCTGTTGTTGTTTTCTAGGATATTATTCCTCTTTCTTCTGATCATGACAATATCATCATGGTCAGGTGAACCAGCTATCCACTTCCAAGTAGTACCTAAGAAATTTAGAGATCTTTTTGCTATTCGGGTCGGTTTGAATTCGTCCAACAGGTCGTGTACTTGTTCAACTTCTTGTCGGAAATAAGGATATAATGGATGGGTCTTTATATTTTCGACTGTCAGCACTGTTTCTAGCTGAGTTAGTATTGTTTGTAAGTCGTTCAAGTTCGTTACATGTGTTAGTCTGTATGTCCCCTCTTCTATTTTTGCTTGTCCGACCTCAATTGCAATCATGTAGGATCCGGTATAGTCCAAAATTTGTACCTCTGCTAAGCTTTCGCTTATAAGTAATCTAAAATGTGCAAGGATTTTAAAATGTAAAAGAAATGTTATAAGGATAAGCAATGTTATTATTAAAAGTTGAAAAATTCAGAAGAAATGTTATATGTAATAAAATAATCAAATGGCAAAATATCGGTATTGTTTAGGATTTTATATTTGATTTATGGACTATTCTACCAGATTTTGTAAGGATTTTGTAAGATCACGACTATTTCTTTCTTATATCTGAAGGTGAGTTTAGACGCTAAACGTTTATTATGTTTCACATAAACTACTTCGCCTATTTGATATTGTTTTACCGGTCTCCTTTTCTTGTTGTGTGCTTTTAGGTCTTTTAGTTGTTGTTCTTTCAATTTTTCGATGTTAGAGAGCCGAGTTTTTTCGTATTTGTAGTAGTTCCTCAAAGTCTTTTGTTCCCTCTTCAGCTTTTGAGCAACGCATGATTTCTGATAACGTAGAATGAAATCTTTCTATTTGACCGTTTGTTTCGCTTTTATACGGGGGAACCGTAAAAACTTTGATCTTCATTTCATCTTCCACCATTGCTTTAATGGAGACCGAATTGAAGGCCTTTTCATTGTCCATCACTACCCATTTCTGGAATTCCATAATAGAACAATATATCTCTCAACGCAAGTCTAATGTCTTCGATTGACCTACTCTTTATTACTCTTGCCTGTGCAAATTTGGTCAATTTATCTATTGCTGTAATTGCCAACTTAGACTTTGTTGAAAAAATATCGATGTGTAGAGTGTGTCCAGGGAAACTCGGAATTGGTGTAGCTTGAATCTCTGGTCTGTTCGGATATCTGTCGTATTTATTTTCTTTGCAATATAGTGCAGATTTTTACTAAGTCTGTGATTTTCTTTCTCATCTGTGGGAAGTAATATTCGCACGGGATTTGAGCCGCATTCTCTTTAGCGTTTCTATGAGCTCGTCTATGTGTAGTGATTATAATTTCCTTCTGTTCAGTTTCGTCTGGGACATCTTTAACGATTGTACGCGCGAATCTAATTTTATAGTTTTCGAAATGTTCTTGGTATAATTTTTGAATGCAACACATATAGCTTTCATCTGCTTTGATTGCGTTTAGGATATTTGGATTTAGATATTTTTTTAGAATAGTTTTTAAATCGTTCTCAGTAAAATTTTTTTGAGTTATGGTGTGTCTCGTATAATTTGGAAAGGGCTTTTTCAGTTCATAATTTTCTTTGGAGTTGGTTACTAGTATTATTTGATTGCGAAATGCGTTTATAGGTGCAGTGACGCATTGGATGTGGTTGCGCGAAGAGCTTTTAGTGCTTAGTTGGGTTATGGATAAGGTATTAACTTGTGAATCAGGTGTTAGTCTAGATAATGTGTCAGCCACCACATTTGTGTGGCCCGGCTTATACTTCAATTCGTAATTGTATTCCTCAATAATCGCTTTCCAGCGCTTCAATTTACTATTAGAGTTCTTGTTACTGAGCGCATATGTAAGCGGCTGGTGATCAGTATAGATTACGACTCGCTTCGCTCCGTACAAGTAATTTCTCAGATTAGTGAGGGACCAAACGATTGCTAGCAACTCCTTCTCATTTGTTGCATAGGATTCTTCAGCTACCGTCAGTGTCCTAGATAAGAAGGTGATCGGTTTCTTGTTTTGCGATAGTACCGCTCCGATGGCATAGTTGGATACGTCCGTTGTCAATTCGAAGTCTTTGTCGAAATCTGGGTAATTTAACATTACCTCAGAAATCAAGGCATTTTTTAATTGCATGAACGCTTGCTATGCTTCCCCATTCAAACTTATCAATGTTTTGTTTGATTGGGACTTGGACACACGTCTCCCTTCCCCCCTTAAAAGCAATGTAAGTGGTTTTGCTATGTTTGCGTAGTCACGGATAAACCTTCTATAATACCCGGACATTCCTAAAAACGATCTAAGTTGTTTCAAATTTTTGGGTGGAGGCATGTCGCAAATTGCCTGGACCTTTTTCACGTTTGGTCGAATTCCGTTAGCTGAGATCAAAAATCCAAGGAATTCCACTTCGTGGAACTCGTTTTTGTACAATTGGACTTTCATGTTAGCGTCTTCTAATGCCTTAAATATGTCTCTTAAGTTTTCGAAGTGTTCTTTCTCGCTTTTTCCCAGTATCACAATATCGTCTATGTAAACGTAACATTTTGTACCGATGTGTTGTCTTAGTATGTCGTCGAGTGTTCTTTGAAATTGCGAGGATGCGTTTTTCAGTCCAAAGAGAAGTCTTGTAAATTCATATTTTCCGTTGTTAATGAAGAATGCCGTCTTTTCTATATCACTCTCCCTAAGTGGTATCTGGTGGAAACCACTCTTTAAATCTAATATGGATATGTCTTAGAGTACACGGAGTCATCGGATGTAGTACGTATTTCGGCCTGTACTCGAGTAGTGTAGGTGAGCCTCTCGTCAGGGTCAGCGAATAAGTTTTGATGTTCACTTATAAGGTAATTTAGTTTCTTTTTTTGAAGTTCATTCAGATGAGAAGTTCTTAATTGGATTTTATTTATAGATTCAGAAACTTGTTGTTTAAACGGAATTTTAACATTATTTATGAGTTCCAGGTAGTTTTTATCCGTGTGAATTGTAACGTTCAGTTCTCTCATAGTGTCGTTCCCTAATATACCATCGAAAAGTGTTAAGTTGGGTAGGATATAAAACTTTATTTTTGGAATTTCAGAAGTAAGGACATTGATAAAGGCGTGATGCGTAACAATGACGTTACCACCAATCGAGTTTGCTAGGAAGTTTTCGTCACTTGGTATGGGATTTTGTATTAGTCGAGGGTGTATAAAATTTTTGTTCGAGCCTGTGTCTATAAGTATTTTCAACAATTCCCCGTTTGGTGTTCGATATACGGCAACGAGGAACAGTCTAGTCTAAAAAAGGATTACTGTTATTTTTATTGCATACGCACTTTTGACATGAAGCTTCTGTATTCCTCGATTGTTGGTTTGCCTTATTTCTTCCATCTTCATATCTAGTATAGTTGATTCTCTGTGTCATGTTATTATGGTAATTTTTGTATGGATTTGGTCTCCTGTTGCAGTTACTATTGTAATTCCCACTGAAATTTCTATTTTGATTAAATCGTGACTGTCGAGAATGGTTGGAATTTGCCGCTTCGACTTTTGTTGTCGGGTTTGTTTGTTCTTGAGGAAGTTTGTTTTGGGCGTTATAAGTGTTTCGTGCATTGTATTTTGTGTATGGGCTATTTGCATGAGGGCGAGCGTTGTGTATGTTATTGTAGTTTTTATTCTGTCCCCAGGAGCGGGGTTGAATCGTAGTCTCGGTCTTGGGAAGCGTGTGCTCGATGAGTCATACTGCATTGACATACATGTGTGAGGGAAGTGGGAGGTAGATGCAGTTGGTGCACTACCAAAGTGTTTGGGTGATCTAATTTTCATATGGTCGACTTTCAAAGCTAAGTGCAAGGCTTGTGGTAAATCCCTTGGCTCCTTTATGCTAAGGTGTCTCGGAAGATCACCGTTTAGTCCTCTTATAAAGGTATTTAGGGCCTTCCTCTGGTACATGTTAGTTAGCGCTTTATGCGCTTCCTGGGGCATTTCTTCTGGGGATAGCTTTTCGAAAATAAGGGAAAGGTGTTGGTAAATTTTTTTGTAAAATTCCTCGACAGTAAGATTTCCCTGTTTTGTTTCCGTCATTTCATGTTCCAAGGACTCGAAGTCTTGCTTATCTGCATAGTGCAGATCGAGGCATTTTACTATCTTAGCCCAGTTCAGTGGCGTGTTGTACGATTCCAAGGCCACATCTGCGCTACCTACTATTTTGCTTCGTATGGTATGGAATATACCGAACTTTTTCCCTGTCCCTTTTAAATGATAATAAGCTCTCAAAATCCTATCAACTCCCTTTTTCCAGGAGCCATACTCCCCAGGTTTTCCAGAGAATTCTCTGAGTGTTTTTACAATGTCGGGTACTTTGTCCATACTTTCTATATCCTCGCAAACAAAGTCTAGTTCCTCGTCAGAATCGTCTATCTATCATTTGTTTCATGCTGTACCATTTCTTTTATGGTACTTCTAATTAATTCACTGTTTTCTTGTAACGGTCTAGGTGTAGGTATGGGACTGACCACAGGTTCGGTTACATCGGGTATTTCAGGTGTAGATCTACCTTGAGGATAACCCTCGAAATTCACGTGAGTCATTGTTTCCTCTATTTGAAAATTTTAAAGAAATTAAAAAATTAAAAAAAGTAAGTGAAAATTAATATAGGGGGTGTGAACTACTTTTCAGTGCAATATTAATTATGTTTGAATCTGAAGGATATTTGCTAAATATTACAGAAACTGTCTCACACCGTCGTTGTGTTTGGAATTGGAAAAATTTCTGAATGGCATAAAACTTTCTTGAAACTTTCGTTACAAAAGATTTATTAACAATTTATTATGATTTAGACGTCTTGTTTATTCTACCTTTCGTTATTCCATATTTATTTAATTATTAAGGTCAAACAATTGGTTCCTCGTAAAAACACAATTTTCCTGTTTACTTGTCTTCTAAAATCTATAAACTATTTATTTTATTGACTATACGTGTACAATTTTATATTAGAATTTTTATTGTATGAAAAAGTGTCCAGAATTTGACTTTAATATTTTTATTAATGAATGAAAAATTTTATTTCTAATGAGAATGATTTATGTTTTATTTTTTGTTTTAGCAGAAAATCTATTATTTTATTTTCTTTTTTTTTTTTTGGTATGCTTGTTTTCTTCTTATTTCAACAGTATTTTTTGTTAAAAATTTATGGTACGACAATTTGTTAGTATTTTTTTTTTTTTTTATTTTGTTTGAAAAATCTCGAAAGACACTGCCAGACGAAAAGCAGTAGTGTGGAACTTTAATCCACTAAAAAACACCCTCCTCAAAATAAACTATAAAACTAGTCGAAAACGACTAACCATTAATTTTGCTCTAACCTTTTAGATTATTTACAGGCTTTTGATCTGGCACAATAGCGTACTAAGTACTCATTGTTCCACATAAAAAAAACTTTAAACTAACTCGAGAGGTCTCGTACGTTTAAGTCTCCTAACAAAGTTTTGATTGTCAACCAATCGAGCCGCCTCGATATTGACATGATTGGATAAACGCATTTTATGATTGGCTGCTTGCTTTTTAATTTCGTCTGTGACACTTAGGATCGTGAGATCCCTGTGTATATCGGCATTACGGACATACCAAGAGGCGTTTACAATGTCCCGTAATACTCTATTTTGGAATCTTTGTATAGATTGGATATGAGTCTGCGCAGCGCAGCCCCATAACTGAATACCGTAAGCCCAGACAGGCTTAAATATTTGATTATATATCAAAACTTTGTTGTATATTGTCAATTTGGAACGCCTTCCCAAAAGCCATTCGAACTTTCTGTATTCCTCCTCTAGTTGAAATCTCTTTTTCTTTATGTGCTCCTTCCATCTGAGCTTCGCGTCCAACGTCATTCCCAAATACTTCGCTGTGTTTGCGGACGGAATCAAGACGCCATTTATTCGAACCGATAATGAATTGTCAATTTTCCTATTAGTGAAATTTACGTGTACTGATTTCAGCTCGTTAAGTTTTATATTCCACTTTCTAGTCCATTTTGAGATCTCATCACTGGCCCTTTGCAATTTTTGTGTAGATTCATTTTCATTTCGTCCTATTGGGATAACTGCCGTATCGTCAGCAAATTTAGCTGTTGTCACTCCTTCCGATTCAGGAATATCACACGTGTATAGCAAGTATAGTATCGGGCCCAATATACTCCCCTGTGGTACCTCCGACTTGATATCCCTAAGCGAAGAGTACTCCTCTTCCTGTTTAACTCGAAATACCCTATTAGTCAGGTAAGATTCGAGCAGGTCAACATACTGCCTTGGTAGTAATCGCCTAAGTTTTTTTATTAATCCACAATGCCAAACCTTATGGAAGGCCTGGGCTACGTCCAAAAATATGATAGAACATATTGTTTTTTCTATTGAATTTTCTATTAGGTCAGTTATTCTATGAATCTGATCTATGGTTGAGTGGTTGCGGCGAAAACCAAATTAATGATTCGGGATTAACCTTTTACTTTCGATTATAGGCTGCAGTCTTCTCAATAAAAGTTTCTCTAGCAGTTTTGAAATCATAGGCAACAATGAGATTGGTCTATAAGAAGTCGCCCTGTCTATAGGTTTGCCAGGTTTGTATGATTATCTCTGCAACTTTCCAAATTTCAGGCACGTAATTGAACCTTATACACGCATTTATTAGGCGCGTAAGCATCGTTATACCCCTTTTGGGTAATTCTTTCAAAATATCGGCCGTTATTAGGTCAAATCCTGGGGCCTTTCTAGGTTTAAGAGTCCTGATTTCTTCTATGACCTCTCTTTGCATGACAATTGGAATAGTCACGCTATCCCCAACAAAAGCAGATTCCTCATTTTCATACACGCTCCGGCCGTCATGCGGGCGGAATATATCGGCCAAATGATCCGCAAACGCATTTGCCTTGTCGTTGTCAGTTTTTGCCCACGTTCCATCTTTGTTTTTAATAGGAGCGAGATGTTTGATAGGTTGCATCATTTTCTTTGTTCTAATAACGTTAATTTTGGAACTACTCCAAGCCGCATTTTGAATAATTTTAGTAAAGTTTTCGACCTCCTCATCTACGTGCTGGGTCGTTCTTATTCTTTCCCTTAGATCTATTTGACGTTCAATCTTTAAGCGAAATCTTGACCAATCTGTAGTTCCATTTGTCAGCGCAGGTTTCGCTCTTTTCATAAATATACTTTCCTTAAGTACAAGAATAACCACCGAATGATCGGAGTCAAGATCGTAGTTATCATGTACCTCGATGAAATTTTTCGCAATCCGTTTCGTTATGAAGAAATCTATTAAATCTGAACACTTATTAACATCGGTTGGCCAATACGTTGGCTTCGCAGTAGAATGAAAAAGGTACCCCGTGCCGCCAATTGCTGTCCTAAGTTCTCTTCCTCTAGTTGAAGTATGCCTTGAACCCCAATCAGTGTGCTTGGCGTTAAAGTCACCCCCCAATATAAATCTATCGCCCAGGTCTGTCAGAACGCATTGAAACATTTCTGCCGTAATTTTAAATCTAGGGTGACAATATAATGCAGCCACTCTAAATTTCTGCTTAGTCGAAGTGATCTGAACCGCTATCATTTGAATTCCCTCGGTTTGCATCTGGTGCAGATCGCAATGCACCACATTTTCTTTTATTATTATCGGCGTTCTGCCCTGCGCTATATTTCCAGGATGGTTCGAGTTGTAAATTCTATAACCTGGAAACCGAATCCTGCTTCTTAAGGTCATATGAGTTTCAGTTACCAGGCACACGTCTATATTCTGTGTATGCAGAAAAACTTCAAGCATGTCCTTTTTATTTGCAATACCATTGCAATTCCATGTTGCTATTTTAAAATTACCTCGTGCCATCATTTACCAGGTCTTTTGGTATTCGATTTTTGCCCTTCGCTCTCTAAAATACTCAATTTCTGAGAGATTTTGTCCATCATATCTATCATGTTCTGCATCATATTTTGCATTTTATGCAAAACATTCACGTCACTGGCCCTTGTTTTATTGCTCGTGCCACCGTCATCAGTTTTCGTTTGGAGAACGTCCCTGTATGTTACATCTTTTGAGACTATTCTCGAGGTGAATTTCCTCGGTGGCCGTTCAGAATTCTTCAGGTATGAAGGATTTACTTACATACTTATTTTAGCCTTTCCTGAAAAGAGGATTTTGAATTTTTCTAAGTTCTAAATTAAAGTATTTAATTTATTCTTTAATTATTTTCGTTAAATGCGATTTATTAAACAAAATTTTGATTTGTATGGTTCTTGTTTTTATTACTTTCTTATAATAAATATGTTATTAAATATTAGTATGTTAGTTAAAAATAAAATTAGTATGTTATTTAGAGAAAAAGAAAAATATAAAATCTTATTAGTTCGATGAGGGATTCCTTGAAATTTCCAATATACTTGTTTCGATATAATATCTCATAAAAGCTTCTTTTTCCTTTAATTTTTTTGGAAATTGTTGATGAAGTCTTCTATGAATAAAAAATACTTGCCAATAAATTAATTTGTTCTGATACGAAACTTCTCTTTTCTTTTATTATAAGAAAATTGTTGACGAATATTTCGAACAGAAATGAAAATAACGAATTTATAAATCGTTAAGTTTTACTTCTTATTATTTTTTATATTATCTTAAAATTTTATAAAATTAATAATTTTTAGAATTTTAGGTTTCTTGCAAGAACACTTTTAGTAATACTATTTTTTATTTTTTTTTTTATTTTAATTCAAAAAAAATTTTCTGTTTGATTTCAAAATTTCTTTTTACTGATAAAAATATATGTTTTTCTTTTCAGGTAAGTGAAATATTGCTGTTTAATTAACTATAACTTGACTTACATGACGATGATGTTAGTGAGCCCCATCTGAAGGATGTCCTGCAGTCTTTTATTGCAACGATCAAGCGGCTGCTGTTAGCACTTGTTGGATTTTACTGTAATACCGTTCACCCAGACTCAGGTGAACATTAAGCCTTTGAGTCTTTTGCGGTATCAGTTAATCTCTGTACTACAGCTCCTGTTTGTCCTCTGTTTGAAGACTACTAAGGGGTCTCTTTTCTTGCTTAATGTGTTGCAATAAATTCAGTAATAAATTTACTTACTTGCTACGCGGTATACGGAGGGGGGTTCTTCTAGTGCTTTTCCTTTTATTTCCTATGAATTTTATTTGTTCTATAGTTTCCAATTAATTTTTTATGATAACTAAAATTTTTTCAAAAGTTTGTTCTATAGTTTCCAATTAATATTTTATGATAACTAAAATTTTTCAAAAGTTTGTTTTATTTTATGGCACTTCAAATGTTTTTAATTTCAGTTTGTTTTTTATGATAATCTAAAATTTTTCAAAAGTTTATTTTTTTTTTTTGTTATTTTATGGCACTTCAAATGTTTTGTATTTTAGTATTCTTCTTTTAAATTTTATTTAGTCTATTTTCACTATTCACCTCGGCACTCCTATACCTTGGGACGGTCCCTGCTCGGGCGCCAGTTAATTTACCTGGGGCTTCTTTATTTAAAAAATAAAAAGAACTCGCAACCTTTTCACTTAAAAAGAACGCAAAACCTTTTCACTTAATATTTTTATTAATGAAATGAAAAAATGAAATCGCACAAAATTTGGTATTTTTATTTTTTTATTCCGTCCGATCTGTTTTAATTATTAATTACAATTGAATTATTATTTTTTATAATTTTTGTATTTGACTCTACCTGTGCAACGTGATATTTTGTTACTTTCAACGTGATATTGTGTTGCATGGGAATTCGTTCCAAAATTCGTTCCCAACAAAATTGCTGACTCGGCGGCATGTGTTGAATTCTTATTTTTTAGGTTGTTAACTTTCGTTTCAAAATATTTCCCAACAAAATTGCTGATTCGGCGGCATGTGTTAACTTTTTATTTTAGGTTGCTAACTTATACAAATATTGGTGAGTAATTGCATTAGTGTGATGCAAACGGAGAGTCGAATTACTTATTAATAGATATGCTCTGACTCCACGCTAAGAGAAATAAGAGCAGGTGTGCCTCAAACCACAAATGGAAAATGCTACGGTAGCCGCTTTTGCTGCCGATACTGCAATATTGGCATTGGGATCGAATACTGGTGATTCGAAAAGGAAGTTACAGGTGGTAAGTAACAAAATAAGCCACCGGACTAGGGATGGGAAAATGAAGTTGAATGAAACATAATCGATTCACATAAACTTCACCAATCGGAAAATAGTGAATGCACCCCAAAATAACTTAAATGAAACGAACGTAGCGATCCATAACTCAGCAAAATACATAGGAATGGCTTTAGATGTCTAGTTAAGGTGGAAAGAGCATATAAAGAAGAAACATATAGAATTAGAAAATAAATATAGAGAAAATTATTGGCTCCTAGGTTGTAAGTCTGATTTGGTAATTGATAATAAGATATTAATTTATAGCCAAATCATTAAACCAACATGGCTACATGGCATTCAACTGTGGGGTTGTGCCAAGAAGACTCACATTAACAAAATCCAAACCTTCCAGAATAAGTTTCTACGGAGCATGGTAAATGCGCCATGGTATATACGTAACAGTGATATCCACAGGGACTTTGGAGTTCCTTTGGTTGTAGATGAAATTAGGAGTTATGCTACAAGGCATAGGGCTTGTCTAGAACAGCATGTAAACATAGAAGCAGCAAGGCTGTCAGACATGTCGTCATAACAGAAAGACTTAAACGAATAAGACGTTTCGATTTAACACAATATACCAATTTTCTTATGGAATGTATTTAATTCCTATATGGAAAAACCAAGTTAGCGCAAAGGTAATAGTTTGGTCTGTAGGACAAGTTTTATCCGTTCAGAGTTTAGGTGACTTTTCAGGGTAGGAGTCATGCTCCCCCACTGTCGGAGGAAAAAGGCAGGTAGTGCCGTCCTCTTCGTCATTCGGAATTTTTTCACCTAGTAGAAAAAAAATTTCAGAATTCTGTTAAAGAGATCGGGTGGCACTTTAAGTGCATCTGCATAGAGGTCAGGACTCATATTGTGTTTGTCTTTTTTAATGGAGAGGTGTAGTATCCCCTATGGGAATGGAACGGCTGGTGAATATCGCTAGGCGGGCTGGAAAACAGTTAGCAATTGGCTGCGATGCCAACGCCCATTATACCATCTGGGGAAGCACAGATACGAATACTATGGGTGAGTCTTTATTTGATTTCTTTATTAGTAATAATCTTGGCGAGGCTCATGCATGTAATTTTGTAAGGCCCACATTTGTAAATAGAATTAGGGAGGAGGTGTTGGACCTTACACTGATCTCGCTTTTTTAGGCGGTACGATAGTGGATTGGCATGCCTTTAGTGAGCCTTCCTTATTGGAGCACAGACATATTGGTACTGGCTAGGCAGCAGCTGCCGATGTGCTATCGAGTCAACAAGTATTCGGACTGGTCTGCCTGTAGAGAAGAAATGAAGGAACATCTGGACTCGATGGAGGCAGATGTTAGAACTGCTGGGGACCTGGAATTTGTGGCACAGCAGTTGTGCGAGGCGGTGATGGATTCCTTTGAGTGCAGCTGTCTTATCTGGTGAAACGATTACTAGTCTTACCTAAGAAAAAGGGTCAGGCGGCTATTCAATAGGGCGAAAAATAGGTCGCTTGTGAAATAGCAACACTACACGGACGCGCTCACGGAGTATAATCACGAAATAAGGCTCGCCAATAGGGCCTCCTACAGGTCGTTCTGCGAGGGCATTAAAGATCAACTCATCGGATTCTGTCGAAGGAATCTGGTAATGACACAAGCGTAGAAACGCTTCAACTCATTCTTGAAGTACACTTCCCTGTATCAGAGTTGGTCCCAATAATGGATAGCGGGGTCATATTTGACGACGTTTTGGCTTTACATGTCCACAGAAGGCCTGTGAGGTAGGTTATGTCCCGCGTATATGGTCTAATGCGCTGCTGACTTTCATTCCCAAGGCTGGTAGCGGGATGATTGGTGATTCGAAATCAGTGAGGCCGATCACTTTATCTGTTGATCTGAATTTATCTGTTGATTGCTCTTGCAGTTGCTACATATACTTTTGTAGTTTGGTGGAAATCGGATATGCAGCGAGCTGGGGGGCAATCCTGCCGTGAGGGAGACCCTAGTAGACTCAGGCTTTCCTGATATGCGATTCTGGCATTTGACTAGTCATGTGCCGTTCGCGAACGAACTAATCTTAAAGAACGTATCATTTCACTGAAATTAGCTGATTAGTTCACTTCTTCAAAAATGAATTGTTCATCGTTCACTAAGAATTCCAATTTTCTTTTTTAGTTACTAAAAAAAATTGCTGCATGTACATTGGTAATTGTTGTACATTTTATATTTTTTCTTATTTCTTTTTGTATTATTTTATAATTACACAATACAAATAAAATTGAACGATATACTAAATTCAATGCAAATAAAAACGAACGATATATTCCTATATGGAATATTGATAAAAGCAAATGAGAAGTAAAATAAATGAAATTCTATACATACAAAAGCGATCGAATCAGTTGCCAACATAAATCTAATGCAAATAAAAACAAACGAGAACTGATCAAATATAAATAAAATCGTTTATAAAATAACGTCACATGTGCCTTACATAAATGCAATACAAATGAAAGTGACCAAATTAAAAATCTACCTAAATAAGGAAATTGAAATATTGAAAAAAAGGAAGCATTTAACTGGGCTATCATATGTCTTATATTTATGAAGGGTAATAATCGCTCTTTTACCTATTTTTATATTTTCTTTATTTATTTTAAAGAAAAAACTGAAAAAAAATTAATTATTATAAGTTAACATTTTAACGCATTATGAATTAAAATAAAATATCAAAGTAAATTAAACAAAAGTTTAAAAAATTTAGAATAGGATTTCAGTTTTCTTCGAGGATTAAAAATAAAAATAATTATAATTATATTTATTCTATAAATTTCTAGGAAGGAATAATAAATTTAAGTTCAAATGGTTTAAAATTTTTATTTCTTCAAATTTAAGAAACCGATTATAATTTCTTATAACAGTGTTTTAAGAAAGTTGTAAACTGTTCGGTTTATATAAGTAGAGACATTTTATGGTTCAAAACTTATTACTATTTTACAAACCCATTATATATTCTTTTCTTAAAAATTTACCATAAATACGAATAACCATATAATTATAACCAAAAAACATGCAATTACAATACAAAAGGGCAGTGAACAAAATGAACGATTGAACGAGATTTTATAATCTGTCAGTGAAAAAAAGTAGTTCGTTCAGAACGAATCACTGAAATGAACGATATTGCCTATGACTACATTTGACTCTTGCCAAATCAAATCGAGTTTGTTGTAGAAAATGCCTACCGGCGCTAGTGTAACTTGGTGGAAGGAGTAAGATTTTTCTGTCATGGGTCCCGGCGAATGTGGGTATTTATGGCAACGAGGAGGTGGATTCTCTTGCGAGGTCGGGGAATATGATAACATTTATCGGTCCCAAGCCTTTCTGTGGGCTGTCAAGTTGTCATGTGAGGACGTATGTGGTGGAACGGATGGGCCGCCTTCAACAGGAGTGTTGAGATCGGGCATCGCGGATGAGGCAAACGAGGGTTTTTGTTCCTTGTCCGTCTCTCAGGAGAACCAAGGAGCTGTTGGCGTGTAGGAGGGGGCAGGCCAGGGTGGTGATTGGCCTCCTTACTGGACACTACAGACTGGGTTATCACTTGCATAAATTGAGAAAAACTGGGACCGTTTATGTAAATTTTGTCATAATGAAGATGAGATGGCTGAGCATATTTTCTGCTTTTGTGAGGTATTGGCCAGAAGCCGATTGGTTCACTTGGGGGGATATGTGGTGGCACCTTCGAAATTGTGGGAGGTAGCACTTGGACGAATCAGTAATTACATGAGGATTATAGACTTGCATGACACTTTGTAAGTGGTGGGATGTCACAATAAGTCTTTAGAGCCTGCAGTGGCCTGGTCTAAGGTTAACTTCCGCCAATCTATGAATCTATCTACATCATATACGCTTTTAATAAACAATGTTGATATTCGAATTCTATTTACATTAGAAAAACCAGATTTTTTCTTATTTGCGGACAACTTTGATGAATCGAAAATAAAGTAGAAACCAATTTATTTATGAGAAATATAACCATAACTTTATATTCTAGTATATTCTAGTAGGGAGTTTATTCTGAGCAATCAGATGTTGAGCTCCTCTTCGGTCTGCCGGATCATTTTAGTGTATTGCAGGCCAAGGTGGCTGCAATTGGGGAAGCTCTGCGCTGGCTCGGTTGCAATGTCGTATCGGCTGGTGGTGTCATAATTTTCGCTGACAGCCAGGCCGCGATAAGGGCACTGGGCTCTGAGGTCTCCACGTCTACAACGGTCCGGAACTGCAGGTCGTCTCTCAACGAGATGGTGGGGCAGTTTGAAATAAACTTGGTCTGGGTCCCTGGACACAGTGGGGCTCCGGGTAACTGCAAGGCGGACGAGCTTGCGAGGCATGGAACTTCTCTGGAGATTCCATCCGAAAAGGAGAACTTGGGCTGCTGATGCGCAACGCGGAATTGGAGCGCACCAACCTTAGATGGGCCAATGGAACAACGTGTAACGCGGCAAGGAATTTGTGGCCAAAGCCGGATTTACAACGCACAAGAGATCTGATTTCTGTCAGAAGGGAGGATGTCCGTGCTGTGGTGGGGGTACTGACGGGCCATTGTCTGATCGGCGAACATGCAAAGAGAATGGGCCGCCCCGCAAAAGATCTTTGTAGAAGTTACTGTGTCGAGAGGGGAGAGGAAACGGTGACACACCTTCTATGCTCATGTCCGGCACTGGCGAACTCCAGGCAGAGATTTCAGAGATTCCTTGGGTCTTACTTCTTCGGGCACGCTACGGACTTAGCGGATGTGAGCGTTAGAAATTTGAACCGATTTTTAAAGGGTTCGGGCTAGTTCAGATGAGGAGCGGGAGGGAAGAGATCCGGCGAAACCACAACAGGCCTAGTTGAACTCCCCTTCGGGGAGCCACGACAACCTAACCTAACCATAACTTCTAGCGTAATTACCAGCCCTAACATTGGGTTGTAACGCAGTTTTGGAAAAAGCAAATGCTAAATATTGATTTAAAAGAGTTGAAGCGGAAAATTTCACAATTCCAAATATTTATACAATTTTTTACAACACGACGTTTTTTATAACTGTCGGATTTTAAATGAATTTGACAGAATGATTCATAATTTTTTAATTTGTCTAATGGTCATTAATTTCATTATTCAAATTATTAACCTGGGCTCGCAAATAGAAAATGTTGTTTTTTTCGCAATTTTCCAGAAATGTTGTTTTTTGAACTCCTTTTACATAAACTTTATCGTAAGACGGGGAACTTCCCATGATTGTATACATATTACTATAATTAATATGACCGTGGTTCCAATTTAAGACTTTAATATGTCCTACGTTGTATGCGTTTTTTCTTACTTCAAAATTAAGTTCTTCTTTAGAATACAGAGGTTTAAAGTAGCATAAACTAGCGGTAATTGAATGGTTATAAACTGTCTTCATGTCATTTAAATAATGTTGATTGTCGTTTCCGACAATAAATTGCTGATCAACTACTAATACATTTTGCGCCATGTTTTTTAACGATTGCAAGAATTGGTATGTATAAAAATTATGTATTAATGAGTGAGTTTCATTTTTACAGAATTTCATTTTTACTTTAAGATGAACATTTGAAACCATACTGAAATATGAATTTGAAATTTTTTTTCATTTTTTCTTTCCTCCTACCTAATGTCTTTATATCTAACAAGTCCCAATACTCAATTTTTTTTACGAAATATTACGAATTTTTGGCTTCGTTGCTGGTTTTTTTTAAATGCCACTGATCGTGTCATATTTTTTATTATTTTTTTCTTTTGTTTTACGTAAAAAAGAGTTTAATATTTTAAAAAATCGCAGGATATTATACACATTTTTTAAAAAACTTCCCATTTAAATTCTATTGCACGAAAAAGAAAGAAAAAATGATAAAAAATTTCAAATTCATATTTCAGTATGGTTTCAAATGTTAATGAGGAAGGATGTATGATTTTTTATGCACATTTTGTATTTCCCAATAAGGTAAGTTGAGTAGAGTCGGCTAACAAAAATGTTATTAAAAGTAATATAGGTTGACACATTTCAACAATTTGAATTATCTTATTTCGGTTATTTATACGTTACTTACAAAATTGTTTCAAATAATTTCAGTTAGTTTTTAAGTTATTAAAAATAAATATGTATGTACCTACTTCCAATAAGTTTTTTTTAAATAATTTTTTTAAAACTATTTCAGACATGTTATATTGAGTGCTTCAAAAATTTTGCTGCTCTATTTTTTCATATTTTATTAGCAGGTAAACAAGAGCAACCTATTTATAAAATGTCCCTGCATCTGTATGTATGATCTATCTTAATTCTAAACGGAAAGAATATTACATAAAGAACAAAAATTTTAAAATACCTGTTATTTTACAGTCGGAATTTTTGAGTCATTGGTAAAATACCATTTATTTCAAAAATAAAAAATATTCAAATCCGGTCATAAAAATATATGATTGTTTTTTCCAAACATTTTAAATATTTTTTTTTCTTAGGTAATTCATATAAATGATAGTAAGTTTTTAATATTATTTCAAATAAAAATAGAGGTAAAATTTTGAAGTTTATATAAAATTTGTATTTAACAAATAATATTTGACTGTATTTTAGATATTATTTTCTAATTCCCTTTTCAAATTTTTTCTTTACTATGTATTTATATCAATATTTAAGAATTATCTTTCATTAATTATATTTTCAACTTGACACCACAGTTACTCCCCATATCTTGAGTTAACTTACCCTATGAGAAAAAAAAGTTGTTCACTTAAAAATAAAGAAATGCTTTCAGTCACGTATAAAACGTTGAAGGCGAAGGATGTGCTTGTTGTTTTTCCGCTTTTTTTATAATTTTAAAATAATTATCAATGAAAATATTAATATATTTTTTTGATTTTTCAAATATATTTTCTAAATTTTACCTGCATTATAATAAATGTGAATTTATTTTAATATTTCTTCTCAAAAAAGAGTCACTTCGATTCAAAAAACCCATATAAAATAAGGTCGTGCTTTCAAGTTTCTCTCTGAGCATTGGGACTTGTTAGATATAAAGACATTAATTCTAACATACTGTTTTTGTTTTTAATTTCTCGAGCTTTTTTTTCGTATATTGGTTTGTTCGCAGAAATATTATTTTTAATATGCTTTTCATTAACTCACAATATTTTTATATATTATTTCTATAGGATAAGTACACTTATACTTATAGACGTATACATTAGGAGCCCAATGTTGATATCTCCGGCACAATATGAGTAAGGGGAGGTCAACGGTAACGGTCTCCACTCATTGATAAAATATATTGAAAGGTCTTTACATTGCAGAGAGTACACAATGGCTGCCTTCTTGAAAATTGAAGACGCCTTCAACAATGTACGACTGAAGCCTAATTAACCATCAGAGCAACTTTCTGGGGTGCATGTATTAAGAGCTCCATTGGTAGGGGTACCCTGCAAGGAGCTAGGCTTCCTTCCTTTCTTTGGACTTGATAATCCATCAATTCTGGCTGTTATGGCTGGAGGAAGTGAGCTTTAAGTTGGTCGCTCATGCTGATGACTTGACGCTAGCTGTATCTGGTAAGTATTTTGATGTCCTGAATGGGCTAATACAGAAAGCTTTAAAACATGTCTCTGATTGGACTCTTGGCTGTGGGCTGACTATCAACCCACCAAAGACGGAGCTCGCTATTATTAGCAGAAAATACCAGGTACCAATCTCATGGTCATGTGGCCCTAAGGGACATGCTTCCGTTCTTCCGGATTCTTACGTGGTGGGGATGGAACAAGGTGTAAAGCGAAGAGGAAACTGTGACCAAAGCTAGGCTTGTGTCGCACAAGAGACCTGATATCTCATCTATGGGGGGGATATCGGTGCTGTGATAGGGGATCTGACGGTCCATTGTCTGATTGCTTGATCATTGCAAGGATGATGGGCCGTCCCGAAAATGATCTCTGTAGGAGCTACTCCGATGAGGGAAGGAGGAAACGATGACGCTACCAAACTTCAGCCGAAGATTTCTTTACTTTTTGGATTGCGCTGTGGACTTAGCTGATGTAAATGTTAACGATCTTTTGCCGATTTTTGAATAGATTCGGGATGGTTCGAATGAGGTGCCCATCGGATGACCGAGTTAATCTAGCCTAGTTATAAGTTATTATAATAAATACCTAAATGTTTCTGTTATCAAAAAATTTAATGGAGACTAGGACGAAATTCTATTTTTACGATTTAGTTTGATTAGATTGGGTGTTTACAAGTCAAAAATATCTTTCAAATATTGATCGTTACAAACTGAATCTTACAATTTTGCTTGATTTGTAAACGCTACCTTAAAGTTACGAAATTTACAAAGTAGACAAAACTTTTGTATGGAAACGATGTTCACAGCTCAACAGGTTCGGAGTTACAGGGTCTTAAAGTCAATTTCGACTGATTTTTAAAATTTTAAGTATAACTCCGCGACTGTGTAAGACAGGTTCGCTAGCAAATATGATTTAGAAACCTCAGTGTAAGGGGTTTCTTATTAATATATACATTAGTTATAATCTGTTTAGATTTCGGAATCACATGACTTTAAAGTTCGAAAAATTTGAAATTTTAACTTTTCATTTTTAAAAAACGTTAATTTTCTAGGTGACCTAATATTTGAGCTTTCTCCAATGTTAGCACAGATGGCAGCCTTGACAATTGAGCTTGAATTTGGTATATGTTCACACGCTAGCTGGTCTGGTTTAGAAGTTATTGAGAAAAATAGAGTACTCTGTAAACTATATTTTATACCAAATTTTTTTTCTCAATGACTCAGAAAAATGTACAACAATCGTTCAAAATGGTGCCTCCATTCTACTATACAAACGTTCAACTTAACGATCGAGTTTTCCTCATATTTGCAAAAATTAATGGCCTGGTGATACTTGTTATTTCTGTGTTTCACTTTCAAATTGCACTCATAAATAACATTTTTCACTTTCTACAAATTATTGGAAATATTTGGAATGAAAACTTTACTTATAAATGAAATCCACTTTCTTTTTATTTCAGCATTTTAAAAAAAAACTGTGAATATATAAAAAAAAGTAAATTTTAAATATTACCTTTACATTTTATTAAACTTGAAAAATAAAGAGTTCGTAGAATTGACCGAATATGTTTATAAAACCTTTTATAGTTGAAATTTAATTAACGAAAAAAAAAGAATAAATGTAAAATTTGATCTTGTCTACATATATCACACAAGTTCTGCACCTGTATTTGTAGAATTGTACAAATTGGTGAAAAAAATTTGAAGTGTTTATTGCATGTATTCTAAGTGCCCTGCGCAAGTTAATGAATCAATAATCGTTGAAGCGTTGGTGAAAACGAAACATGGGCTGCTGAAACCGCTTGTGAAACAAGAATTAATCCTGAACACTTTAACGATTTAGGTATCTATAATATTAATCAGCTGGGTCACTTTCCTTCACTTTATATAGCTTATATTAAGTAGAACAAGATAGCTATAACCATCTAAAAGCAATCGGCTCAATTGTGTTCGATGTTAGATCCTCACAAATTCTTATCATAAAAAAATAGATACATTACTTGAAGAAAACAGAGCAATCAAAAGTGAAAATGAGTACCTTACCAAAAAAATTCAATCTATAGAGAATCACAAAGCTTTTATAGAAACAAAAGTTTTAAGAAGACAAAATTGAATGATCCGCGGCAGCTTAATTGTAAAAATGATGATACTACCGATCTTCCAGCAACCATACCATGTACAAATATTAAAGTAAAGTCTTTATATCTAACAAGTCCCAATACTCAATTTTTTTTACGAAATATTACGAATTTTTGGCTTCGTTGCTGGTTTTTTTTAAATGCCACTGATCGTGTCATATTTTTTATTATTTTTTTCTTTTGTTTTACGTAAAAAAGAGTTTAATATTTTAAAAAATCGCAGGATATTATACACATTTTTTAAAAAACTTCCCATTTAAATTCTATTGCACGAAAAAGAAAGAAAAAATGATAAAAAATTTCAAATTCATATTTCAGTATGGTTTCAAATGTTAATGAGGAAGGATGTATGATTTTTCATGCACATTTTGTATTTCCCTATAAGGTAACTTGAGTAGTGTCGGCTAACACAAATGTTAATAAAAGTAATATATGTTGACAAATTTCAACAATTTAAATTATCTCATTTATATGTTTATATTATCATATCATACGTTATAATATTTATTTCAAAAATAAAAAAGATATTCGAATCCGGTCATAAAAATATTTTTTTGTTTTTTCCAAAACCCTTCAAATATTTTTTTACTTAGGTAATATATTAAGTTTTAAAAATTATTCTCACAAATAGAGATAGAATTAAGAAGTGTATATAAAATTTGTATTTAAAAAATAATATTTGATTGTATTTTAGATATTATTTTCTAATTCCCTCTTCAAATTTTTTCTTTACTACGTATTTATATCAATATTTAATAATTATCTTTCATTAATTATATCTTCAACTTGACACCACAGTTACTTCCCATATCTTGAGTTAACTTACCCTATGAGAAAAAAAAAGTTGTTCACTCAAAAATAATGAAATGCTTTCAGTAACATATAAAACATTGAAGGTTGTGCTTGTTGTTTTTCCGCTGTTTCAAGAATTTTAAAATAATTCTGAATGAAAATATTAATATATTTTCTTGATTTTTCAAATATATTTTTAGAATTTTATCTGTTTAAAAAAACCCCTTCCATTCCCATTTAAAAAAACCCTATAAAAGAAGATCGTGCTTTCAAGTTTCTCTCTCATAATTGGGACTTGTTAGATATAAAGACATTAATTAAAGCAATAACGCCATTATTAAAAAAGTTGAAAGTAAACCAGAAAACTTACACATTGTTAATATAAGCCCCGAGGAAGAAAACAATAATTCATGCTAAAAAGAGTTTTGGATCGTCATTCACAGCGGAACTTAAGTTTAATAATAACAAAATTTTCAAAATTGAAGGAAATTGAGTTCTTTTGATTTAAAAAACTCACTCTCTGTGAGTTATGAATGCAGGAGTATAATAAATAGTCTCTTTCTTGTTTTTTTTTTGCTTTTTACCAAGTATGTAATTATTTTGCTTTTAAAAATGTATATGTCAGTCGTGTGTACTTATTGATAATTCCCTATATAGTAGTGTGCATATACAGTTAAATTGCATATATTGTTATTATGTGTGCATGCTATTGCATGCCTCAAATAAGTAAAAAACAGAAAAAAATTTTAAAATTTTGGATTTTTTACGGCTTTTTTTTTTAAGAATTATTTCAGGAATTTTATTGGCCTATACGCCTCTCTTAACATTTTCAGGCTATTGTGTTAAAAATTTTTATCAAAATAACTCAAATAGAAAAAAAAAACTGATTTTTTAATAACAAATTTTTTAATTTTTCAAAATATGGAAAATAATGGTTACTTTTTAAATCTTTCATTATCCAGTAGCAGTTCATAAAAAAAATTTCAGGATCGTTTCCAGAATTTATTTGTTATTTAAAATTTAATTTAAATTTAGTGAATTCTTTAATGAATACTCGTATTTATTATTTGGGTTCTTAAATAAATCGAAGATTTATAATTTATAATAATTAAATTTTGTCTTTTGTTCATAATGGTTAGTATAAAATAAAGATGGTTTTAAAAGAATAATACTAAAGTTTATTAAAAACAAAAATTGCTTAATAATTTGGTAAAATTTAATGTATTTTTTAAAGATTTTATTGCATGCATATTTAAATAAAATATAATAATGCATTTGATTCGTGGCGCTGAAGGTTGTATTTCTATAAGAAACGGTAATTTCTATAAAAAGCGGAACGTTTTTCCAAAGAACGAGGTAACAATAAAGCATATTGTTAACTTAAAGAAAAATGCATATTATTAGATTTAAGATTTATGTTAGGTAGTTAATAAAAAAAGTGAATTTTTTTTCAAAAAGAATTCTTATTATGCATGTATTTACTATTTTTGTTTTACCTAAAAAACAAAATAAATTACCTAAACCCTGTTTTGTTACCTACAATTTATTATTCTTGTTTGTAAGAACATGAAATTTCATTTTGTTATTTAATATAGTTGGGCTAAACCAATTGTTTGTATTGTAGCATCCCTTCAACAAGTGAAAATACTGCTTTTAAATAATACATATGTATACCTACCACACTATTAAAATTGTTTTCATTCATATACGAAACTGTTTCTAGGACTGCATATATTTAGGATGAACGATTTGTGCTATCTTTGAAATAAAGCAAAAATTAATTTATAGAGTTAAATAAATTTAAAGTTAACATAATGCTCGATTTTAAGGGTTAATTGCGTGAGTATATAAATAATTATATTTTTTAATGTTATAGGATTTACCGTTAGCTTTCTGCGTTTTTAGAAATTTGGAAAAAATTGTGGTGTCAAAAATTCAAATTTTACAAATTTCAAAAGGTGATAAATGAGAGGGGGTGGAGATGGAAAAAAAATTTGCTTCGAACAAAAAGAACAATTTGCTAGTGTCTAAAAGCTGATAAAATTGCAGGCTCACAGAACCTAGAAGAAAAATGTGATAATAAGTTTGGATAAACCGGATTATAGATAAAGGAAAATTTTAACGGCTATTTTGTTTTTTTAAAGTTAAACTATAGTATACCGCGCTGAGGGAAGCAAGCCACTGCCTTTCTGCGTTTGTGAAATTTCAAAAATGCTTATTGTTTCACTGCAATAAATAGTTTGGGGGGTATAAATTCTTGAGGGGGGAAATAGGTAAAAATTTTGTTTTACGGACATAAGTTTCTAGTAAAGATCAATGAAAATAAACACAAAAGACTAAAAATGTACCTCTGTTCTGCCAATGTTTGGTTTCCAGGAATTGATTTTTTAAGTACAGATTTATCTTGTTGCTACATCTTTGTATTTTTAAAGTCTTTTGTTAAAACTAAAATAATGTTTCGTTTGAGTTAAAAGAAAATATTACAAATTATAATTCAATCACAAATTATAATGACATTGCGAAAATTAGAAGAACATATTCAAAATTTAAAAAATTTAAATCACTTTATTAACATTAATTTTTAATTAAATCGCTTTATTAACATCTATTGCTCTAAATAAACTAAAAATAAAAACTATTGTTTACTTGTTGATATATTTCAACGACAGAGTAAATCTAGAAAAACGTTTGTTATCAAAAGCCGTAATGCCATTACGAAAATTTCAGATACCTCTATTCAAAACTTGAGATTTGAGAGACAGACGTCTGTGATAAACCTTGCAAAAACTTTAAAAAGAGAAACAATGACAAAATTTCTCTCAAAAAGAAAAAAATTCTCACTTAAAAAAAAAAATAAACCAGACAGAAAACTTGAAAAAACTTTTAAAAACTTTATAAATAGGTAATAAACGTGAAATTTCAAAGTATTTATCAAACATAAACAAATATTTTTTGGTTATACCAACAACCGAAAATTTTGATTTTGGATTATAAAAGTGTGAAACTTTGAAAAAACGATTCGTTAACCCTTTGTGGTTATTTTAATTTATTTTTAATTGAAATATTTTGAAAAAAAAAATTATTGTTGATGAAAATTTTTTTTTTCAAAAAAAAACCTTCAGACATATCCAAGAAAAACATATGTTTCGACAGCTGTAAGATTTGAAAAGTTTTTAAAACACTAAATTTTACTTTACAAAACGTGAAAAAACTTTAAACTTTGAGAAAATAAGAATGTCATCATTTTCTCTCACTTTTGTTCAAAAACTATTACCCCAGACAGTTTGCATACAAAAAACTTTATAAAGTTTTAAAGTTTTTAAAAACTTTCTTATCCCAGACACACCTATTATAAACCACATGAAATATATTATATCACATTGAATATTTTTGTATTATATGTAAAAAAATTGATACTGTTAGCAATTTAAAAAAAAAATTATTTATACACATTATACATATTTATGAAATAACTCACATTTTTTCCTTTTTTTCGCTGCTTTTATTCACTTTAGTAAATTAACCACCTTTGTTAGAAAAAGTTCTTTCTCATAATTCACATTATTAGGAAAAAACATTCATTAATAATTGTAATATTTTATTATCTTTGCTCACATTTAAATATATTGCGATATAACCATTTTTTATTTTTTTTTTATTTACTTTAATTTGTTACCTGCAAAAATTTTTTGGCATCAAATATTTGCAGGTATTAATTTTTATCAGCATGGAACCAAATCCTGGAATAGAATCACTTGTTTAAATTCAGAGCGTAAATAAATTGCAGCTGGTTAATAAACACACACACCTTCCTTTGAGAAAACGTAAGAAAACGGACAAATGGATGACAGAAGACAACTAGAGGCTCTTTCTCAAAATGTTTATAAAAATATCCAAACTTGCCCCTGTTAGGAGCCCGTTTAATACCAACCAATGCAAATAAGGATTATTATTTTGAGCAGATCATAGTTAACGATTTTCAAAATTTTGTTAAATTTAATGATTTAATTTATGTTAACACAAAATTAAAAATTTTCCAAAAACTTAATGTAAGTGTACTAAGTGTAAGTGTAAAACTAAAGAACATTGTTTTATTTGACATGAACAAGACTATACAAAATCTTTAAGTTCTAAAATCAGGGACGCTACAATTAAAATTTCAATACTCATCATCATCATCATCAGTAGCTTTACAGCCCGATATGAGCCCTAGCTTGATTAACAATTCTCCTCCACCCTTCTCGATCCGTTGTTAGTTGCTGCCAATTTGTTATATTCATTTTACGAAAATCTTCTGCTACGTCGTCCTTCCATTTCAACCTTGGTCTTCCAATGTTTCTTTGAAAAAGTGGTCTTGCTTCGAAAATTCTTTTTGGAGCCCTTGATTCATCCATTCGATTGAGATGTCCCAGCCACCTTAATCTTTGAGATTTGATGAATCTTACTATATCCTCATTTTTATAAGGTTCATTAGTTCTTGATTTGACCTTATTTCATACTCATTATATTCGTTCAATCTTGGTCCAAAAAATTTTCCGCAGTATCTTTCTTTCAAAGGTTCTCAGATTATTTATATCATATTGCGTTAATGACCACGTTTCAGCACTGTAGCTTAAAATAGGGCATAATGTTGTTTTATATAGTTGTGTTTTGCACGATTTTGATAGAATTTTGGATTTAAATAAATGTGCCATGGAGTAGTAAGCCCTGTTAGCTGTTAATATCTTTTGTTTTATGTCTTTATGTATGTCATTACTAGCATTTATTTGCGCACCAAGGTATGTAAAATTTTCAATTATTTCAAAATTGTATCCCATCATGCTTATAGTTTGGTCACTTCTTCGTAGTTGGGATCTTGATATCAACATATATTTGGTTTTTTCTTCATTTTCAAACCCACAATTGCAGCGTTTTCGGTAAGTTCGACAAAAGCTTCAATTAGATGTCTTTTATTTCTGGACATCAGGACTATATCATCTGCGTAGGCACACATTTGATAGGAACGTGTAAATATAGTGCCACCATTATTTAATTGTTTTATTGAATGATGCAACATCAGATTGAATATTATTGAAGAGATTTGACAAGTTGTTCAAAGATTTGTCGAATTTTATTTCTTTTGATTGAGTCAAACGCTTGTTTGAAATCTGTGAAAACCATGTGTAGATCGATGTTGTATTCTGCACATTTTTCCATTTTCTGTCTGACGTAAAAAATTTGGTCAACAGTTGATTTTTGTTCTCTGAAACCACATTGATAATCGGTTAAGATTCCTTCTGAATAAACTTTTAGTCTTCTAGCAATTATAGCAGCTAGAATCTTATACGTGACGTTTAGCAGCGTTATTCCCCTATAATTTTGACAATCCGTTTTAATACCCTTTTTGTGTATGGGCATGATTATACCATTCCGCCATTCATCTTTTAAAATACAAATTTTAAAATTGTAAATTTTTAAATACAAATTTTCACCCCCCGCCTTGAACATTTCTGCCGCTATTGTATCTTCTCCAGTTGCTTTGTTATCCTTTAATTTTAATATTGCATTTACGGTTTCGTCATATTCCGGTATCTCAACTCCCGTTTCTTCGCTAAAAATTTCTAGCTCATTACTATAGTTTGGTTGATCCCCATTCATATTATACAACTCACTGAAATATTCCTTCCACCTGCTTACTATTTCCGCCTCTTCTGTAAGAGTGGTTCCATTTTTATCTTTTATATTTGTTATAGTATGTTGAAACCCTTTTCTTTGCATTTTTATTTTCCTATAGAAATCTCTAACGTTTCTTTGATTAAAATCTTTTTCTATTTGTTCAACATTTTTTTTCAAGGCTTGCTTCATTTTTCTCTTGCATATTTGATTTGCTATCCTTCTTTTTTGCTTGTATTTATTATGCGCCAATCTCGTTTTTCTTTGCATCCACATAATTCTAGCATCGTTCCTCTCTTTTATTGCATCCTCACATTCTTCATCTTTTAACTCCTAGACATTCTTCAGCAGCCCGAATTAAATCATTCTTTGTATTATTCCACATTTCTTCAATATTCACTTCTCCTGATACTTCTTCTGTAGAGGGGTTTTCAAATTTTCTTCTGTAAATTTCTCTTATTTGTTCATCTTTCAATTTTTCCACATCCCACCTTTTTCTTCTATCACTGCCCGATTTTTCGATTTTACCAATTTTATGTTTCAATTTTATAACAGTAATATAGTGATCACTATCACATTTTAGTTGATCGATATACCCTAACATCTTGGATACAATTCATTCTTCTTTTGTTAATTAATACGTGATCAATTTGATTCGTTCTATCTGTACCTGGTATTATCCACGTGCCTCTGTGAATACTCTTGTGGGGAAAATGTGTACTCATTATATACATATTTGTGCTTTCAGCTAGCTGGCACAAACGAAAACCATTTGCCGGCGTTTCATTATGCAATGAATGATGGCCCTCCACCGTTTCGACAAAATCTTCCCTTCCGATTTTCGCATTCATATCACCGAGTAGTATTACCGTATCGTACTTATTTATTTTATTGCATACATCTTCCAGCTTATTATAAAAGTTGTCTTTGTTTATATCTTCATCTTCTTCTGTTGGTGCGTATGCATTTATTATAGATATATTGTTAAATTTTCCTTTAATTCTTAATTTGCATATGCGTTTGCCTACTGCCAACCCAAAAACCAACACCAGCATGGCCTGATTTTTCGATATCTCCAGAATAATACAAATCAAAATTTCTTTTCAATTTTTTCTTCCTGCTTCCATCTTAGTTCCTGAAGTGCAACTATGTTAAATTTATATTTCTCCACTTTCAACCCCTTGCCACTTCCATCATTTTTGCTGGTTGCAGAAGTGTCCTAATGTTCTACGTTCCTAATTTTATTTTATTTTCCAAATCATTGTAATTTTTTCTTTGCTGAGGTCTGTTTCTGCGTAATCCATCCAGGCTCCGAGGCATGTTGTAATCTTCCATGACAATTAATTTTCACTATGTGGAATGTCAGCCCTACGCTAGCTAGACTGTCTATTTGAATCCCCAACAGTCAGGGTGATCTAGTTATTATCCCTAGATACTAGGTCGCCAGAGCCTCGTTTGTCTTGACAGGGGCCGCCACGAGTAGGTGAGGATGACATTTGAGTCGAGAGGCTATGTGTTACGCATCATGATTCCTTACCCCCCATTTTTTCAATACTATTGAAAAATTTCAATACTAATATTTGGAAATAAAATACTTTACATTAGAACCTTCACTCTTATCTCAAAAAATATCGAGGTAGTAAGGTGTCACAATTATTGGGGTTTACTTATTGATAGAAAGCTCAGCATAGATGAACATATGCAGGATATACAAACCAGTCCTGCCCCGTAAGTATGTATTCTCGCCAGATTACGAAAATTTTCAGATAAAAAGGATGCGTAAACTGCAAAGTTTCTCTTTGCAGTTTACGCATCCTACATCTTATCAAATCTTACTTATCTAAATTCTATTTGGAGTAGAGCTCCACAAATCTATCTCGAAAAAGTTGAAGTTTTGTTAAAAACAGCAATAAAAATAATTTATTATTATCGTGTTTTTTATCCCACAAATATGCTGTATATACAGATACCGTATATACAAATGCTGTATATACAAATATGCTGTATATGTATATGTATGAAAACTGTCAAAATGGCTAGTAAAATAAATTGTGGGAAATGTAAAAAAATAAAAAAAAATAAAAAAGATAAAATAATTAGATGTGATGATGATTGTCAGAAATGGTTTCATCACACATGCGGAGGAACATCAATTGAAGAATACTATGAAATCCAACAAAATATGGACAAATTTTGGCTTTGCAATCTGTGCCATGAAAAGCGGCAGAAAAGGAAATTGATCGGACTAACTTCGACACCGAGCCTACCTGTTGCCAGTACTGAAGAAATTGATGCAAATAACAACCACTTCTCCCAAAAGTTGGATAAAATTATTGTGCAACTAACATCACATGAAAGCAAACTTTTAGATCTAAAAAAATTAAGCATCATCGAAAATAAATTGTCTGAACTACAAAAAGTAGTAAAAGTGTTTAAGCAAACAATGGATACAATTATTAATGAAAATATTGTTTTGAGAAATGAAAATGACATACTTAGATCGGAAATCGAAAAAAACTCTATCACAATCGAAAACATTAAGCAAGAAAAGTATTCGAAAGTCTTAGAAATATCAGGAATTAACACTAACAACAAAACTTACCCAGTCATTATAGTGTCAAAGGTATTAAATGAACTGAACGTTGAATTAAAGTTAGATGACATAAGGAATGCTTATCTAGAGTCGCACCAGTCAACAAATTCAGGTGAGCCTCCTAAAATAGTTTTTAAAGTAAAATATATTGAAATCAAAAAAAGAATTTATAAAGCAAAAAGAACCAAAAAATTGCATCAGATAAAATTGTTCAGAATCCGTCTGGTTTTAATTCAGGAACAGTTTATATTAATGAAAAGCTAACCAAGTATTTTTTCTATTTAAAAAAGCAAGAGATCTTAAAAGTTGGGGTGAAGTAAAATTTGCATGGGTTAAACATAGTAGAGTGTATATTAGAATAAGTGAAAAAAAGTAAAATTAAAAAGATTTTAACAGATAAAGATTTCAATTTTATTAATGAGAAATAATGAATTAGATTTGACTCTACCAACCAATGCAAAATTTATGCTAACAAATAAAGTAGAAAGTGTAAAATTTGAAAATCACAAAAGTTTCAAGATTTTCTATGTTAATGTTAGAAGCATAAAAAATAAATTAGATGACATTAAATATATTCTGGATTGTATAAATGAAACTATTCACGTAATTATTTTCACTGAAATATGGGTTTTAAAAGATAAAATTGATTAATAAATAATAAAAACTACAAAAAAATATTCGTATGTAGAAAGAAGCGCAGAGGTGGTGGAATTGGAATTTTTATTAGAAATTCACTCGATTATAAAATTTTGAATTCTTATAATGACAATATTAACAATATTCTTTCACTCTCAATCAAGTTCGCCTCAAATCCACTATATCTTACTGCAGTTTATAGGCCACCAATAAATGAGAAGCAAAATGTAAAAAACCTGCTAAACGTTCTTGATAATTATCTAGAAAACATAAATAAAAAAAATTCAATTATATTAGGTGATTTCAATTTCAATATACTTAATGATGATGACAATGATTATAAGTTTTGTAACACACTTCCAACTAGAATTTCATCAGGAACTTGTATTGATCATGTACTTAAAAATAACATAACACAAAAAATTATTATAAATATGATTAATTCAAATTTATCAGATCACAATATTTTCTTATTAGAACTTAATCAGGTGATGAAAGTAAACAAAGAAAACCATGTCAAGGTAATTAAAAAAATAAACGTCACTGAAATAAAAAAACAGCTGGCTCTACGTAACATTGATTTCTCATCTAGTGTTGCCGTTGACATATATGGAAATATAGCAGAAAAATTAACAAATTTGATAAAAGAAAACACATCCATCAAAAGTACTGATAAAGATAGTGAATGTAGAGAATTGAAAAAGAATTATTGGCATAAAAAGCTGTTACAAAACGAAGATAATGAAATGAATAAAAACAAATATAGATACTGGCTGAATAAATTCACTGCTACTAAAAGAAAAAAACAAAAAGAATATGATATTAAGAAATTTTTTAAATGTTTGAATAACCCACAAAAAATCTGGAACACTATAAAGGAAGTAATTAATGATAATATTATTATTGAAAAAGAAAATGAGTTCTACAATGGGTGCAAAAATATAAAGGATAAAACAAAAAAAATTACTAGGTTTAATTATTTATACAGCACTATTGGAAAAGAAATGGCTAATAACTTTGATTCGGTTAATTACTACCCCAGAATAAAAACAACCAGTAGATTTAGATTTGAATACATCACAGAAAAAAAAACATTGAAATTAATGGGATCTTTGTCAAATACAAAGAGTGCAGGATGTGACATCTATTAATTAACACATCTATTAATGAAAGTATAGTGCCACATGCACTTAAAGTTACAAAAATTATACCTATATATAAATCTGGAGATAAAAATGATGTTAATAATTTCAGACCGATCTCGCTATCTTCTATCTTCAGTAAAATATTAGAAACGTTTGTAAACACACAGATAACAAAATATTTAACCTATAACATCTTGATTTGCGATAGACAATACGAATTTACTAAGAACTCTAATATTAATGCGGCCTTATTTGATATTATCACTGAAATTCAAGACTCAATTAGCAATAACTACAAGGTTGGATTGGTATTCTTTGATTTAACTAAGGCGTTTGATTCAGTGGATTGTAAAATTACTTTGAAAATAGAAGACAATATACTGAATGTGATGCAATAAGAAGTAAAATTAGGTAGATTGACCATGGGGTAATACAGGGTAGGTCCAACGCTGTTCTGGTGTTACGTCAGTAACTTTACATCAATAATTATAAAATTAAAGGGTAAATCATATTTCTAGTTACAATCTATAGATCTAGTTATAATCTATAAGGGAATAAGCTATGCAGAACTACAAAACATAATCAGCTCGGATTTGAGGTTAATTGAGCACTGGATGTGCTCACATAAATTAAGTGTCAATCTGTTAAAAACCAAATACATGTTGATAAAAAGTAAATCTGAAACCTTAGAAATTAGATATTTTTTTTTTTTTTTCCTTCTTCACTCCTAGAAGGAGTATAGGGCTAGTGCATGATTTCTCATGCACTAGTTTCATAGCGTCATAAAGTTTACTAGGTAGGTGACTAGCCTGCCGTAGTTTTATTTATATTAATTATTTGAGGTTATTAATATTTACTGTTTATTTTTCTTAGTCTTTAGTATCGAATATTATTATTAATAATAATGTTAATAAAATTAGAATATTAGAATATAATATTATTATTATTAATAATATTAGAAAAACACATTATTTTTGCTTAAATAAAAAAATTCGCTCCTGGAGATTGAAGTAACTTTAGTTTAAAACAAAATTAAAATATGTAAATGTTTTCTTTCCAAAATTAAAAACAATAAATTTACGAATTCTGAATTAAACTTAACACTATTGAATAAATATTTCATTTAAATATTAAAATTAATAAAATAAGTGTTGGTTGCGCTTGGTATTGTTTAATCTTTAATATTCTAATTTTCCAACTTTTTTCAAAAATTGATTTTTTAAAAACATAAGAAAAAAACGTACATACATATGTACATATGTAGTTGCTTCTTTACATCGTTTAGTTCATAATGCGATTTCAATGCTGTATAATGTTAATGCATACACTAAAAAAGTAATTATTCAAGAGAAAATTTTAGATTTTTTAATGTAAAGTTGTTTTAAGAATCTTTGCAAAACTTTATTAAAAAAATTCCAAACTTTAATTTTTAAACGATTTTGAGAGATTATTTTTGAAAATTTATTCTTTCAACAAAATGAGTATTTTCAAAAAATATGTGACAGTTTTCTAAACCAATATAATATTTGTTTTTCGTTGTGAATACCTAAATAGCGTACATAACTAATATATAATTAAAAATTTATATTTGAGTTAAACATCAGTAGAAAAGTAAAACAAAAACCAAAATTTTTGTGCACATATTTCACAAAAATTCGTATTCGTTATTATTGTTGCGCTGTTTTTAAGAGAATAAAAGAAGAAACCGCGGGCGAGTACTGGACATACTTCACGTTTATCCACATTCATCGGAAGATCCACACTCATTGGAGGGCGGTCCGGTAAATTCTGTAAATTGGATACTCGGGACTCGAGAATAACCGAGTTAGAGAGTCTTTGTAAGGTGCTACAAAACCAGATCTGCAAATTACAGGCAGATAATGTAGATTTAAAAAATCAAATGAAATCTGCATCAACAGAAAAGAAGAACAACGATGCGGAAGTTATTGTATATGAAACCGACGAGGAAGAACTTGCTAGAGACACTGACTGGATCCTAAAACAGAATAATGTAAAGAAGCGAAAAATGGAAAAGTCTCCTGAAATAAATTCAGAGAGGACAGTTAAAAAAAATAATGAAATCAGCCCTGAAATGAAGGCTGAAAGTCCAAAGAAGTACAAACCTCCTTCAGTTATATTGAGCAACATTGAAAACTACTCCCACATAGCTAAGATTAAAAGAAGAAAGAATAAAGTTTAGGGTAAATATGATGAATAATGAAGTGGCCCCGGTAGCCTAGTGGTAAAACACTAGATTGTAGATATGTAACCAACCGGGGGAGCGTGGGTTCAAATCCCACGGGTGCCGCATTAAAATATAGCTAAAAAATAATATCTAATATCAGTATAAAATTAATATAAAATAATTACCTATAATTCTATATCCAATATGTAAGCAGCAACAAATAAATAATACAAAATATAACCTATCTAAATAATATAATAATACAATAAACATATGTAAAATAAATGACACTGACATCTGACATACAACACCACGTCAACGTCAACATCTGAACGTCAGGGATGGGTATAGCCGCAGCGACATCTGGCGGAAAAAACTGGCGACGTCTTACCACGACGAAAAAATGGTCTTCTACAGTAGGCCAATCACCTGCTTAGACAGTACAAAATAGATTAAACGCAAAACTGGACATAGCCTCGGAAATAAGAACGATCTCACGGTAACGAACATCAGAACGCATATAAGGACAAGAATAGCACAATGGAACGTCCGTACCCTCCGTGAAGCATCAAGGCTTGCACAACTAGAACAACAAATGAATCTCTACAAAATTGACATCCTGGGTATTAGTGAAATGAGGTGGAATGGTCACGGCGAGTCGATCACGGCAAATGGCAACACCCTGGTATATAGTGGGAAAGATAAGGGAGGTGAGAGTGGTGTGGGCATAATCATCAGCAGAAAACTCAAGGCGGCTTTGGAAAAATGGGATCCAATCTCCGATCGGATTATCCAGGCTCGTTTCCGCACTAAAGTCCGACACATCACTGTCATACAATGCTATGCGCCAACAGAAGAAGCCGAGGACGAAAAGAAAGACGACTTCTACGACAAACTCACAGCCACACTGCTTGGAATTCACAAAAGCGACATAGTCATTCTAATGGGTGACCTGAACGCGAAAGTTGGCAGCGACAACAGCGGTCTACAAAAAATTATGGGAACACACGGCATAGGGCGTAGAAACAACAATGGAGAAAGACTGATAGAACTTTGCCAGACCTTCGAACTTAGCATCTGTGGTACCATCTTCCCCCACAACGACATACATAAATATACATGGTCCTCGCCAAATGGCAAAACAAGAAACCAAATTGACCACATATGTATCAGCAGAAGATGGAGGAAATTCATGATGGATGTGAAAAATAGAAGAGGAGCAGATATAGACACCGACCACGAACTGCTGACAGGCGATATCAGACTAAAAATGGAAAGGAAAACATAACACCAGAAACAAGCGCTACAACACACAGAAGCTCCAGAACCCCCAAACTGCTAACAGATATGCCAGTAGACTGCGGGAAAGGCTGCCGCTTGACCAGGAGCACCCATGGGAAGAAATTGTGACGAAGATTCAAGAAACTGCCGAAGAAACACTGGGTAGAGAACAGGGCCAACGAAAAAAATGGATCTCTGACGAGACTTGGGACCTCATCAACAAAAGGAGAAATGCTAAGCAACTAGCGACCACTGAAAACAATAACAGATCTCCACAATATCAGAGCTTAGCAAAGCAAGTTAAGAAGGCCGCTAGAAGGGACAAACGGAGATACCTTGAGCAGATGGCGTCCCAAGCGGAGCAGCACGCCAACCAGAACAACATGCGCAGCTTGCACCGAATAATTGGCAACCTTACCGGGCAAAAAGAAAACACAACACGCCCTGTCGGAGACCGAAATGGCAACCTAGTGACAAATGAGGAGGCCCAGCTGGAAGTATGGAAACAACATTTCGAATCCATTAGCAACATAACATATTCATCCAGCGAAGAAACACATGACAGCAACCCAATCAGAAGACAAGCAAACTTAAGAATTTCTGAAGATCCCCCAAGCATCGGTGAAATAAAGACAGCCATACGAGCACTTAACATAACAGGGCCGCAGGGAGTGATGGTATAACAGCGGAACTTCTTCAGGCGGACGCACAAACTACGGCCCAGCTGCTAGAACCACATATATCCCGAGCTTGGAGTGAAGAAAGTGTTGCGCAGTCATGGAAGAAGGGCCTAATCATCAAGCTACCAAAGAAGGGCAACTTGACTCACTGCGATAATTGGAGAGGCATTACACTACTGAACATATCATACAAGGTCTTGGCAACAATTATCCAGAATCGCTTAAGAGAGAAACTAGAAAATACAATACGTGAAGAACAGGCTGGGTTCCGACCGCATCGGAGTTGTGTCGATAAAGCAAACACACTCCGAATAATAGTCGAGCAATCAATAGAATACAGAACACCACTATACATGCTCTTCGTGGACTTCAAGAAGGCTTTCGACACAATCAGGCGCGATGCGATATGGAAAGCACTCAAAGACAGGGGAACCCCAGACAAAATTATCCGCCTGATCCAAGCACTGTACGCAGAAGCCGAGCTCGCAGTACTACACCGAGGAAAAATAAGCGAGTCTTTCACCACCCAATCAGGAGTCAAGCAGGGTTGCCCGCTGTCGCCGATGCTCTTCACAATTGTGCTGGACAACATCCTACAAGTCGCCTGCTCACAAAGAAGGGGTATAATCTGGAATCTGACTCAACACCTAGAAGATCTGGATTATGCGGATGACATCTGCCTTCTCTCCCACAAGATCAGTGACATGCAGAGCAAATTAAAACATCTTGAACAACTTGCCAGACGTGTGGGTTTAGAAATAAACATCGACAAAACCAAGGCGATGAAAATAAACACTACTAGCACGGCCAGTCTGGAACTCAACAACCAACCAATAGAGTTCGTCAACAGCTTCTGCTACTTGGGCAGCATCATAACACATGGGGGCGGGGCCCAAGAAGATATAGACAACAGACTGAAGAAGGCAAGAGCAGCATTCGGCAGACTGCAACCGATATGGAGAAGCAGCCAGATATCCAGGACAACCAAACTGAGAATATTCAGGGCCTGTGTAAAATCGGTCCTATTGTACGGCAGCGAGACGTGGCTAACATCAAGGTCCCTCGGCCAAAAACTGCAGGTATTTATCAACAAATGCCTCAGAATAATATGCCGAATATTCTGGCCAAATTGGATAAGCAACGAGGACCTCTGGATAATAACAGGCGAAGAACCTATCGGTAGGCAAATTAGTAAAAGAAGGTGGAGATGGATCTAAGAAAACCCGCCAATAACATCGCCAGGATGAGCTTGGAGTGGAACCCACAAGGTTCGAGAAGACCCGGGCGCCCCAGAAACACTTGGCGCAGATCCATAAAGGCAGAACTAACAAAATCAGGTCTAACATGGGGTCAAATCAAGCAGACAGCAAAGAATCGAACGAGATGGAGATGTCAAGTGGAAGCCCTATGCTCCCAAGAGGAGTAAGGAAAAAAAAAAAAAAAAAAAAAATGATGAATAATGACTAATTAAAAGTAAATGTGGAAAATGAAAATGAATACAGATTACCAACAAAAGCTATAAGTAAGGCTAGACTGGAGTGATACACGTATGAGATTAAACTAACAAGGCCAGTTAAAGCTATGGCTAGAAATCTCCATCTATCGTGTGAGCCATAGGATGTAAAAAAGTGCTCATTAGTAAAGGCTTCAAATTTCTAGATGTTGTAAATAAAATCAAAAGGAAAAAAGGAAATGGAAGATATATTTCAGTAAAACTTCCGCTCTTTATGCTATATATTATGTTATGTGTTGTAATCTATAAAATAGAATACTTACAGCATATGAGAGTAAAAGTTGAAGCTCTTAGAAGCAGCAAATCCATTTCGCAATGTAAGAGATGCCAAAGATTTGGACACACACAAAAGTTTTGTCAAAGAGAGGCTAGATGTGTAAAATGTTCTGGTAATCATATGACAGCAGAGCGCAACAAGAAGGATAATTTTCAGCACAAATGTGCGAACTGCAATGAGGCACACCCTGTTTGGTTGCAAAAGAATTGCCAAAAAGAAGATCAAAAAAGAAAACAACCAAACAAAATCAAGTTAAATTTAATGAACAAAGAGCTCCAACAATAGCCAGAATAACGACACTTGGCAAGGTATTAAAGTAAGTATTGTATTCAAAGGCGCTTCAAAGCAAAACAGAATATAAGAACAAGTAAAAACGTTTCAGTCGGTATAAGCCGATTGAATTATACCCTGCACATTTCGTTGTTGTATAGCAATTACTCAAACCTGTGAAACCATTCTATAGAAATTTCACGGATATGTCTGATTTATAACTGGACACACAACTGCCAAGTTTCATGAATCTGACTTTATTTTTCCAATTATTTAAACTTTTGGACTTGTATGGAATCTGCCCGAACCTGTTAAGCAATTCCACCAAAACTTCAGAAATATATGTGACCTATAACTCGACATAACTGACAAGTTTCATTAATCTGACTTTATTATTTTTCCGAATATAAAAAATTTGCTGTTGGAATTGTATGGTAGCCACCCGAACCGGTGCAGCTATCCCATTATAATTTTTAGAGCATGTGTAGAATATAATTGGACCCATATATACAAAATTTTGTATTTATAGCTTTATTAGTTTTTGAAATATTTAAAACAAACTCTTTGAGTTGTATGGCAGCTACCCGAACCCGTTGGCCGAATTAGTCCAATAACAATAGGGCTTGTCCTTGGCACAAAAGAAAAAACTTGTGAAAGTTTGGTGTCGATTGCATTATTCGTTTTTGAGTTATCGTGCGATCGGACGGACGGACGGACGGACAGACGGACATGTCTAAATCGACGTAGAATTTTGCGCTGAGCAAAAATATATATATATGTCCATACCGCATATGACTCCTTCAAGTAGTTACAAACTCCATATCAAAGTTAATATACCCTTCACGAAGTGCAGGGTATAAAAATAAGGAACCTGAGAACAAAACTCAACAAATAAAAAGAACTGACGCAGTCATTATGCAAATTTATATAGTATGTTGATTAGAATTGACGAGATCTATAAAAGATTATTAAAAATAGAAAACACTGAGGTGTATACGAAACAATAAAGAAATTAAGAAAAGATGTACGTAAATGAGGTACGTATAGTAACTTGGAATGCTAATCTTGATAAGAAACAAGAATTGGAGATTTTCTCAAAACGAGAAATATAGATATTTGTTTGCTGTCGGAGGCTCATTTGACATATTATACGGGCCTTAAAATAAAAGGCTATGATTGCTATTAAGCGGTACATTCCACCAGTCAGCCAAGAGGAGGTAGTGCAATACTAATAAAAGAAAGTATAGTATATAATAAAGAATTCAAGATAGACACAGCTGAAATTCAGCCTATTTCGGTAAAAATTAAATCGACTAGGCACGACTTCAGTGTTAGTGCTGTATACTGCCCACCAAATTGCAACATTAAGAAAAATACTTTCAAAGATCTCCTGTACAAACATGGACACAGATATCCAATAGGTGGTGACTGTAATGCCATACATACAGATTGGGGTTCTAGTATCACCTCAACTACAGGAAGAGAGCTAAGAAAAGCTATCAAAAAACTAGGTTGTTGCCATCACTCTACTGGAACTGCTACTTATTGGCCTACTGACACAAGCAAGATTCCTGATGTTATTGACTTTTTTATAACCAAAAAATATCAGGAAACTTTCTCAGCCTTGAAGATAATTATGATTTTGATTCAGATCACTCTGCTGTCATATTAAAACTAAGTGAAAATATAACTAAAGCATTATTAAAACTCAGACTGACAAACAGCACTACAGATTGGGCGAACTTTACGTACGAAATAATAAAAAATATTAATATACAATCAAGAGAACAATTAGATCTTAAGTTAGAAGGAATTATTAAAATCATACAAAAAGCTGCATGGAACAATACAAAAATGTCAAAGTACAAAACCGACAGCAAATAGTTATCCTAAACAAATAGCTGATTTAGTAGGTGAAAAGAGAAGGGCCAGACGAAGATGGCAACGTTCGCGTCACCCTGATGATAAAACTGTTTTAAACGGACTTTCCCAATTGCTTAAAAGAAAAGTTCAAGAATTTAAATCGGCATCATACGAAAATTATATAAAGAACTTGTCAGCTACGAAGGAAACGAATTATTCCTTATGAAAGGCGGCAAAGAGCAGAAAAAGACCTATTAAGCACGCTGCGCCACTGATGAAAGCAAATCACATTTGGGCGAATGGCAATATGGAGAAAGCCGAATTGTTTGCTGATCTGGCATCATATAACCTACCTATGGTATACACAATACTGAAAAATGGTATCAAGACACATTACCGAAATATCAATAAATGTTTGAATTCTTTTTTAATGATAATAACATTTTTAAAAAATACTATTAATTAGAAATCAGATTGTATCATTTACCAATTTTAATTAAACATGAATAATCAAAATTTAACATGAATAAAATATGCTGCAAAATTCTAAAATACTCCATCGCAACATTTAGCATGACAATATAATATGACGGTGTTACAGCAAAAACCACATTCGCTTATAGGGGTACATTTGCAGGCGGAGAAGAAAAGGAAAAGATCTACAGAGGGCTCACCTTAAGCCAAGATGCCCAAGTTCAGCAAGCCACCGAGCAAATCTCTAAGCCATTAATATGATCTTGTAGAATCATCAAGTCGTAGCTGTGAAAATCTGTCTCAAGATGATTTCCGCCAAAAAGTCAGAATTTTGGTTAAAAATTGGACCAAATTTCAGAAACTTTTTTTTTTTTTTTCCTTCTTCACTCCTAGGAGGAGTATAAGGCTAGTGCATGATATCTATCATGCCCTAGTTTCTACAGTCATAGAGAGTTAGAGCTAGGTAGGTGATTAGCCTACCATAGTTTCTTTTTTTTTTGTATAATATTTATTAGTATTGCATATTAAGTTATATAATATTGAATATAATTTTTATAGTGACCTGACCGGGGTTTGAACCCGAGACCCTTTAGTTAAAGGGCCGGTGCCATAACCACTGCATCAATTTCAGAATCTACTCATAGCAAATTTTCTTCTGTCAAAGAAGAAGAACTCTGGGTAGTGCCTCCCATGTAGAAACAACGGTTATATCAAGAATACGAAAAAATACGAAACAAAGGCGATAAGGAAGATAATTTGCATTTGTTCGAAAGCAAGGCTTGCGATTGTGCAAGTCATCAAATCTCGAGAAGGCCGTAAGCTTGTTCGTGCATTCCATCGGATTAATGAACATAGAGGTTATCTCGCAGATGATAAGAAGACTAAACAAACCAAGTTTGCAAACTGGGGGAACAGAAAGGCGACTATAAACAAACTCAGATTGTTCCGAATAACAAGTTACTGGCGCACTTAGAAAAGCAAAGTTTCACCATAAACTATGAACCCGGTTCGACAATACTTAGAGTTTAGAGGTTGCGCGACCAATATATGGCTCTCAAAATGATGCACCTCAATCTGGGTCCTGTTAGACCTGTACCGCTGTGACGAGTAAGCAAACATTGCGGTAGTGGGGGTAATGTTGCAAATCCTTCATATTAAGCTCTCCCACTTTAAAGTAGCGTTGCCTGCTCTTTTTCTCCGTCTGCAACGGGGCAAAGAAGACATAGTCCTGGGAAGAGTTTTCACCTATAAATTTGAACGGCCTGTTGATGAACGTTCAATCCCTTGGAACCAGCTTGATCATTATCGGTGAGCATCTGGGAAAGCTCATACGCAATAAAAGGTTGAGTTATTTTCCGAGTTTTTTTGGAGTCCTAATCTCAGCTTGTGATATGGCAAGAGGCTATAAATGTATTAAATAAACCCATACATTCCGAATTCTGTGGCATTCCTTCATGAACCGTAAAAGAACTGGTTGGTCAAAATTCTAAAGGTGATGATAGACTGTGACATTATGAGTTCTATGAAAAATAGTAGGACCTATTTCAATAGAACAAAACGAAACAAAGAATCAAGCGACTTGGATGTTTATAAGTACAACCTCAAGGTGCAATAAAAGAGTTGAGGCCACAAAGATTCTCTTGTAAGGCATTCTGCAGAGAAATTAGAAGGAATGCAGAGGCCAAACTCTGGAAGCTCTTGCCAAGCGACAAACTTTTATCAAGTTATACCTTGGATCCTGAAAGTCAATCAGATGACGTAGTTATCCTTCCCTAGCCGAAAAATTTTTATGAGCACTGCATAGACTTATACTAAATTCCGAGAATTGAGTTTAATATAAGTCTATGCAGTGCTTCTGGAAACTGAAAATTTAACGTTTAAAAAAGCAGTTGAAATGCGTAGATCAGCTGAAGCGGTCCTGCTCCAAACACAAGAAATGCAAAGATCCAGCAAATCAAATAATATAGATGCTATAATAAATTAAAAATAATGAATTGAATTGTAATAAACAAAAATTAAATGCTAATTATACAAATCTTAGGAACTGTAATAACAAATTTGTGGCAAAAAACCAATTCTATCAATTTTTAAGGATGCCGTTTGGTATTAAAATTGCACCTCAAGTATTTCAAAAATATAATACTGAGAATTTTCGAGATATTGAAGGTGTTAAAATTTATATGGACGATGTTTTAGTTGCAGCTGAAAATGGAGAAGAACACGGCAGAATATTAGAACAGGTTTTCAAAAGAGCTAAAGAATAATATTCTTCAAATGCAATAAATTTTGTGCGTTGCACTTGAGAAGGAAATTGTGAAACAAATTTTTATTTTGCCGTTTTGTAAAATGATCCTTCAACTTTAATGAACGAAAAAATAATTTCATGTTTTCGTTTTCATGTAATTTAATATTTCAGTTAATGAACTTGAAAAATAAATGTATTGAAATTTGGTTTTTTATATTTTAATTGTTTGTTCAAAATTAGGATAGGTCTTACTTAAGTACTTAAGAAACAATAATAAGAATAATCAAAAAGAAGAAATCAGAAATTATGATTCTTATGTTTGGATTTAAATAAGTCATAAAATTGTTTAAGTGGAAATTTTAAGAATCATATAATAAATTTTATATTTTATTACTTTTAGGACTAATAAAATTTAGTTCTATTATTCTGGATAAAATCTCATTGGTCGGATATATAACTTGTACACCGATTTTTTTACAATCTCCTTCTATTTCATCCAACCATTTAGACCTCAGTAGTCTTTTGCTCTGATATTGAATGGCGTCGCGTCAATTATTCTTTTTGGCATGCTGTCATATGCCATTCTCACGACATGCCCAATTATCTTTGTGATATTATAAACTTTATTATATTTTGTCCGTTTATTAATTCTTCCAACTCTTCGTTGGCTCTTTTTCTGTGTTCATGATTTTCGTCTATTTTGGTACCGAATATTCTTCTTAGTATCTTTCTTTCGAATATTTTAAGAATCTTTTCATCATTTTTAGTCATTGTCCATGATTCAATAATAGTTTTATATATTCTTAGTTTAATTGTCCTTTTTAGAAGCCAGGACTTAAATAGATTTTGGGCTGCTTCTAAACAATCAATAACTGCCCAATGCATGTTGTTCTTTTTATTAGTTAAGAAACCTAAATATGTAAAACCGCTTACTCCTTCAAAATTGTAATTATTTATTGTGATGTTCTGAGGGGATCTTGTTGATTCCGAGCGCGTCATTTTCATATATTTTGTCTTTGATTCATTAATTTTAAGACCAACCAAAGCAGTTTCTCTTTCTAGGGACGAAAATACTTCTCTCATTTCGTCAACTGATATTGCTATGACTGCGATGTCTTTTGCCTACGTATTGATTTTTGATGCTCTTATAAATATATGTCCTCCTCTGCCTCTAATGGTACTATGAAGCACCAAATTAATTATTGTTGTTGATAGTGCGTCGCCCTGTCTCACTTCTATTTTTACTTCGAATTCGTCGGTTAATTTGTTCTGTAGTGCTACTTTACATTTGGTTTTTCCGAGTGTTAACATGACTAAGTTTGCCAATTTTGTCGACATTTCAGAGTTTTGGAGGACAGATTCTACTCTTTCTCTTCTTATAGAGTCAAATGCCTGTTGGAAGTTAACCATTAGTAAATGTAAATTTTTCTTGTATTCGTAGCACTTTTCCAAAGTTTGTCGTACTAAGAATATCTGATCAATAGTGGATCAATTCCGTCTGAATCCACTTTGGTAGTCTCTCAATATGTCTTCAGCCATTTCTTTCAGTCTGTTATTAATGATATTGGAGAAAGTTTTGTAGGCTGTAGTCAACAGTGTGATTTTACAAATTAATTTATATTAAAAAATAAATTTAAAAATAATTTTGAAAAATTGTTAATATCATTTTTACAGTTTCCATTAACTGCACAGATGCTATTTTCATTCTTGATTATATAATTAATTACAATACTTATTTGATTCTTTTTTATTGCTTTTAATAAAAATTTGTTGTAATTTTCCTGATTTGTTACCGATACATTTATAGTGTAAAGGATACTTGCGCTATTGCTTATTATTTTTATTTTGGAGAAATCCAAGGCAATTCTAAACTTCTCCGAAATAAAAATCATCAGCAATAGCTCTCTAGATTAAGTTCTTCTACCGTTAAATAAGACATTTTTCGTGATACAATAAAAGGTTATATAGAAAGAAGGTCTGAAGAAGAAAACAAAAGTAAAACCTCTGAAGGTAGTGTAAAAGGCCCGTTCGATTCCCATATAAGCGACTGGGAGAACCTGTGCAAAGAGGTGAAAGAAGAGATCTGCAAGCTTAAGGCAGAAAATTTAAGATTATTGAGACAGCAAAAGGCACCGAAAGGGATAAGATAGGTGTAATCGTGAATGAAACAAATGAGGAAGATTTAGCTAGAGAAACCCATTGAATTCCTTAATCCAAAAGAAACTCAAAGAAAAGAAAAGCCAAGAGTTCACCACATACTAACAAACGAAGGTCTGAAACCTAATCCAAACAAAATAAAAGTTATACAAAGTTTAGCATTACCAAAAACACAAAAGCAAATAAAAATCTTTTTAGGCCTAACTGGCTATTATAGAAAATTTGTTAAAGACTATGCCAAGGTGGCACAGCCGATAACAAAATATCTTAAAAAGAACACAAGAATTAACATAAATGACCCAAATTACATTAGTGCGTTTGAAAAATTGAAAACTCTAACTACGAGCCATCCCATAAAAAGATTTCCAAATTTTGAAAAACCTTTTGTTGTCAAAACAGATGCATCAAACTACTCAATAGGATCCGTATTATCACAGGAAGAACATCCAGTTTGTTTCGCATCTAGGACCTTAAACCACCTCTGCTACGGATAAAGAATTCTTAATTATTTGGTCCGTAAATTACTTTCCCCCATATTTGTACGGAAAGAAATTTAAAATATTAACTGACCACCAACCTATGAAACTCTCCCATACTAAATATAAAGGCAAGGATATGTCTCCGAGACACCAAAGATGGTTACTTAAATTAGGCGAGTACCAGTTCAATATAGAATACTTGAAAGGTAAGGAGATCAAGGTAGCAGATTTCTTAAGCCGTATTGAAGTTGGTGAAGAAGCAGTAATTGGAAAGAAAACCAGTACAGATGAGAATGTTCAGCAGAAATTACTACCTCAAATTACGTAGAAGATTCATCTGATTTCGAATTATTTAATATAGAAGACGAAAAAGGAAGTGAAGCATTAGCTACAGTACATTCTACCTATCACAAAAGAAATCGTTAACAAGTACAAAACCCAAATAATAATAACGAATAATAAAACTACAGATTTTGAGACTATTTTAGGTAGAAGAATCATTTATATAGTAGAACACGATTTTCCTAGATTAGGAGAAATATTTAGAAGGTATATACAAAAAGATACAACAGGTATATTTTCAGAATTACATGACGGTAAATTCAACGTAGTACAGGAAAAATGAATAGAGTTATATTCAAACAAAAGGAAAGTCAAATTTCTAAAATGATCATTTGGGGCACGAGAACTTAGAACAGAAGCGGAAGCTGTAAAACAGAAATCACTTTATCACGTAGAAGAAAGTTTTCACTCAGGTATTCAGGAAACCTACCAACAAATCAAAAACAAAATATACTACCCAATATTGCTTGAATTAATACAAATTGTAATAAATCAAAGCGAATTATACCAACAGGTTAAGTACGATAGAACTCCAATAAAACAGAAATTTAAATTGACTGAAACACCTACTGGCATTAATGATATAATCCATATAAACACCTATGTTATAATGAAACACGTTTTCCTAACTTTAATAGATAAATTTTTAAAATTCGGTACAGCACATTACTTAACGGATAGGACTCATGTTACTATAATATAACAATTAGAAGGATATTTAACAGGGCAGGTAAACCAAAAAAAATTATCGCAGATAATGAATTTAAAACTATCCAATAGAGGGAATTTTTACATGAGGAGGGAATAGAACTACACCTTACTAAACCAAATAGTCACACTGGAAATGGTGACATTGAAAGATTCCACAAATCCATCACGGAAATATTTAGAATACTTAGGAAAAAAATAAGGATAAATGTGTTAAGAGACTTGCACAACAATCTATCAGAATTTATAATGAGCGATATCATTCTACAATTAAATTTAAACCATCTGAGGTACAGAATCGTAAAGTAGATTTTGAAAGGGTCAAAACAAACATAGAAACAGTTAAAGTTAAAAAAAAATTATATGAAAAATCATGGTATGTTCCACCCTAATATTCCACCCTAATATAAGAAAATCCGAAATTACGATATAGATTTTTATAAATTGCAATATGTTAGATTCGGAGTAGCTAAATTTCAAGAAAATTCATTATTACTAAAATTAATAATTCCTTTACCAAGTAGTTTGTATTTTTGAGTATAATGGTTTAAATTACCATTATGAAGAATCAAAAACCTTAAATGAATTAAAATTGAAGTACGTTACAGAAAATATTGAGATTGATAAAGAAACGATTCTAATAAAAAATGCAAAAATTATTGAACTAAATCAAACTTGTGATAATAGAAATCTCGTTCCATCTAAAAATGTACTTATTTTTTCAAATGTAAAGCCCAATCTAAAAGAAAGATTTTACTATCCTATAAGTAACAGAAATGAAAATTTTAAAAAATTCAAAACACAAATTACTCAAATTGAAGTTCTAATTGTAGCGTGCTTTATTTATAGTATTTAAAAATTTTTGTGTAGTTTGGAGTAGGACAAATAAAACAATGTTCTTTAACTTTTCACCAAAGTTTCGATTTAATTTTAAATCTTCATCAGAGCTAAAATAATAATTTTATATGATAATAATGTTTTTACAATATGTTATACATTTCAAATTTTAATTTGATTCTAACATAATTAAGTAACTCAATAACTCTAATAAATGAATTTACTAAAATTTTTAAAATCATCAGTTATTCTTTTTTAATAAATAACATATAAATAAATAAATAAATAAAATAAATTAACACAAATTGTAAATGGGACAAAACTAGACTCTTATAAAACTTAAACTATATTAAAAATAAAAATATCAAGAATCAGCTGTTTATTGTTTTGATCTACTGTTTACTCTATTGGGGTTACCGCTTGTTTTAATTTTTTGAATTTTCATAATTACGGATTTATAAAATGAATTTAAGTTATTTGTATCTGTTTTGTAATTTATGTTGTTTTTGTTTAATTCTATGTGTATCATTTCACTTATATTCCTTTTATACCAATTTTTCTCCCTGTCTACTATTTGTGTTTCCTTGAAGTTAAAAATGTGATTATGGTTAAAATGATGTTGTGCTAGTGCAGTTTATCTGTTTTATTAATGTTTTGTATTTTACAATCGTATTTATGTTGATTTAGTCTGTTTTTAAGATATTGTTTTGTTTATCCTACATAGCACGCTTCACATTCTTGGCAATTTATTTTATATATTAAGTGTGATTGATTCATTTTGTCTTCTTTATCTTTAAGTTTTGTGTAAAGTTTGCGTACTACATTTTTGTTATAGAAAATGAATTTGTTGTTTTGCATATGTATATGGTTTAAAGACATTTTTAATTTTGTATGCTTTTTCAGGAATATGTTGAAATTTTAAAAATTTGGTGTTGTGTGAATTTGGGGAGAATGTTTCTTGTATGTTGTTTTTATTGTCCCTGTTTTTGTATTCCCTAATTATTTGATTTATAAAAAATTTTGGATAATTGTTATTTTAATATTTCTTTCATTTTTTGTATGTTCTTTTCTATGTATTCCTTGGAGCTTAGTGAATAAATTTTATCTAACATTTTTCTTACTACATTTCTTTTTTGTTGCACTTGATGTTGCGACAGAACATTTTAATATTCTGCCGGAATCAGAAGGTTTCAAGTACCAATCTGTGGAGATCGTTCCATCATTATTTATAACGTATCTATAAATGCAAGCCTATTTTTTTTTCGGATTCCGATGTGAATTTTATTCTATTGTGAAAACCATTAAAAGCTTCATTATAGGGATTTTGAATTTTATTTTTTTAACGGTTGCAATTATTAAGTAGTTCATTATTAAATTAGTAAATGAAGGACTAACTGAATTACCTATCGGTACTCCATCTAGCTGTTGATAAACTTTACCATTAAACCTAAAATGACTCGAATCAAACACGAATTCTATTAATTCTAAGAACAATTTCAGTGTCAAGTTAGTATATTTTGAAATGCTTCTCCATTGTATTTTTATAATTTTAATTAACAACTCTTTAGGAATACTTGGAAATAACGATACAGCACCAAGGGAAACGAATATATAATCTTTCGGTAATTTGATATTTTTTATTGTTTGAACAAGAGCCTTCGAATTAATCACATTATATTTAAATATTTTTATATGTTCATATAAGATTTTGTGTAAAAATACCCCAATTGCATACATTTACACACTATACTGTTTTCTGTTTACACACGACACTGCTGGTCTCATAGACACATTTTCTTTATGTGTTTCCGCATGCCGTATAATTTTAGAGCTATTGAGTCAGATTTCTTCATTTTAGTGTACTCTAGCTCCTTAATATATTTGTTATTGTATAATTTTTCTACAAGTGTTTTTGCTCGTCTTTGAAAAATGTTGATATGTCAAAAATTGACATATCCATACCGGTTATAATCAAAGATATAGAGTATAACACCTTTAGTTTAAATATTTCGGAATATGATAAAGCAATAGTGAGGAGCAATTCATTGAATATTATCACAAACCTTTATAACAACGTAGATAAATTAAACAAATATAATAATATCATAAGTGACTATAAAAGAACGAAGACCTGTGTATTTTAAATAGCGATAAAAGAATTGGACCGTGGTCATGTACAAAAATGACTACATTAGAGCGATGAATGAAATAGTTGATGACGATAATGTATATAAGGTTTTTAATGAGAACCCTACCAACGTTTCAAAAAATTTCAAAAAATTTAAACAAGCGGTAACCCCAATAGAGTAAACAATATGATAGTTTTATTTTTAATACAGTTTAAGTTTTGTAAGAGTCTAGTTTTGTCCCATTTACAATTTGTGTTAATTTATTTTATTTATTTATCTATTTATAGGTTATTTATTAAAAAAGAATAACTGACGATTTTACAAATTTTAGTAAATTCATTTATTAAAGCTATTGTGTTACTTAATTGTGTTAGGATCAAATTAAAATTTGTTCAATAACTTAATGTAAGTATACATATAAGAAATGTATAACATATTGTAAAAACATTATTATCATATAAAATTATTATTTTAGCCCTGATGAAGATTTAAAATTAAATCGAAACGTTGGTGAAAAGTTAAAGAACATTGTTTTATTTGTCATACACCAGACTACACAAAAAATTTTAAATAACACAAATTACATTTGATGAAATCGTTCTAGAAAATTTTAACAATGTAGAAAAAATAAAAACTTTGCATTATCATAAAAATGTTTCATATATTTTAATAACTGCACATTTCTGGCGTGCCACTTGTGCTGCAGAACTTCGTAGTATGGCCATAACGTGACATTTTTGACACTGTGGTATTTCCCTGTTTTTTTTGTTAACTTTCGTATTTTGGATATACATAATATTATAATTTTTTTTCGTATCTTCCCCATTGTTGAAAGAAAGCAGGAAGGGTGGAAAAGAGTCAATTTCCTTTTATCATCTTCTCTAATTTTTTTAGCAATATTAGATGCGGCGTGTATTTTGAAGTTTTTTTCTTTGAGTTCTTCTACAATATCTTCTGGCAGACACGAAGGCACCCCTTGCAACCACTTTAATTGGGCTTGCAAATTTCTTTTCGTAGATATTCCATTCGAATTTCTTTTCGTTTATTGTTTTAGAGAGGTTTTGTAATCTGTTTTTTTTCCACATTTATCTTTAACAATTTGCTGTTTAAAATTTTCACCTCGTAGCGTTAATTTTTTTCCTTTAAACACTTTTCACTATGTTGTAATCGTTCATGTTACTTCAATTACAGGTGGAGGCTTGTGTTTTGCTCCCTTATCAGGCTTGGGATATGCTATCACATTAAGTTTTACAGTTGCATTTTCTATGGAGTTTTGTTAATTGGAATTTTTCAGCCAAATGAACTGAATTCTAGTATTTCTTTTGCAGAAGATTATTGTTATTAAATTGTGTATTGGGGTATGATTGAGTGTTTGGTTGTTAGAAAACTGCGTTCTAAAGTTCATATTTTGAAGTTTTAGACACAGATCCAACTTCACGGCTGTGAAATCTTGAGGGATCTCCAAGTAATCCTCTTACGAATGTGTCCAAGGCTTTCATATACTTGTGAAAAGTTTTTTTTTTGTCCTTACTTAGTCTCTCTTTTTTTAACTTTACTTTCGTTTTTATTTTTTTGTGATTTGTTTGCATTGAAAATCGTTTTTATTTTTGTATTTTATTGCAATTTGTGTTCTGGTTTTTATTTTTTTTTTTATCTATTATTTTTTATTTTGTTTTTATTTTAATTTTTATATATTATTTTAATTTTATTAGATTGCTTGATTTAATTTTTATTTAGTTGTGCTATATTAATTTCTTAATTATTTTCGTTTAGACTTCTTAATTTTAATTTACGAAGGTTTAACTTTTATAAAGTACTGGTCTCTACGTTTTTAAAAAAAATTTTATTATATAATTTTTGAAATTAACTAATTAATTAATGGTTTTCAACTTTTATTCCGGGCGCGTTATTTTTGCACTTTTCATAAAAAAAAATTTTACTTTAATACAGTAACTTAACTTATAACTTAACTTGTAACTTAACTTAAATTATACTGTAAATTTCGGTAGCAATTAACCTTATGGTTAATAATTATAGCAACGATGAACATCGTTATGTATTTGCTTACCAATATTTTTAATATAAATATTTGCCTAATGCAGCACGTTACTACATTAATGTGGGAAAATATTTTGGAAGTTATGATTATGCCGCCTAATCACGTGGCAGTGCAACGTGAGTTATAAAATGTTTTAATATTTGGTTTTAACTTATTGTCTCCGGTGCAACATGTGTATTGCAATGTCAGGTCAAGGGAGACGGCCATGCCTGGGGTGTGCCTGGGGTGGGTTAAATAAAAGTAGCAGGTTACCACCAATGGCTACATATAACCAGAAAAAAATATTATATAAATTTTTTAATAACATTTAAATCAGAGTTTTTGTTCATTTCATGAATTTTTTGCGTGGGTTTTTTTCTTTTCTTCTTTTCTTTTTTTTTCTTGAAACACCACCTTTGAAAACTGAAAATGAACTGATCGACCACGTTTCTTTTCTTCCTATATCAGAACTTTACCGACAAGAAGAAAAAAAATCCACTCATACAATTCAACATTGCCCAAATCATCCGATGTGCGACTGTACACATTTTTTTCTATAAATATGAATGTTTATGAATAACATTGTGTTTACACACATACACAGGTTGTATGCACGCACACAAAATTATTTTGTTAAAGCAAAAAAAATCCGTATAAGAAAAAGAGGTATAAAATCTGACCACTATTTAAAGTTGTGTTATTAAAATTATTATTAGGGATGGGAATTTTAAAATGCGTTATTGCTACCTAGAATAGAGCAATTTGTATGTATGAAAAATTTATTTTAATCTTAAAATAATTTTTTCCCTTTGAAAGAAATCTTAGTTTTTCGAATAGAAAAAAAATATTGAGTGCTTATACCTAGACCATAATCAATTAGAACTTGCTGCTGAATTCAACTAATATACATAAGTGCATTAAGATTAATACCTTTTCTTTTTCTAACGCCATATTGTTTTTTCAAACGCTAGCTTGGCTTTGTGTCTCGCTTCATTTTTTTTATTCCTGTTACTCCGCAACTTGGGAGCTTAGGGTTTCAACTTGAAGTCTCCTTTCTTCTCTGTTCATCGCTAGTTCTTCTAGTTCATCCCTCGAGATTGTGCAACTATTTAGTTCTTCCAGCACTCTTCTTTTCCATATTGTTCTGGATCTACCTCTTGGCTTGGACCCCGCTAGAGAATCCCAGATCAGCGCCATTCTTGTTAGGCATTCTTCTTTTCTTAATGTATGACCAATCCACTTTCATTTTTTTCGGGTGATTTGCTTCACTATAGGTTCTTCATTTGTTAGTTGCCACAAATTTTTGTTCCTAATACTGTTTGGCCAAATTAATATTCGATATATAATTCTTAAGTGCTTATTTATGAAGACTTGCAATTTATTCTTGATGGAAGTCACCAATTTAATCATGATTCGCAGCCATATTTTAATGTCGATTTTACACATGACTTGAATATACTCAACTTGGTATGTCTAGATATTTGCGAGTTGTTCTATATGGGACGAAGTCTGCCGAAGGCTGTTCTAGCTTTATCTAGCTTATTCTGTATATCTTCATTAGTACCGCCTGTTGGCATCATGATACTTCCTAGATAACAGAAGTTAGTTGTGCGTTCTATGGCTTGGCTGTCTAGCTTGATTGAATAGTCATATGCAAGGTTTAGTTGTATTAATTTCTAAGCCAATATTTTGGGATGCTAGCTGCAGGTGATTCAATTTGGACTGCGCATCTTCTTGATTGCTAGATATTAGTCATATGTCGTCTGCGAACTCAAAGTCCTCCAGATTTTTGTCATTTGACCAATAGATTCCTATTTCAGTACTGCTTACTTCCCTCAAGACATCATCTCAAATTATGGTGAATATTATCCTTGTTTAACACCTGCGTTTATTGTTGATTTTCATTGGAACACTCCTTTTTTCCAAAGCTCTCAGCATCGCATTTCTGTAAATGGAGTTGAAAACCTTCTTGAAATCAACGAATGTGAGGCATAAAGATGTTCGTCAATCATGTGCTTTTTCCACAATTATACGAAGGGTATTGGCTTGGTCCAGCCAGCTTCTGTTTGGGCGAAACCCAGCCTGTTCATCCCTACTCAGGTTCTGCATTGCATTTTGAAGTCTATTTTTTATTACTCCTGTTAGGATTTTATAAGTTGTGTCGAGAAATGTGATGGCTCTCAAATTGTTGCAGTCAGATGGGTCGCCGTTTTTGGGAATTTTGACTTAACGCTTTTTTTCACTCTGTAAGGATTGTTTCGTTTCTTATGTCGGGATAAAGGAGTTCAGCTGCTGTTTGTGGGTCTAGTTTTGGGATTTCGCTTGGCAACCCTTATTGTGGCTGAATTATCAATATTTAGTTTATTCGTACGTTGTTGTCTTAGTTTAATTAGAGCCCATGTTTTGCCAGAAATTCAAGGCTGTTGGTGCCTAGAATATTTGTAGCTGTTTGTATTAAGCTCCTGACCGTTACCTCCAATAGTTGTATGGTGTTTCTTTGCATGGCGTCATGTATAGCTGAAATGGTATTTGTTTTTACAACTGGGTCTCTGAGTTGCGACAGGTTAATTCTTGTTGGAGGATGTTGTATGATGATTATCTATTTTATTTCTTAGTTTGATCTTAAAGTCTGCAGTTACTAATTCATGATCACCAATATCAAACTGTAGTTCTCCACATTTATTCCATTTTAACTGGCTGATGTCTAGAATACCTATTTTTTACGTAGCAGCCTGTTGTTCAAGTTGACCTAGTTAGGATGTTTCCCTTAATGTTCTTACGTTCCATTGTGCTATTCGTCTAGGGCTTCTTGAAGTTTCTTAAATCCTTTTTAATTTAGATTTAAGTCGAACAGGAAATTAGTCTATCGCACCGATCGTAGTTTTCATCTTTTTTTTTTTATATACCATTTTTAAACTATATTATGATACTGAATAATATGTTATAAATTATTTATATTTATTATGAGCTGACAGCAATATGGGAAGCGTTCGCAGAAACGCTAAAACTTGTTTTGTATATTTTTCCAGCAAAGCTAAGCCTTACTCTTTCTTATTGGTACTATCATCCGATCTATTCTTCTTTTGTTAGAACCCGCGTCTCTTAACCTCCAATTTGCCTTTGGTCTTCGGTGTTTTACTAATTACCTTTGTAGGCTTACCAGAACCCGAAAGACCAATGGCACTGTCTGCCTTATGCTTCGGCTCTGCTCTGACGACCTCTTGGATTTCCTTCAAGTTATTGATCCCCTTACTCTTTACGATCTGCACATTTACTTAATCAATTTCATCATATAAAATCCATATCAGTCTCATAATAGTTCAAAAAATTACATAATAGTGCAAAAAAAGGAGTCCAACATGAACTTAATTTCCTCAAATTTATATTTCATACTTCTAGCATTAATAACGTATATAAAATTTTTAGTAAATTTTTCTCTTTGAAGGTTATATTACTAGAGTTAAGAAAGCTTTTGTATTAGTATTTACGAGGAACTCGAATCAATATCACTTAATCAGTTTCAAATAACAGTTAAATCAGATTCATGTGGAACTCTTATGATTCTAGAGTTTGATTTTTTTCAAATAAACAAATTGCAATTTTTTACTTGTACGAATTCAATAATTTTCTCCCGTTTCGAGTCTTTGGTTTTTTGAATAGTAGACCAAAATATTGAGCAAGGCTTAACGAAGATAATATTATCCGTGTTGGTGGATTGATCTCCAAATATTCCCATAGTCAGTCTTGTATTCTTGAGAGCTCTCAATAATGTTAGTTTACCTCATTAATGTTAGTTTAGTTAGTCACTGAGTTCTTGGTTTTTATTGAAGATCTATATATGTGAGGAATATCCTTTTATTCCACGCCAGCTTCACGAGCAATTTGTGTTATTGAAAATGTAGAAACCTTCTCAGAGAAATTGCAAAGGTTTAATATCACATAATTCAAGTTTTCTTAGTTTATGTTGTTTCATTTTTTCAATTTCAATTTGATTACTTATCATATTATCTTTCAGTTGTTTGTTTTTACTTCGTCAACTAAATTATTTACGCAGTTTTTCAATTCATTTTGGAATATCAATTCTTTGGGTTGTTTGATTTTCAATTTTTAATTTCAATTTTCAATTCCACTTTCATAAGAAGCTGGTTTGTCGTTAATTAATTGCGTGAAGCACTTATGCTTATAGGTGTCAAACTGGTTTTCTTTTTTGTCGTTTTGACTTGCTTAGTAGAAAAAACAAAATTTTTCTTAATTTTGAGAGTATTTACGGAAATCTTCAACATCCAATACTAAGTACTGATTACAAAACCATTTCTTTCAAACATCGCACTATATTCCAATTTTGGCCCTTGAATTGATTTTTTTCTTAGCTGTAATTAATGTTATTACCTGTAATTTTGACTTCAATTTTTCTATTTTTTGTTTAGAAAAAATAAACAAAGGCAGACCAGAATTTCATATGTTAGAATTTCGCTGTAATTACAACCCAATGGACTACATATGTATGTCTGCGGTTATTAAAAATTGTGTTTCGTCTTACCGAAATTAAGCAGCTCGCCAATACACACTACAGTTAGTCACATATGTGGCTAAATCTACGGTTTAGTCAAAATTTAATGAAAGCAGTATAATGAAGAGCTCTTTTTGGCACTAAACTTTTACATCAGATAATAGAATTTACGCTATTCTTACAAGATTAACGCAATTTCAATTCAAGTAGCTTATTTACTTGCCTTTGAAATCATTTCGAAACTCATGCTGCATTTTTATTGTCTAGTAGAAAGCCCAAAATTAAGATATTAAGTCATTATTAACAATTTAAGTCAAGTAGGCAAATTTTTTTGATTGACTTGAGTGAAACCAGCTTCAAATCAAATAGAGTTTATATGGAGTTATAAGTAGGCTTGAAGATTCCCCTTCATAGAGTTAAGTACGCTTGAAGATTCCCCTTCTTGACAGGCGGGGTAACTGTTAGATTGATAGATACGTAAATAGTCATGAGTCAATAATTCCGGTGAAAATTCCAACTTACATGATATGTTTGTAAATATTTGTTTACAAAATATGTGTAAGAATCAATTTTGTTAAACAAGATGAATTTAATGAATAAAAAGTTTAATAAAATAGATGAATTCCCTTTTATAGAGGAAAGTACATACATATATGTAATTAATTTTTATTTGCAAGCGGCGATTTCGGTACTACGTTACAATTTTGTAGAACGTATTTTTTACACCCCACGAAGATTAACATCTGCGAAGCTAAAATTTCACAAAATCAAGATTAAAGGAACCAAAGCGGTAAGTTTGCGGGTTCCTAACCGAAATATATTGTTATCATGTTTATATCCATATGAATGTGCATCTGCTTGTCCGTACCAGCGATAACTCAAAACTAATAGGTTATAGTATTGAAATTTTGCGAAAAAAAGGTGGGTATATGGTTACTATTTATAGTAAAATTTGAGATATCATGACTGCTTTTAATAGTTACCATAAAAATTCGAAAAAATTGTATGGTAGAAATTGTTGAAACAGGAAAACTCGCTTAAACAAACATACATACATATTATTAGGGCTCTTATGCATGATAAAAGATGATGAAATTGCATGAGTCCTTATAGTAGTTGCTGCACAATTTCAAAAATTATTAAATAATATTTCAAGAAACAATTGAAACAACAGTGCTGAAACTTTGCATAAGCAAATATGGTAATACGGCCACTATTTTCGCTAAAAATTTTTCAGATTTTCTGAGTTTAAATGGTAACTACCATAAGTATGAGTATACGTGTACAAGCTCTGGATAAAAAAATTATTGATTGGTACGAGTACCATATAATTGAAACGGGTCGGCTCTACCCAACGAATTAGAATTGCTAAAGGAAGGAGCATTTCGAAAATACAATGAAGCCAAATTTTTCTAGTTGTCTCTTTCCTTGCTCCGAGCATTGTCAAAGTCGTAAAAGGGGCGTATTTATTTTATTTTCTTATCACGGTTAAGTTAAAAATTTTTTTAAAGTAGAAACTAAATAACATTTCAAAATATTTTTCAGTTTAAATATTTGTAAAAAAAAATCATATTAAAACAAAAATTTTTTTTTTCTCTTTGAATAAATTTTATGAATTATAAAATTATAAATTTTGGTAATATATTTGAAATGCAAACTTTTTTATTAATATTTCCAATCCATTTTCTTTTAATTTCATTACTTCTAAGAAAACTGTAATTATATAAAAAAAAGACCAAATTAAAATATTGTATGTATGCTATATTTTATTAAACACAAACATATTTTGCTTAGAAAAGAAATCCGGTCCTGGAAAATTATATCATTCGAAGTAATTTTTATTTAAAACTAAACAAAAACAGATGTTTTTTTTTGCAAAATTTAAAACTTAATAAAATTAGAAATTATGAATTAATAAAAGCACTATTAAATTAATATTTCTTTTAATTATTGAAATGAATAATGTTAACATGTATATGATGGAAAAAAAGTATTTGTTTTTGCAAATTATACATCTTTTTCTTTTTCAACAAATTTTTTTCTTTTTTTCACTTGTTATAATTTTTTTATAAGTTTTTACAAAATAATGTTGTTTTTTTAACACTTATTATTATAAATAAAATAATAAAAACTTCTTTGTTTACTTTTTATATGGCAGCTCGTAATTTTCTAAGAGAAAAAAACAACAACGTTCGGTTAATTTCAGTTTGACAATATTCGGAGCAAATAAATAGACTTGTTGAAATTTTTGGCTTAAGAAAGATACGACTTTTTAGGCAGCGTAAGGGTGATAGAAACAAAGATGCTTCTTCCTTTAGTTCTACGAATTTCTAATTCGTTGACTCTACCTTATCTGGTTTTAAATGACGTTTTTGTTAATAATACCTCTGTCTGTATCAAAAATACGAACAAATGCCAAGAAAGTAAATGGAACCAATATGGTGTGTAGGGAACCACCAAAAGAAAAAAGTAACCAATTTAGATGCAAAATCACCAAAAGTAGCAATTCTGGCCACAACGTGTAATTTAAGCACCTTAATTGTACCGATTTCACTATTTTTCGTTAATCGAAAAAATCACATGATTGCGGAGTAAAGTGATACCTAAGTCAATCGTGCCAAATTGATTGTTTAAAGTATTGAATAGGTAACTTTCTCTTGATTGAAACATTCCTTTTTGTGCTGAAATTTGGTTAGATAGGTAGTGTGCAATAATTTTGTAAAATATTTTCGTTTTAGATTGAAATAATAAAAAAATTGTTTATAGGCAATATTTTGTGACCACAAATAACGAAATTTAACACTATGGGTGCACCAAAGAAACAAGTAAATATTGAGAACATTTATCACGTGTTGGCAAATTTTTTGAAGTTTTCTGTTTTTAGAAAAAGGCGCTAGAAAGTATAAATGCTCGGTTGGCTTTAGTAATGAAATCTGGCAAATATTGCCTTGGTTACAAGCAAACACTGAAAGCCTTACGCCAAGGAAAAGTTAAATTGGTTTTGATTGCCAGTAATTCTCCATCATTAAGGTGAAAATAATTACAAAATTTTAATATAATTAGCTTAAGTTTTTGTTTCAGGAAATCTGAAATAGAATACTATGCTATGTTAGCAAAGAGTGATGTACAGCACTACAGCGGTACAAACATTGAATTAGGAACAGCCTGCGGGAAATATTTCCGCGTTTGTACGCTTGCAATAACAGATCCTGGAGATTCTGATATCATTCGCTCTCTCCCGGAAGCAAGCTAAATATTAATAAAAAGAATTTGAACATGTTTTTTAGATTATCAGTAAAACTACTATAACTTGGTAAAATATAGGTTTTCTGTGAACAAAAGATGTGTTATCAATTTCGCATCATTTTTCGTCTTCCTAGGATTACAAGGTTCCACAATCACATGGCAGCGTTTTGAGAAATGGCGTTTTAAATCTTTTCTAGTTGTAAACTAACAACACTAAGAGTAGGCATCTGCGAATAAAAAATAACTTTGCAATAAAATATTATAATAAGTAGGCCATAAAACTTAAGCAAACAGGGTAATTGTTTAACAGGCCTTTCCCTCATTTAAAGCGCTTTATTTTTTCAGTTGATTTCTGTATCTCATTGAAAACTTTGTTGCATTCGAAGTTTTAAGAAATCAAGGAAAACTTGATTTTTGTAAAACAAAAAATCAATATCTTACAAAAAAAAATTAATATGTACATACATCGGTAGTTTCACACTTTATATTGTACTTGAAATAACATATGTATGTACGTAATTGTACATAGTCACTAATATCAAATATTTAAAGAAAAATTTGATTTTTATAAAAAGTAAAGATTTCAGTAATTTTTGATATGAAATGTCCTTGTGATCGGCGAAGCGAATGGCTAGGCGACTCAAATGGACTAAACGATTCGAATATTTTAAATTATGGTCGGCAAAAATATGGTGATATATTTTTTAGTCTAGAATACACGGTTTAAAATAAAGTTAAGGAAAATTTTATAAGATTTAAATTTGAAATTTAAATTTAGATTTTTAATTTAGAAGTTTGTAATAATTTGATTTTAAGTTTTATAATTATAATAGAGCTTAAAATTTTATAATCATTATAAAAAAGGCGTCGTGTCAAGTTGTCTTATATAAAAATAAATATAGTAAAAATATAAAGTAACTTGTGCAAGTTTTAACGTTCCTGATGCGGAAGTTTAGGTAAATCAGTGAATGAGCCTTACTAACAATGTGAAAATATTTCCTAATAAAACTAAAATCACATACATACATATGTGATTTTAGTTTTATTAGGATATATGTATGTATGTATGTATGTGCATACCTAAACAGAATCATAGGGACTTTTAACATAAAAGGAATTCACATATGCAATAATTTTTATGAAATATGAAGCATATGAATTTAATTAATATGTAAACACATAAAAAATATATATGTATGTACATATGTGATTATAAAAGTATACATTTTGGGAGACATACAAAACTAGCAAGCTCGTTAATTTCAAATGTAAATTTTCCCAAATTTGAAAAAATACATCACAATCAACTTAATGTTTCGAAAAAAATTATACTATTTTTTTTCTTGTAGTGTAGCATTTATTCAAACCTTAAAAAAATTAACAGAAATTGGAAGGTTTTTTAAATAAATTTTTTAATGTTTTAATAACACAAAATTTTAAGAATGTAAGGACTGGTAAAGTATAAAAAGATTGAATTTTAGCTTTTTCTAATTAACGAGAAAAAAAATAGAGTTGATCTTGTCAACTCTGTGATACCCGTACGAATTTGTTATCCTATGTACGAATAACTAATGTGTCATAACTAACTATGGGGCAGACTATGACTTTAAGTTGCCGTATAACCATATTAAATTATGCAAAATTTCAGTACTATGTGTTATTCAAAATACTGGTTGTGCCAAACTACTATTGATGTTGTATGGCAGTTACCAGAAAGAGCCAAGAAATTTTAGCGAATTTTATCAAGCACATCGGCCCTACTAATATATTCACTTGTGTGCAATCTCAATATCACAGCTTTTATAGTTTTTGAGATATAGTCAAATAACTTTTGAAGTTGTATGGCAGGTACCAGAAGGAGCCAAGTAATTTCAACTACTTTTATGTGACACATTGGCCCTATTAATATATTCGTTTGTATGAAATTTCAGTACCGTAGTTTTAATAGTTTCTGAAATATAGCCAAATAATTTTTGAAGTTGTATGGCAGGTACCAGAAGGAGCCAAGTAATTTCAACGACTTTTATATGGCATATTGGCCCTACTAATATATTCGTTTGTATGAAATTTCAATACCATAGCTTTTATAGTTTCTGAGATATAGCCAAATAAATTTTGAAGTTGTATGGCAGCTACCCGAACCGGTACCCCGATCATGTCCAATTTAAATAGGGTTCTGGCACTTACTACAATAAATCATTTGTGAAAATTTGGTGAACTTAGCTCAATTAGTTTTTGAGTTATCGTTGGGACGGACGGACGGACGGACGGACGGACGGACGGACGGACGGACGGACGGACGGACGGACAGACAAAGCTAAATCAACTCAGAATTTGACGCTGATCAAAAACATACACTTGAGTCTATATCTAACACCGTTATTTCTTAGCGTTACAAACGGTAAGGCAAATTTAGTATACCCTTCGAACATACGTTCGTACGGGTATAAAAATTTGAAAAAAGTTGATTTTTTGGGAGATTTGTGATGTTCAGAAGGACAGATCACATAAGAATACGTGTTAATTCGTCAGCTGTGAACTGTTACTCTCTTTAGGGTCCAGGCCTGTTTTTCTGTCAGCCGTGATTTGAAAAATTATATCCACCAATTGATAAATGATTGTCCACCATATGTATGTGACTAATACTTATTTTAATATTTACGTGAAATATTTATTCAATAGTGAAAAGTTTAATTTATAATTCATTTTTAATTTTGAAATAACACTTTTGTTTTAGCTGGGTTTAATTTGAAATTACGGGTGACATAGTTACATCAGAAGCAGATCTTTTCTAAGCACAGTTACTAAATTACAAATATACATACATATGTACGCATTTTGTGCTTGTATATTTGTTATATTAATATTCTTTTTATATAATATTTTTTTTTAAAAAAGATGCAAAAATGAGTGGAGCAGCTTTATTTTTTTTTTCGAATGTGACCCCGATTCCCCAATATTTTTCATAAATCATAAAGTACAACTGCGATCTTTTTAACCGTTTATTTTTAATTATGAACCCTATTTATATGTTGAAAATAAAAATTAAGGTTCTATGTTACATAAAGCCGCATTGACTTCTGTTTAAAATCTTGTAAAAGCAACAGGTTCTTTTCTATCTAAAATTTTCATATTTTTGTTTGATTTTGCTTCAATGTGTTAATCATTGTAAAACATTGTAGCTTAAGACTGACAATATAACTCAAAAATTGCAAAAGGTCTATGTGATGGCTAATCAATCATTCCGTGACTTCAATTATGCGCTGACGATGTAAACCTTACAAAGTATCACATTTCAAAAAGTTTAGTAAAAGCTCTTGAAATTGTACTTTCCTAAATGCGTTCTATATGTAGTGGACACGTAAAATAAAAGTAAATTGGGTGTCGGTCGAAAAAATCGACCACGCTTTTCTTATGTTATTGTATATGTATTGCCAGCAAAAACCAATTAAATAAACTAGCATATTAAATAAATTAAGTTTTCTTCCAAAATGCACCATAAAAATGAAATGCTTTTAATGACTTGGTAACGTTTCTTAAAAATTAACATTTGCACACAACTTTAAATTGAACTTTTCAAACAAGCGTCAAAGCACTTAATAATTTTAAAAATTGTATTCCAAAATGTACGAAAAGCTTCAGTAGCTTCTTTACAATGTAAAGGTATTGAAAGCTCTGAGACGGTACTACAACCGTATTAATACCGTACTTAAATCTTTTTTACAGCATTATTGAAGTCACGGATTATTATTGTATAACTAGTCTAATAAAATAGAAAATTTATGTAAGTAGATGTGCGATAATGTTTTGTGATGTGATGATTTTGAGTTTTGCATTATACGGATAATATTCTAATATTACGTATTTTCGAATAAATTAGAAATATTCATGGTGATTTAGGATGTTTGACAAATCAAAAACGATTAAATACAAAAAATATACAGAAAATGAAATTTTCAGTTCTTACAAACTAGGATAATAAATTACAAGTAACAAAATATTTTTCAGTTAAAACAAAAATAGTAAATATATAAATAAAAATGTTTTTGAGAAAAAAAAAATTGAATTTCCTTTTTTTAATAACTAAGATATTTGCATAAAAAATAAAATTTTCAATCCATTTTTCTGAAAACTATTTATTATAATATTTATATTACATTGTAATATTTGATGAGAAAACCTATAAATCTTATCACACAAATGTACCAATGCCTTCACCTTAATTACACAAACTTTTTTAATTTGCTTTTGTTAAAGATTAAATTATATATGTACTTATTTAAATTGTTAAAATCTTGACATTAGTAGGTAATTAGTTAAATTACATTTGCCACAGGCAACAAAATGAAATTTAAAGATCTGACAAATTAAAAATATTTCTTTGGTGTCAAATTCCTTTTTCCTAAATCTTGCTTAGATTTATCCCTTTGGAAAAGTAAATGCAAATATAACATTTACGTTCCTTTTTTCGTAGACTATTGCTTCTGCGTCCTTCAATGAAGCAATAGTCTACGAAATAATTAATATATGTATGTAATTATTGCCTAAAATTAAATTGGAATCAAATTTTGACAACAGGTGGTAATCTAACTACGTTGGAGACTCCACTCTCTTCGGAGTTCGGCTGTACAGAATCTGGAGAGAGCCATTTAATGCATTTCATTAATCCGTTCAGGAGAAACGCGAAAACCCGCCGTTCGCCACCTACATCTGATGTACGGATTTTAGAAAACAATAAAGCTATGGAAGGTGGACTACCGAACACTCAAGCTCCGCAAATCAAGAAGAATTAGCATACGTAAAAGAATTGGCCAACTAGAACAGTTCTGTGTGGCTTTGAAAAACGGGGTTCTTCAACTGATGACTGAGGATGAGAAGCTAAAGAAAGAGAAACATGGGAAAGTTACAAACAATCGGTCTAATGATAATAAAAAAAGAAAGATGGAACGTGGGCAAAAACTGACAAAGACAAGGCTAATGCGTTTGCGCATCTTTTGAGCGTGACTGTTCCAATTGTCAATGAAAGAGATGTTATGGAGGAAATCAGGACTCTTAAATCTAAAAAAGCTTGACATAATAACGGCCCATATTTTACGTGTTTGATATTTGAAAAGTTGCAGAGATAATTATATTGCACAAAACTGGAAAACCTATGGACATGGCGACTTCTTATAGATATAGACCAATCTCAATGTTGCCGACGATTTCAAAACTGAAAAGAAAACTTTTATTGAGAAGGCTTCAACCAATAATTCAAAGTAAAAAGTTAATTCCGAATCATCAATTTGGTTTTCGCCGGAACCACTAAACCTAGATCAGATTCATCGAATAACTGACCTGATAAAAAATTCACTGGAAGAAAAATCAATATGTTCTATTATATTTTTACACGTAGCCTAGACCATCGATAAGGTTTGACATTGTAGATTAATAAAAAAACTTAGGCAATTACTAACAAGACAGTATGTTAACCTGCTCGAATCTTACCGAGCATTTGTTGATGATACAGCAGTTTTCGCAATAGGATGAAATGAAAATGAATCTGCACAAAAGGCTAGTGATGAGACCTCAAAATGGACAAGAAAGTGGAATATAAAACTTAAACACCTTGACTTAAAATTTAATTTGGGATGCGTTTTGATCCATAAGTAGGTATTGGGTGTCTTTGTGCTGGGAAAAAATCAGCCCATATCGCACGCCCCACTTTCACTTTCTTATTTCCTGGTATAGGTAGATGACCTGTTAAAGTGTGTCATGACCTTTATAACGGGTCGTTTATTTGTTGGTATAGGTAGATGACTTGTTTAAGTGTGTCATGACCCATGTACATATGAATGTACGAAGCTGAGGTGGTCAGGTCAATGAGGTCAAAGGTTGCAAAGCAAGTTGTTTACTTGTCCGAATTCAGCATACTTGAGACTTTGCATGATTGATGTGTAAGTATATCATGACCCTTTGATTGTTGTTGATTCGAGGAGTTGTATGACGGAAGTTGTTTTAAGTGTTTCATGACCCATGTACATATGAATGTACGAAGCTGAGGTGGCCCCCAGGTCAATGAGGTCAAAGGTTGCAAAGCAAGTTGTTTACTTGTCCGAGTTCAGCGTACTTGAGACTCTGCATGATTTGTTTACATGTGAGTTTCCTTTGCCGGAGTTGTCCAGCAGATAAGGAAATTTAAATTAAATATTTTAAAAATAGTATTAGGTAATCAGAAATATCAGAAAGTACGTATTTTTAATTTTATCTTGATAGTAAAAAAGGAAAAAACTTGTTTTATTTACATTGAGGTACCTATAATTTTTATTTTCCTTCTACCTTAGTTCTTGTTATTGTATCTAGTTGCTTGCGCATCGCATTCTTTTTGTTTTTACTAACTGTTTACTTGTCCGAGTTCAGCGTTCTTGAGACCTTGCATGATTGATGTGTAAGTATGTCATGACCCTTTGATTGTTGTTGGTTCGAGGAGTTGTATGGCGTTGGTATCGTTGAGCAAGTGTTAGTTAATGGCGGAAGTTGTTTTTAAGGTCATAGACCTAGCTTTGAAGTAAAGAGTTCAGGAAGTTGGGAATAAAGAGAATGTTTTTATAAATAATGTTAACGGAATATCATGAAAAAAGTAGTATTATTTTTATATAGGTACCATGTGTAAGAATACTACTACTACAATTTTTTTATTATTTTGAAGAAGAGTGTAGAAAAATGCAATAAGATAACATTTATTTATATCCTATGATTAATTACATCTTGTATTGCTTTTCTTGTTTTGTTTTGCTTCTGTTGTTTAATTTTTCGCATTAAAAAGTAAAAAGAAATATGAAAATATTTCAATGCATTTTATGATGCATAACATACATATCTATTCATATATATGTAGTCACTTAAGGTTAAGTTTAGGAAATAGAAGGAATGAAATTCTTGTTCGATTCTTCGTAAAACAAGAAAAAAATGTTGAAGGCTTAAAAGTGATATGTAAAGAATGATCTGGCTTTGATTGTTGTTTTTATTAAAGCAGAATGAAGAAAAAAATAAAGCATCTTTTTAACTCATATATTAAAAATGTCGTATTTTTTAAATTTTCTGAGAGCCTGGTACTAAGTATATTGGTGTTATTTGTATGTTGAAAAACAACAACAAAATAGATTTAAATGTTGTTCTTTTTTCTTATAGAAGCAACAGATTTCATAACATAAAATCTAAACCTATGGAAAAAGGAAAATTATGAAACATATAAAAACACAATTATTTTTATTGTAATTGAAATTTATTTCGACCATAACTCATATCTGAAAAAATTAAAAAAAACCTAGGAAAATAAAAAAAAATACCTGAAAGTTGAAATAAAATACAAATCTTTCATTATACTTATTTTTATTTTCATTTTTAAACAAAAAAAAATTAAGTTCCTTAAATACTTAAATAATTAAAATTATTTATATTTTTGACAATTTTAAATTTTTATCACCAAATGAAGGTAATTTTTATTTAATTTAAAAATCTTGACATAATTGTCAGGCATGAAAATATAATTATTTTGGGTTACAAACACCCAATATGGTTTTTTTGTATTTTTACTCAATTTTTCTTCTATGCCTTCTAAGGCGTAGTTTTCATTTCGATCCATTTGCTGAACCGTTAAGTATTTTTTAACAGCCGTTTGACTGTTAAAAATACGTATGAGATCCATATCTGGATCCTCCTTTTCTTTCTGGGCCTGAGATACATCAAACCCAATTGAAAAACAATCCAAAATTTGGATGCTGTCTTGTTGTTGTTGTTGATGATATTTTTGCTGTCGCTGTTGTTGTTGCGGTTGTTGTTGTTGTTGTTGCGGTTGTTGTTGCGGTTGTTGTTGTTGTTGATGACATTGTTGCTGTTGTTGTTGTTGTTGATTCAGCTCTGCCTTTTGATGACTCATCCTTTTCCGTTTTGGGGTAGTCATCAAAATTTGGCTTTCTTCATAGGTCAAGTCAAACGATTCCATTTCTATTAGGTATTGATATATATTTTTTCTTGATAATAGAAATGCGACTGTTGAATATTTAGAAAATTCTAAGAGTATTTATACAAAAACTGAGCATATAAAATCTTCCATAATCAAATACAATTATATGCATTACAGTTTTTTCAATTAGAAATCATAATTAATTTTATTACAAAATGACAGGATATTTTTTTTTTAAGATGATTAAAACCACAATGTTGCAAGTTTTCCTATTTTTAAAATAGTTTCAATACAAAGTTGTTGAAGGATTTTTTCTTTAAATAGGATCTTAAGCCAAAAAAAAAAACTTTTAAACCATAATTTATGTATCACGATTAAACTATAATTTTGAAGTGTACAATGCAATTGATTGCACCGCATTTGGTGTTTATCTTTTCAATTAGAAATCATCATTTATTTTTATACATTTCAGATGATTAAACCTGAATATTTCTATTTTTAATGGATTCTAAGTCTAAGGTTTAATTAACTGAAATATGATTTTGCTACAATGTAACAATTAGTTTTTTTTTATTACTAATATAATAAATTTGAATCCGTTTACAGCCAGTATAGTTTCGTATTTTCGAATAAAAACATGGCGCGCAAATTTGTTTTAAAAAAATTTCTACAATTTTTTCGAGAAAATTCAAAGGCGTATACCATCGAAAGTGAAAACATATCCGTCATAAAACGGTTCAATATTCAAGGTCGCGTAATAAAATTTAAAGTTAAAGCAGCACCATCAGAGCTAGAGCCAATTGATTGGTTCAAAAACGCAATTGAACAAGTTTTGAGATACATTCTTGAAGGAGTTGACCCCAAAGATCAAATAGGATTGACATTTTGCGATGAAAGTTTTGAACACAGAGGACCGGGATGGGTGAAATTCCAGGAGGCGAGAGAGCTTAAATTTGAAGACGTGTGGAACATCATATCAAATATTTTTCAGAGTAACTCTGAAGGTTTAAGCTCTGATAAATTTTGTATAACAGCAACATGTGTTAAATTACCACAAGGAACCGGTAAAACTTTAAAATACACAAATTTTGATGACGAATGCAAACACTGTAGAGGAGTTATTACAATTTCAAACAGAGATAATTTATGCTTGCCTCGAGCTTTAATTGAAGCGATTCATCAAGTCGAAAAATCTGTAGATTATAAACAAATAATAAAAACTAATTCAAAATTGCAAACGAAAAAAGCCACAGAACTTATTGAAAATGCAGGTCTTACAATTCCTAGCAAAGGGTGCGGGGTCATCGAACTAAGCAAATTTCAAAAACATCTATCTAATTATAAAATAATAGTATATAAATATGGTACAAAAGGAAAAGATGTAATATTTGAAGGATTAGGAACAGGGAAAAAATTAAATCTTTTATTTCACAAAAACCATTACAACGTGATTACGTCACTTACAGCAGCATTCAGTTGTATATATTATTGTGAAGATTGTCATGTAGCGTATAATAACAAAAATGGACATAGATGTACTGGATCATGTCCGTGTTGTCAAAAATCACCACCATGTGATAAAAATTTGAAAAATATTATGTGTAATGATTGTAACAGAAAATTTAATGGTCAAGAATGTTTTGATAACCACAAAAGTTCTAGTTCAACTACAATAAGTATTTGCGAACTAATACATAAATGTTTCAAATGTTTAAAGGTCTACAAAAAAGATAGACAACACATTTGTGGTGAATATTTTTGTAAAATATGCAATAAGTACGTGGAAAGTAACCATTTATGTTATATCCAACCAAATAAAAATCAACCCAATTTAAAAAATTTCTTGTTCATTTTTTATGATTTAGAAACAAAACAAGAAAAGATTTTTGAAGAAAAACTTGCAAAACATAATAAAACAGTCATTAAACAACATGAAACAACTTTATGTGTTTTTGAGCAAAGGTGCGATCAGTGTATTGATATTGTATCTTTATATTTATGCGCAAATTGCAAAATTAGAAGAAAAATAATTGAAAAAGGAAATATTATAGAAACTTTTCTTAACTACATATTGGAAATGAGAAAAAAGTTTAAAAATATTATAGTAATTGCACACAACGGACAAGCTTTCGATCATCAGTTTATTTTGAATTTTATTTTAGAAAAAACATCCTTACAAACTAAACTGATAATGAGGGGTACAAAAGTAATAATGATGCTATTGGCAAATATAAAATTTATAGATTCGTTAAATTATTTTCCAATGGCTTTGTCGAAATTACCAAAAGCTTTTGATCTACAATTTAATATGAAGAAAGGGTATTTTCCGCATCTTTTTAACACAGCGAAAAATGAAAATTATATTGGGTATTTACCCTCTGTAGAATATTACAATCCAAACGACATGAAAGTAGATGAGCGTGAAACCTTCTTAAAATGGTATGAAGAAAATAAAAATAAAATGTTTAACATTAAAAAAGAAATTATTGAATACTGTGTCAATGACGTTACCATTTTAACACAATCTTGTTTAAAATTCAGAGAAATGTTCTTGAAGCAATGTAATGTTGAACCATTTCTAGAAGCAACAACAATTGCATCTGCATGCAATCTTGCATTTAGAAGAAATTTTTTAAAAGAGGACACAATTAGTTTAATTCCTAAACATGGATACAGAAACTCAGACAATCAATCAAAAATGGCTATTCAATGGTGAGTATGGGAAGAAGAAAAAAGAAATATTAGCATCAGACATACAGCAAAACAGAAAGAATCATTTGTTAACGGTATAAAAGTGGACGGTTTTTGTTCAGAAACTAATCAAGTTTTTGAATTTTACAGTTGTTATTATCATGGACACCCTACTTGTATACCACATAACCGAAATAACAGTTTGCAAGACGATTCAAATGATACAATGAACACGAGGTATGAAAGCTGAAAGATTACGAAAATTAGGTTACGATGTTATTGAAATGTGGCAATGTGAATTTAATTCATTAATTAGTAAAGAAGAAGCAAGTTATTTAAAAAATCATCCGTTAGTCTACAACTATTATAAATGTAAAGAGGAAGAAAAAATAAAATATATAGATATTTGCTCGTTATACCCTTGGGTTTGCAAGTACGGAAAACTTCCTATTGGTCACCCGTAAATTTATGTCGGGGAAAGTATTTGTTCTACTCTAAAACTAAATAACATGGATGGGATTCTTAAATGTAAAATTTTACCACCAACGAACTTACTACATCCCGTTCTCCCACTAAAACAAAACAACAAGTTAATGTTTTCATTATGTCGAAGTTGTATTGAAGAAAAATGGCTTGAAGAATGTTGTCCACATTCAGATGAGGAAAGAGCTTTAATAGGAACATGGGTAATTGACGAAGTTGTAAAAGCTATTCAAAAAGGTTATAAAATGTTAGAAATTTATGAAGTTTGGGAATACCAAACTACAAAATATGATAAAAAACATGGGCTCATTTACAGATATGATGAACAAATTTATTAAAATTAAACAAGAAGCTTCAGGCTGGCCATCTAAATGTGTCACTAATAACGAAAAAGAAAACTATGTTAAAGATTTTTTTGATAAAGAAGATATTCAATTGGAGCATGAAAAGGTTTCCAACAATCCTGGCTTAAGATCATTTGCCAAATTAATGTTAAATTCATTTTGGGGCAAATTTGGTCAAAGAGAAAATTTAGAAAAAACATCAATCATAAACCAGCCTAGAGAATTGTACAACCTGTTAACAAACCCATCTATAGAAGTTTGTTATATTTTTCCGGTAAATGAAGAAAACATTATAGTTAATTGGCAGTACAAGGAAGAAGTAATGGATTCCTTACCAACAGTAAATGTGTGTATTGCTGCTTACACAACAACTCAGGCGCGATTAAAACTGTACAGTTACTTAGAAAAACTTCAAGAAAGAGTCTTATATTACGATACTGATTCCGTAGTGTATATCAGTCGTAAAGGGGACTATGAACCTTCAGTAGGAAATTTTATTATTCAATAGGTGACATGACAGATGAGTTAGAATGTTATGGTAAAGATAGCTACATAACAGAATTTGTAAGCGGTGGCCCCAAAAATTACTCATTTAAAGTATATAGTACAAAAGATAAAGAAGAAAAAATTATATGTAAAGTTAAGGGTTTTTGTTTAAATTATGAAGCTTCACAAAAAATTAATTTTAACACAATCAAAGAATCTATGTTAAACCCGAAAGCAGACAACGAAATTTATATATTACCACAAAATATTGGGCGCAACAAAGAACACAAAGTACTAACGGTTCCAGAAGTAAAAGTATATCAACTGAAATCAGAAAAACTCAACTTTGCTGTAGATGGTAGCTCCCTTCCTTACGGATATAAGAGGTTAAAACAAAAATAAATTTGTAAAATATAAAAATATAAAAATAAACTAAAAAATAAAAAAAACAAACAAAATAATTACTTTCTCCAATTTTTATTATTGTACAAAGGTCGAAAAATAAAACTATGTATATAATATGTACTATGTTTTAAATAATACTATCTTTATTGATCCATGTATTATGATCGTCGCTGAACCCCAACCATTTTACGAAAACTTTATTTCTCTGTTTTTAATAATTTTTTCTACTAGGTAAGCATCGGGATATTTAACAGAAGTAAGTTCTTCGTTATAGAAACCACCAGAAATAGTATTGTCTTTATAGTCAACTAATTGATATGTAATGGGATATGTTTTATTTACTTTAGCGATTTTAAAAATCTCAGTAGACCAGTTAGGTTGATAACCTTTTCCAAAATGCTTTTTGTATTTATTTATCCTTACATAATCACCAATTTTATATTTACTTTTTTGAAAAATTTTAGGTTCCATATAGATATTTCTTAATAAATATTGTTCATTTTTCTTTGTAACTTCTTCAGGTGAAATTTTTATTTTCTTATGTTTTGTTGAATTATACTTCTGTATTAATGATGATAAAATATGTAACCATTTATAATTTCCATTTAAACTAAAGGTTTTCCACATCATATTTTTTAATGTTCTATTAAATCTTTCGACAATTGATGCTTTCATTTCGCTGAATGTGTGATAATGATTAATTGCTTTTTCTTTCATATAATTTTGGAATTTTGAATTAAAAAACTCCTTGCCTTCGTCAGATTGAATATTTTTGGGAATTGATTTTGATCTTTTAATTATTAATTTTAAAGAGTTTAAAACATTTTCAGCATTTTTTGTTTTTACAGGTTCTGCGTAAGCGTATTTTGAAAATATATCTATAGCTGTTAACATGTATTTATATCCTCTATTGAATTTAGCGTAGGGTATCATTTCAACTAAATCTATTTGCCACGTATCATTTATTCCCTTTTGCTTGAATTTTCTTCTGAGATATCGTTTTCTAGCTGGTCTATGTATCTCCGATACTATTTGAGATTTTGACATTTTTTTTATACCAGTCAATCAATTTTGCAACTTTAATTTTGTATTTTTTTATTGTATAGCATTCACAAGTATCTGGTCCAGATGTAGTATCGTCGTACGCCCAAGGGCAAATAGTAAAATGGCTTCCGTGTATCGAACTAGTTAATTGTAATTTATGTTTAAATGTTTTCAAGTAATTGTTTAAATATAAAATTTGATTCTTATGTTCTTCCAAAATAACAGAATCATATACATTTAAAAACTCGTTGACATCCATTTTTAAAATAAGAAAAATAAAAAGGATTCGATTATTTATATAAGCCGTTGCAGTTCAATAAAATGAACAAAGTCAGTATTTTTATATTTAAGCATGATTCAAATAAAAAACTTTAGTATACATCAATTTATAATCGTAGCAGCATAACTGTAACGAATTTTCCAGTTTTACTAAAGAAATAAAATGGATACTCAATCACCAAGAGGGGATGGGGTTTCAATTATGTTCAATAATGAAGAAGAACCAATTCAGATACCAAATTCATTTTGCTGGAATTGCTATAAATGTCTTATGCTGTATATGGTATTTTTATGTTTGCTTTTTATTATTTTTACAATTACTCATGTTTTAAATAACACAAAAATAATGTAAATAAAAGAAAAAATAAAATACAAGTAACATATTAGTCTAGTAGCATAGTGCTTTTATTTATTTCTAAATATTTTTTTATCTTATTTTTAAGTAAAAATGGAATTTCATAAAACAATCTAGAATAATTACATTGAAAGTTAAATCGATCTAATGGTATATAAATTTCACTTTTTAGTATGATTTCATTGTTTTCTACACATTGTCTTATATATTTCCTTACATAGTCTTTTACACCTTCTTCAGCCTTGTGGTTGTAATCCATTACCAAATGAATAAAATCAATTAGGATATGAAATTCATCCATCTCTTCGCTCCTTAACACGAAAGTTTGTAAATTTTTTGTTTTTATTCCAAATTGTAGACAAACGACCTTGTTATTTATAAATTTTTTTTTTTACTTTGTTTGAAATTGCTGATAAAATTCCACCCAATCTTCATAATTTACAGAAATTTCCTTTTTTCCAATACGGTGTATTGAAATGGTTGCTTCTAATAATTCTACGTGGAATCCTATTACTACTTTTACAGTATGTGTTTTGTTTAAAAAATAAGTATACGCCAACAACATGTTTTAAGAAACACTGATTAAGTAGTGCTGATCTAGCTATCTGTTTTTAAACTGCATTTTAATTGAGACATTTCATCTTTTATATAACATGATTTCTAGAAACACATCTCTGAATATTCTGCTTTCCAAATATTTTGTGAAATTTTCTTAAAACTATTTGATCATTTTTAATATAGTTGCGTTTCTTATATTCACGTAAAAAATTATTCATACTTATACCAAAACATCTATACCATGCATACACGCAACAGTATTCTCCACAAACTTCTGAAAAGGTGCTATTGTAATTGTTTGTCATTGAAAACAATACATTTATCTTTTAAAAAACTTAAAATTTCCTTTTTATTTGGTAAACCTCCATAAGAATCAAAGTATTCAACACAACCATATTTTGGAATATATATGGCTAACCAATGTTCGCCAGGATCTTTTGCTTTATCAGTATTTATAATTATAAGGGAAGATCTTTCAAGGTTTTTTGGTATTTGATCTAAAGCAAATACACCTCTAAATTTTTTTCTTGTATATTTATTGCAATTTAAATATTTTATAATATCTAAAGTATTCATAAATTTAATTCACTTAAATCATAAACTGTACTGTTTTCTTTAATGTAATGCGAAATGAAATCTTTTTTGATTTTCCGTTAGTCAATATCACATTGAATTTTTTTAATATTTCTTTAAGTTCATAGTTTATATTGTCATTAATCAAAGTTCCAAACGAATAGTTTTCAAAATTTTCATATATTAGTTCCTTAGTTGGAAATTTGTAAGAAAACTCCTTAACAATTTTTTTGCATTTTTCTTGAATCCCAACTAAGCAAATATCTTTCACAAATAAGGTATTCTTGTCGTCACAACAAAACGTTATATCAACAAGTGCATAAGACGATGACGTCATCTTGAATATTAAAACCATTTATGCAAATGTTCTATTTATAGGTTTGTGAAAATATTTCTATTTTTGTCAATTTCAACACTTGCATCAAATTCTCCATAGACAATAGCAGTCAATACAGATGATTGCGCTTTAGATAACCTTGCCTCAATTCTAATTGTACCTTGATTAAATAGACCCTGACATATCTCATTTCCTGATGCATCTGGTGTCAAATCGAAAGCCAAAATGAAAAATCCACTACTAAACATAGATTTTGATATTTGATGTCCTTTGTCATTATGATAAATTCCTGTACCAAAAAAAAAGTGTATGGTATGCACGAGTATGACAATTATTTTCATCTGAAAAACTTGTTTCAATTGCTGTGTTTGGTACTTGTACACCATTTACATACAATACAAATTGGGACATATCAAAATGTCGAAAATTATATGGATTTTTTGATCTTTTTCTAGAGTAGCCAACATTTTCTGTAAGGCAAAAAATTATGGTGTTGGGTAATTGCCCAATGAAGACATTATCAAGTGAAATAGTTGATGTATTAGAAGGAATTGTAAAACTTTTTACTTCAACACGCTTGTAATTGTACTTGGCATTCGATTTTTCTAGAACAGCATTATGGGCTAGTAGCACACTTGGGTTTATTGTTACGTGCTTCATAAATAATGTAGCTTCCAAAATTTTTAACTGAGATTCATCAGCGTCGTCTGCAAAAATATAAAAATCTGGTTTTTCAAGTGTTAAAGTAATTCTCACATCAACGTTGTTTATTAAAAGAGTCGGTTGGTTAAACATATCCAAAAGTAGTTTACCCATTAGTTCTACGATATTGCTGTTGTGATAAAGTTTTTGACGTTCTTTTGATCCATTATTATCTGGTTTTGCTATGTTTGGCTTATCTAAACACCATCCAGCATACTCTAAATGAGTAGTAGCGGCATCCGTACCATAATTTAATAATGATTCAATGTATGCTCTGTAATGATAATTTCCATCTGACGGGGTAATACTTTTTCCGTTAAATTGAACATTACACTGTTTTATTATTGAGTGTAGAAGATTATTCACTATACTTGGTTGGGCCAATGTTTTTCCGTCGGCACCTTTGTCGTTATTCCAATGGTTTCCATCTTTTTTTACAATTTGTACCTTTAATCTAAGATATGTAGAAGATAAATCTCTGTATGTATCACCATGACCTAATGAGACAAATTCAATAGTTGATGGATTATCTAAAGAAGCAATAGGATTGTATGAAACTTCTTCAGATCTTAAAATACTAGATTGAATTGGCTTTGTTCTAAAAATATCCAATTCTGATTTCATACATTCAATCATAATTAATCAAAAATATCAACTTTTTTTCTTTTGCTATTAACTTTTCGTCGCTTTGAAGCAAAATAGTCGATTTTTTTAATGAGGCTCCTTTTCACAGTTTTTCTTTTTCCAGATCCATACATTTCGTTTAATTTACGAACTGCTCCACGTCTCACATTTTTTAAAATTTCTTTACCCCGATCCTGAACTACTTCTCTTATATTTGCTCCAGTTGCAATATCAGATAGAGCATTCATACTGGAATTAATTGCTTCATTTTTCAATATATTAGCTCCGGAGACAAACAAAGGTTTCAAATATTTAAAAAGCCCCTAAAAAAAACTTCCCAATCCTCGACCTCTTTGATAGGCAAGGGCATAATGAAGTAAGGGGCCGATATCATCAAGCCCTTTATTAGATTGAACTAAATAATACTTATAATACAATCGTTCCATAATATAATAGAAAAGTAATATAATTTTTGCTTAATACCTTTTATTTATACTTTTTTGAAATGTAATACAATTTTTGTAGGAATATTACTATTGGAAAAATTTATTTGTTTACCATATTTATCACATAACATAATAGAAATATTATCAAAAAATTTATTTTCAACTGGAAAATAATGAATATATTTATGTAAATAATGTATATAAATAATGAATATTATTATTGTTCGTAAACACCTTAAAGTATTGTCACCGACATTGGTTCTATAATGTCACTGTATACAAACATAATATCTGATTTATTTACTGGTATAAAATATAAGGTTTCTAAATAAGACTTGTACAATTGCACAATTCTGTCTTTATATTTTTTAAAATCGGGGTATTTCATTAAAATTTGATTAAAACATTCTTTGATAAAAACATCAATTGACCAATTGGTTTTTACACCTATTTTTATGTCAACTTCTGGATCGCTGACACATATTTTGACCACTTCACCAGTGTATTCAGTTGGTTCTCCAGATTTTATGTAACTTGAGTTTCTTGAAATATAATCAAAAATTTGCCATATAAGTTGACGCTCACGTTCCTTTTTTGTATATCCTGCATCCGGTTCTATATTTTGTATGAGTGTAGGTAAAACAAAAGTTTTCCAATCACAATTGATTTGTTATTTCCTATATGGAATTTCCGTACTTAATGTCCAAATTTTTTAAAAACAAATAAAAATATTTCAGTCAACCTTTACAGATATAAATTGTAAATATATCTTGACAATCTGATTATAAAATTAAATCCTAGCAAACTAGCTGCAGAAAATTTTTGATACATGTATGAACTATAATTTGGCACTGCGTTACCGAATTTTCTGGTGCTACCCAGCTACTCAGGTACCCGGAAATGCCAAGACATATCACTAAAACTTCTAGAAGAAAATTTTTGCTAAAGTGTTACCCTTCATGCACTTTAAAAAGCTTTATTATTTCAAATATTTTAAATTAGTACTTAGGCTTGTATGGCAATTATCCAAACCTGCCAAGCTATTTCATAGAAACTTTCGAGACATACCTGAACTGTAATTGAACACATGACTATCATTAGTTTTTTAAATATTTAAAGTAATCTTCTTGAGTGGCATAGCAACTGACCGAATCCATGGTTCGAATCTTTTCCCTAAAATTAGGAACAATCCCTGGCAAAAAAAAGAAAACAATTTTTTAAAGTTTGGTGGTGTTTTCTCTTTCATGAATAATTATTCAAAGCAACAAAGGCACTTATCAAAATCAACGCAGAATCTTCCGCTTAGCGGGAATATATGTTTAAACGTCTATACAGCAGAAAACTCTTTCAAGTGATTACGAACTTCGTACCGAATTATTGGTGTAGTAAAAACCATTGTTCAAATTCTTTCAATCTAATTAGGTTAAATGTTCATATTTAACGTATGTTTTATATTTATTTTCCTATTTTCGCAGTATAATCATTTTTTTTAATAAAAGTATATGACAAATAATAGGACATAGAGAAGAAATTTTTTTGTTTAAGTTTGTGCTATTTTGATTCATATCCATAAATTTTTGATCCAAGTCACAACTCTTAAAACAGCAATAAAACATAAATTTAAGAATTGCCATCGTTTAGTTTTGAAATAAAGTGTTGTTAAACTTCAAACGCGATTTTCTCGATTCAAAAGTCATGGCGCATGGATCAAAATAGCACTCAGCCGACGAATTGCCATTTTGTCTAATATGTGACATTTCGTAGATAAAAAGGAATGTGTATGTAGGTGTTTAATATAAATTTTTTTATATGTAACAACGTCGCTAAACAAGGGATACCTGTACACGTGAAAATATCAATTTTACGCGTGATAAATCGCATCTTAATTCAAAATGGCGTATGCAAACACTGCGAAGTAATTGACGTTGGAATGACGTTGAGCAAAGCTCAAATAGAAGGAGTACATAAAGAAACCGATATCTTGACTCGAGGAGAAATGCAAGAAGTTTAAATGGCTTTTTTAAATGGCGTTCTTTGTTGTCATTATATAACAAAGTTTTGGTATATAATCAAATATTTAAGCCTGTCTGGGCTTACGGTATTCAATTATGGGGCTGCGCTGCGCAGACTCATATTCAGTCTATTCAAAGATTTCAAAATAAGGTATTCTGAGACATTGTAAACGTCCTTGGTATATCCAAAATGCCGATATACACAGGGATCTCAGGATCCTAATTGTCGCAGACGAAAATAAAAAGTAAGCAGCCAATCATAAAATGCGTTTATCAAATTATGTCCACAGCGAGGCGGCTCGATTGGTTGACATTCAAAAGTTTGTTAGGAGACTTAAACGTACGAGACCTCTCGAGTTAGCTCAAGGTTTTTTATTTGGAACAATAAGTACTTAGTACGATATTGTGGCAGATCAAAGACTGGCAAATAATCAAAAAAGTGGGACCACAATTAATGGTTTGTCGTTTCCGACTGCTTTTATAAATTTATTTTGAGGAGGGTGTTTTTTAGTGGATCAAAGTTCCACACTACTGCTTTTCGTCTGCCAGTGTCTTTCGAGATGTTTCTTTCTTCCTCCCAGAAAAAAAAACAAAAAAACAACTTTATATTACAAGAAACACAAACCAAGAAATAAATAATACTTTATATTATTAGAAACACAAACCAAGAACGAGAAATAAATAATATTCGAAAATATAAAGATCTCACACATTTTTGGTTCGAAAAACCGAAATAAGCTTAAATAAATGTCAGCTTTTATCAAAGACATCAGATGTTTAGTGGCATCTGAATATTAATGCTTCATTTGTTATTGTTTTAAATATTATGTTTCGTCAGCAGGTTTTAAAAAAATATAGATACACAATTTACATACGTATGTGCTTAAAATTTCAATTTTATTATTTGAGCGAAAAACTATAAAATGCTTAATTCTAATACATTCATATGTACATACATATATTTGAATAAAATTATTATTTTGTTTTTACCTAAACCTTTTCTTTATTTGAAAAATTTATTTCTATATAAAAAAAAGGTTTAGGCAAAAACAAAATAATTAAATTTTATACAGAAATTTTTTTTGTTTTTTACTGTATGACCCATTATAACGCCAATTTTAAACTCTACAATTTGAACATTTCGATTTATATATAGTGAACCATTTTAACATACTTATTAATATTTGAATAAAAATAATTTCATATGGTTAAGTAATAATCAACAAAAAATAAAAAAAACCTAAAACGCACAAAAATTAATAACATTATTTACGAGTGCAGTAGTTTGATTAAATTACAATATACAAAAAATTCTTTCTTTTTTTTTGTAATATTTTTTTTTACGTTTTGTCTATGGCCGACTTAAAGTGCTTATTTTTCATTTTTTGAACTTTTTTGTTTAAGTACATTAACTTTTATTTTTGTTATAGGTCATACAGATTAATCAAGAATTTAAATATACATATTATATTATATAGATCTTTCATAATCTAATTAAAAGTTTTAATATCATATTGACTTTTGTATTAGGTTTGGTTTTAATAATTTTTTACTTTGAATATATTTTTCAAATGCGACTTTCCTTCTTTTCTTCTTTGAGGTTATTGTCAAGGCAAGTAAATCCATCGATGCCAATTGTGAGATTTTCTCTCATTTTTGCAATTAATTGGTGACAATGAGGTAAGAAGTTCCGAATTGTGTATGGCCTACATGAGGGAAATTAAAATAGAAAACCTTCAAACTGTACAAGAGGAGATAAATGCTTGTAAGGCGTTGATTAAAGGTAAATTTGACTCTGCACTAGATGGGTCAAGTAGCTTTCGCAACAACAATAACTTTGTCCAATTAACTGGCTTCTCTTCTGGACTGTGATATGTTCTAACGGAAACTTGGTTGTCCCCTTCCATGAATTATCTTGAATTATTCGACTCTTCTTTTTCTGTTTATATAAAGGACCGACATGCACTGTTCTGTATATATGTTATGTTCTGTATATAAAGGACCGATATGCACTTCTCTTGCAGGGACACACACCACAAATTAATCGCTGTTAAAAACTCGTTATCAGCTAGTATTATTGAAATTCAAAACTCCGATGATCTTGAAATCATCACATTTAAAATTGAGCTGAATTCCAAAACGCTTTTCTTAGTCAGTTGCTATTTACCGCCTAAGTCAAATAATGAGTTATATGCAAAATTTTCTTCGACAATTGATTATGTATGCCATTTTCATAACCCGGAGGATGAGGTTTTTGTTTTCGGAGATTTTAATCTCCCCAAAATTAGGTGGATGACTCATGATGAGGAACCATTTTTGATATCAATTGACCGTTCTAGTGAGTTGGAGTTGTCCTTTGTATATACCTTTCATCTAAATAATTTGCAACAAATATCGTCAATAACAAACCATCAATTGAAGCAACTGCATCTAGTCTTTACTTCCAATTGGTACAACTGTTTACCTTTAACTGTCCCGGATCCGTTAGTTAACGACTTCTCTTCAGTATTTAACTTTACGACTTCACTTCAGTATTTAACTTTACTGATATTGAGTCTATGACGGGTAAGTTTTACGAAATCATTTTTGCTGCATTTGAATTGTTTATTCCAGTGTTGAAAACAAAAGATACTGGCTCTGGCCCTCCATGGTTTTCACAAGAGTTAAGGGTATTTCGCAACAAAAAGAATAAGCTGTGGCGCAATTATTTCTCCACTAAAGGCGACAGGGACTATGATAATTTCCGATTGTCGTAAATTATCTTTTCCGTCTCTTTTTCATCTTTTCAATGAAATAATGACGACTTTCGGCACATTGATAACTGTCCTAAAACTACCTAAGGTTTTTGAGTTGATGGTATGTGACAATATTTATTTCCATTGTATGCCATTAATTAGGGGGTGTCAGCATGGCTTCTTGAAAAAGAAATCCACGGTGACTAATCTAGTGGAAGTCATGACAGTTTTCTCAAATAATATGGAAAATGGGTATCAGACGGACGTAATTTACACAAACTTTAGCAAAGCCTTTGACGTACTACCACATGAAATTATTATTTTACAATTGAAACTCTTAGGATTCCCTGACAACTTCTTAGCCTGGATAAAGTCATATCTCTCTGGCAGTACTTACAGAGTCCTCTTTCGTTCAGCAATTTCCTCGCCTCTTTCGTCTAATTCTGGTGTACCCCAGGGTAGTCACTTAGGTCCACTGCTGTTAATAATTTCAATTAATGATGTTATGAAAAGTTTAAAAAAAATAAGCTCTACAACTGATGCGATGTGTCTTCAGAATGATCTTAACCGCTTCTACGGCTGGTGCTGAAGTAATAACCTAAAAATCAATGTCAGTAAATGTGCACAAATGTGCTACTCTAGGCAAAAGGGGCTATTGTTTACAAACTATACTTTTAATAGCCAAGCTCTTAGTCGAGTTGATTCAATAATGGACCTGGGTGTTTGCTTTAATAGCAAGTTATCATTCACAAACCACTACAATCATATTATATGCAGATCAAGCTCGATGTTAGGTTTCGTTAAAAGCTGGTCAAAGGAGTTTAATGATCCTTATGTCTTAAAGTGTCTCATGCCTGATCCATCCTCATCTTGAATATGCTTCACAAGTATGGTCACCTTATTACGATATACATATTAATAATATCGAGTCTATTCAAAAAATTTTTTTGAGGTTCGCACTGCGCCTTCTTTCTTGGGAAGACCCCATCATTCTTCCCCTTATGAGCACAGACTGAAATTAATTGACCTACCCACACTGGGTAAAAGATTTGACGTCGCAGATTTGTTATTCATTTTCCAGCTTACGAAAACTGACTTAATATATCCCGACATTTTAAATAAAATTGTGATTAATTCTAACCTTAGGTCTCGATCCAGTTGGAATGGGAAATATGAACCTGTCAGCAGAACGCTGCGTTTATGCAACAAACACAAACACAGACTTGACTTTTCACTGAAGAAAGACGCGATGAAAAAGCTTCTATTTATAAGTATTCTATTTTAAGTATAACCCTTTTCTTTATTTTAAAAAATTCTTGTTTTAGCTTTTCATTGTTTATATTCATATTTAATGGAGTATTATTACTAATAAGTTTCATTTTGTATAATTTTTAAATTTAATTTTTAAGTCAAAAATTTGTTCTGTCTAAAAAATATGTATCTGTATATGCATTCTTTAATTTTAAGTTATGTGAAATGTTTGAGCTAAACATAAATAAATAAATAAATAATGATAATAATGATAATAATAATAATAATAGTATTAATGACAATACTAGCAGTGATAACAACAATAATAACATTAATATAACATTAAAATAACAATAATAACGGTCGTACCGGTCGTGGCAACAGTAAGAAATGGCGAGTATCCTAACTTTGTTCGTGGCGCTACTGTTGCAGGCATAAATACAGTTTACTCATCTGCTGAAACCTCTTCTCAAATGCCTTTCAACCCACTTGTACGAAAAAGTCCTATGCAACCGGCGATAATGTTTATGTGCTATCGCGCTTTCTTAATTATAATGTAAAACTTTTCCTTGCCTATTTGCACAATACGGCTGACCATGTTCACCACGATTGCAAGACCAGACTTAACCTAAAATTTTTTATAGAGGGTGCAGGTCTTCCTGCGGATTACTCACAGCTGATGGATATTTCTAAAAAATTTCATGAGACGATGAATATATCGTCCAAGGAGGTTGATAGGGATCTTGAGACTTTTCGTGACCACATGAGGAGTAGGCGTGTTGGCTACCTACTGCGGATAAGGGAATTCAACTACAGGTTTTTTCGTCCCTCAACTCCCTCAAAATCTTGCTCAAAATGTTAGTAAACATGTAAAATCTTTTCGAAATAATTTGATTTCGGTTCACCAACCGGATCTTGGTAGCATTCCAATATCTTTAGATAATATTTCAATTTATTATGAAAATTTTCGAGGCCTTAGGATTAAAACTGGGGCTGTTTTACTGAATTCTTCCATAATGGAATGCGAGGTTTTTGCTCTGACGGAAACTTGGTTGACTCTTTCTGTTAATAACTTAGAACTTTTTGGGCCAGCTTTTTCAGTATTTAGAATCGATCGTTTGAGGAATGCTTCTCTAGAACATGGTTCTAAGGGAGGTGGGGTACTTGTTGCAGTTAAAAACTCATTTTCCGCTACTATTTTCGATTTTTTGGAGGAGATTGCGGCTAAAATTGAAATAACTTCTAAGCTTCCCAAAATAACGTGAACGACACATGATAAGGAACCATTTTTGGTTCCAACAGATTTTGGTGGCGAGCTGGAGTTATCTTTTGTGGATCCCTTTCACTTGAATAACTTACAGCGAATTTCGTCAGTTTTGAACCATCAATCGAAACAATTTGATTTGGTTTTTATTTCTGCCAAATCTATTGGTTAAAGTTGACTCCTTTCATCTCCAATATCTTTTTCATATTGTATTAACGGTCAACAATGTATGGTCGAGTCCCCTTCCTACCGTTTTGATTTTAAAAGGGGTATTTTCACAATGCTAAATGATTTCTTTTTTGCTTAGTATTTTTCTTCAGTTTGCATAGTTCAAATGCAGCAAATAAGTTTTATGAAACCTTATTTGCTGCATTTGAATTATTTATTCCAACTATGAGGAATAAGGAATTCCAACTATATAATACAGCACGGTTTTCGGAAAAAGAAATCAACGGTGACTAATCTGGTGGGAGCGTTCTGTTTTTGTAAATAAAATGGAAGATGGGTGTCAAACGGATGTAATTTACACTGATTTTAGCAAAGCCTTTGACGTTTTACCACACGACGTAATTCTTTTGAAATTGAATTTGTATGGTTTTCCCAACAATTTTCTAAATTGGGTTGAATCTTATCTTTCTGGAACGAAATAGAGGGTCCTTTTTCGTTCATCGGTGTCGCCCCAGTTGTGGGTAGTTCTGAAGTTCCCCAAGGCAGTCACCTGGGTGCATTGCTCTTCATCATCGCTGTTAATGACGTAGCGTTCGTTTTGGATTGCAGTGGAGTGATATTTTATGCTGATGATATGAAAATTTTAAAGAGGATTCAATCTGTAAATGACGGAGTTTCTTTACAGCGTAATATGGATAACTTTTACAGGTGGTGTACTAGTAACAACTTGAAGAGACATCCAATAATATTAAATTATACTTTAAATGGTTAAATTATTAGTAAGGTTGATTCAATTATGGACTTAGGGGTTTGCTTTGATAATAAGCTTTCATTCGCCAATCACTACAGCTATGTGGTTGGCAAGGCAAGCTCTATGTTGGGATTTATTAAACGCCGGTCAAGGGAGTTTAATGACCCCTATATTTTGAAGTCCTTATATTAGTCTCCGGCTCGTCCCCTTGAATATGCCTCACAAGTTTGGTCACTTTTTTACTATATTCATATTAATAGGATTGAGTCGGTTCAGAAGAATATTTTGCGATTTGCGCTTCGTCACCTTCCTTGGGTGGATCCTATTTTATAAGGACAGGCTCAAATTGTTTGATTTACCCACTTTAAGTAAAAGACGTGATGTCGTGGACGTGATATTCATTTTTCAACTTATGAAATCTGATTTGATCTCTCCCAATATTTTTAATAAGATCGTAATCAATTCTAATATTAGGTCTCGTTCTACTGATTTTTTTATAGTTCCGTTTTATAGAACTAATTATGGAAAAAACGAACATGTCCGTAGAATGTTGAACCTGTGTAACAATTTCAAGAACATACTTCATTTCAATTTAACCAAGGACAATATAAAAAAACACTTATTTGCTTATTGATAACTCATCCTTTTTCTATACGATTCTAACTTAATTAATAATAATACATGATTACAAAAAATTATACAAAAAGCATTTTTCTTAATTTAGAACGCATTACAAAATTATTGTTAAATTTGCTTATCTTTAAAATACTTATAGTAATTTTAGTAACACTTATAGTAATTTTAAAACATTTAAAATACTCAATATGCAAACCAAATGTTAGTCGTTACTCATTGTGTTATATAAGGTTTAAACGCAATGTAAAAAAAAACAATAATAAAAATTAAATGAAACATAAACGATTTTAAGTTGATCGATCCTTTACATTAATGTTTTTAGGTAATAAATTTTGTTTGGAAATATGATATCGTAAAAAAAATTATTGAAAGAAAGAAAAAAAAAATAAAAAAGAAAGAAAGCGACGATTGACCTTATTACTTAATTTGTGGTGGATAATCTAAAAGAACGATATTTGTATTATTAGAATTATTAGGAGTTTCAGTACTATGAGAGGATGGAGATGTAAGTCCTCCCGCCTTAAGATTCGTTATTTAAGAATTTTATTTTAACGTTTATTTAAGAATTTTCTGTACGGGGTTTTTTGCATAGAATTATTACTATTATGAAAAATGCTATAAAAACAAGAACCAGTTGTGGCATTCGAGGCAAGGTTTGTATACCACCTCCAAGTATTATCTGTTTTTATTTCCTGGATATATTTAGTATTATTAACGTGATTATAATACAAATTTTCTAGATGGATTTCATTGACAATTTTTTCTATAGTAATACTTCGATCTACATAAGGCAAGATTTTACTGTAATACTCTTTTTCGATATTTTCAAAGCGAATAGAGATAATTGAAATTTTACAATTTGTAAATTTAATAATATTATTGCCTTTAATAGGAATGTTTTGTAGATTTTTTCCACAATTGTTTAATAATAGTGTTTCATTCAAATTTTTTTTAACTAGAACTGTATCTGATATCATTTTAATTTCTGGTGAAGTATTTTTCTGATAAAGACATTGCATTTGCTTTGTATTACGTAAATTTGATTTACACTTATCTTGAAATGATCATAAATCTTTTTTCATTATATCCTTTTTATTTACATTTTTAAAAATATTTTGTTTACATGTTCATTAATATTAATATTGAGCTCTTAAAAGTTATTTTCATTAGAAATTTTTTCTACAATTGTTTGAAAACAAGTTTCTCTAGTAAATTTTTGAATAGATAACACAAAAATAATTGCATTTTCTTCGAAAAGCACAAAATTCTTAATAAAAGGAAACATTTCACCTGTAATATTTTGATCTTTTATTTCTTCTTGAGTTATAATATTTTTTGATAAAAATTCTAATTTGCTGGTGAGAACAATTTCTTTAGTATCAGATATTTGTTTTGTTAGTAAGTTTATATTTTCATTTATTTCTGTTTTAATTATAAAAAATTTTAATTCTTCATTAACGAGTTAAAGGCAGAAAAATTAATTAAAAAATTTTTCTCCTCGAACTGGACTCGAACTAATGACCTATCACTTTCTAGGCGGACGCTCTACCAACTGAGCTACAGAGGCATAAAAAAATTGCCGACGAAATGTTCTCTACACTGCTTTATACTGTAATCCACATGATTACTAAGAATTTGTTTTCATTGACTGCTACATACAATGTACTATTGAAACACACAGTAATAAGAACATATATATTTATAGGACTGTGTCTATTACACTAATTATATTATGAATTTTACTAATACAACATCAAAGTTGTGAAATTAATTTACTTATTCTTCTTCTTCTTTCTTAGCATTACAGCCCTCTGTGAGCCAAAGCTTCCTCAGCTATTCTCTTCCATTCACTTCGATCTTGAGCCAACGTGCTATAATTTCTAATATTCATGGTACTTAGATCCGCTTCAACCATGTCCAGCCATCTACTTTTGGGTCTTCCTCTCGCTCTCGTCCCCTGCTCGCGATGCATGAAAATTCTTTTTAGTGTTGTTTCGCCTGACATACGAACCATGTGGCCCAGCCAACTTATTCGTTTGGATTTTATAAATCGAATAATGGTTCGATTTCGTATTAATGCTTCAAGTTCATGATTATATCTTGCTCTATAAATATTGCCATTCATTCTCACTGGTCCGTATAATCTTCTTAGTATTTTCCTTTCAAAAATTGATAGCATTTTGCAGTCTGCAACCTTTAGGTTCCATACTTCGCATCCGTAAGTAAGAATAGGTCTTATAAGTGTTTTATATATTTTGTATATATAGGTCTTATAAGTGTTTTATATAATTTACTTATTAATTACTATTATTAGTGATTATTACACTAATAATTTATCTTAGTAATCATGTGAATTACAGTATAAAGCAATGTAGAGAATAATGTTAACTTCTATTTTGTTAATACTTTTATAACTATGTATTATTTCTATTTCTGACTTTTGGAAAAGGATACAGCCATTACCCTTTGTTACCGGGTTTACTTCGATTTCCGACAATGCCAACGTATAAAGTGGTATAATTAAGATAAGTAAAAGTTTTAAGATACAAAAAGAAAATAGTGAATGAGTATAAAGTAGAATAAGAAAAAAAAATAGTGAATGATTAACGGAAAAATAATTAGAATTAACTTTCAAACTTAAGTTTTCTTTTGAATTGATTAGCATAACGTGGTAAAGGTTCTTCATTTATCTTAAAATGTTTTTGACTAGTATGGGTAATATCTACTTTTTTATGATAAATTTATTTATAAAAGTTTCTTTTATCTTAATTATTAAATTATGAATGATTTGGTATTGATCTGGGGTGATTGTTCTGTTAAGGAAATCAATAGAACTTCGCCCAGTGGAGGAGTGAATTGTCTTATTATAAGTATTCAGACTTTTAATTATTGGATCTTCGTTCAATGGTGTACGTTGTTCTTTTTCGATGATACTCAAAATTCGAAGATGTTTATTCAATGTGTTATGAAATCTTTCTATATCTGCGTTACTAGTCTTATTATTAGGTGTTACGAAGTGGATGTCTATACCTTTACTCTAAATTATCCTCGTCAGCTGACTGAATAGTTGCTGGAGTAGAAAATGCATCTTCAACATTATTTTCATTTGCCTTAATTTCCATGCGGGGAAGCGCATCGGCGACATGATTTTCCTTCCCTTGTGAATATTCAATGACAAAATTGAACTCCTCCAATTTAATCTTCCATCTTTGCAATTTATTGTTGGGTTTTCTTAAATTATGAAGCAATTGCAGCGGCTTGTGATCAGTAAGAATTAGAAATTTGCAACCGTATAGATATGGGCGGAAGTATTTGGTAACCCAAACTGTAGCAAGTAATTTCTTTTCAATGGTTTAATACTTGGTCTCATGTTCATTAAGGGTGCGACATGCAAGGCAGATGAGGCGGTTCTCCTGAGAGAGAACTGCTAAGAGCAGCATTACTAGCATCAGTGGTCAAAATAAATTTTTTGGAAAAATTGGGATACATTAAAATTGGATCTGTAGTAATTAGAAGTTTTAATTTATTACAAGCTTCCTTATATTCAAATTTATCAACATTAATTTGTTTTCCTTGTTTTAAACAAACAGTCATAGGTTTGGCAACCTTTGCGAAATCTTTTATAAATTTTCTATAGTAACGCACCGATCCGAGAAAACTTTTTATTTGTTAAGTTGTCCTAGGAATTGGAAATTTGTTAATTGCTTCAATTTTATTGGGATTGGGTTTTATTCCCCCTGGGGTTACTATATGGCCCAAAAATTCTGTTTCTTGTTTCATGCATTCGCATTTATTAAGTTGTATTTTTAAATTAGCGTCTTTAAGTCTTTTTAAAATTTTCTGTATATAATCGAAATGTTCTTCGTTATTAGTGTTAAAAATAAACATAACACTGTTTAGCTATGAAATCCTTCAAAATAGAGTTCATAAGCTTCTGAAAAGTCGCAGTGGCATTTTTTTAGACCGAATGGCTTTCTTACAAATTCGTAATGTCCACCATTCTTACTAAATGCGGTCTTCTTTATGTCTTCTTTTTCTACTTTTATTTGATGGTTAAATCAAAGGTTGTAAAATATATAGAACGATTTAATTTATCTAAGATGTCGTCTATATTAGGTATAGGAAACCTATCATCTACAGTGACGTTATTAAGTTTCCTACAATCAATGACGAAACGCCATTTTTGTTCGCCGGAGGAATCTAGTTCTTGGGTAAAACCCATATTGGAGCTGAATATGGTGAATCACTTTGTCTAATTTTACCCCGCTGTAGTATCTCATCGATTTGTTTATTCACTTCTTGGAGTTGCACTTCAGAGCAACGGTAAATTTTTGTGTAAATCAGAACTTCATTAGGAATTTACTAATACAACATGTAATTGTTAAATTAATAAGTAATGTGCTTATTACACCAATAATATTAACTTTAATGGAAATTTCTTCATTAACCGTATTTCTTTTGTGTTTTATTTCGTGAGTGTAAATTAAATCATCACCTTCCTGATAAAAACCTTTACGAAATCTCTTCAAATTTCTCAAGAGATCGTCCCTAGTTTTATGACCAAGATGACCAAAACTTATACTATTTTCACCCCGAAATACCTCATTATTTAAAATATTAATTCACCAATGAGCACAGGAACTTGGTAATCACCCTCTTCATTTACGCTGAAGTAAAGTGGAATTTCATTTCCAGTCCCTAACCTTAGCATCTTATTTTTAAATTCAATCTATGATTGTAAAGATAAAAGTATGTTATTCCCTATTAGTCCGTCAAATCTTTCATAAAAATCGAATTCTACGAGTTCCATTTTGTGTAATGAGTCAAACTTGAGAAAACTGTCTATCATAACTTTCGTATCACAACTAATAGTGTCACTTAATTTCTTAATTTTAATAGGGCTAATTTTGGTTTTAAAAGTGGCATTACAAATTTTGGAGTTAATGATGCTCACAGAAGTACCAGTATCGATCATGAATCTTAAAGGCCTAAGTTTTCATTGAATATTTATATAGGGTAAGTTTGGCTGGGCCTTGATTCCGAGGCAGATATTTGAAAATTTTCTAAACCACTTTGTTTGTTAAATTCAGTACAAGTACAATTTTTTAAACAACCCGAATCTTTTATTTCTAAATTATTTGTCCTCTGAATTGTCGACGGTGATGGATCAACATCCATCGGTTGGGCCGAGAAGCAACATTATTTCTAATATTATCATTATAGTTTTTGTAACTAAAATTACGGTTAGCAGAACTGCCATAATTGTGATTGTTATTTGGGAAATAATTTGCACGGTTAATATTATAACGTGAATTATTTCCACCATTATTATCAAAATTAAAATTTTTTTGATTTTTAGAGTAATTTGACTTTATTCTTTGATTATTTACGGGGTTAGTGTTGTTAGTATTATAACTTTTATTATTGTTGTTAATATTGTTAGTATTACTGCAGGAATATGATCTGTTATTTTTGAAAAAATTTTTATTATTATTTGAATTTTTATTTTTATTAGTATTAAAATTATACGGATTGAAATCCGCCTAATTGCCTCCATAGAGGACTTCAATAGCATCGTGTAGTGATTATTGAACGCATTGGTTCAGGTAATTTTTCCTTAAATATTCACAATCCGGTTTGGATATTGGTATGATATAACTTTATTACTTATTTTACGTAAACTTTTTTTTATCTCATTATAGAGATCAACACTGGTTGTTTTAAATTTTAACTTTCCAACTCTTCAAAAAGTTGCAAAGCTGTTTTTGTTTCCCCAATATTGTCTATTAAAATTTTTTTCATTTCAAGTCAGTTTACAACGTGATTGATTAATTTAATGATCTCCCTAGCTCTATCTGTTAACTTAGCTTTAATCCTATTCATTAAAATAACATGACTATTCTGATCATACTTGACTATTAAAGGTATTATGTTTTCAACTAAATCAATAAATTTATATAAATATTCTGACTTACGGTTGAAGTCTGTGGTCCGCTATATACGTCATTAGGGCTAATGTTAGGGTCAGATCCGATGTGCTTGGTTTTGAACGTGGGGGTGCATCACCGTGTTGTTACTGATGGTGGTAGTGTTGTTGTTGGTTTAAGCCGGTTGATCAAATTTAGATGGTGCCAACATGCTTGCAATATTTTTTGGTGTTTCCATATTAATTTTTTTTTTTGTTATTGTTAATCTTTTAATTTTTCTCTATTTATTATTAAAGTTTTTTTTTGTTTTTGTATAATTACGGTACCATCGATTTACTAGTCGTACTATTTATTAAATTTCCATTTCATTTTATTTACTTAATATTTTTCCCACTTTAAAGCCATAGTACTTTAGTATTCTATTTTATTTAATAGAATTTTAACAGAAATTTTTTTGTGTTACAATAATTATTATTATATTATATTAAACAATATAATATTATTATTACGTTAAACAAAAATAATCTTTTTTTATCCTATCGAATCTGCGCCAATAACGTTCAAAGGTGCTGCACAGAAAAAAATGACGATTAAAAAAACAAAACGGTTTAAATTTCTTTTATTCGATCGAACTGATCGTTTTATTGGTAACAAGTAAACTGAATTTCTTTAATTTTACAAAAATTCAAAACGTTCTTAAAATTACAAAGATTACAAAAAATTATACAAAAAGCATTTTTCTTAATTTAGAACACATTACAAAATTATTGTTAAATTTGCTTATCTTTAATATACTTAACACATATAGTAATTTTAAAACATTGAAAATACTCAATATGCAAACCAAATGTTATACACATGTCATTGTGTTATATAAGGTTTAAACGCAATGTAAAAAAAACAATAATAAAAATTAAATGAAACATAAACGATTTTAAGTTGATCGTTCCTTTACATTAATGTTTTTAGGTAATAAATTTTGTTTGGAAATATGATATCGTAAAAAAAATTATTGAAAGAAAGAAAAAAAATAAAAAAGAAAGAAAGCGACGATTGACCTTGTTACTTAATTTGTGGTGGGTAATCTAAAAGAACAATATTTGTATTATTAGAATCATTAGGAGTTTCATTATTATGAGTGGATGGAGATGTAACTCTATATTTGAATGAAATTATTATTTTGTTTTTGCCTAATTTTTTTATAATATTTATCTGTTATATATTAAAAAAAATAAAACAAAAAATTTTAACTAAATATAATAAAAAAAAATTTTCAAAATAATCCAAAAAAATAAAGTCCGACAATATCCGGTCAAGCACCGATCTAACAACCTTTTAGTTAGCAGACTACCACGCTACCCACCAGGCTACCCAGTACCTTGAATTTGCTTTTACAATCCTATAGAAGAAAATGGGTCTGGGAAAGAAGTTCATCTTTCAACAAGATAATGACCCAAAGCACACAGCTTTAAATACTAGACTTTGGTTTTTGTATAATTGTCCCCGCTACCTCAAAACGCCACCACAGAACCTTGATGTGAATCCTATAGAGAACATATGGTCCATTTTCAAAAACAAGGTCAAAAATTACAATATTAGAAACACAAAAGACTTAAAAGAAGCCTTAAAAGCTGAATGGTGCACAATTTCAACAAGTTTGACTACAAATCTTGTAAAATCAATGCCACGTCGTCTTGAATTGAAGCTGAAAGGATTGCGATTTTATGAAAGTTGAATGATGTGTGAATACGAATTTGACACCACCGAAAATTTTTATGTTTTGTTTTTGTTTATAAAATGAATTGATTGTTGTTTTGTTTAAAATAAAATATTTTTAATATTACTTTTTTCGAGTATAACTTATATTAGTGCTTTTCGAGTGTAACTTAATTTTTTTCTTAAAATTTAAAGAGAACTTAAAAAAAAAGAGGAGTACGGGCACGGGTTTGACATACTGTACATTCATAATTATGTATGTTTGTACTTAAAATTTTATTTTTAATTATTCGAACGAAAAATTTTAAAAAGTTCAATTCTAATACATTCATATGTAAATACATATATTTGAATTAAAATATTATTTTATTTATGCCTAAACCTTTTCTTTATTTGGAAAATTTATTTTTGTATGTTTACTCCCATGATTTAATAATTATGTGGTCCCAAAAAAATCAAACATTGGAACTTTTTAGTCCCGAAATAGCTCTCTGTTAAGATTTTCTGAAAAAAAATTTGTATAACAAAAGCACGTTTTTCCTTTATACTTTATATAATTAGAAACACAAAACCAAGAAATAAATGATACGTTTCACGTTATTATTGGAAACACCAACCGAGAAATAAATAATATTTAAACATATAATGATCTCTCATAATTTTGGATTGAAAAAACGAAATAATCTTAACGTAAATAAATATCAGCTTTCATCAAAGACATCAGATGTTCTGTGGCATCTGAATTTTAATGCTTCCTTTTTTTTTGTTTTGAATATTATGTTTCGTCAGCAAGCTTTAAAAAAATATACATACAGAATTTATATACGTATGTACTTTAAATTTTATTTTCATATTCCAAGCAAAAAACTGTAAAATGCAAAATTGTAATACATTCATATGTACATACATATATGTACGATTTTCCTAGTTAGTGGCCGAATCCATGACACCTCCCAACTTCGGAGTTATAATAAAGAAGAAAAAAGAACAACAACTACACTTAAACTTTTAAAGCTAGTAATTTTTCACTATTTATTCATTAGCAACTTAAATAACAATTTTAATTTAATTTAAACAGAATTCAATTCTTAATTTATATTGTACAAAAAAGAGGTACTATTTCTTGCAGAAGCAATCACAGAATGACCTTTTTAGTTTTTTAAAAGAATTTAAGAAAAGTTACAATTCTTATGAGCTGTTTAAAATTTACAGTTACAAGTAAGAAGTCTACAAAAGTTAAGTTTGGTTTACACTACTCAAATAAATGTCAAAATAATGTGACATGTATTAAAATTGTTGAAGGCTAAGAAAAGAGATCCTACACTCGGCCGTCCTGAAAAAAGTTTTCCCCCTGGAAACGGTTAGAGGTAGATTACGCTTTAATGTTCTGATACACATGACCCTCGTTTTCGTTTTAATCTTCGGAAGACTCTTCAGACTCATAGCTTTCATCTCTCCACGGTTTCATATAATCTACGCTTGTGGTTGTTCTTTTGGAACCCTCTTGATTACCAACTTTCTCAATTTCGTATCTTTCATTTGGGTTTTGTTTTGTTACTCTATAAGGACCTAAAAACTTTGAAAATAATCTTGTGTTATTAGTAAATTGTGTACGTTTGATCGCTACAGGATCTCCAACATCATATTTATAAGCTGCTTTTCTTTTTTTATTGTATGTTTTTTGATTTGCTTCTTGAATCTTTTTGATGTTTTGTCTTGCTCCATCTCTCGTAACCTCTCGATTAGTCTCGAACAATGTAAAAATTTCTTCATTTACTGCTTCGGCAAGTTGAATATAGGTTATGTTTCTCATCTTTACACCTGTTAACAGTTCAAAAAGTGATTTTCCTATGGCTCTTTGAAACGTTCCATATATGCATATTTGAAGTTGACTTACGTTTGCATACCACTTGCTTGGATTGTCAATCGTTAGTTTATTTAACACATTCAATAATACTCAATTAATTCTCTCAATTTCGCCATTGCTACGTGGAACTCCGCCAGTTATTAGATGAAGTTTGATATTGTTTGTTTCACAGTACTCTTTAAATGCTTCAAATCTAAATGCTCCTCCGCAATCTGATATTATAACTTTTGGGTTTCCAAAAACGCTTTGTTGTATATTTAGTTTGTTGATGACTTCTGTTGCATTAGTTGTTTTTACAGGATATATCCAACAGAATTTCGTGAAGCTATCGATGACAGAGAGGATGTAAGTATATTATTTTGTAGTTGCTATAATAGGACTTAGGTGATCAATGTGGTATGTATCCAGTGGATGTTCATTTTTGAGAATTGGGTGTAAAAAACCTTCTTGTTTACCTAATTTTCTAACGGTTAGTATACATTTAATACAGTTTTTCCTGCATCTTTCGATCTTCTGCCGCAGGTTATCTACATAGTATTCTCTTGAAATTAATTCTTCCAACTTTTTTACACCGAAATATCCATCTTCATGTTGTGTTCGAATCAGTTCGTCTGCCAATTTACGAGGTATGCGCAATAACTTTCTTCCGTTATTTGTTTGCTTAAAAAGAATTCCATGTTCTAAAAGGAAATCTTTATAAGAACTTTTCTCTAAAGTAACTTTGATTGGCCCTAAGTCATCGTCTCTATCTTGGGCTATTTTTATTCTTTCGAGGAATTCCTTTCTTACAACCATTACTGTTGGATTTTGACTCAAAGCGTCAGCATGCTACATTTTGGAACTTTTTCGATGTTCTATTTTAAAATCAAATTCCTGAATTATTGCTGCCCAACCTGCGATTCTAGGTAGAATGAATTTTTTCTGCATGGCCTGTTTGAACGCTACGCAGTCTGTGATAATTTTGAAATGAATTCCTAGTAAGTATCCTCTCAATTTTTTGAACACATATACTATTGCCAATGCCTCTAATTCAAAGCTGCAATACAATTCTGCTGTGAGTGAAGTTTTTTTCGAGTAATAGTAAACTGGTTGAAACTGGCCAAAATCATTTTTTTGAAAAAGGACTGCTCCTAAATCCTTGGAAGCATCCGTGTGTAGTTCTGTTTCTGCATTTTCTCTGTATAAAGACAACCGGTTTCTCTGTCAAATATCTTTTTAATGATAATATCATCTAAAATGATAATATCATCTAAATAAATTAGTATATATCCCTTTTGAACCAGAGTTTTGAAAATATTGTTAATAAATCTTTGAAATACTACAGGAGATGAACTTATTCCGAATGGTGCTTTGTTGAATTCAAACTGACCGCTTGGGGTTACAAAAGAAGTGTTCTTTTTACTGCTTTCTTCGATGGGTTCATGAAAAAACCCGTTTTCCAAATCAAGTGTTGAAAAAATTTTTGCTGAACTTAGGGCGTCTATTTGGTCCTCGATCAAAGGTAAAGGAAACCTGTCTCTAATCACTTTTTTGTTGAGTTCTCTGTAATCTACACATAATCTTTTCGTTCCGTCTTTCTTGTTCGCTAAGACTACCGGACTTGAAAAATTTGATGTGTTTGCTCTTATAACACCTTCGTTTAACCATTCGTTTGCCTGTCTCTCTATTATTTTTCTCTCTGTTGGTACTACTCTTCTAGGACCCTGTTGTATAGGTTTTTCATCTGATAAAATTATCTTCATTTGTACTGCTGAATCCGAACTCTGTTTTGGATTATAATTCTCTACTAGCTTTTCAATTTTCTCTTTATACTCTTTATTTTCGACCTCTACGTTTACATTTACATTGGTAACATTGTAGCAATTTAGAAATTCCTCTTGAACTTCTCTCTTCACTCGTACATTTATACCATTTTCGGATAATGTTATAATAGTGCCTTCTAATACATCTTTGCCAATTATCATAGGTGTTCGTATGATTGCATTTGAAACTATATGTATTTTTGCTCCATATAATACTTTATCTTTTTCAAGTTCAGCAAAGAAACTACCTCTCGTATATTCTGCCGATCTAGTGAACCTATTTTAATATATTCTGTGTAATTAATCAATGTTACATCACTGTTGCTAGTACTGTTTCTGCATTTACGTTTACTATTTTGTCAAATTTGCACTCTTGCTTTAATACTCTGCATTCACTGATTCTTTTAAAATTCTCTTTATTACATTCGTGTGCGAAATGTCCTGTCTTTTTGCATTTAAAACATTTGTTACTCATTTCTTTGCAAACATTACTTTTGTGGCCAATTTCACCACATTTGAAACATTTAATTTCTTGTTTTGTGACCTCTCTATTAATATATTTTTCATTGTATTGTTGTTTGAAGCCCTTTTGGTTTCCAAAAATTTTTTGTTGATTAGTTTTCTCTTTTGTTGCCTACCTGAGCGTCTGCTTGAATCTTTTATATTGTTGAAGTTTTTCTCTAAACTCTCCGAAATTCCTTGCGCCATATAAAAATGTTTTGTTTCTTTCATCATCATAAATTCCATCTGTTACGTATTGTATAATAGTTATTTCATCTGTAATTCCTGAAGTAATTCTCTTGATGCAATTTCTCTCATTTTTAAAAAGTATTCCGAAACAGTTTCGCTTTTTGCTACCTTCTTTTGATACTCTTTCTACCTTGCTGATCCGAAGTTGAATGTTGTACTCATCTGTGCCACTAAATTCTGGTAAAACGCTAATTATATCATCGTAAGTAATTTCATTTCTAAAGCTGGATGTATCAGTTTCACTTCTTAATGTTGTCGCTCCGCTGTTTTTCACTTGCTCCTTCTGTTGCATTAGTGCCATCTCTTTAATCTCCAGTTCTTTTAATCTTTGATTTAGTTCCATTTCAATAATATGTTGTTCTTTCAGTTTTTGTTCTTTTTCTTTCAAATTTTGATTAAAATGTAGCTCTTCGAAACTTTCTTCGTTGAATGATGTACAATTTTTTTTATTCTTTCTGCCAAAAATTTTTATATTTATTTTTGCATAGCTTATTTAGTATGATTTATAAATGCTTTTTATTTTAATTTTTAATTAAATTAATTTTATATGTTATATTATTTTGATTTACTTATTGGATTTTTATTTAATTATTGAGATTTAGTTTATTAATTTTAGATAATTTTTAGGTAATGAATTCTTCTAATGAGTTCTATTATTATTTTATTTAGTTGAAATTATATTAATATTAAATTATTAACGATTTATATTTGAGTTTAAATTTTTTAAGTTTATTTATTCTATTAAATTTGTTAAGTTTATTTATTCATTTTTTATTTCTTATTATTATTACTATTATTATCATTATTAAAGTTATTATTATAATTATTATTATTTTCCTTTTTTATAATTTTTTATTATTATTTTTTTTTAATTTTTTGTTCTTTTAAATTGTATTATAATATTATTTGTTTATTAATGCGCCTTTATTTTACATTTCTAATTGGTTGAAGAAAATGACTTTAAATTTCAACGATATATTTTGATTTTGATCTCCAAAAAAAAATACGTTCTTGGTTTCCCTTTTTTTTAAATCGGCAATGATTTTAAATATTTATTTTCGTTTTACTTTTTTTTCTAAATATTTTATTTAAGATTTTCGTGAAGAATTTTATTCTATGTATTCAAGATTTATCACTTTTAGAATGTAAATTTCAAAAATATTAATTATTATTTTTTTTTATTAAAATTACAGATACTAAATTTGCAGTATTAATTTTTTTTAATTAATTAATATTGCAAATTAAAAAAATTAATTTAAAGTAAATTAGTAATTCGATTAAAAAAACAGTAAATTAAAAAAATTAAATTACTTTTTATTTAATCGAATACAAAATTATTTTTTTATTATGTTTTAATAGGTCAAAATAGTATTTAATTACTTCACTTACGGTTGTGTGACTTGTGTGAGTGTATGAATGTTTCTCTTATTAATTTTAAAAATGAGTGCAATTATGTTTGGGTGAAATTATTTTTGTTGTGTCAATATGTTATAAAAATTTACCACACTTAATTTATAAAAAATTTTTTTTTCTTTTCTGAATTTAAAAATGTGCTTTTGTACTTATATGAACATGAAAATATGTTTATGACAAACAACAAAAAAAAATGCATTCTTAAAACGATGTATCTTTCTTAACACGATTATGCACGAAAATTGTTATTGTAATAAAAACAGTTTAACCGCAAATATTTTTAGTAAAATGTTTGTAAAATGCTAATTTATCAAATATAAAAATCATCACATGTATGCACATATGTATATCAAAGTTTGGTTTTTTTTTTGAAAAACTGTTATTGCTAACATAAGTTCTCTGTGAAATAATGCTACAAAACTTTTTCAAGCACCGAAGAAAATGTTCACTTTCAAACTTTATATTCTTTTCACTTAATTTTTCACCTATCTCGGTTTTTTGGTTGAGCCCCCAAAATTTGTAGGATTTTCCTAGTTAGTGCCCGAATCCATGACACCTCCCAACTTCGGAGTTATAATAAAGAAGAAAAAAGAACAACAACTACACTTAAACTTTTAAAGCTAGTAACTTTTCACTATTTATTCATTAGTAACTTAAAATAACAATTTTAATTTAATTTAAACAGAATTCAATTTTATTTTTTATGTTTTTTGTATGTTTACTCCCTTTATTTAATAATTATGTGTTTAAAATTTATGTCTATATGCCAAACCACAGTTTTGAATATTATTCAATTTATATAGAAAGCTTAAAAAAATTTAGTTAGGAAGCTTTAAAAAAAATATACATACTTTATGACTTATGTACATACATACTTAAAATTTTTGCGAATTTTACCAAACTGTTATAACAATATTTTTTTGGAAATTTTCTTTAAACTTTTATAATCATATTTATCTGTTATATATTAAAAAAAAATAAAACAAAAAATGTAAGCAAAATAAAAAAAAATTTTTTTAAAATAATCCAAAAAAAGAAAAATACGACAATATCAAGCATCGATCCAATAACCTTCTGGTTATCAGACTACCACGCTAAATACTAGGCTACGCAGCACCTTGAGTTTCCCTTTATAATTCTATATTTTATACATATTTCATATAACTCTTCAAAAACCATCCTATTTTACATTATACATATATATATACAAGCTACTTTTCAGGTGACAAAAAGTACGGGTACTAGCGAAAGGTCTAGAGACATGGGATAAAAGACATGGAATAGGGTTTTGCCTCTAGGGTCCCAGAAAAAGTATTAATTCCACCCACCCTCCCCTTTCAGTCCCTCCCAAGATGCTTTGTGATCGCTTTTTAGAAAATGGTACTGCATCCTGTAAGGGAAAGTTTTATTTACTTTTGGTATAAATATTGTATGTAAATTGATATTTGAAAGTGTGAATTATAACAAGAAGTGAACATTTTCTTAAGAAAATTGTAGAGTTAATAAAATCTACATTATTTTATAATAATGTGCATACTTACATATGTAATACATTACTAAATACGTACGCATTTAGTAATGTATTCTTTTCCCGATCTGGTGCAAGATATATTAGTAAGCAGAACACAAGTGTAGATTAACACAAAACTTTAAGAATGTAAGCACTAGTAAAGTAGAAAACAAGTAAAAACGTTTCAGTTGGTATAAACCGATTGAATTATACCCTGCACTTTTGGTTATTGTGTAGCAATTACTCGAACCTGTGAAATCATTCTACAAAAACTTCACGGAAATGTCTGATCTATAATTAAACATCCGACTGCCAAGTTTCATGAATCAACTTTATTATTTTTCCAAATATTTAGAATAAACTTTTGGACTTGTATGGGAACTGCTCGAACATGTCAGGCAATTCCATTAAAACTTCACAAATATATCTAATCTATAATCGGACACACTACTGCCAAGTTTCATGAATCTGACTTTATTATTTTTCCAAATATTAAGAATAAGCTTTTAGATTTGTATGGGAGCTACTCGAACCTGTCAAGCAATCCCACCAAAACTTTAGAAATATGTCTGACCTATAATTGGACGCACGACTGCCAAGTCTCATGAATCTGACTTTATTATTTTTCAAATTATTTAAAATAAGCTTTTAGACTTGTATGGGAGCTACTCGAACCTGTCAAGCAATTCCATCAAAACTTCAGAAATATATCTGTGTAGAATATAATTGGACACATGTATACAAAATTTTATGTTTATAGCTTTATTAATTTTTGAAATATTTAAAATAAATTCTTTGAGTTGTATGGCAGCTACGCGAACCCGTTGTCCGAATTAGTCCAATAACAATAGGGTTCGTCCTTGGCACAAAAGAAAAAACTTGTGAAAGTTTGGTGTCGATTGCATTATTCGTTTTTGAGTTATCGTGCGATCGGACGGGCGGACGGATGGATCGACGCAGAATTTTACGCTGAGCAAGAATATATATGTCCATATCGCAAATGACTCCTTCAAGTAGTTACAAACTCCATACCAAAGTTAATATACCCTTCACGAAGTGCAGGGTATAAAGATTGAATTTTAACTTTTTCTAATTAAATATGTATTTGAAAAAAGTTGATTTGGTGGAAGATTTATGGTGTTACCCACAAAATCATTGTTATGATTTTATAAAGGACCCTCTATAGACCACTTAAGAATAAGTATATGTGTAAATTCGTCAGCTGTGCACTGTTACTCTCTCTTAGATTCCATGTGGCCTACTATGTAGTGCTTCTTTCGCTAAACGATTCTCGTATTTTAAATTTTGACACTATGTAAATCGAGCATTGCAAACTTGTGTATGCGGAAGTAGCAAAAGTGGCACCACAGAATGCTACTCTCGCATACTTTCATTCACTTGCGATTTTGTATACGAATCTTACTGCGAAAATCTAAATTTCTGAATAAATAAAACCATATAAAACTAAACAACGTAAGTGCAAAATATGCTTTATTAAATTAAAAATAACCTTGCATTTCAAATTTACTGCAATCAACTCAATTTTTGTAATTAATAATTATAATTATAAGTCAAAATAAAATACAAAACCATACTGGTTTAAGAAAATAGCAAAATAGTACTAATTTTCTGCTAACTTACCAAATTTGTTTCGCTTCCTTTTTCTCGACTTTACTCCGTTCCAGTTTTATTTTTATGATACTGAATTTTTCATCTACAGGCGTACTAAATTCGATTATAATAAGCAAAATGGTTTGCTGAACAAGAACAACATTTAAATCTTAACCCGCATAAAGATTTTTTGTTATCCATATATGTAAGTATGTTTAAAAAAATAACAATCGTCTTCTTAATGTTATACATACATTTAAATATATCACTTTTTTAAAATAATTCAAATGCTTACTTTGAAAAAACTGCCAGAAATGTCAAAAACAAAAAATTTTAGAAAATGCTGTCAGTTTAAATTTTTTACAATGCGATTTTATTTCGTAGTACCAAACCACTTGCAGATCGCAAATCAACTTACGCAAATTTTTCGACTTTCGTATTTTTACATTGCAGGCCAGCAAACATGTGTTTCTGTCAGCCGTAGTATGTACCTATATAAGTTTACGTAGAAAGTTATATGGTTGTAACATTTCCGAAAAATATTATTAGTTATGCAAAGCGAGGGATAAGTGTAATTTCTGCAGATTACACCAAATTTAAAAAAAAATTCAAACTAATATAGAATAGATTTTCATTAACACAATACTGCAAGCAATGATGTGATACATACGCAATATATTTCGACAGTTGTAGTAAAACTTTTATTTTTTTGAATTTGCAGTATTGTGTTCAAGAATAAAAATTGTCGCTAACAAAAAAAAATTATTTATTTTGGGCCAAATAGTGGAAAATTCTATTTTAGGAAAAATAAAAACTAAGAAAAACAAAAAAAAAAGTTATTTTTAAGTACAATACTTAACAATTAAAAATGTAAAACCAAACCGCAAAAACTGGTAAAAAAAAAGAGTACAGCTGATTTAATTGTACTAGTAATGTCTTTATATCTAACAAGTCCCAATGCTCAGAGAGAAACTTGAAAGCACGAACTTATTTTATATGGGTTTTTTTTAAATCGAAGTGGTTATATTTTGAGAAGAAATATTAAAATAAATTTACACTTATTATAAAGCAGGTAAAATTCTAAAAATATATTTGGAAAATCAAGAAAATATATTAATATTTTCATTCATAATTATTTTAAAATTCTTGAAACAGCCGAAAAACAACAAGCACAACCTTCGCCTTCAACATTTTATATGTTGCTGAAAGTATTTCATTATTTTTAAGTGAACATTTTTTTTTTCTCATAGGGTAAGTTAACTCAAGATATGGGAAGTAACTGTGGTGTCAAGTTGAGAATATAATTAATGAAAGATAATTATTAAATATTGATATGAACACATAGTAAAGAAAAAATTTGAAGAGGGAATTAGAAAATAATATCTAAAATACAATCAAATATTATTTTTTAAATACAAATTTTATATATTTTTCTAAATTTTCCAAAGATTTATTTTATATACACTTCTAGATTTTCTAAAGATTCTAAAGATTCGAATATCTTTTTTATTTTTTAAATAAGTAGTATCTTAGCAAATGACTCAAAAACTCCGATTGTAAAATGACAAGTAGTAGGTACTGATATCCGTAAATTTTTGTCCGTTTGCGTTTACTATTAATATTCATACACAGACAGGGCCATTTTATAAATAAGTTGCTCTTGTTTACCTGCTAAGAAAATATGAAAGAAGAGCACAACAAATTTTTGAAGCACTTAATATAACATGTTTGAAATAGTTTTAAAATAATTATTTAAAAAAAAATTGATGGGAAGTAGGTAATCGTACATACATATTTATTTTTAATAACTTAAAAACTAACTGAAATTATTGAAACATTTTTATAAGTAACGTATTAATAACCGAAATGAATAATTCAAATTGTTGAAATGTGTCAACCTATATTGTTTTTACTAACATTTTTGTTAGTCGACATTACTCAACCTTATATAAAACCTAAATAACTTAAAAACTAACTGAAATTATTTGAAACAATTTTATAAGTAATCTATAAATCACCGAAATGAGATAATTCAAATTGTTGAAATGTGTCAACCTTTATTACTTTTAATAACATTTTTGTTAGCCGACACTACTCAACTTACCTTATTGGGAAATACAAAATGTGCATAAAAAATCATACATCCTTCCTCATTAACATTTGAAACCATACTGAAATATGAATTTGAATTTTTTTTTCATTTTTTCTTTCCTCCTACCTTTCTTTCTTTTTCGTGCAATAGAATTTAAATGGGAAGTTTTTTAAAAAATATGTATAATATCCTTAGATTTTTTAAAATATTAAACTCTTTTTTACTTAAAAAAAAGAAAAAAATAATAAAAAATATGACACGATCAGTGGCATTTAAAGAAAAAACCAGCAACGAAGCCAAAAATTCGTAATATTTCGTAAAAAAAATTTAGTATTGGGACTTGTTAGATATAAAGACATTAAAAAAATAATAAGAAATATGACACGATCAGTGGCATTTAAAAAAAAAACAGGAACGAAGCCAAAAATTCGTAATATTTCGTAAAAAAAATTGAGTTTTGGGACTTGTTAGATGTAAAGACATTAGTAATAGGCATGGTAAAATAATTTAACTATTTTTGTGAGAGATTAGCAATGTTTATAAACAAATTTGATTAGCAATATTTGTTTATGATCACAAATATAGCGCAGTTTTCGCTATATAACGCGATATACTGTTTATGAAAAGTCCTAGAATCTGCAAAAGATTCAAGTTAACATAGAATCTATTTTTGGTAGACACATGCATTTCGAATTCAGAAAGTTTCAGAATTCAAGAAAAAGGAAGTTAACGTTTTTCGTAAAATCAATAAATGTACTTTATTCTAAAATAATTCATCATTTTTTCTTTTCCTTTTTTTTCCAGCAACTTTACCTTTAATGACATCTATCTTTCTCTTTTTTGATATTTCTTTTTTTTTTAAAACTGATTTCTTTCGTTTTACTGCTTTTATTGGGTTTAAAACTTTTGCTATTGCGATTTCCTTCTTTCTTAAAGTACGTTTTAGAAGTAACTTCGTCTGAAGTTCAGCCCTCAATTTATCGTAAACTACAGATCCAATTTTTTTACGTAACCTGCTTCCAATTCTGCAAGATTGTTGGTTCAATTCGGGGTGAATATTTTGATCATCTTCAACCATTTCTCTTACTAAGGGTGATAATATACTTACTGCCAATTCTTGTATTATATTTACGTCCAATATGGTTATTAATCCCTCGTAGAAATTAAAAACAAATTTTCGCTACAGAAAAAAAGAAGAAAATTAGGAAAACAGCAATCACATGTATTTCAGTATATACCAAAATAAAACTATGAGGAGCTTTTGAAATTTCAGCTTGAACTATATAGCGCATTCGTCTTAAAAGCCAGTTTAAATTTAATTTACATCTTGTATGACTTTCATTGTAAGTTGCAGTAGTATTTTTTGCATTGCTCATTAATTGGACTGCTTTCAAAATATTAGCAAATATGAGAAATATATTTGTGATTTCCTCAGCCAAAAGCTCACTAGTTTTTCCTGGGACCATTTGAGCACATAAATCAAGTGTCAAGTTTTTAATACTGTTTTCAGGCGTCACGTACAAAAAACTAATATCACTTTCATTAATTTTTGTCTTTTTTGTCAATATATTTGTAACTAACTCGTAATCAATATGAGAAAATATGTGTCTTATAATCTTAACCGCATTCAAACGGACCCATTCATGCTCATACCCCAGAAGGTTTTGACATTCAAATATTAATTTATCAATTGATTCATTCCATTCTGCATGTACGAGAATACTATCAGAAAAAAATTCTAATATCTTGAGTATGCAGTTTTGAATTTGAATCAATTCATGGTCAGTAGCTTTTTCCTTTTCCTTTCGAATGTAAATATTTTTTTCGTCTAGACTGAAACTTTCTCTATTGACAACGCTTTTTTTTGAAATTGACATTATCGCAGAGTGACCTGGTTGTTTAAAGGTATTTGAATTTAAAAATGTTACCAAAATTGGAAACAATATATTTATTCGTGGTAAAAATGAGGTTTTTTCCACCGAAATAAAACGAGAAAGCAATGTAGCAGCCATTTCCCGCACCGCTGGTTTTTTATCATTATTTAACATTAATGTAATGTCAAATAACCGTTGCTTTATATGTTTGTCCACACGGGCTATAAGAATTTCAATACATTCTGCCACTGCAGCTATACAACTCGGCATTTCTTCGTTAACTAAACGTGTCCCCAACTGTATTTATAAAAATTCGGATTTTTTTAATAGAAAATCGTAAGGTAATTTACGTATTGCCAGATCAATAAACTTAACAGCAGACATCCTTCCTATTGAGGTTTCATAATTCAATTGTATCGCAAAGAATTTTATTATTTTTTCACACTCTTTTTCCTTTGAATATTCAATAAGGTACTGTATCAACAAAGATCTAATTTCATCTTGTAAAAAAATTGATGGAGATATTATAGTTATTTTTGGTAAGTTTTTCATCACATTATGTAATTTTTTGTGTTGAATTTTTCGGAAAACCATAGCTTTAAGTAAGTTAATTGCTGCTGGCTGCCGTTCGGTCTCCAAAATATATTGTTCAATGTAAAATAAAAGCTGCCCAATTTGTGTTGAAGTCATATCAATTTTTGCTACATTTCGTAATAATGCTACAATTGTTTTCAATGCGTTTTTTACCAAACAAAAGCTGTCATCATTTCGTGTGGCCCCACAAGCTGAATATTTATGCAATATTTTAAATATTTGTTCTAAAATGTTATTTATCTCTAAATTACATTTCTCAATTTTGTAATTCTTATTCCAAATTGATGTTAAACATTTCAGTGCCAACGTAGTAACTTTGATGTAATTACTTTTCAGTGAATTATTTAAAATTGGTATAATTTATTTAAATATGGTTCATAGCTTATGTTAGAAATTTTATTCCGTTTGAGAATTATATTTAACAACTCTAATCCGAATTGTATTAAAACATGCGCGTTAGCTTGCGCGTTATTTTTCACATTTTTGTGAAGCATACTAAAGTTAGAGTTTGGGGACTCAGGGACCAGAAAGCAATCAGAAAAATTTCTTGTAACGTAATTTTTTTCTTTTTCTTTTTTCTTTTTTAACATTTAAATCTTAACCCGCATAAAGATTTTTTGTTATTCATATATGTAAGTATGTTTAAAAAAATAACAATCGTCTTCTTAATGTTATACATACATTTAAATATATCACTTTTTTAAAATAATTCAAATGCTTACTTTGAAAAAACTGCCAGAAATGTCAAAAACAAAAAATTTTAGAAAATGCTGTCAGTTTAAATTTTTTACAATGCGATTTTATTTCGTAGTACCAAACCACTTGCAGATCGCAAATCAACTTACGCAAATTTTTCGACTTTCGTATTTTTACATTGCAGGCCAGCAAACATGTGTTTCTGTCAGCCGTAGTATGTACCTATATAAGTTTACGTAGAAAGTTATATGGTTGTAACATTTCCGAAAAATATTATTAGTTATGCAAAGCGAGGGATAAGTGTAATTTCTGCAGATTACACCAAATTTAAAAAAAAATTCAAACTAATATAGAATAGATTTTCATTAACACAATACTGCAAGCAATGATGTGATACATACGCAATATATTTCGACAGTTGTAGTAAAACTTTTATTTTTTTGAATTTGCAGTATTGTGTTCAAGAATAAAAATTGTCGCTAACAAAAAAAAATTATTTATTTTGGGCCAAATAGTGGAAAATTCTATTTTAGGAAAAATAAAAACTAAGAAAAACAAAAAAAAAAGTTATTTTTAAGTACAATACTTAACAATTAAAAATGTAAAACCAAACCGCAAAAACTGGTAAAAAAAAAGAGTACAGCTGATTTAATTGTACTAGTAATGTCTTTATATCTAACAAGTCCCAATGCTCAGAGAGAAACTTGAAAGCACGAACTTATTTTATATGGGTTTTTTTTAAATCGAAGTGGTTATATTTTGAGAAGAAATATTAAAATAAATTTACACTTATTATAAAGCAGGTAAAATTCTAAAAATATATTTGGAAAATCAAGAAAATATATTAATATTTTCATTCATAATTATTTTAAAATTCTTGAAACAACTGAAAAACAACAAGCACAACCTTCGCCTTCAACATTTTATATGTTGCTGAAAGTATTTCATTATTTTTAAGTGAACATTTTTTTTTTCTCATAGGGTAAGTTAACTCAAGATATGGGAAGTAACTGTGGTGTCAAGTTGAGAATATAATTAATGAAAGATAATTATTAAATATTGATATGAACACATAGTAAAGAAAAAATTTGAAGAGGGAATTAGAAAATAATATCTAAAATACAATCAAATATTATTTTTTAAATACAAATTTTATATATTTTTCTAAATTTTCCAAAGATTTATTTTATATACACTTCTAGATTTTCTAAAGATTCTAAAGATTCGAATATCTTTTTTATTTTTTAAATAAGTAGTATCTTAGCAAATGACTCAAAAACTCCGATTGTAAAATGACAAGTAGTAGGTACTGATATCCGTAAATTTTTGTCCGTTTGCGTTTACTATTAATATTCATACACAGACAGGGCCATTTTATAAATAAGTTGCTCTTGTTTACCTGCTAAGAAAATATGAAAGAAGAGCACAACAAATTTTTGAAGCACTTAATATAACATGTTTGAAATAGTTTTAAAATAATTATTTAAAAAAAAATTGATGGGAAGTAGGTAATCGTACATACATATTTATTTTTAATAACTTAAAAACTAACTGAAATTATTGAAACATTTTTATAAGTAACGTATTAATAACCGAAATGAATAATTCAAATTGTTGAAATGTGTCAACCTTATATTGTTTTTACTAACATTTTTGTTAGTCGACATTACTCAACCTTATATAAAACCTAAATAACTTAAAAACTAACTGAAATTATTTGAAACAATTTTATAAGTAATCTATAAATCACCGAAATGAGATAATTCAAATTGTTGAAATGTGTCAACCTTTATTACTTTTAATAACATTTTTGTTAGACGACACTACTCAACTTACCTTATTGGGAAATACAAAATGTGCATAAAAAATCATACATCCTTCCTCATTAACATTTGAAACCATACTGAAATATGAATTTGAATTTTTTTTTCATTTTTTCTTTCCTCCTACCTTTCTTTCTTTTTCGTGCAATAGAATTTAAATGGGAAGTTTTTTAAAAAATATGTATAATATCCTTAGATTTTTTAAAATATTAAACTCTTTTTTACTTAAAAAAAAGAAAAAAATAATAAAAAATATGACACGATCAGTGGCATTTAAAGAAAAAGCCAGCAACGAAGCCAAAAATTCGTAATATTTCGTAAAAAAAATTTAGTATTGGGACTTGTTAGATATAAAGACATTAAAAAAATAATAAGAAATATGACACGATCAGTGGCATTTAAAAAAAAAACACGAACGAAGCCAAAAATTCGTAATATTTCGTAAAAAAAATTGAGTTTTGGGACTTGTTAGATGTAAAGACATTAGTAATAGGCATGGTAAAATAATTTAACTATTTTTGTGAGAGATTAGCAATGTTTATAAACAAATTTGATTAGCAATATTTGTTTATGATCACAAATATAGCGCAGTTTTCGCTATATAACGCGATATACTGTTTATGAAAAGTCCTAGAATCTGCAAAAGATTCAAGTTAACATAGAATCTATTTTTGGTAGACACATGCATTTCGAATTCTGAAAGTTTCAGAATTCAAGAAAAAGGAAGTTAACGTTTTTCGTAAAATCAATAAATGTACTTTATTCTAAAATAATTCATCATTTTTTCTTTTCCTTTTTTTTCCAGCAACTTTACCTTTAATGACATCTATCTTTCTCTTTTTTGATATTTCTTTTTTTTTTAAAACTGATTTCTTTCGTTTTACTGCTTTTATTGGGTTTAAAACTTTTGCTATTGCGATTTCCTTCTTTCTTAAAGTACGTTTTAGAAGTAACTTCGTCTGAAGTTCAGCCCTCAATTTATCGTAAACTACAGATCCAATTTTTTTACGTAACCTGCTTCCAATTCTGCAAGATTGTTGGTTCAATTCGGGGTGAATATTTTGATCATCTTCAACCATTTCTCTTACTAAGGGTGATAATATACTTACTGCCAATTCTTGTATTATATTTACGTCCAATATGGTTATTAATCCCTCGTAGAAATTAAAAACAAATTTTCGCTACAGAAAAAAAGAAGAAAATTAGGAAAACAGCAATCACATGTATTTCAGTATATACCAAAATAAAACTATGAGGAGCTTTTGAAATTTCAGCTTGAACTATATAGCGCATTCGTCTTAAAAGCCAGTTTAAATTTAATTTACATCTTGTATGACTTTCATTGTAAGTTGCAGTAGTATTTTTTGCATTGCTCATTAATTGGACTGCTTTCAAAATATTAGCAAATATGAGAAATATATTTGTGATTTCCTCAGCCAAAAGCTCACTAGTTTTTCCTGGGACCATTTGAGCACATAAATCAAGTGTCAAGTTTTTAATACTGTTTTCAGGCGTCACGTACAAAAAACTAATATCACTTTCATTAATTTTTGTCTTTTTTGTCAATATATTTGTAACTAACTCGTAATCAATATGAGAAAATATGTGTCTTATAATCTTAACCGCATTCAAACGGACCCATTCATGCTCATACCCCAGAAGGTTTTGACATTCAAATATTAATTTATCAATTGATTCATTCCATTCTGCATGTACGAGAATACTATCAGAAAAAAATTCTAATATCTTGAGTATGCAGTTTTGAATTTGAATCAATTCATGGTCAGTAGCTTTTTCCTTTTCCTTTCGAATGTAAATATTTTTTTCGTCTAGACTGAAACTTTCTCTATTGACAACGCTTTTTTTTGAAATTGACATTATCGCAGAGTGACCTGGTTGTTTAAAGGTATTTGAATTTAAAAATGTTACCAAAATTGGAAACAATATATTTATTCGTGGTAAAAATGAGGTTTTTTCCACCGAAATAAAACGAGAAAGCAATGTAGCAGCCATTTCCCGCACCGCTGGTTTTTTATCATTATTTAAGAACATTAATGTAATGTCAAATAACCGTTGCTTTATATGTTTGTCCACACGGGCTATAAGAATTTCAATACATTCTGCCACTGCAGCTATACAACTCGGCATTTCTTCGTTAACTAAACGTGTCCCCAACTGTAGGTATAAAAATTCGGATTTTTTTAATAGAAAATCGTAAGGTAATTTACGTATTGCCAGATCAATAAACTTAACAGCAGACATCCTTCCTATTGAGGTTTCATAATTCAATTGTATCGCAAAGAATTTTATTATTTTTTCACACTCTTTTTCCTTTGAATATTCAATAAGGTACTGTATCAACAAAGATCTAATTTCATCTTGTAAAAAAATTGATGGAGATATTATAGTTATTTTTGGTAAGTTTTTCATCACATTATGTAATTTTTTGTGTTGAATTTTTCGGAAAACCATAGCTTTAAGTAAGTTAATTGCTGCTGGCTGCCGTTCGGTCTCCAAAATATATCGTTCAATGTAAAATAAAAGCTGCCCAATTTGTGTTGAAGTCATATCAATTTTTGCTACATTTCGTAATAATGCTACAATTGTTTTCAATGCGTTTTTTACCAAACAAAAGCTGTCATCATTTCGTGTGGCCCCACAAGCTGAATATTTATGCAATATTTTAAATATTTGTTCTAAAATGTTATTTATCTCTAAATTACATTTCTCAATTTTGTAATTCTTATTCCAAATTGATGTTAAACATTTCAGTGCCAACGTAGTAACTTTGATGTAATTACTTTTCAGTGAATTATTTAAAATTGGTATAATTGGATTTAAATATGGTTCATAGCTTATGTTAGAAATTTTATTCCGTTTGAGAATTATATTTAACAACTCTAATCCGAATTGTATTAAAACATGCGCGTTAGCTTGCGCGTTATTTTTCACATTTTTGTGAAGCATACTAAAGTTAGAGTTTGGGGACTCAGGGACCAGAAAGCAATCAGAAAAATTTCTTGTAACGTAATTTTTTTCTTTTTCGGTCAACTGTTGGTTCTGAGAACTCGGTAATAATTCTGCTATCTGTTCTGATACTGCGCCATAAATGAAAAATAACATGCTTTCCTTTGATATTAAAGTATTTTCCGCTAAACCAATAATAATTTTTTGGAAACAGACCTCAATTTTTGCGACCGATTTTTGCGATATATTCTGCGCTAAATATTCTTTGAAAGGAATTAGTATATCTAGAAGGCAAGATTCTGGAATATTTCTGGCTGCAATATGTAACGACAAATAGCTTTTTGAACTTGGTTTTGCTTCCGGTGTGTGAGCTGCAATTTTATTAATTTCTTTTTGGTCAATAAATTCAGAAAATATATCATTCAGAATTATTTCTAAAATATCTTGTAAACATAATTCGATATGTGCAGGTTCAAATTTTTCCTTTAAAATATCCAATACGCCATGCAGTGTTACAGACAAAACATGAATTTGAAAACCTCGAGTTAATAAAGTTCGTAATTGTTCAATCAACAATGGTAAATATTTAGATCCTAGAGATAACATGATCTTTTTTAAAATATCTCTAGTTAGCATTCTAACGGACTTTAAAGGCGATTTTAAAAATGTGCAAACCTTCGCGAAAACTCCTGGTAAATTATCTTCTAAATAGTTCTTAGGTAATTTTTGCAAAAGTTTTATTAATGCAAGAGCTATCGGAACTTTATGTATTTCTTCCTCTTCCCTTTCTATACTATATCGTTTCCGATTCAACTTGTGCCTTGAATCATGAATACTTTTTTCATTTATAGAATTATTTAAAGTCGGAATTATTATAGAGGAAATATTGTTCAAAATTCTTTTAGCGGAGGAAGTCTTCAAAATTGTGACACTCGTTGGAAAGCTGGACTTTTTCTCCAAATTTTTATTCTCAACATATTTAAGCTGTGATTGAATCGCCAGAGTTTCCCTGATGAAATCTGCACTCTGCTCTGTATTCTCTTTTGAAATTTTAAGTTGATCTTGATTTTCTGTTGTACAATTATAATTATCTATAATTTTTTCACTATCGCTTGTATTTGATAAATCAAAATGAAATGAATCTAATATTGTTACTACTATTCGAACAGTTTGTTTCTGATGCTCATTTGACGTTCTCAATTTTCGCAAATAATATTTTAGTAACATTTCATATTGTTTCCAAGGTAAAAGTTTGCAAATAATACCGACAGATTCAAGAACAGCATCAATTAAAGCATTTTTATTGGAATATTTTTCGTTTAGTAAATATTTTGACGTCAACGGAAGTAAAAAGTTTGTTAATGTTTTCACATAAAATGGTTCATTTAAATTTTTGGTAATATTAGAAAATCTCTGCCAGGCTTTGATATGTCGCTGACTTTGTAGATGGGAGATATTTACGAAAAAATCAGTTTCTTCATCCTTATAGTCAACTAGATGGCAAAGATTTCTTAAAATGGGATTTAACATGTAACATTCTTTTGCCATTTCCCTTAATATCAAAATTCCTTCATTACGTGCAACATCATTGTTGTCCCGAAGTAAGTTTTTTATAATTTCAAAAAAGACTTCATTTATAATATAGTCCACATCCTCATTTAAATGTTGATTATCTTTTAATAGTTTTGGTACCAATATTTTGAGAAGTTCACTTGAATTTTCCCGTAATCCCACATCGCTGTCATATTTCAAAAAATGAAAACAATTGCATGCTACTATAATACCAAAATCAAGATTAATTTTTCTAGAGTTTAAAATTCCTATTAAACATTTGATCGCTGAAATCCTTTTGCAATAGTCTGGTTGTTCTACCCATCTTTTGTCCCACGCATTTAGTTCATTTATAACTTTAGCTAATTCTATCATATGTGGTAAAGTCGATATGTATTTTTCAGATATTACGCATAGTAATTCGCACAATTGCTTTCTTAAGCCGATTACTTTAGTATCAACAAATAATACGCAAATCTTTTTCAGATAGTCTACGGAATTACTAGAATTTTTTATTAAATTGCATACAGCTGCAATGGTATATTGTTGGGTTTCTTTATTTGCAATTTTTGTTTTTGCGAGCAAAATGGGTAAAAATATTTCGGTTATATTGTTACATATTTCTAAATCTTGTACAAAATACGTTAAACTTGATATTATATTCATATCGCGTTTGTTTACCTTGTTTTTGCACTTTTTTAAACATAAACTGTTTTGAAGACGCCGTAAAATTTGATGTATATGTGGTCTTATAACAGCTGCACCAAAACTATTTACATCAAATTCATCATATTCGTTGTAACATGACAATAATAGTCGTTCAATCATTTCTAAAATTGTTTTTCGTATTATGGGTCGAGCTTTCTCATTCAAAAGTAAATCAATAACAAATTTGAACGCAACTAGGCCTTCTTCACTTTCAATTAGGAAATAGGAGAAATATCGCTTATTTTGTGACCATATACAAAGGAGTTTTAATAGTGGAGTTGGATTATGTATGCTTTCGTAAGCTAATTTTCTTATGCTTGGGCAAATAAATATTTCATTTATTGTTTTTATTTGATTTTCTTCCCAGTCAAAGTTCTTAAAATGCGCAAAAAAATTAGTTATACCTTCCAGAGCTATTATTTTAACGTTCTTATACATAATCAAAAATTTAATGTTTTGAATTTTATCTGAATTTCGTAACACTTTTTCACAGGTATAACCAATATATATCATTATATTAAACATATATGTTAGAAAATCTGTATCCATAAGTCCTATAAAGCTTTTGTATGTTAATGCTATAAGGTTTAGTGTGCTCTTAAATATTTTAGCAGACAAAACGCTTTTTAAGTTAAATTCGACGTCAATATGGGCTACCATATTTTCTAAATCATTCTCAAAAACATTTCCATAATCCTTAAGAAATAATTGTAAAAACCAAAATTTGTCATCCTTCGCAAAATTTGCCAAAAATTGCAAAATTTGGGCTGAAATTTTTTTTAATAATAAAATATTTTTAAATATGACGAATAAATACAAACCTTTTCTCACTTGCTTATTCTTGTTCGTGCCAGCCACCTTTGAATTTATTTTCCCATGCAATATGCGCATTAAAATGTTCACAAATTCCGGACTGAATTTAATTTCTTTTTCCGGACTTTCTGCATTAATTTTGAAAGTTAATATTTCATCCTTAAATTTTTCTTCATCGACAAAATTATAAAGATGGTCTTTATACATTATCAAGTAAGTGTTTTTATATGCCATTAAACAATCTAACGCCAACTTTTGCAGAAGAGTATTTGAGCACATTAATAACTCCAAATAGACTTGATAAAGTTCCTTTTGGCGATGAAGTTGTTTTGGGTTATCTTGATTTTTAAATACATTTAATTTTATTACCAACGTTTGAACTGTATTTTTGAATGTTTTATTGTATTGAGTAAGTTGCTTGACATTTTTTTCCGGCACCTTTAAGCAATCTTTATCATTATTTTTATTGCAAGTTTCTAATAAGTCCCACGTAGTATCTCTTTTTTTTAAAACTTTGTATTCTTGATTAAAAAAATTTAGAAATATCGTAACAATATCCCTATTTTTAATTTCAACGAGTTGTTTATATGTAGGTAATTTTGACCACAGTAAATTACGATAATTTCTGTAATCTACTTTAACTTTATAGTCTATTGCATTTTCGAATATTTGTTGAAGAATTTCTGAAGAGAATGTTTTACCACTAAAAACTACTAATGTTGGATCTGCTATTTCTTCGTTAATAATTTTTGCTGTTGTTTCCAGTTTAGATTTATAAATTTCACAAAATTCCGAAGTTAGCGACAAGCAGTTTACTAGATTTTGGGTTACTTCGAAGATTGGTTCCCACAACAGTTTAAAATTATGATATAATAAACCTAGCAAAAATTTCAAACAGTCCAGAATCACGTATGTTTTGACTAAATGTTTCATGTACACCCCATTAGGAAGCAATTTGTTGATTAATATAATTTTTTCTCTGTATGTATAAATTGTAGTTTCGGTGCATTCAATTTTATAAAAAACTTGGTAGACATCGTTTGTAATAAGATTTTGTGCATTATAAAATTGGTTAAGTGTGTGCGCTGTTAACGATCTAAAATCCATCAATGGAGAAGATAAGTTGTTTGAAATTACCTTATGTATTTTTGTGAATAGATCGTATGTAAGTAACTCTTTACAATTTGAATTACAGTAAACACAAATCAAATTTAGCAATTTTAAGCATGAAATAAATTTTTCTTTTCCACAAAATGTTATAATGGTGTTAATTATGTTCTGTAGTAAAATGTTCTCAATTTTTAAATTTAAATGAAAAAGATTTTCAACAAATACAGCTAGCACAATAGTTTGCTTTTGGATGTTACTATCTAATTCAATTTCGTCAAATGTTTGCAAAATTTTGTTTATTTCGCTTTCTATATAATTTTTAATATCGCTTTGCACTTTTATATTTTCCAAATGTGGCGCAACAATTGAAACCAATAAATATAATTCAACTTTACATTCATCTTCCTTTTTACATTCGACAACGTTTAAAATTCTTCCAGTATTGTTGAGTTTAATAGGATATTTTTTCCAGTCAATGTATTTCCTACCGTCTTCACATAATGGTGCTTTAAATAGAACTACTTTAGTCAAAAATGTCAAACTATGAATATCAAAATTCGATTCAATAAATTTCAAAAAACTCGGAAGCATGAACAGTTCAAATTGTGGATGTGATTTCATATTCCAAATGAAATTCTCATATACAGAACGATATGGAACAGTAAGAATTTTTTTACACATTCTGTTTAGATCAAATTGAGTAATGTTACAATTAGAAAGTAATAAACAACATAATATCTTGTTAAGCTGAGTAAGAACTACTTCACTCGAATTATAGGAATCAAAAATTTGTAATACGACATTAGCAAGTAAATTGGGACTGATTAAATATTCCCCACTTTTATGCTCTATGCATATACCAATTATTTGAATTAATCGAATTATGTTTTCATTTTGTTCATCCGTTGCTAATATTTTTTCGACAACAGTAAAAATTGAATCCCAAATAATTGACATATTACTTGTGTTTACGAAATTCAAAATGTGGTGAACCATTTCTTTGACAATTTCGGTCAATATATCATTTATCGGAGTTATATCACTCAATAAACTTTCAAGTAAAAGCGGAAGAAGTTTCTGTGCGACCGAGTGAAAATCTTTATTGACTCCCCTAATAATCTCGAAGAACAATTTTCCACCGCCTTTAATTATACCTCTGCCTTGCTTTTCAATATTTTTTATAAAAACTTCTAATAGCTTTTTCTGATTTACTACATCTCGAGCAATATATGCAAGACACTCAACAGCAAAATTTCTAATATGATCTGGCCACTGCTCTTCATCAAAAAGTGGAATAACGAGGTGAAATATGAAACTTACATATCTTTTTAGAAACGTCTTAAGAGTCTTAAAAAGGTATGCCAAGCAAATTAAAGTCCACTCTAGTTGCTCTACATTCTGAGTGTTTAATAAGGAAATCAAACAATCGAATATTCTTTGAAAATGTTCTGTGTTACAGAAGTATTCACTTAAATCTTTTGAAAGACTCACTAGTATTTCTAATAGGGGTTGCAAAAATAATGTTGTGGAGGTTGATAGTTTTTCAAGTAAGATGTCTATTATAATATCTTTTTGGTGTAATAGTTGCGGAAGTGATATTACATTATAAAATCTCCTACTGAAATCGCTAAATTCCGCTGTCAAGTTCAAAACTGTCCATTTTCGAATAGTTTGGTGAAAATATGTTTCATTTTCTTGTAGAACATTTTCATTTTCTATACCAATACGATACAATGCAGTTTGTCGAATATCTATTTCACTTATCCTTTCACTGAAGGATTTAAACTAGAAAAATTTAAATTTTAAAATTTTTCAAGATTTATCAATTTGTTAATATACTCACCCGGAACCTGTTCAAATCTTTATTTTTTTCCGTCATAATCTTTCCAAATTTATCTATTTTAAGTATAAATGTTTAGCATTCCAAAGTAAACATGTTTCTTTTTAAACAACACGTGCACTGTAAAAAAGGCTATATTGTTGCACATATACATACATAATAGAATATGTATGCAGTATTGTTAACTTTATTACAATTGTACTATATTTTGGCATTTTGTACTACTATACTACGGCAAAGCCATTTTTACTACTTTTTTCAATACATACATTGGCTTATGAAAATGCCATTATTGTGTTGCTAAAAAAACCACTTGCACAAAAATAAAGAGGCCATAAAATATAAATTTTTTTTTTCTAAAATTAAAAATTATTTTCCAAAAGTTTATAAATTGTTAATGCTTATGGTCGCCCTCTACGCGATATGTGAATTAACAGTAACCAGATCAATTTGACAAAAAAAAACAATCAAAAAACAGAAAAAAAATGTACCTAACGTTGCCAAAATCGAAAATATCAATACGTTACGTAGGCGTATATGTCATTTGGATGACTTGATTTTACATGTACGAAAACAAAAATATTTTTACCCAAGCACTTCCTGCTACGCATCTATATAGCTAGATGCCTTACTATTTGTTTGGTATTAAGGATAACTCCAAATTACTACGCTAAAGCTCTTCATACTAATTTTTTTTAACACAAAATACTACTGAAAAACAAGTTGAAATTAACAACACTCTATGTATGTATATTGAAATCAATAGACGTACGTAACCCAGCATTTACACGTACAAGTTACTTGCAAGAAAGTTGCAATACATACAAAAATTTTACTAACACATTGAAATATTTCTACTTGCTTGTGTACTTGCAGTTCAACTTGCAAAAAATTTTGCTGCCAGTAATTTGAGCAAGTAATTTGACATATTGAGAAATTCACAAAAAAAAATTTGTTGTTTTGATTTTTTTTTTTTTTTTTAATTTAAAATTTTTGAATTTTGTTTTGAAAAAATTAAACTTAGCAAACTTATGGTTTCTAAAATTTATAAACAATTATATATATTGCTAGTTGTTTTCTTCTCAAAGACATTTTCAAAAATTAACTTGCTAAACGCCTACGTTATAATAGCAAGTAATTTGACATTTCGAAAAACTAATTGACAATTAATATTATACAAACTTACTTGCAAGTAACTTGTATGTGCAAATGTTGGGTAATCGAAAACCTAAAATTTCTCACTTTCTCAGAAGCCATGTGGCCTACTATATGGTATTACCGTCTTTAAACGATTCTCGCATTTCAAATTTTGATACTATGTAAATCGAATATCGCAAATTTGCGTATGCGAAAGTAGCAAAAGTAGGACAACAGAATGCTACTTTTGGATGCTTTTCATTCACTTGCCATTTTGTTTACAAATCTTACTGCGAAAGTCTAACCCTCGACGCCCAATGAGAAGAACAACTATAACGACTACATATTTCAAAAACAATTTTGCGGTGTCGTTGAATTAAATGAAATTTCAATTAAGTAGTATTTAGTTTGGCAAGCCGAACTATGTCGAACCGGAATACATTTGGTTGTTAGGCTGTTTGTCAATTTATAAATATTAAATAATCAAAAACGGAAACGACCTTTTTTATAAATGCACGTGTCAAATGAATGTGTTTAAATTAAATAAATATATTAATGAATTTTTAATATGTATATTTGCAAATTAATAAAAATAAGCTGTTAAAACGACTTTTAAGCACTGTGTAACACATAATTTTTATTAAAAATAAATTTTTCATTTTAATTGATTTTAGAAAAGTAGTAAAGTAAACAGATCGTTGAATTTTGTCGTTCCTGTTGAGTGTTGTTTCCCCGACATCTGCTGATTACGGTAAGTGTTACAAAAAATAAAACTAAACAATGTGTTACATTTATTTTGCTTTAATAAATTAAAAAACCCTTGCATATCAAACATTTAAATGTATGTATAATATTAAGGAGGCGATTGCTGTCAATTTTTTAAACAAATATGGTCGAGTAAAGTCAAGAAAATGGAAGCGAAACAAATTTGGTTGTTAGTACAAAATTAGTGCTATTTTTCTTAAACCGGAAAGGATTTGTATTTTATTTTGACCTATAATTATAATTATTAATTACAAAAATTTAGTGAACTGCAGTAAATTTGAAATGCAAGATTTTTTTAATTTAACAAAGCGAAATAAACATAACACTTACATTGTTTAGTTTTTTTTTGTTTAACTTAGATTTTCACAGCGTATACAAAATGGCAAGTGAATGAAAAGTATGCGAAAGTAGCATTCTGTAGTACCATTTTTGCTACTTTCGCATACGCAAATTCGCGATATTCGATTTACATAGTGTTAATATTTTTGCCATAATTTTTTAATAAGTTTTTATAAGATAATATTCTTTCTTTAACACTTATTTTTAAATATTTTAAGATTTTTTATTTGCAAACTGCACTAATTTTTTAAATAAAATAACAAAACTTTTGTTTACTTTATATATAGCAGAGCAAAGAAGAAACTTTCTTGAAGTTTTTGGCTTCACTATTTTTATTTTTCAAGATTCGATTTTTTAGGTAGTGTAAGCGAGATAGAAACAAAGATGCTTTTTCGTTTGGTATTCCTAATTCGTTTTGCGCTACAAATGCTACACATATCAGGAAAAAAATACGAGGAAACCGTCGATGTTTTTTGAAGTATTTGAAGTGACATTCTATCGATATGTCGATGTTAATATTTATGATATATCGGCCGAGCTAATTAGTAGTGCAACTAGTTTTTTTTAAATAGTTCACATTTTCGTGTTGAGTGTTGAGCACAAACTTTGTTGAGTGAATTTAATATTGCATTTATTGAAATATAGACTTTAGATATACATAGATATACCTAAATGTAGATTTCAAATACAAATACGTACATATATTTATTTACTTTTGAAATGGTAAGTTCTGAAATATGTTTTGATGTTTGCTAATTTTGTGTTTTTTTAGTAAAAATTTAAACTTAGTTTAAGTTCATGCAATTTTTATAAAGTTATACGTTATTTAGTTAAAGTTATTGCTCAAATGACAACGAATTTCAAGTGTTGAATGCACATACATACATAGATATAATTTAAACTTAGATTTTACTGAATATTAAAACAAAAAAACTTCAATAATACTACGTAAATATTTGGTCACCATTACTCGCTGTCTCTCAATATAGGACGTAATATGAGCTCAAATGAACTATTCTGTTAACAGATAAATATACATGTATTTCCAAAAAGTTCGAATTACAGATATTTTTTTCTAGGAATTTGTGCAAAACTAAGAAAACTAAATTTTTCATAATTTCATACATAATACTTTTGTACTCATTTAGATCTAATCAAAATTTAAAAACAAAGTTATAGTATCTGAAGGTATGATGTGAAATATGAAAAAGAGAAGAAACTAATACTCTAAATAAAGATAAATTATTAAAAAGAGGACTTTTCTATTTAATAAAACAATTGCAAAGTAAACTTAGTACCGATACAAAAGATCGTCTGGGTCGACGTGAAAAGGACCTAAGGACCTCGGTCCTCGGGAAAGAAAACAAAAACAAAATTTTGTGCTAATTGTGTCCTATGTTTGACACTAAAATACAGCACATTCGGTTAACAAATGTGTTTTGTAATGCTATATAATGTTGTAATAATATCGGTTTGCAGGATTTATTGGAATAAGCTTCTTTTAAATTTTTTTGTTATTTAATAAAAAATTTATAAACTGGAAACAATAAAATATTTAATTTTGTGGCTTCATATTTGAAACTTTAAAAAACATATGACAATTAAAGAACTTTCACAAATAAAAAAGCTGTTAGCTAAAAATTGGCCACTATTAGGATTAATTCAACATATTAGCAATATTATCAACATCTACATTATTCTGATTTTGGTCATAAACATCAAATTATACCTTCTAAATCAGTCAATGGCCATTTTATAACTAAGATAAAAAATAATACGCCTGATAACGAAAACTAATATGAATTTTCGGCTGTCGTCACAAGACTCAATTGATTACTTTTATTTTCCTATACAACTTATATTCCTGAACAACTAATTTAAACAGGGTAAACTTGGTAACGAAAGTCTAAAGAATGAATTTTATTGTTATAAATTATGAGTTATTTTGATTGTAATCAAAACTCTGATGATTGTCTTGAGACATTCAAAGTTTAGTTTATAATTTTATACTAAATTGTCATTTCAGAAATATCCCTACCCTGATTTATTTAATTTTATCAATTTTATGGAACAGAAGTACATATAAGATATAAGGCTGAAGAATGGGGCGATTATGTCCCGCCTAAAAGATCTATTGTAAAGTACCTCCCCCCCTCTCCCCCCTCCCCATCACTTAAAACTAATCCACCAAGCACGTGTTTGCGATAGGTTATTACCTTTGCTTCATGCTCGCAAAGGTGCTCTTAGTTGCCCGAATGTCCTCTTGACTTCTTCGGCATTCTTGAATCTACCAGGCGCTACAGTTGTGTTCCTGGCCATACAAAAGTATGATAAAAATTTTTTTTTTTTTTTATTATATTTCATATTGCAACTAAGAAAGTAATTCCTATCTAGCAATTTCTTTCTGTCTTGAAGTGGGGGTTATGGGCGCATCATCCACCGATGAGTTCCCCGTAACAAAATTTATTTTGATCTAGTCGACGAGTTCAAGTGGTCTGGTCCGTTTTAGGCGTCTTTGCACTTGACCAACATCTAATAGTTGCAGCATCTCGGGATTGTCATGCTGAAGTAATCTTGACTGATGGTGTATGGCGTGTTTTTTAATCTCTTCTTTGACTGTACGTACATTCAGATCTCGATGTAGAGTATCGTTACTTACGTACCATGGCGCATTAGTAATGATTCTGAGGACCTTATTTTGGAAAGTCTGTATAATTTTAATATTGCTGTCTTTGGCGCAGCCCCAGAGCTGTATACCATAAGTCCATATAGGCTTAAGAACCTGGTTGTAGAGCAAGAGTTTATTATGTATGTTAAGCTCAGAATGTCTTCCCAGGAGCCAATACATATTTCTAAGTCTGATATTTAGTTCTGTTTTTTTCTTTTTGACATGTTCCTTCCATTTAAGCTTTGCATCGAGTGTCATACCAAGGTACTTTGCTTCGTTGTCATATGGAACTACTACACCATTAAGTTGGACCCCAACCGGATCGTCCCTCCTGTTGGTATAATTTACATGAACCGATTTGGATTCATTCAGCTGAAATCTCCATTTTTTAGTCCAAGAAGACACTTCGTCTAACGAAACTTGCAGCTTACTTGTGGCCTCAACAACAGTTTTACCTGTTGCCAGAATCGCTGTATCATCTGCGAATGTTGCAAGAAATGTTTCATCATTTTGCGGGATATCTCTAGTGTAAAGAAGGTAGAGAAGAGGTCCAAGAACACTTCCCTGAGGCACACCAGCCTCTAACTTTTTGAAGCTTGAGTATTCCTCCTCAAATTTAACCCTGAACAGCCTGTTCGAAAGGTATGATTTTAATATCTTAGGAAACGGCTCCGGCAGATTTTCTTTTATTTTGAAGTTGAGACCCCCGTGCCAAACTCTGTCGAACGCCTGGGCCACATCTAAAAAGACGGTTGAGCAATACTCTTTTTTTTTCTAAGGCGTTTTCAATGACGTTCGTCAGCCTGTGGACCTGATCAATAGTGGAGTGCCTAGTCCGAAATCCAAACTGGTGATCAGGAATCAAACCTCTGCTCTCGATAACTGGTTTTAGACGATTTAATAACACTCTTTCAAAAAGTTTTGAAATCACTGGTAGAAGGGAAATTGGTCTATATGACTTCATTTCATTGGCCGGTTTGCCAGGTTTAGGTACCATGATGATTTCTGCGACCTTCCACTGGTCTGGCACATGCTTTATTCGTAAAGATGCATTGAACAAGTAAAGCAATTTCTTTACAGCGATTTCAGGTAGTTTTTTTAATACTTCAGCTGTTATCAAATCGTATCCTGGAGCCTTATTATTTTTTAGGTTCTTGATTTCAGCTGTTAATTCGCCCATTTTAATTTTCGGGATTTGAACAGGAGCAATTTGATTTACTGGAGTTAGATTTTCCTCTGATGTTTGTCTGGGTAGTGGCACAAAGGTTTTTTCAAGGAATTCCGCAAAACAATTTGCCTTCTCTGCATCATTTATTATCCAAGAACCATCGTCTTTTCTAATTGGGGGCACTTGATACTTAGGCCTCTTAACATTTTTAACGGCCCTCCACAAAGAGTAGTCGTGTTCCTTGTCAGCAGATAAATTACTCAAGTAGTTGGCTATAGCTGCATTTTTTATCTCTTTTAGCAATTTTTTAAGTTTGTTTCCAAGTTGGTTAACACGGGCTTTGTCCTGTGGAAACCTTGTACCTTGCCATATTTTACGTGCTTTTCTTTTTTCAGCTACGAGATTCCTTACTTCCAATGGATACAATACATTTTTTCCTTTTATTTTGATTTCTGAGGAGCTATCCCAAGCAGCGTTTTGCACATTTGTGATGAATGTGTCGAGTTCATCCTCAAGTTGGTGTTTATTTCTGAGGGGTACGTTTAGCAAAGTGTTATTTTCAAGTATACTCTTAAATAAATCCCAGTTGGTTGTTCTGTTAGTTAATTTGGGTATATCTGGCTTGAGTATCACTGTTTCGGAGACTGTCAAAATAACTGGAGAATGGTCTGAGTTTAAATCGTAACTTTCACTTACATGTATGTAATTTTCGGAGACTCCTCTACTTATGAAAAAGTCCAAAAGGTCTGGAATTCTATTTCTGTCAGTCGGCCAGTATGTAGGCCTCCCCGTAGAATGAAAAATACAACCCATTCCAGCTGCTGCTTCATATAAGGCTTTACCTTTAGGAGTGGTGAGTCTAGATCCCCAGAATGTGTTTTTAGCATTGAAATCGCCGCCGACCAGAAAATCTTCACCCATACAATCCAGCATTGATTTGTAATCCTCCATTTTCAAATTGTACCTTGGAGGACAGTAGATGGAGGAAATCATTAGATTTTTATTTTTAATATTAATTTTGACCGAAGCCACTTGCATTGTTTGTTTTTCGATATTTACTTGTCTTTGATGCTTAATATTGCTTTTAACAAAGATTGTCGAGCCACCTTTAGCTCTATTATCTGGATGAACAGCGTTATAGCACATATAACCACTTATTTCTAAGTGAGTTTCTTTGGTAAAGTGGGTTTCTGTAACCAAACAAGCGTCAATTTTTTCTCTGTTGAGAAAGAGCTCAAGCTCTTGGGTATGTTGCAGAAGACCATCGGCATTCCAAGTCATAATTCTTAGGGTTTGCGTCATCTTTTAATTAATCTCGAGTTTATTTTATTTTCTAATCTATCTAATCTATCATTAAAATGTTTTTCAGCTACTTTTTGGTCGTCAAGTCTTTTTAGTATCAATTCTAAAATTTCTTCTGTTGTAGATCTTGAAACCATTTGGGCATAGGTCTTTTTGGTCGAGTTGGTTTTGGCAGTTGCTTTTTTCTCAATTATTTGAGGTATCACAGGTACATTCATATTCTTTGGCTTAGCTTGGGATATTGGAGGAGCCCCCGAAGAAGCTTTAGATTTTTGTCTTGCATTTAGGGCCAAGTTTCTTCTACGCTGGAGTTCCTTAGCAACTTCACATCCCCTATAGTTGGCAGGATGCGCCCCATTACAGTTGGAACATTTTGGTGGAGTATTGCGGCTCTTGTTGCATGCAGAGGTAAGATGATTTGCACCACATTTTACGCATCTGGGAGATTTTTTGCAGTAGGATTTGGTGTGATTGAATTCCTGGCATCTTGTACACTGTGGTATAACTTTTGTATTTTTCCTTATTGGTTCAATTTTGACTCTTAGGTTAAGGATCGATTTGATGTTATATATTTTTTGAGTGTCCTGATTTTTATCGAATGTTAGCATGAACAAAGACAGCTTTTTATTGTGGACGACTACTTCTCCCCTTTCATTTTCTGACCTGTCCTTTTTCATTATATTGGTTGCATCTTTGACTTCGAAACCTTGGTGTAGAAGATCATTGATGATATCATTTTTTTCGCACGACCAATGTAATCCCCTGGCCATAACTTTGATCGGTCTGTCATTTTTATCTTCATATGAAAACCATTGAATCTTATCTTCTTCTAGCTTTTTAACTAAAGTGCGATAACTTGAAGGGCTTTCGGTGTTAACCTTGAATACATTGTTACCCAATGTAGTTATTTTGTAATTTGTGATGACAGCGTTTAGTAATTTGCACAGCTTGGGGTAATCGGTAATCCCCACAATATTAACGGGAGGTGGTCTGTGCACGTAAGTTTCCTTAATCTCGGCCGGTAGGTCTATGTTATTGTCAGTGTTCCGGGTATTCAATTGTAAGCTGGACATGGTTGGTTCATTATTTGCAGCTGGTTGCTGGACAGTATTCACTTCAGGTGACGACTTTGTTTTTCTCTTTTTACAAGGTCTTTTCTCTCTATGACTGGTCACAGGTTCCATTTCCGTGTCATATCCGGTAAGATCAGACAGCTCACTTGAGCCCACTGCTGCTCTTGAAACGACTGAAGGTTGTCCGCCCCTCGCTTCTTTGATTTGAGTTTTTAAGGCCTCGTTTTCAGACTTAATTTCGTTTATTTCTTTTCTCACGGTTAGAAGAATTTCTTCCATTGATATTATTTTTTGACGAAGCTTTTCATTTTCCTCTTCAAGAAGAGTGCTGGACCTTTCTGAAATGTCTTGGTACAGATTTGAAAGTGAAGAGCTTGTTGCGTTGGCCTTCTTTTCCACATTGTTGGCCAAGTCCGCACGCCTGCACCTTGTTGAGGGTGTATCATGCGATAATTTTTTAGGTGGAGTCCTTGGTGTTAATTTGCTCCTGCTGGAAATATTTGAAGAAAGCAATGTTTGGCCCCCCCCAGAATCCATGGGACCGACCTCCGAAGAGGGTGGATTTTCCAGATCAACTGGTCTGCCACCTGGGGTAATAAATCCTTTTGTTTTCGACATTGCATATTGTTTTTCTTTTTTTCTAAAGATGTAGAATTTGGATGCACATTTATAAAGCGAGCCGCTTGCTGCAAGACAGACGCCCGCCCGGAGCCGCCAATTATTGGAACAGACGCTCCAAATTAAGCTTTGATATTATCTCCACTTAACCGCCAATCTCGTCTGCTAGCCGACCCGAACTACACCATCTGGGTTGGAACCAGATCTTTCATTGGGGTTGCTCAGCGTAACAGGAGGGACCACTTGTAGGTGAGATGTGGCGTTGAGTAGTTTAAGCTAGGCTGCGGTAACAGGAAACCCGACAGCTATATTGCGCAATACTACCCCATTCCCCCCCCTAATGATAAAAATTAGAAAATAAAAGGTGAAATAAAATTTTACCAAACACTTTTTTCTGGTTTCTGAAGCAAAGTAGAGTGTTATTTTTATTGAATTTTTGGAATTCGATTTTTTTTTATCCAAAACAATTTTTTATTTTGTATTGTTTATGTATATGTGTGCGATTAGCGTTCATAAGGTGGCAAATAATTTAAGAGATGATTCTTTGATCAATTTTCAGCAGAAATTTGTACAGGGGAGGGGACAGCAGATATACTCGTTTTCGAGCTACAGCCTGTGGAAAGCAAAAGATATCGGACTTTTGCTGAATATAGACAAATGCTTATAACTTCGGAATCATACAACATATGTTTATCATTGGGAGCCCGTTTTACAGAATCGTTCTTTATTTGTGGTCTTCTAGTGAATTTGATTTGAGCCACAGTTTTCGGAGTCATCTCGTCAAAGTCAGAATTTTTTATTTTTTTTTTAAGTTTTTTTTTTACAAAACTCAAAATTTTTCGAAAATTTTTGTTATTATTATTATTATTTTCTTTTTGATGCGCTACGATGAGTTCTAAAAGGTAACCCATATAGCATTTTTCTCTATCGAGTTCCTTGATACAATTTTTGACCCACCTCGTCTTCCCCAGAATGTCGCAAACCAAGCTTCCCGCATTATGTGGAGGTACAGCGGTGGCAAGCCAATCATAACCTCCAACGCAGCGGTAGGAACCGTATGCCTCAGGTTTGCTAACGAAACTTTTACCGCCGATGACCTTCTTTATATAGTTATTCTAGGGGAGATAAAGTATCCTGCAGTATCCAACTAATCTGTCTACTCGTCATCGCATGAATCTCATGTTTGTGTAACGATTCGCAGATGATCGGTTAAGGTGTTATCTAATGCACCCTCAGTGTCAAAGAAGCAGCTAACTGCCATCTCTTGCACAACCAGTGTTTTATAGAAGTCTCCCACTAGGCCCTGCAGGGCGAACCTATTTGACTTTCCCGATTGATAGGCATCAGGAATAACCGTTGTCCGTGCCTCTCTGGCTAGCAGAGTGCCCTAATGTGGTAATAAAAAAATCGCCAATTTCGCCAAAAAATAGAATTTGGTCAAACCAATGGTTTGTATCGTGGTACATTTCTCTTCAACAAGTGAAAATACTGCTGCTAAAAACAATTCAGCGTTTGAACAATCTAGCGTAAAGTTATTGTCATTCACATACACATATATTACGAGGTGTTAACATAATTCTTGATTTTAATGGTTAATTGCGTAAGTTAAGAAAATAACTATATTTTTTAATGACATGGCAATTGTCGTTAGCTTTCTTAATTTATATAAATTTGGAAAAGCTAGCAGTTTTGGAGATACATACAAGGAGGTGGAGGTAAGAAAAAGATTTTCTAACGAAATGAACTAGTTATTAGTGTCTAAAAGCTGCTTAAACTTAATACCCCCCTACAGCCGGCGGTCTAGAAGAAAAGCGATATCATAAATTAGGAAAAACGGATTTTAGGTAATCAAAAAATGGCATTTTTAGGTTTTTGAGGGGCTATAACTTTCAGAGGAAGGGAAATAGGTAAAAATTTTCTTCTACGGAATTAAGTTTCTAGTAAAGATCAATGTATGTTTAAAATTTCAACTTTCTATCTTCATGGATGTACGGCTCCCAAGGCAACTAAGCCTCTGTTGTTCGTTGTCTATACTAAATATGGTGTCCCAATTCTTGATACGATAGCTCATATGTCCGTGTGAAAATAAAAAAATGTATATATTTATGAATAATATATGTGTATTTATAAATGTCTTTCTACTTAAATTTCTAAACTTATATATAATGTGCGATGATTACACTTTCAGTTTCATAGAAGTTACATGTATTTTGTTGTTGTAAAAAGAATGAACAAACTGAAGAAGGATTTTCAAAGTTCTTTAACTTTTTCGCCTTTTTTAAAATTGTTTAATTAAAACTGATAGTGATTACCTTTCACGTTTTTAGCACTGAGACACTGACTTGAAAACGGAGTGTGTATTCAACGCCACTGGTAATGAAAAACAAATGGCATAAACATGATAAAATTGATGTGAAAAACAAAATATTTTGGTTGATATTTATTTTACAATAACAAGATCTAACCCTTGTCCGTGCCTCTCTGGCACGTCTGTCAACAAATATGTGAAATGCACAAAAATTTATGGTTATTTGCATGACTTATTTTTTACCCATTCGTTGATGTTTACAGTTACGTTTGACGGAATAACTTGTAGCCCAAAAATCCTAATTTGTGAATTTTTGTAGCCCAATTTGTCGCGAGCTACTTTTTTAAAATTCTTTGGATGAATTTTTAGAAAATGTATTGGCGAAAAGTAACCCAATCCGGGCACTTTACTGGTTAGATCAATATCCGTCATCGTCCTGACAGGTGTAGACATGGAATTATTCAGAATAAAATACTTTTTTTTATTTTTTGCTAATATATCACAACATCGGGAGTATCGATGGGCAATCCACTTTCACCATTTATCGCAGAATTATTTATGTCCAAATTGGAAAAAAGAATGGAGAATGTTGATGACGTCTTCGCGATAGTGGACAAGGAAGAACTGGAGAATATAAACAGATGCATCAACAAATTACATAGAAACATCGAATTTACATTCGAAATTGAGGAAAATGGAGTGTTACCTTTTTTGGTCATACTGGTGAAAATAAAATCTGAAAAAATTGGATTCAAGATATATAGGAAGAAAACAATAACACAAAGATGCATTCCAAAGGATTCGTACCATTCAATGAAACATAAAATGGCGGCGTTTAACTCTATGATCCATAGAATGCTAACCACATCGATGGACAGACACGACTATAAATCAGAAGTAAACTTCATTTTGGACACGGCTGTGAAGAACGGTTATTCTACTGAACGTATTAACAAACTCATTAGGAAGAAAAAACGAAAAATTGAGCAGGAGAATATGAGCACATTGTTTAAACAGAACAAGATATCGGAAGAAGAAAGAACAAGATGGGCATCTTTAAGTTATGATCGCCTGTTGGACCCTTAACCTGATCCTTTACTATGTAAGGCTCTTACATAAGGGCGACGTTGAGGTGATCCTTCATAAATCTATGAGCCATATGATTTTTTCCGGCTCTTGTCCATGAGCTTTGGCCCTTTAAACAAAGGCTCTACATGGGATCTTTTCCTGTTTTTGGCCTTCTTAACTTGAGTTCCGGTGAACATTTTTTCTGACGGTTCACTCTCCTTTTTAGTCGCCACAGCACTCCCTTTTGACGTGGGGACTCCATATTCTTCAGCAGCAGGGCTTAGGCCTTTTGGTTCCGCTGAAGAGCTTGTCACCGTTGGCGGTGGTTTTGTCAGCTCCTTCGAGCCTGATCTGACGCCAGCGCACTGAAGTGATTTTCTCCCATTTACTCTAACGATTATTCACAAAAAATTAGAAAAAAGACAGGACTCCGCTTTCCATAGACCTTTCAACCGGCACCCCTCGTTCATCCATTTGGATCCCTCTCCAAGTGCTCACCTTGAGGCTCGGATTTTGTTTCATGTTTGAAGGTTATCTCACCTTTTGGGCAGTAGATAACAAAGATGTGCTGTCTGGCAATATTTTGAACATTAGTTACAAAAGTCCCAAGGTTTAATCTTACTGCAGAAACTGGTAATAAAATTCCTAATATCCCGGTGGCTGCATGTGACACATATCTATCCGTTCCTTTTCGAGGACGCAGTAAACTGGGGATGCGAGTCGGCAACTTTGACCATTTCGTCCATGATGGCTACTTTTATTTTGATGATTTTTATTTATCGAATTTTTTGAAGGTCCTGCACCAGGAGCGTTACTCTGTGACCTTTTCCTCTTTTGGGGATGGTTGGTTGTAATAACCGTCTGCCAGGTCTTCTGCTTTTCAAGCCTTTTCCTTTCGTATTCGCCGGCTTCTTTTGGGTTCATGCCATCCCAAATGTATGCCGCAATATATGTTTTGGAGGCACCAAAGGAAAGAAGGTTCCCCTGATCTTCAATTTCTTCAGCTCCTCCTCTGCTTCCTGAATGAGAGGTCCCATTTGATCCTGCTCTTCCAATTCCATACGAGAGGATTCGCCGCGAACATGGTCACGACACGAATATAAATTTGGTCATTTCAGTCATCTTTCTACATTTCTGCCACCACCGGGACCCACCGCGTGGGGGTAAGAGTGGAAGTGCCAAATTTGGCTATACAAGAAACAAAGCTAAAAGAACGACATTAGAACGATAAGAACTAAGAATTGAAAATTAGAATTTATATTATGATTAAAAATAAATTGTTTTAGTAATGTGTGTTTTTTTTATACAATGAAGTTGTTATAAAAGCTAATATTTTGTTTATTGAAACTAAATTTTTGGGAAACTCCAAAGATTTAGTAAAGTGAAATAATAAAACTAAAACTTATTTGAATAACTTGAATAAAAAATTTTATTAAAAAAAAATGAAACTTGTTTAAATTAAAAAAAAAAAAAATATTTTATTTGGATATGATTTTGCATTTCTAAATAATCGCATTTACGAGTATTATCGTATTTTGCATTTGCTGTGCACCTTCATAATCCTCGTTTTTGGCCATATTTGCATCATCGATTGTCTCGTTATTTACAAAATTTTCAACGTTTTGTTGCAGACGTGTGTTATGCACTGCGCAACGTACGTTTACAATTTCAGAAGCTTTGTCGGGATTGTAAAGCAGTTGCTTGGCGCCTAATATAAAGCGAAATACATACATTTTTCATCTCTGCAATTGTTTGCTTTATAGTAGCTTGAGTTTGTGAATGGGTGTTGGTATATATATTTATCTTCCAGATTCCCTCCCACTAGCTGACCGCAAAGGAACCATCATAGATAGCTTTAAAGAAAACCACAATCACCTATAAGTAAAAGTCATTTTTTAATAATTTAATTTATCTTCTATAATTAAAAACTTATTCTTATATACATAGTATGTTATTCTTATAAACTCATTCTTATATACGTATGTATGTATTCTTAAATACGTATTATACATGTAATTTCAAGGATGTTTCTTTGATCAATGTCCAGCAAAAACATTTTATGGGTAGGGAGGGGTTCAGTTTTCGAGCTACAGCCTGTTGGAAACAAGAGGTACCGGACTTTTCCTGCATATAAATAAGTGCTTATAACTTCAGAACCATTTATCATACATAGTTAGAAATTTTTGACATGACAAAATTACTAGTTTAAATAATTTTTATACAGGTTGCAAAATATTTATCAAAAATATTTTTCAACCTGTATAAAAATTACTAATGTCTTACTAGTAAAACTTAATACATACTATATTTAAAATTTTTGATTTCTTGCAGATAGTAAAAGATCTTGAATTTTTTATATTAAATAAAATACAAAACTACTTGGAAATTTTACTTTTATTACCAAATGAGAAATTAATGCCATATATACATATGTATTTATCGGGCCACCAAATGGAAATTATTATGTTTTGAATTGAAAAAAATTACCAAATCAATTTTCAATGTTTTCGAAGTATGCCGATTGAAATATTTTTTTATTTTTTTTTATGAAATTTTTGAGTATTCTTTGTGACTCTCACTTTGTTTAGTATGATAAAAGCCGTCTAGATTATAATTATTTTTTGCTTTTTTTCAATTTCTTTTTAAATTCTATTTCTTATTAAAAAATTTTACTACATTAGGAAGAAAAAATTGGATTTTTTTTTTTTAAATTAAAAAAAAAAATCGTAAAGCAAAAGAGGACCAGTAAAAAACGAAAAGCGGAATCATCCCCGGAAGTGGTTCAGGTGACGATCAACGCTGAGAAAGCGGATGTTCGTGATTCTAAAAGTCGAGGCGATGTCACGAAAAACTCTAGGCCGCCTCCAGTAGTCATAAGTAATGTGGTTGGCTATAATCAAATAGAGTCAACATTGAAAAATAAGGACATAAATTATAAGGTTAAAACGATGAATAACAATCAATTTAAGCTTATTGTAAATTCAGAAATGGACTACATGAATCTTACTAGAGCCATGAATGGATCTGGACTAGAATGGCATACATATGAAAACAAGCAGACCAGACCAATACAAGTCATGGTAAGAGATCTTCACCCCAGTTGTAAACTGGAAGATATAAAGGAAGACCTAAGCTCTAGGGGTTACAAGATCTTAGATGTAACCAATAAAATTAAAAAAATAAAAGAAAATGGGAAAACATTATGGTGCATTTATCACATTATGCAAAAAATACTAAAATACCGAATACCAAAAGACCTGGTAAATGATGGCACGAGGTAATCTTAAAATAGCAACATGGAATTGCAATGGTATTGCAAATAAAAAGGACATGCTTGAAGTTTTTCTGCATACACACAATATAGACGTGTGCCTCGTAACTGAAACACATATGACCTTTAGAAGCAGGATTCGGTTTCCAGGTTATAGAATTTACAACTCGAACCATCCTGGAAATATAGCGAAGGGCGGAACGGCGATAATAATAAAAGAAAATGTGGTGCATTCCGATCTGTACCAGATGCAAACCGAGGGAATGCAAATGACAGCGGTTCAGATCACTTCGACTAAGCAAAAATTTAGAATGGCTGCATTATATTGTCACCCCAGATTTAAAATTACGACAGAAATGTTTCAAGACGTTCTGACAGACCTAGGCGATAGATTCACATTGGGGGGTGACTTTAACGCCAAGCACACTGATTAGGGTTCAAGGGATACTTCAACTAGAGGAAGAGAACTTAGGGCAACAATTGGCGGCACGGGGTGTCTTTTTCAAAATTTCATCAAGGTTGTTATGAAATTAGTTTAGTTGATGTTTGGGGGACGACCTGGCAAAGCATGTCATCCGCAACTGGTTTTGGCATCGGCCACCAGCTACTTCAGTGTGCATCTAGCTGTGTCCCGGAGCTTCAGCCTGGGGTGGGTTAATTAGAAGTAGCCGGTTACCACCAATGGCTACGAAGCATAAACAGAAAAAAAAATTATGCACACGTTGAAACAAAATAAAAAAATAAATGCGATTGGAAAAAAAATAGTGAGGTTGGATTCAACTGGAACACCTTGTAGTGAACCAGAACGTGAAGTGCTGGAATAGGGTGCACCACACGGTACACCACTGTGCTGACAGGGTGACGAATCACCACTGTCCCGAGCCCTACCATTCCATGAGTCCCAGATGTTGTTGGGACTCCCAACTTTGCTCGAAAAACCCCTAAATTTTGAACACCCTAAAGGAGAAAGGAATTACTACTCCATCATCATTGTATTGAATTTTATATACAATTTGTAAATTCGATGGTCATTGATATTATTACAAAAAAAAAACACTTTTGAATATACATATACATATATTTTGAATTCTATTCCATTTCAATTTCAAATTCAATTTTTTTTTTTTTTTTTTTTGCATAAAACTCACGTTAAAAATTGCAATTTAATTTTTTTTTTTTAAAATATCGTTACAAAAAAATTTTTGTTGTTATTTTACAAATTTTCTTAAAATTTGTTAATTTTTACATTTTTAGTTGCAGAAAAATCTTAATATTAAAATTTATATCGTTTTAAACCTTTTTTTTCTAAACAATTTAAAATTTAAAACATTGTTTTAACATTGTAAATTATAACATTAAAATAAAATAAAATTTTTATTTTAAAGTCGGAAGTACAAAAAAATAACGAAAAATATTTGCAGATTTTATTAGATTTTATTAAGTTTTTAATCTCTTATTATGTATTTCTAAGTATTAAAATCCCATAATGTATTACTAAGTATTAAAATCTCCATGCTTGGGGGGGATTCCTTCCGTCATATTACATATGTATGTATTATTTAGATATACATGTATTATTTATATAATCCGTAAATTTAATACAACTAAACAATAAATGCATGTTTTCACGCTCCTGTGTATCAGTAATGTGTCCGTTGATGTAAAAATTGGTAGCAACAGGATACAGAATAATTAAATGCAATTGAATCACTTATTTGTGATTAATTTAATGATCAAGTTAATTAAATTTGTTATACACAAAAATATTTATAAAAAAAATCATTTTTAATTTTTAATATCATTTTAATTTTTTTCTTGTATATATAATGCAATTAAATCAGGAACGTTTTGATAATTTGATTGTCTTATTTTAATTGTTAATTACAAAAAAAAACAGAAATACTTAGGTAACACATTTATGTAAATACAAAAATTTTAATATTAAATTCTATAATATTTTATTTTAGGCAGGGTGTACTTATTATATTATAAAAGTATATTAAATACAATTAAACTTCTGCAATTATTAAAGTAATGTGAAACCATTAAAATTTTCTTTCATTTTTTGTCTGCTAAAATTTCAATATTTAATATAAATTTTATTTTTATTTTAAATAAATGCCATTAAAATTTAATTAATTCGTAAAAATTTTTACAAGTTTACTTTCACATTTCTTCTTGCTTATGTTTTTTATTATTGCACCAATAAAATTAAAATTATTATAAAAGATATAAAATAACCACTTTCCTTTTTTTTAAATTAAAGAAATTTTTAATATTTTAGTATTTTGTTGAAATTATTTGAATTAAACTGCAATTTTTCTTTAAAAAAATTTTTTTTTTAAATGAAATTAAGTTATAATTTTAAATGTTATTGCAAAATTTTTCAGCTTTAAAATATCCACGTGTAGTTATAATTGAATCACTCAAAACAAAAATGACCACCTTCCCTTTATTTTATCAAATAAAATATTTTAATAAAATTTATCAAGTGACAAAAAATAAAAGATATTTTTTCTCCATTTTTTTTCTAAATTCTTCTTTTACTTGTGCGCTTTTAATTTTATTTTAACATTTTTTATAAGTACACTTATGTATTTTTTTTGAAAAACAATTTTTACCGATCGTATTGTGTAAACAATAGGTAGGTTATGTGATGGCAACAAATTTTGCATATCGAGTTTTCGGTGGGAACGTACTTCTCCATAGTAGGGAAGTGTAAATAAACTATTTTTAGCAACCTGTCGGTCTGTCGGTCTGTGTGTGCACGCGTGTATCTCAAGTTCGGCTCAACCGATTTTGATGGAATTTTATATGTAAGTTTATTTCCACCATGGCACGGATCGATCAACTTTTGGTATATATCAGGCCTCGGGAACTGCACTTTTTAGCGGGCCTGTTTTACATTTTTGAACATTTTGAAGAAAATATTCAACCGATTTACTTGAAATTTTATATATAAGCTCCGCTCGGCCGTCCGTATTAAAACAATGAACATATAAATTTTTTGGAAAGATCAGATTTTACATTTTTCACCATTTTGAAGAAAGTATTCAACCGATTTACTTGAAATTTCATATATAAGCTTTGCTCGATCATACGCAAAAATTCCTTACTTTTGGAAGAAATCAGACATCAGCAACTGGGCGTTTACTACGGGCCAAATATACATTTTTGTGTATATAAAGAGAAATAATCAACCGATTTCATTGAAATTTAGTATTTGAGTTTCTCGTATTAAAACAATGAACATATAAATTTTTTGGAAAGATCAGGGCTCGAAAACTGATTTGCGGGCCGATTTTAGATTTTTCACCATAGCTACGGAACGAATTGATGGAATTTCTTGAAATTTGATATTTGAGTTCTGGTTGTTACCGAAACTAACTGGCGATCATTTCAGGGAATTCGGGTAGCACAAAGCGAAACTCTACTAAGAACCAAATTTACATTTTTCTAAGTATGTTAACTATAAGCTTACTAATGTCCTAAAAATTGGAAAGAAGTATTTAACAGACATTTTTATAATATTCTGTAACACTTTCATTTAACTAGACAATACACAATGCGGTCGGTTATGTGCTGACCACATCAGATTTTTTTTTTTTATAATTACATTAAATATATTTTATACATTTCAATATTTTAAATTTTTCAATAAAAAAAATTTATTTATATTTTTCACTTTTATTGATACAACATTTCTAATTAAAATCTAACTATGAACTCCCAAAAATTTACTGACCTATTTTCCAAAGCAATTCAACATCAAGAAAGGAAAAAAATTCCATTATTCATTTCCATTTCATACATACATAAAAACTTCAAAATTCCTAACGGTAGAATCGTATGATATTTTACTGGAAATTTCGATTCCGAAAAAAAAATTCCTAATAGAAATAAACCAACAACAATAAATCGGATCATAACACAAAAAAAAATTTGCATGATCCGGATATTTAACCCTAAACAGGATTCTAATATTTAATACAATTTGTTCTTATATAACACCTACATGATCATACACACATCCATAATTCGCATTAGGATGGTATATGACATATAAGGTTAGCAAAGAATTAGGTTATTTTAAACTGAAATGAAAAAAACTACAACAACAATTTTCATTATGCGTATGAGAAGAGAATAGAACGAAAAAAGAACAATAAAAAATTACAAATACCAATGAGGTACAAGTATACTTATGCGTAAACATGCAAATCATGCGATGTACATTTTTTGCTATGAATATGTATGTTTATGAATAACATTGTGTATACATATACATAGGTTATATGCATGCATACAAAATTATTTTGTTGAAGCAAAAAAAAAGTAATTGTTATGGAAAAAGAGGTATAAAATCTGACCAATTTATTATTAGGGATGGGAATTTTAAATTGCGTTATTGCTACCTAGAATAGAGCAATTTATGTAAAATTAAAATTTATATGCATGTATGAAAAATTTCCTTTGATGTTGAAGTTAAATTTTTCCCATAAAAAGTAATTTAATTTTTCGGATGAAAAAAAAATGTTACGTGCTTATACCTAGCCCATAACAAGGCAAGTTACACGACACGGTTGTGTAAGTTGAAAAAGGAATAGGACAAAAAAAAAGTGAGAAGTATGTAAAACAACCCAAAGAAAAATTGAAAGAAAGACTAGAAAATATAATAAGAGAGACCAGGCTAAATAAAAAAAATTTACAAGCAGTTGTTTTTTTCTTCTTAACAAAAAAAATTGAAGGTAATTAGGGCACGAAATGCACAAACACATTTCCACCACTGTTTATATAACTTAAAAGCTTCAAGCAGCCGAACTCTTTATATCTTTTGCATGGTACGTAGCTATCCTACCAGTCCCTTCATCCTGCAGCTCGTACATGCAATTCCCCCGCATCGCCAGAACCTTAGCCTTAATAAAGGCTGGTGCAAATTTAGCGCAATACTTCTTACTCGCGTCGCTCAGAACAAAGTTACGCCGAAAGACCATGTCCCCAACCGCAAAGTTTGGCAACCTGGACCGCAAATTGTAACGCTTACCCGAACGCTCGAAGGCGCTTTTTATATTCTCCAAGATTTCAGTGCGAATTAATTGGAGTCTATCTACAGTACTGAGCTCAACATCCTCGCCTCTCAGCACTTCCAATTTGCGTAGCAATTCGTAATCCTTCGCGTGGTTCGCCATGTGCAAGCCAAATAATGCGTGGTAAGGTGAAAATCCTATGGTTTGATGATAAGAACTTCTCAGCGCCTCAGCTATATCGGAGATGTTTTTGTCCCAATTTCTTTTATCTTTGTCCAAGTACGAACGAATCCCTGCTATTACTGAACGGTTGACTCTTTCGCTTGCGTTCGCTTGTGGACTGTACAAGGCAGTAGTAATGTGACGAATGCCTCTGTCGGCCATGAAATTTGCGAATTGCTTGAACTTAAACCGTTTCCCACTATCCGACAAGATAATTTCCGGAGTACCAAACACAGAAAATATTTTCCCTAAGGTAGCTACAAATTACAGAAGAATCGAATCGTTTAATAGGCTTCAAAAATGGAAAATTAAACACATGGTCGAGAACAATAATTAGGCCTCTATTACCAGATTTAGATCGGGGGTAAGGACCAAGTAAATCGATATAAAGTTTCTGGAATGGACGCTGAACCACAATTTGCGAAGACATAGGTGGGCGTTGACGGCCAAAAGAAATATGTTCGTAATCTCTGCAGCGTTTTTGCAATTCCTCCATGATAACATTACCAATAGTTTCGGTGATCAAATCCTTCAGGAATCCAAAGTTTTCAGTTATATGATTCACGGAGCTGATCGCCATCGGCATGTTCTGTACGCTTGTAAATTTTATCATCCATAATCTGAAGATCAGGAAGCCGACTACCGTTGTCGAGAATGTATTGCTTAACTTTTACGTATTTTTGAGATTTGAAAGCATCGGCACTGGAGTCTACCATTGCAGCCAAGTCAATTTGCGATATTTCCTCACAATCCTGCCTTGAAAGTGCATCTGGTACGACGTTCTGTGAGCCCCGGCGGTGTTCAATTTTAAATCTGAGACCCTGAAGTTTGAGAGACCACCTCGCCAATCTGCCGCTCAAATCGGTTTGACGCATCGGCCATTGCAAACTCGCATGATCTGTGATAATAGTGAAATCAAAGGAGCGGTCACTGATGCAAAATTCGGCACAAACCTACGGTACCAGCCGGCCATGCCCAAAAAACGACGAAGTTGCTTAACCGTTTTCGGCGATGGATAATCTGCAATCGGCGAAACCTTTTCCGGATCGGTGCGTAATGTACCCTTCCCGACAATGTAACCCAGATACTTAACTTCGGACAGACAAAACTTACTTTTCTCGACATTTATTGTTAAACCGGCAAGCCTTAATTGACGCGCTACCTCTACCAGCGTCTCCATATGCGAATCGAAAGTCTCAGAGATAATCAGAAGATCATCCAAGTAGACGAACACGCTTTCACGAAGCTGCGGCGGTATAACGCGATCCATCAATCTACATAATGCCTGAGGCTAATTACACAAACCGAAAGGCATGACGCAATATCTATACAAAGGTCGATTAGGAACAGTAAAACAGGTTAAATCACGAGAATTTTCTTCCAACGGAATTTGCCAGAAAGCATTACGTAAATCCAAAGAACTTATGAACTCAGAACGCGGCGAACGAGTTAATATACCCTCAATATGTGGAAGCGGATACGCGTCCCTAATTGTTAGACTATTTACTTTTCGAGAATCCAAACATAAACGTGTTTTATCCGATTTACGAACCAAAACTACCGGACTCGACCACGGGCTATTCCGCTCCACTTCGATCACTAATTTTTGCAACATTTCGTCAAATTCACGATGCACGAGCTTTTCCACTGCAGGTGAGATCGGAAAATACCTTTGTTTAATAGGACGGGAACCGGGTTCCAGTTCAATTTTATGTTCCATTAAAGACGTTTTCCCTCAATATTATACGATGGGAACAAGCCCTTCACAGCTTCCAAGCGGCGTCATTGAACAAAAGAAAGAGTATGCATATTCGGATCAATCTCCGAAGAAACTGACACGGGATTATCAATTTGTGAAATGAGATGGGGTGCAAGTTGGAATTTAGACCAAAAATCGATACCTAAAATCACATTCTGCGTTAAACTAGGGACAATATAAAATTCAATTAGTTCAGACTTTTCCTTAAAAGTTACTGAAAGTTTAAAAGTACCAAATACTATCTGCTCACGTCCATCGGCAGTTCTAACGGAAGTTTCACGAGCGACGCAGTTTTCGTTATTACGAATCTCTTTTTCAAGATCGCCCCCTATACATGAAACTTGCGCGCCAGAATCTAAGAGACCTAAATAAGTTTTATTCAATATGCTCACCTCAGCATAAGGTTGCATATCAGATTTATTACGAGTCAAAGCACAGATAGACCTTATTCCAAAAATTACGAATTCGGACGGACGAGCGTTTAAAATTATGAGTAAAATGGATTTCGTTTACATATCTAAAAATTTCAGCCCTTTTCTTTTCATACGATTTCAATCTTTCTTCATACGAAATAATCGGTTTTAAAATAGTTTTATAATATTTTATATAGAAATATTTGCAAAATCAAGGACGGAGGATCGGGAACAGGAATTGGTGGTTTTAATTCGACCGAGGGTATTATTTTGTCCCCTCGGGAGCTCGCAAGTTTCCCGACCTACACTTCGGACAATTAGGTTTATACGCGTTAGGAAGACCGCATCCGTAACAAAATACCTTCCTATCGGCCAAACAATCGTGATAGATATGCCCCTCCATTCGACAGTTCAAACATACCAATTTGGACCCAGAATCCCTCAAAGCCTCAACCTCGCTAATATGTCTCCCACTAGGATTTTGTTGCGACCTCGAATGGCTAAACGCGATAGAACTAGAGCCAGCAATCTCCTTCAAAAGTTTCTCCCCCTTCAGGCAAGATATGGATGGGTACGTATAACAATTGTTGACGAACACGCGGCCTAAGACCACGACGCAATATCTCAACCAGCTCAGATTCCGGCAAAGGGTCCTGCAAATTTTTAGAGATTTTAAGAATTGCATCGCGATAATCATCAAAGGATTCGGACGCACCTTGCTTAAGACCACGCATTGCTTCCCTCAGATCCGCATCGGAATAACAGCCCCCATAGTATGTACGCAGAGCTTGACAAAGACTGGGCCACGTAACACGCGCGACAGTACGGCGATAACGCCAGTACCAATCCTTAGCGCCTCCACCGAATAAAATCTGAGCGTGTTCACACAACGCATTAAAATTACCACCGAGAGTATCGACCACTTGGCTTTCAACACGGTAAATAAAATTTTCTACTGAAAATCGCGAGGTTCCCTCAAATTTAATATCCCAACCAGAAATAAGTCCTACAATTTTACTACTACCCGAAGATAGAGTACTATCGCTAGGCCGAAAATCGCCAAAACGCGAAAAACTTGTGTTTCCACCGCGGTCATTAGTGTGAAACGTTGGACCCTCACGCGGCCAATCAATATCTTGAGGATTAACTTGTGGAACTTGCACCTCCCGATTCGAAGTTTCTAAATCACGAAGCCTATTTGGCGTCCCAGTTACGGTGATGTCGCGTAACTGGGACGCCAAATTATTTTGAATAATTTGCGAAATATGCGCATCCAGGCCTTCCAAATTTTCGGTCAACGTCATCTACAGTAGAAGCGCTACCCGACGGTCCAGCATCCGCACTCGTCCCAGGTACAGATTCCGAATGACTCGCGCCAGGAAATAATTTCAACTTCAAAAGCAGTTGACAAATAGAATTATACCTGGCAACACCAAGTATCGGTTGCGCGAAGTACCAATCAAACTAAGTAAATAAAAGTAAAGATAAACAAGTGTATACAACAATAGAGTGTACACGCGCAAGGTAACAAAATGGAATTTTAATCTGATAAATACAAAATGGAATAAACAATCTGACAACACAAAGGAAAGATTGCCAGAAAAAGATATAATCAAGAGGATATAAAAAAAAATAAAAAGATAAAATTGTTTGATAAATATTTACATTCCCAATATGGGTGTCCTAATTTTCAAGGATTTAAAGAAAGCATTCGTACAAACATGCACAATGAATGACAGTGCAGAGACACACAATACCTAACAACACTCCACAAAATTGAGTTCACAGCGGTTCACAACCAAATTGCATTCGCGACACGAACTGGAAATACGTGTCGGCCCGCGGTCTGCCAGAACAGCATATAGCCAGATCTGCAACAGTAATTCCAGCTAAAGAACGAGTAGCGAGGTACACTATCCAATTCGAAAATATTTGTAGAAAACTTCAATTCTGGCAAAGATAAATCTACTACGATCCTGGTCTGTAAAATCTCCATAACGCTAATTTTTAACAGTAATTCCTAGTAATCAAAATAGAAATATCCGAATCGACTCTACAAAAAGAAACCTAGAAAAAGTTTTCACACAGGGTGTTCATGTTTTTTACGCGGTCTGCCAGAACAGCATATAGCCAGATCTGCAACAGTAAATCCAGCTACAAATAAATGAACAAAAAAAACCGCATTTCAAAAAGAATACAAGACAAGGTGTTCAAGCGAAAAAATAATACGCAATCGCGGGACAAAAAAATAATTTTTGGATGCCCCTCTGAGTCCTCGCGGTGTTGTTGGAAGCCTCAGTTTCGGGGGCCCCACGTTGGGCGCCATTTTCTGTTATAAAATTAGTTTAGTTGATGTTTGGGGGACGACCTGGCAAAGCATGTTATCCGCCACTGGTTGGGGCATCGGCCCCCAGCTACTCCAGTGTGCATCTGGCTGTGTCCCGAAGCTTCAGCCTGGGGTGGGTTAGTTATAAGTACCCGGTTACCACTAATGGCTACGTAGCATAAACAGAAAAAAAAATTATGCACACGTTGAAACAAAATAAAAAATTAATGCGATTGGAAAAAAAATAGTGAGGTTGGATTCAACTGGAACACCTTGTAGTGAACCAGAACGAGAAGCGGAATAGGGTGCACCACACGGTACACCATTGTGCTGATAGGGTGACGAATCACCACTGTCCCGAGCCTTACCCTTCCATGAGTCTCAGATGTTGTTGAGACTCCCTTTGCTCGAAAAACCCCTAAATTTTGAACACCCTAAAGGAGAAAGGAATTTCTACTCCATCATCATTGTATTGAATTTTATATACAATTTCTAAATTCGATGGCCATTGATATTATTACAAAAAAAAAACACTTGTGAATATACATATACATATATTTTGAATTCTATTCTATTTCAATTTCAAATTCAATTTTTTTTTTTTGCATAAAACTCACTTTGCATAAAATTTTCTTAACATTTGTTAATTTTTACATTTTTAGTTGCAGAAAAATCTTAATATTAAAATTTATATCGTTTTAAATCTTTTTTTTTTCTAAACAATTTAAAAGTTAAAACATTGTTTTAACATTGTAAATTATAAGATTAAAATAAAAAAATCTGATGTGGTCAGCACATAACCGACCGCATTGTGTACTGTCTAGTTAAATGAAAGTGTTACAGAATATTGTAAAAATGTCTGTTAAATACTTCTTTCCAATTTTTAGCACATTAGTAAGCTTATATTTTCTAGGTATGTTATATAGTTAACATACCTAGAAAAATGTAAATTTGGCTCTTAGTAGAATTTTGCTTTGTGCTACCCGAATTCCCTAAAATGCTCGCCAGTTAGTTTCGGTAACAACCAGAACTCAAATATCAAATTTCAAGAAATTCCATCAATTCGTTCCGTAGATATGGTGAAAAATGTAAAATCGGCCCGCAAATCAGTTTTCGAGCCCTGATCTTTCCAAAAAATTTATATGTTCATTGTTTTAATACGAGGAACTCAAATACTAAATTTCAATGAAATCGGTCAATTATTTCCCTTTATATACGCAAAAATGTATATTTGGCCCGTAGTAAACGTCCAGTTGCTGATGCCTGATTTCTTCCAAAAGTTGGGAATTTTAGTGAACGGTCGAGAAAAGTTTATATATGAAATTTCAAGTAAATCGGTGGAATACTTTCTTCAAAATGTACAAAAATGTAAAACAGGCCCGCTAAAAATTGCAGTTCCCGAGGCCTGATATATCCCAAAAGTTGATCGATCCGTGCCATGGTGGAAATAAATTTACATATAAAATTTCATCAAAATCAGTTCAGCAGAATTTGTGATACACGCGTACACACACAGACCGACAGACCGACGGACCGACAGGTTGCTAAAAATAGTTTACTTGCACTTCCCTACTATGTAGAAGTGCATTCCCACCGAAAACTCTATATGCAAAATTTGTTGCCATCACATAACCTACCTATTGTTTACATAATACGGTCGGTAATAAAATTTTTATTTTAAAGTCGGAAGTACAAAAAAATAAAAAAAAATATTTGCAGATTTTATTAAGTTTTTAATCTCTAATTATGTATTTCTAAGTGTTAAAATCTATACTAAGATTTTTCATGCATACTTCGAGTTTTTCGTATATATAGTTGGAATATTACATTATGAATCTATATGTTATTCAAATAACATGTTAATTTACAAATTATGGTTTTTATAAATTTTTTTTTTCTAAGATACAAAAAAAAAACACAACTTAAGCAAAAAAAAACAAAGGACTGGGCCCAGTACTCACGTGCGCGGGGTTCTTCGGAACTCCATGCTCGGGGGGGTTCCTTCCGTCATATTACATATGTATGTATTATTTAGATATACATGTATTATTTAGATGATCGGTAAATTTAATACAACTAAACAATAAATGCATGTGTTCACGCTCCTGTGTATCAATAATGTGTCCGTTTGATTTAATTGGTAGCAACAGAATACAGGATAATTAAATATAATTGAATGCAATTGAATCACTTATTTGTGATTAATTTAATGATCAAGTTAATTAAATTTGTTATACACAAAAATATTTATAAAAAAAAATCATTTTTAATTTTTAATATCAACTTAATTTTTTTCTTGTATATATAATGCAATTAAATTAGGAACGTTTTGATAATTTGATTGTCTTATTTTAATTGTTAGTTACAAAAAAAATAAAAATACTTAGGTAACACATTTATGTAAATACAAAAATTTTAATATAAAATTCTATAATATTTTATTTTAGGCAGGGTGCACTTATTATATTAAATAAAATTAAACTTCTGCAATTATTAAAGTAATGTGAAACCATTAAAATTTTCTTTCATTTTTTTCTGCTAAAATTTCAATATTCAATATAAATTTTATTTTTATTATAAAGAAATGCCATTAAAATTTAATTAATTCGTAAAAATTTTTCACAAGCTTACTTTCACATTTCTTCTTGCTTATGTTTTTTATTATTGCACCAATAAAAAAAATCTGATGTGGTCAGCACATAACCGACCGCATTGTGTATTGTCTAGTTAAATGAAAGTGTAACAGAATATTATAAAAATGTCTGTTAAATACTTCTTTCCAATTTTTAGGACATTAGTAAGCTTATAGTTAACATACTTAGAAAAATGTAAATTTGGTTCTTAGTAGAGTTTCGCTTTGTGCTACCCGAATTCCCTGAAATGCTCGCCAGTTAGTTTCGGTAACAACCAGAACTCAAATATCAAATTTCAAGAAATTCCATCAATTTGTTCTGTGGATATGGTGAAAAATGCAAAATCGGTCCGCAAATCAGTTCTCGAGCCCTGATCTTTCCAAAAAAGTTATATGTTCATTGCTTTAATATGAGGAATTCATATATTAAATTTCAATGAAATCGGTCGATTATTTCTCTTTATATACACAAAAGTGTATGTTTGGCCCGTAGTAAGCGTCTAGTTGCCGATGCCTGATCTTTCCAAAAAATTTACATGTTCATTGTTTTAATACGGGGAATTCATATATTAAATTTCAATGAAATCGGTTGATTATTTCTCTTTATATACGCAAAAATGTATATTTGGCCCGTAGTAAACGCCCAGTTGCTGATGCCTGATTTCTTCTAAAAGTTATGAATTTTTGCGTATGATCGAGCAAAGCTTATATATGAAATTTCAAGTAAATCGGTTGAATACTTTCTTCAAAATGGCGAAAAATGTAAAATCGGCCCGCAAATCCGTTTTCGAGCCCTGATCTTTCCAAAAAATTTACATGTTCATTGTTTTAATACGGGGAATTCATATATTAAATTTCAATGTAATCGGTTGATTATTTCTCTTTATATACACAAAAATGTATATTTGGCCCGTAGTAAACGTCTAGTTGCCGATGCCTGATTTCTTCCAAAACATACGAATTTTTGCGGACGGTCGAGCTGAGCTTATATATAAAATTTCAAGTAAATCGGTTGAATATTTTCTTCAAAATGTTCAAAAATGTAAAACTGGCCCGCTAAAAAGTGCAGTTCCCGAGGCCTGATATATACCAAAAGTTGATCGATCCGTGCCATGGTGGAAACAAACTTACATATAAAATTTTATCAAAATCGGTTCAGCAGATCTTGAGATACACGCATGCACACACAGACCGACAGACCGACAGACCGACAGACCGACAGACCGACGGACCGACAGGTTGCTAAAAATAGTTTATTTACACTTCCCTACTATGGAGAAGTACGTTCCCACCGAAAACTCGATATGCAAAATTTGTTGCCATCACATAACCTACCTATTGTTTACACAATACGGTCGGTAAAAAGGAAAGTGGTTATTTTATATCTTTTATAATAATTTTAATAAAAGATATAAAATAACCACTTTCCTTTTTTTTTTAAATTAAAGAAATTTTTAATATTTTAGTATTTTGTTGAAATTATTTGAATTAAACTGCAATTTTTCTTCAAAAAAATTTTTTTTTTAAATGAAATTAAGTTATAATTTTAAATGTTATTGCAAAATTTTTCAGCTTTAAAATATCCACGTGTAGTTATAATTGAATCACTCAAAACAAAAATGACCACCTTCCCTTTATTTTATCAAATAAAATATTTTAAAACAATTTATCAAGTGACAAAAAATAAAAGATATTTTTTCTCCATTTTTTTTTAAATTCTTCTTTTATTTGTGCGCTTTTAATTTTATTTTAACATTTTTTATAAGCACACTTATGTAATTTTTTTGAAAAACGATTTTGTTTTTTTTATAATTACATTACATAATACTAATGCATATATTTGAAATTTCAATATTTGAAATTTTTCAATAAAAAAAATTTATTTATATTTTTCACTTTTATTGATACAACATTTCTAATTAAAATCTAACTATGAACTCCCAAAAATTTACTGACCTATTTTCCAAAGCAATTCAACATCAAGAAAGGGAAAAAATTCCATTACTCATACATACATAAACACTTCAAAATTCCTAACGGTAGAATCGTATGATATTTTACTGAAAATTTCGATTCCGAAAAAAAAAATCCTAATAGAAAAGATCATAACACAAAAAAAAATTTGCATGATCCGACATTTAACCCTAAACAGGATTCTGATATTTAATACAATTTGTTCTTATATAACACCTACATGATCATACACACATCCATAATTCGCATTAGGATGGTATATGACATATAAGGTTAGCAAAGAATTAGGTTATTTTAAACTGAAATGAAAAAAAACTACAACAACAATTTGCATTATGCGTATGAGAAGAGAATAGAACGAAAAAAGAACAATAAAAAATTACAAATACCAATAAGGTACAAGTATACTTATGCGTAAACATGCAAATCATGCGATGTACATTTTTTGCTATGAATATGTATGTTTATGAATAACATTGTGTATACATATACATAGGTTATATGCATGCATATAAAATTATTTTGTTAAAGCAAAAAAAAAGTAATTCTTATGGAAAAAGAGGTATAAAATCTGACCACTGTTTTAAGTTTTTGTATTGATTTTATTATTATTAGGGATGGGAATTTTAAATTGCGTTATTGCTACCTAGAATAGAGCAATTTATGTAAAATTAAAATTTATATGCATGTATGAAAAATTTCCTTTAATCTTGAAGTTAAATTTTTCTCATAAAAAGTAATTTAATTTTTCGGATGAAAAAAAATGTTACGTACTATACAAATCTTAACTCCGATCATTCTGTGGTTATTCTTGTACTTAAGGAAAATATAGTTATGAAAAGAGCGAAACCTGCGCTGATAAAAGGAACTACAGATTGGTCAAGATTTCGCTTAGAGATTGAAAGACACATAGATCTAAAGAAAAGAATAAGAACGACCCAGCATATAGATGAGGAGGCCGAATACTTTACTAAAATTATTCAAAATGCGGCTTGGAGTAGTTCCAAAATTAACGTTATTAGGAGGGGGGCATTAACTATCCCCCACATATACTAGCAAAAGTAAGACGAAGCAGGCGGGCGAGAAAAAGGTGGCAGCAAACGCGTGATCCTGCTGATAAAACCAGATATAATCGTGAATCGCAGCAACTAAGACGCTGTATTAGAAAATATAAAGAGGACTCGGTTGCTGATTATGTTCAAAATTTGACGGCGTGTGAGAAAACCAATTACTCACTGTGGAGGGCAACAAAGAAAATGAAGCAACCTATCAAACATCTCGCTCCTATTAAAAACAGAGATGAAACGTTTGCAAAAACTGACAAGGACAAGGCAAATGCGTTGTCCTTTATTCAATGACAGAATATATCGGCCAAATGATCCTTGCGGATCATTTGGCCGATATATTCTGTCCGCATGACAGTCAGGGCGTGTATGAAAATGAGGAATCTGTTTTTGTTGGGGATAGCGTGACTATTCCAATTGTCAGGGAAAGAGATGTTATAGAAGAAATGAGGACTCTTAAACCTAGGAACCCCAGGATTTGACCTAATAACGGCCGATATTTTGAAAGAATTGCCCAAAAGGGGTATAACGATGCTTACGCGCCTAATAAATGCGTGTATACGGTTTAATTACGTGCCTGAAAATTGGAAAGTTGCAGAGATAATCATGCTGCATAAACCTGGCAAACCTACAGACAGGGCGATTTCTTATAGACCAATCTCATTGTTGACAATGATTTCAAAACTACTAGAGAAACTTTTATTGAGAAGACTCCAGCCTATAATTGAAAGTAAAAGGTTAATCCCGAATCATCAATTTGGTTTTCGCCGGAAACACTTAATCATAGATCAGATTCATAGAATAACTGACCTAATAGAAAATTCACTGGAAGAAAAAGCAGTATGTTCTATCATATTTTTGGACGTGACCCAGTTTCCTTCGACAAGGTTTGGCATTGTGGGTTAATAAAAAAACTTAGGCGATTACTACCAAGGCAGTATGTTGACCTGCTCGAATCTTACCTGACTAATAGGGTATTTCGAGTTAAACAGGAAGAGGAGTACTCTTCGCTTAGGGATATCAAGTCGGGGGTACCACAGGAAAGTATATTGGGCCCGATATTATACTTGTTATACACGTGTGATATTCCTGAATCGGAAGGAGTGATAACAGCTACATTTGCTGATGATACGGTAGTTATCGCAATTGGAAGAAATGAAAATGAATCTACCCAAAAATTGCAAAGGGCCAGTGATGAGATCTAAAAATGGACTAGAAAGTGGAATATAAAACTTAACGAGGTGAAATCAGTACATTTAAATTTCACTAATAGGAAAATTGACAATTCATTTTCAGTTCAAATAAATGGCGTCTTGATTCCGTACGCAAACACGGCGAAGTATTTGGGAATGACGTTGGAAAACTTTGTTAGGAGACTTAAACGTACGAGACCTCTTGAGTTAGTTTGAAGCTTTTTATCTGGAATAATGAGTACTTAATGCGCTATTGTGCCAGATCAAAGGCTTGTAAATAATCAAAAAAGTTAGAGCAAAATTAATGGGTAGTCGTTTCCGACTAGTTTTATAGTTTATTTTGAAGAGGGTGTTTTTTAGTGGATTAAAGTTACACTTTTTTGCTTTTCGTCCCAAATCCCTATAAATGTCACTATTGCGTACATATCAGGGAGCACCCATCATCTTAAGGACCTTGTTCTGGAAAGTTGTATTTGTTTAGTAGAAGCCCATAACTATGAACCATATGTCTATTATATGCTTCATTATTCTATTATACAAGTTGATCCGGTGCGAATGCATGACTTTACTCTAGCTTCAACAGCCTCGAAGGACAGCCTCTGTATATGCATTCTTTAATTTTAAGGTATGTAAAATGTTTGATAGAATGACAATCGATTTTCCGCGGCGAAATGTCAAAATTCATATAAAATATACATATGTAAGTCGGACTACCTAGAATGAAACGAAATTAAATAGCTTAATATCCCGTTTCACCACTGCCGGTTTTTTTTTTTACATCATGTTTTTGATATTATCTGTTTCCATATGTATGCGGTTTTAGATAGAAAATACTGATATTTGATTATGCGTATTCTTATGGGATCTGTAGAGAGCCCTTTTTAACATCATAAATCTCACACAAAATCAACTTTTCTCAAATTTTTAAAGTTATGTGTTATTGAAACATTAAAAAATTGATTTAAAAAAAACATTCCAGACCCGGTTCATTTTTTTAAGATTTCAATAAATACTGCACTACAAGAAATAAAAATTGTGCAATTTTTTTTTCGAAGTATTAAGTTGATTTTTGTGCTTCTTTTTCAAATTTGAGAAAGCGTACATTTGATATTAAGACATTTGCTAATTATGCATGAAATGTTTCCCACAATCCATACTTATACACTAAGTCCTCGAGATACGACATTTTTGGTTCCAGAAATTTATGTCGTAACTCGAATTGTCGTTTGAGGAAGGAAAAAAATCTGATGTGATCAGCGCATTGTGTATTGTCTAGTTAAGTGAAAGTGTTACAGAATATTAAAAAAATGTCTGTTAAATACTTCTTTCCAATTTTAAGGACATTTGTAAGCTTATAGTTAACATATCTAGAAAAATGTAAATTTGGCTCTTAGTACAGTTTCGTTTTGTGCTATCCGAATTCCCTGAAATTCCCACCAGTTAATTTTGGTAATACCCAGAACTCAAATATCAAATTTCATGAAATCCCATCAATTCGTTCCGTAGATATGGTGAAAAATGTAAAATCGGCCCGCAAATCAGTTTCCGAGCCCTGATTTATATGATCCAAAAAATTTATATGTTCATTGCTTTAATATGAGGAATTCATGTATTAAATTTCAATAAAATCGGTTGATTATTTCTCTTTATATACACAAAAGTGTAAACGTCTAGTTGCCGATGCCTGATCTTTTCAAAAAATTTACATGTTCATTGTTTTAATACGGGGAATTCATATATTAAATTTCAATGAAATCGGTTGATTATTTCTCTTTATATACACAAAAATGTATATCTGGCCCATAGTAAACGCCCAGTTGCTGATGCCTGATTTCTTCCAAAAGTTAGGAATTTTTGCGTATGATCGAGCGAAGCTTATATATGAAATTTCAAGTAAATCGGTTGAATACTTTCTTCAAAATGGTGAAAAATGTGAAATCGGCCCGCAAATCGGTTTTCAAGCTCTGATCTTTCCGAAAAATTTATATGATCATTGTTTTGATACGAGGAATCCATATATTAAATTTCAATGAAATCGGTTGGTTATTTCTTTTTATACAAAAATGAATATTTGGCCCGTAGTAAACGCCTAGTTGTCGATACCTGATTTCTTCCAAATCATAGGAAATTTCGCGGACGATCGAGAAAAGCTTATATATTAAACTTCAAGTAAATCGGTTGAATACTTTCTTCAAAATGTTCAAAATTGTAAAACAGACCCGCTAAAAAGTGCAGTTCCCGAGGCCTGATATATACCAAAAGTTGATCGATCCGTGCCATGGTGGAAATAAACTTACATATAAAATTGCATCAAAATCGGTTCAGCAGAACTTGAGATACACGCGTGCACACACAGACCGACAGACCGACAGACGGACAGACCGACAGACCGACAGACCGACAGGTTGCTAAAAATAGTCTACTTGCACTTCCCTACTATGGAGAAGTGCATTCCCACCGAAAACTCGATATGCAAAATTTGTTGCCATCACATAACCTGCCTATTGTATACACAATACGGTCGGTAAAAATGTATGGAAACAAAAAGTGAAAATAGATAAACTGTTTTATAAAATAATTGATCTTTTTTTTTTAAAAAAGGTAACAAAGTTTGAAAAAAACAACAAAATATAATAACAAAACCAAAAAAATTCAATGATGTAACAAAAATAAATAAAATAAAATCTAAATAAGTTGATATTTTATCACTTCAATTCTTATTCTTAACTACTAACTAGAATTTTTAACTAGAAAGAGTTCATTGTTGAAGTATGTGCTTTATTCTCGTCTTATAACTAAATTTGGTATAGATTTTTATTCAAAAAACAGTAAAATCTGCCAAAAAAAAACAATTTTTTTTTTAAATTTTCAATGTCGTATTAGGAACAATGTCGTAAGCCGAATAAAAATGATCCAAATTTATATCATGTTGTAACTCGAAATGTCGTATTAGAAGATGTCGTATCTCGAGGACTTAGTGTATGTATATCTACATATATATTTTTTATTTAATCTTTTTTAATTAATATGCTTCATTATTTATAAAAATTATTGCATTAAACAAAAATTAGGGTATTCATTTTATATTGAAGGTCCATATAATTCTTTTATAAGAAATATTTTCACATTGCTAGTTAGTCTAATTCAGTGATTTATCTAAATTACCGCATCAGAAAATTTATACAAGTTTCTTTTTACATATTTATTATGTTGTTTTTATATAGGGAAAAACTTGAAACGACACATTTTTCATAATGATTAAAAAATTATAAAAGCACTAGCATAATTATAAAACTTAAAATTAAATAATTACAAACTTAAACTCTAAATTAAAATCTAATAAAATTTTTATTAACTTTATTTTAAGCCGTGTATTCTAGATTAATATAGCACCAAATTTGTTTTTATTTAGTGTATTATCATTTTTTACTCTCAATTCTCTAAGATATGTTGTCTGACATGGCGGTATAAGAAAGCGTGGGAAAAACTCGAAAATATATTTATAATATTTATGTAATTATATAAATATAATTATATTTTGTTTTCCGAACAACAAAACTACAAATTTTATTTTAGTATAAAAATGTTTAGGTTTTATTAAAATTTTTCGTAAAGAAAACTTAAAATGGAAATAGGTCAAAATCATAATTTTTCCAAAAAAAACAAAAAAAAAAAAGATTCTTTAGAAATGTCATTTCGTCAAAAATACATATGCAATTTCTAACAAATACATTCACAAAAAAAAGCAGAGTTCAGGCCTTGATTTTTCAGGACATACAGAACTGCAAGAAATTTGTAAAATTTAAGTTCGTATTAATTTCAAATTATTACTCATTGATTAATTACTGTTGGTATATGAATGCAACTTTTTATATTTTGCAAACCTAATCTAATTTATAATTTTGCTTTCTTCATTAAAGATAAAAATTGTGTATTTTTGCACATTTTATTCTAATGTGAACATTATTACAATATCAATTTTTTTTTAAATTGGATAACTAGAAAATAATATTTTAACGTACATAATATTTTAAAGCTTCCTTAATTATTTAGCTTCTTTACATTTAAGGATTTCACCCGTTATACGGGGACTTGTGGTAAGTTTTCTCATTTACTAACTTTTTTAGATGCTGCAATATACAATGTACTATTGTTTTTAAATTATTTAATGTTTTTAAGTATATATGTATGTGTGGTCCGCCTAAATTTGTCTTTCGATGATTTTTAATATCTGTACTAAGAAAAAAATTTTGTAAGCGCCAAAGAAAATGTAACATCAACGAGAATGCATGAAATGATTCACATATATTTGATTTTGTCGAATTTCGTCGGAAAGAAGATACTGTACATACATTACATCAAATGAACAATGAAATGAATAGGAACAAAAAGTCGTTCGGAAATTGAAAAAGTTAGACATCAAGGAAGACTAGGAAAAATAATGAAAAATTGATTTTATATTCAAGATAAATTCAAATGGAATACAAGCAATGAAAAATGGTAAGGTTTTTGGAGAAGAGCTTTAATTGGAAATTAATTGATTATTCGCCTAATACATGAATTTTAGACATAAAGAAAAATTCTGATGGCAACGATGTAAAAATATAAAGAAAAATTATTAAGAAGAGGATTCGACCAGGAATATGGTATCGATTACGAAAAAGTTTCCCGTAGAGCGGTAACCGTGGTAAAACAAAAACAAAACTGTTGCACTATGTGAGACAAAAGAAGTCATGCATGCATTTATATATCAATCTATGGTAAAAGTAATGTAATATCAAACCCTATATGTAACACCATAATATATTTCTGTAAGCTTTTAAATTCTAGCTCTTTTTTCCAAGCAATTTTTGAGAATCAGTGATAAGTTAGTCAAGTAAAACTTTTTTCATTATGAATTCTTGTTTTTAATCAAATTTAAACTAAAAGTTTAACCCTTTGTTCTCGTTTTATTTTTAAGGTTCTTGCATGTCAACTTCTTTTAGCTAAATGAATTAAAGAAATTTACGATTAAATTCAACGGATTGTAGTGATTTTCATAAACACAATACTGCAAAACAATAACGTGATACATAAGCAATATGTTTTTGACAGTTGTATAAAAACTTTTGCTATTTTGAATTTGCAATATTGTGTTGATGAACAAAAATTGTCGTCAATAAAAAAAAAATTATTTATTTTGGGCCAAATAGTGGAAAATTCTATTTAAAGGAAAAATAAAAATTAAGAAAAAAAAGAAAACTGAAACAAAAGAAATTTTATTATTTTCAAGTACAATAGTTAACAATTAAAAATGTAAAACCAAACTGCAGAAACTAGTAAAAAAAAAAGTTCAGCTGATTTAATTGCGCTAGCCATGATAATTTAGATGTTTTTCTGATATATTAGCACTGTTTATGAACAAAATTGATTAGCAGCATTTATAAAAACAAATATAGCGCAGCTCTCGCTATATATCGCGATATACTGTGTTTATGAAAAGGCTTTATATTTATTTCACTAATTATTAATATACAATGTTAAAACTTCATAAATGATTACTGTATAAGATCTCGAATAAAGCAAATGAATTTAGTTTTGCCACCTCCAATGTGACATACGAGTGCAAACGGTTAAAATATCGATAGCAACCTTAAAATACCAAAATATTAACTGACACGAGTTGCTTTGTTACCATATAACTCTCATTTGCAAATGAGAGTGAATGACATGATTGACATAATTGTCTGATTTATTATGTTCTGGGAAAGTACCCCTTCCACATACGTCAGCACTATCTTCCTTAGATAATATTATAAAATTAAGTATTAAAATATATATCTTTATCACCCTATTTGGCTACAAAACGCTCGCAAAACTTTGAAAGTGACGAAGCTCTGGAATATCCACTGGCATCGCAAGTTCTCCAGAATAATTTTTATGTGAATTTATGTCAGGGTCACGCAGCTTAATAGAAGCAACGATAATGCAATAAGGACCCAAAAATCTATTAAGACCTGTTGGCTTTTGATTAAGGAAGTGGAGTGTCAATAATCAATCTTTGCTGAAATCAGTATCACCAGGGGATAAGGAAGTTGTACTCAATGAACAAGGAGAATATGAAGATAAAATCTAAACTCTTGGATTAGTATGGAGGTTACAAACTGATACCCTCACAATCAAATATAATGAAGAAGGTTCCACAACTAAAACATTAGAATATACAAAAAATTGATCTGCGAGAAACTATTTGATCTGCGAGGATTAGTGGAATCTACAGCAGTTGTGGACTGTTCAGGCTGATTGGGATACACCATCATGTGAGGAACTAAAATAAAATTAAATTAACACCATTCGATAATATGCAACTACATATTCTCATATACTACATGCGAGAAATAACAAAGAATAAGCGTATAATGGGAAATTTGTTATATGTAAAACCAAGGGTTGTGCTGATTAAAACCCAAGTGTTAACCAAATAATTATATTCAGCCAAATTAGCAGAAAATTAGCTCCCTTCATTCATCAAACTACAGTAATTTGTGTAGGTTGCAGGATAAATGTCAAGCCGATGTGTCGTATAACGGAAAACATCCCACTCTTCTTCCATAAAACTAGCTCATAATGGATGAGCTGGCATGAAGTATAGCAGCTCATAATGGATGAGCTACATAGAAACAAAATCTTTTGCGCGTTTCACTATACATCGTATATGTATGCACACATTATACAATGCAATAGAGCAAAACCAAAGTTGTGGCAAAAGATAATGCGAAGTCTACGTAAAAATCAATTAATACCTGCACAACCATTTGTCAATTTTGCAATAGATTTATGTGGTCTCTTCTAAATTCATTATAAATTACGAGGAAAGCGTGCTAAAAAATCATATGTCCCAGTATTCATATGTTGTGCAGCAAAAGTAGTACATATACGATTAGTCATTTATATCAAAACCGATGGATTTATAGGTGCGCTAAGAAGATTTGTGAGTCGGTGCTAAAATTTAAAAACTTAATCGAAAGAATGAAAATAACATGCAGTTACTAGGGTACTAGCACACTTTTTAACAGGAGCACAATTATCACGAGCAGTTGATCCGGAAATCCCACCCACGTACCTGCTAGCTAGATAGGAATTGGTGCAGTCTTCGTAGCCAGTTTTGGCAAGAACCATTGCAATAGTGAGAAAAGTGAAAGCCAGAATGCTTTCCAACAAAACGAAGGAGATTAGACTCAAAAGCTCCATTCTTAAAATTAATGATGACCTGCTGCCTAGTCACTCAAAGTACTTAGAAGACACCTGTTTACATTAGAATCGGGAATATACTTTGAGAATTTAGGAGACACACACCTAACATTTAATAAGTGGAAACTTGTAGTATACACAACTTAACATCACCTTAATGAGAATACGAGGTTTTTATAAAAAATGTTAAGACATTTGACCATATTTGTACGCAAGTTTAAACCAACTCTGCATGCTCAATTATTGTTCATCAATTTCAACAACTTAAAGATGAACTCATGTGTAAAGTCAATGTTAAATAGATATATAATAATGTTACTGCTAGAATGAAGAGTACCTTGTAAAAAAATTAATTTATTTTTAGGAATTTCCAGAACAATAATAAAAATTCAGTCAATCAATACATCTTAGCTTACAAATCCTGAACCAATTATGGAAAGGTCATTATAATCAGAATATTTAATATATTTGAAAACATTTGCCACAAAAAACTTTAAAAATTTGTTCACAATATCAAAGACAGTTGATTGTGGGACTGCAGTACATATTGCAATTACTCTGCAGGAAGAACATTATTTGTATGAATATGTAGAATACATTATGCCAATCTAAACTTTAATTTTTTGATTGGCATGTGAATTTTTTAAACGTTGAATAAGCATCTCTTAAATGTCTTCTGCTTTTGCTGTCGTTACCCATCATTACATCCGACGCTTGTTATATTTTGGTAAAGTTTTCTTTTTGCAAGATATAACGGAAAAAATAAAAAACTTGTAAAATTCATTTCTTAGCTTACAATTAAAATTATATTAAAAATAAATTTTGCTACATCATTAAATTGCTGGGAATCCTACAACAAAAGAATATGATTTTGCATAATATAAGTTATCATTATCATTACCATAATATGGTTTCTTTTTAAATATTCACTATAATTTTAGTAACATTTACAATAACTCAACTTTCAAAAAACTAACGTAGTTCATAATAAATTATTCTTGAATTTACCACTATTAGAATTAGAAATAAAATAAGAAGATTGTGATTATATCTGCTTATACCTTGGCATTACAAAAACCAAATCTGAAGCGGTCAGCACATAACAGAATATTATAAAAATGCCTGTTAAATACTTCTTTCCAATTTTTCGGGCATTGGTAAGCTTAAAGTTAACAAACCTGTAAACTTTAATGTAAATGTAAATTTGACTCTTAGTAGAATTTGCCTTTTTGCTACCCGAATACCCTGCCATTCTCGTCAGTTAGTTTCGGTAACAATTAGAACTCAAATATCAAATTTTAAGAAATTCCCATCAATTCGTTCCGTAGATATGGTAAAAAATGTAAAATCGGTCCTCAGATCAGTTTCCGAGTCCTGATCTTTCCAAAACATTTGTAGATTCAGATATTTCTCTTTATATAGGCAAAAATGTATATTTGGCCCGTAGTAAACGTCCAGTAGCTGACGCCTGATTTGTTAGGAGATTTCGTGGACTGTCGAGCGAAGCTTATATATGAAATTTCAAGTAAATCTGTTGAGCATTTTCTTCAAAATTATCAAAAATGTAAACCAGGCCCGCTAAAAAGTGCGATTCCCGAGGTCTGATATATCCCAAAAGTTGATCAATTCGTCCCTTAGTCGAAATAAACTTGACGTACATAAAAAATTTCATCAAAGTCGGTTCAGCCGAACTTGAGACACAGGCGTACACACACAGACCGACAGGTTGTTAAAAATAATTTATTTTCATTTCCTTACGAACCGAAAACTCGATATGCAAAATTTGTTGTAATCACATAACCTGCCCATTGTATGCACAAAGATTGGACCTTGACATTACCAAAAATCAAGATTTCGAACCTGCTTTTTTTTGAGAATGTATTTGTTAAATTGCATATGAATTTTTGCATAAACTCCTACAATGTACAAGACATCTTAATATTTTTGCATATGTGTGTTTACAAGAAACAAAGTTTCTTTTATAAGAGAAAAAACTATTCATTTCTTTAGTACATATATAAACTTCGTACGGGAAGGCTATAGGGGATATAGCGGCAAAATAATTTTAATTGTTAAAATTTAATTTTAATTTAAATTTAGTAAATAATTATATTTATTATTTGTATTATTAAATAAAATGAAGATTTATAATTCATATTAATTAAATTTTGTCTTTTGTTCATAATATTTAGTATAAAATAGAGGTGAATTTGATAAAATGACTTAATAAATTAGTAAAATTTGGTATACTTTTTAAAGTTTCTATTCATCACGTTCATATAAATAGGTGTTGCGTCATATAAATACCCCGAGGGTGGGTGTTGCATCGAAGGATGCAGAAGCAATAGTCTACGAGAAAAGGAGAACGTAAGTGCTATCTTTACATTCTTTGCTAAAGAACAAGGTTATCAAGGATAAATGGATACAAGCATTATGAAAAAGGAATTTGACACTAACGAATTATTTTTAATTTGCAAGAACTTTAAATTTTATTGTATTGCCTGTAATTATAATTTAATCTACTACCTACTAAGGTTAAGATTTTAACAATTTAAGTAGGTATCAAAGCATCAAATTCCAAAAAGTTTAGTAAAAGCTCTTGACATTGTACGCTTTTCATAAATGCGTTTTCTACGTAGTGGACACGTAAAATAAATGTAAATCGGGTATCGAAAAAATCGAGCACTCTTTTCTTATACCTTGCCATATAAATGTTGCCATAAATAACCAATTAAATAAATTTGTATTTATTTTCAGCAATAAAGTGCTAATTATTAAGTTTTTTTCCTAAAATACAGCATAAAAATGCAATGTTTTTAATGACTTGGTAACGTTTGTTAAAAATTAACATTTGCACAGAACTTTAAATTGAACTTTTCAAACAAACGCCAAAGTATGTAATAATATTGTAAAAATTGTATTCCAAAATGTATCAAAAGCTATAGCAGTTTTTTTGTACAATCTAAAGGTATTGAAAGCTCTGAGATGGTAATACAATCGTATTAATACCGTACTTAAACTTTTTATAAGGCGTTATTGAAGTCACGGTATATTTCTAAACAAAAAGTATAATAACCAACTTTGAAGATACCGTATGTAAAAAATAAGTAAATTGTATATTACGGAGTCTTGAGAATAAAGATGTTTGTGGTATTACGGAGTCTTGAGAATATGGCTTTGATTTTGAACGAAACATTTCTGAAGAAGAATTTATTTTGTTGTTTTTTTTTTGGAAAAATTATGATTTTTACCTATTTTCATTTCAAGTTTTCTATACGAAAAGTTAACTAAAACTTAAGAATTTTTATACTAAAATGAAATTTATAGTTTTTGGAACGACATGTCAAAAATTTAAATTTCCACTAAAAAATTTAACTATGATTTTAAGTTTATAATTATTTCAAATTTTATAATGATTATAAAAAATGTTTCGTTTTAAGTTGCCTCCTATATAAAAACAAACATAATAAAAATATTATAAAGAAACTTGTATAAGTCTATATTAAGCAATGTGAAAATATTTCCTAATAAAAAGGACTCCCTTAAAAACAATTATATGGACTTTTAACATAACTAGAAAGAATAGGGTTGACCGTGTCAACTCTATGATATCCGTACGAATTTATTATCCCATGTGTGAATAAATATGCCATAGCTGACTATGGGACAGACTATGACTTTAAGTGGCCGTGTTACCATATTAATTTGTGCAAAATTCAGTGCTGTGTTTTCTGTATTTTCTAAGATATGACCAAATTACTATTGAAGTTATGTGGCTGCTATCACAACGAGTCAAGAAATTTCAATGATTTTTATCACATATAAGAGCGCTAATAATATACTTGTTTTCACAAAATTTCTGTATTATAATTCCAATAATTTCTGAGATAGTGCCAAATAACTTTTGGAATTGTATGGCTGCTACAGAGGCAAGCAATTTCAACGACATTTATCAAACACATTGGCCCTTCTAATATATTTACTTGTACGAAATTTCAATACCAAAACTTCTATTGTTTCCAAGATATAGTCAAATAAATTTTGAAGGTGTATGGCAGCTACCCGAACCAGTACCCCAATCAAGTCCAATTTAAATAGTGTCCTGGGACTTGCTACAACAAATTATTTGTGAAAATTTTGTGAACGTAGCTGAATTAGTTTTTGAATTAACGCTAGGACGGAAAGGCAGGCGGACTGACGGACAAAGCTAAATCGACTCAGAATTCGACGCTGATCAAAAACATATACTTGAGTTATTTCTTAGTGGTACAAACGGTAAGTCAAATTTAGTTTACCTTTCGAACATACGTTCGTACAGGCATAAAAAAATTCACATATGCAAAAATTTTTATGAATTAAGAAGCATATAAATTTAATTAATATAGTATTCACATGAAAAATATATAGATATGTATATGTAATATATGTATATAGAAGTATGCATTGTGGGAGACATTTCGTGCATAATTTGTTCAACGTTTTGTACGTAGTAGACACGTAAAATAAAAGTAAATCGGGTATCGAAACATTCGAGCACGCGTTTTTTATACCTTGTCATATAAATGTTTCCAGAAACAACCGATAAAATAAACTAGCATGTATTTTCAGCAATTAAGCTCTAGTTATCAATTTTTTTTCCTAAAATGCAGCATAAAAATGCTATGTTTGTAATGATGTGGTAACGTTTTTTAAAAATGGACATTTGAACAGAATTTTAAATTAAAATTTTTAAATAAACGTCAAAGTTTTATTGCTGTGGTAAAAATTGTAATCCAAAATGTACGAAAAGCTTTAGAAGTTTTTTTTACAATGTAAAGGTATTGAAAGCTCTGAGACGGTACTACAACCGTATTAATACCGTACTTAACCATTTTTGAAGTAACGGGAAACCTCAAAATGCCGTGTAAAAGATGACTTTTTAAAAAGAAAAATCATTTTCTAAAGATTTCTAAATTTTCATCGATAATTAACCGATTTTCTTGATTTTTTCTGTGTTTCTTTGAAGAATTATAGTAGTTATTGAAATAAAGTAAACAATATAATGAACACAATATTTTATTTAAAAAACATGAAATAAAAAAAATAACAATTGTATTTTCCTGAACATTCGGTGTGCATCCCTTCCTTACACTATCCTTGTGACTACAGACCACACAGCGACACATCATCACTTTGGTCAGTATAATCATCACTCGAACTATCACAAGTTTCGGGCGAGAAATTTCGCGAAGTATTTGATCGCGACATTTCACGTATCAGAATCGTTGAATATCAATAAAATAAAATATTATTTGCAAAAAAATATCTACTTCAAAGAATAACACGAGTTAGGTTTACAAAGTGAAGAAAAAACACGGCTGGTAATTGCGCACTGTACGCGGTAGCGTGTTTGGGAAGTGACGCCTGCGTAATCGACGATTATTCACGATCGGCACTTTTCGGAAACATTCGATTCGACGAAAACCGATGATCGGCACTCTAACGGTTAAACAACTACACATTGTATTAGTAATTCAGTATATTGAATTTTAACTTTTTCTAATTAAAAATATGAAAAAAGTTGATTTTGTGGGAGATTCATGATGTTAAAAAGGGCCCTCTATTTGGCGTATTCCAATTAATAATAATTAGATTATATATTTCCTGCTCAACGTACGCGTTGATAAAGTATTGATACATTGCAAAAATAACATTAAGTGATTTTTCTTGAAAAACAAATTTTGTTCTCTGTTACTGCTGTTTTAACAAATTTCAAATTTTTCTATATTAATGCCGTCACATCTTTGGGAATAACAAAGATTAAAAATTTCTAAGAACAGTTTCTTTGAAATCATGTGTTCGCTGCACTTTGCGCTGAAATATTTTGTAAAATATAAGTTATTAATTTCATTAATAGATTTTTAAAAAGAGAATCTGCCTACCAGGCTGGATCCACTTGTCATATGGATGCATTCTACCATAATGCTTTAATGACACCAAGTGGGACACTACATATAATTATATGTACTGTCATAGTATTAATTCTCTGCCAAGTACTTTAATTCTTGAAGACACTTTTTCTTTCCTAGTTGATAACAGCTGTATGCTAATAAATATTCCTTGAATAATAAAATTTTAATTATACTTTTTCTTAAACTATAATTAGACACATATTTTATATGATCAAAACTGCTTGTGAAAAACACTAATAATATATAATAATATTTCAGATGCTTTTTATGCTTTTGTTCAGTAGACAAGGCAAGTTAAGGTTGCAAAAATGGTATGTTGCTCATCCAGACAAAGTAAAAAAAAAAATTACACGTGAACTTATAACAACAATTTTGGCTCGAAAACCGAAGATGTGTTCATTTCTGGAGTGGAAAGATGCAAAAATTGTCTACAAGCGGTAATGTATTTTTTCAAACAATAATTTTTGTTAATGATTGCTGCTAATGCGAATCTCTATTTACGACTAACAAGTGGTAACATAATGGGTATCATCGGAAAGCAATCACAAATGCGCATCATTGCAGCGTCGATGCAAGAAATAGTTGACAATGTTGTACCGATGCGACGCTTTTACCTTGGTGATGCAATATTATTTGACATTTTTGGGCACTTTCTAAATCACATGTTTTTTTAGCGTTTATTTTGAAAAGGTTTTGTGTAAAAGTTTTAAAATTATTGACAACTGAAAATTTATTAAAATTTTTTTTTTAATTTCAACTAAGTTTTGGAGATTTTAATATAATGGAACATTTAAAAATATTAAGATCGTGCATAAAGAAATAATTAACTTTCTAATAACTAATAAATAGTTAAAATAATAAATTATTTACTTCTCAGCTTCCATTTAAAAAACATTGCATCAATAAAAAATCACAAAAAAATTAATGCACAGCTAATTTATTATGATGCACGCACGACGCGTATTTTTGACATTTTTGAACACCAAACCTTAAAGTATTACCGTATTAATGCATTTTCGTACATGATTTTTATTTGATTACACGTCGATGCTTTACTGATTACATTCCGATTATTTCCAATATTAGTTAAAGAAACTTTTGACATTCAATATGCTATTATGCATATCATGCCCGATCTTGTTTATATCTAATAAATGCTCGAGTTATACACATAAAGTAGCTTAAATGTACAAAGTTCTTACTTTCAGCATATTTAAAATTTAAATTATAATTTAGTTTTTATACATCAAAGAAGGCTTATACGAATAAGTGAACATTTGTATGTACAAATATGTACATATTTGCAAATGTTGTTAGGTTTTTAAGCTGAAATGCGTGACAAATGTACTTTCGTATCAATATTTAAAAAAAAAAACACTTTTTAATTTTATTCAAACAAAAGACACTTTTATTAAAATTCAATTTGATTAAAAAATCAACCTTTATTGTTAAACCATTAACTATGACTGAATTTACAATTAAGTACTTATAACTAAGTTTTATTATTTTAATGTAAAATTGCTGATATCGACAAAACGTGTCTACATTTGGATTGTACCGTTTTGTTGATATCAGACATAAAATTTTGTAATTAGGTTGTCTGCATTCTTTTGTTATATTATGAGAACTTTTTTTTTTTAATTTAAAATTTTAAATAACAGGAAGTGTCTCATCACCTTTAACAACGGTGTTATACGTAAAACGTGCAGAAAACTGTTGTTTTCGCTTGCAAAATTTACATACTCTGTTCGATGTGAAATTTTCAATAAAATGGTTCGATCTAAGGCAATTGAAACATAGCTTCCTTTCCTTTATCTTATTTTTTCATTCCCTTAACTGAAAGAACCAAACGAAATTCGCATTTAAAAATAGGATGATCTGCAGCACATCCACAATCCCTTGTCGATGTTGCACTTTTGAAGTGATTCTGATATTTAATTAGTCTTTGTTGTTTGTCTGTTGATTTACATAAAGATGAAACCTCATAAATTCTGTTATTGATAAACTCCTGAATATTGGATGATGTCTGTTTCTAATTTTTTAGAACATTTCCGCCGCCATAACTATGTTAACTCAGGATCTAATTTAATCGTCAAAATGCTTTCAAAGCACGAATTGATGTTGTTCATTAATGTTGCTGCTGAGTATTCTAAAACTATCTGCTGATGGATGTGTTAATTTCTACTGTTGAAATATTTTCTCCAAATGAGAATTTATAATTTCTTGCTTTCTATTGAATGTATTTACCAATTCATCGAATGCTTGACTGTAGTTGGCATCAGTACTTTGTTAAGTACTAAACTAGCAAATAAATAAAAAAATTTAGACCAATCTCGATAATTGCCGTTAAATGATGAAAGTTCAATTGGTTGAAGTCTTATTTCACCTCTGTAATTTAATTTTATATCAATGCTTGAACGTAAAGTTGGAGCACTGGAATCCCCTTCCACTTCTAATAATTCTGTTAATGTTACTTAATTTTTTACAAAGTTTGAAGCACATCATTCAAATCATTGTTAATCTTTGATTCGTGTTGGGTCTCAAACGCACTCATAATTTGCTTAATTAATAAATATGTTTTATAATATTTTTTTCAACTATTTTCCGTTCATCCTATTCTGCTGTTACATCACCACATTCATCATGTACCTCTATTTGCATTTGTGTCTCAATTGTTTAAAAAAAATCTTGCGTTTCAATAAAATCTATAAAGCGTGTAATTCGTGACTTAATGCTGCTGCGTTTCTTTTTTGGTTGATCCTTCATTATTTATGTGATAAAATTGGAAATCTGTAACGTGAAATTGAAATATTACTTACTTATACTTATTTAAATTTTGTACTAGACTGTTTTAAAATAAAGTTTAAATTTGTGCCCACCAGAATACAAGTATGTACATAGGAAGTATATAACTCGTACGTACGCCAAATTACTAAACTTGTACGTAAAGTGAATGAAAATATTATTAGTTTTTTTGTAATGTAATTCACTTTTATGAAAATGCAAAATTTGATTTCAAAACAACATGTTTCATATATTTTTACGGTACTGTATGTTTCAATGTGTTGTGGGCACAGGAACCTAAATAACTGTTTAATTTTTTTTAAAATGCTACAGACTATAATACGAAAATTTGATTGTTTTTAAATGTGTTCACAAATTGCATATGTACCTTTGTATTTCAAAAAATCAAGGCCTGGACCCTGATTTTTTGTGAATATATTTGTTAAAATGCATATATATTTTTGGCATTTCTGAAGAATTTTTTTTTTGGTTGCTTTTTGGAAAAATTTTGATTTTTGCCTATTTTCATTTCGAGTTTTCTATACGAAAAGTTGACTAAAACCTAAAAATTTTATATTAAAATGATTTAGAGTTTTCTGAACAACATGTCAAAAATTAAAATTTCGACTCAAAATTTTAACTATATATTTGATTAAATATATTTTCGAGTTTTTTCCGCCAGGCGACGTATGTGAGCGAAAAAAATTTGGTGCTATATTTATAAACGGCTTGAAATGAAGTTAATAAAAATTTTATTAGAATTAAATTTAGAATTTAAGTTTATAATTATTTGATTTTAAGTTTTATAATTATTATAGTGCTTTTAAAATTTTATAATCATTTTAGAAATTGCGGCGCTTTTAGTTGTCTCCTATGTAAACACAAACATAATAAAAATATTATAAAGAAACTTGTATAAGTTTTAAAGTGACTGGGGCGGTAGATAAGGTAAATCAGTCAATTAGCCTTACTAACAATGTAAAAATATTTCCTAATAAAACTGAAATCACATACATACTTACCTAAAAAAAATTATATGGACCTTTAATATGAAAAGAATTCACATATGCAATAATTTTTATGAATTATGAAGCATATAAATTTAATTAATAGTTGACAATAATGTGTAGACTACGCATGAAAAATATAGATATATGTGATATAAGTGTGCATTTTGGTAGACATATCATGCAAAATTAGCAAACTTGTTATTGTCAAAATTTTCCCACATTTTAACAAATACATCACAATCAACTTAATGCTTCGAAAAAAAAACTACATATACTTTTTTTTTTCTTGTAGTATATCATTTATTGAAATCTTACAAAAATTAACAGAACCTGGAAGGTTTTTTTAAATAAATTTTTTAATGTTTTAATAATACAAAACTTTGTATTATTAATGTAAGCGTATAGCAACTTTGTATTATGAATGTAAGCATTAGTAAAGTAGAAAAAGATTGAATTTTAACTTTTTCTAACTAAAAATTTGAAGAAAATTGATCTGTGGGAGATTTATGATGTTAAAAAGGGCCCTCTATAGATTCCATAAGAATACGTGTTAATACGTCAGCCGTTAACTGTCACTCTCTCTTAGGGTCCAGGCTTGTATTTCTGTCAGCCGTGATATGTACGCAACACTCCATTTATTTCTGCTCTTTTTTATACACCTATACTTTACTACCATCTTATTGTACCCACGCATGAACTTGTAAATTTGAATATTTGAATAAACGGTAAATTTTGAAATTGATGCTTAGAATATGCTAGCCAGTATGATGCTATCACAATTTAATTTTTTGTTATTAATTTTTAATAATTTTATGATTCTAAATTTCAAAAATTATAAACTGTTACTAAGTTTAATGTAATATCATCATTAACAACATTAAACTTAGTAATAATTTAATGTTACAAATAAAATTTAATTGTTAGAATAAAATTAAAAGTAAACTGTATACTAACTTTAATGTTAATTTTACCATGGTTTCACTTGATAGACTATTATTAGCTGCATTATATTAACTGGCCGATCCGGTTCAATTGGGCCAAAAAATGTTTCTGTTTTCTTAAAAAAGTGAACTGTGTAAAGTTATTTAAGTGTTTCTTGTCAATTGTAAAATAATACACGAATTGTTGTGAACGAAATGATAATTAAAACTTGACATATGTTGAAGACTATTGACAATTTTACTCCATGAATAGTGAGCGAAAATGTGAATTACTATGATACGTTATACATATGTCAAAATGTAAATGCAAATTAAAATCTATGAAACAGTAATATTATTTATTTGATAACTGGAGTGACTTGCGAGTTTACAGTTGAATTGTCATTGATGCTTCTTCATCTATTCCTCCTTAATACCATTATTTGTGGCATCTTGGTAGTCTAGGTCACCCACCTCATCGTAAGGAATTATAACTGCTCTATTATTATTGCTAATAATAACAGGTCAGAGGAAAAGAATTTATGTATTTCGAATTGGCATCTTAAAATTTTAGCAGATTTTGTATGATAGCAAACTTTTGATATACCTGAACATATCTTTAAGTTTTTCAGGAATATATTTGTTAAAGATTGTTTTGACAATGTGAGTTATAAATTTGCACTACGATTTTTATTTGTGAGATTACATATTTTAAAATTTAGTTTAAAATTTTTTTCGATATGTTTTTACCGACCATATTGTGCATACAATATGTAGTTCATGTGATAGCAACAAATTTAGCATATCGAGTTTTTAGCATTTACAGTTTTTAACATATCAACGGAACGAGTTGATGAAATTTTCTGAAATTCCATATTTGAGTTCTGGTTGTTATCGAAGCTAACTGATGAGCATTTCAGGGAATTCAAGGAGCACAAAGCCAAACTCTACTAGAGCCAAATTTACATTTTTCTAGATATTTTAACTTTAAGCTTACCAATGTCCTAAAAGTTGGAAAGAAGTATTTAACAAGCATTTTTATAATATTCTGTAACACTTCACTTAACTAGACAATACACATTGCCGTCGGTTATGTGCTGACCACATCAGATTTTTTAAAATTATATTGGAAAGTTCTTTAAATTTTTTTCTTTTTTATAATTGTTGTTTTTCCGCTATTTTCAAAAGGGGAAATTATAAACTCTGTTGTTTAATTTTATAAAAATAATATTTATTTAAATGTTCAAATATGTTATTTAATATTCAAATAATGTTTTTTGAATATTTACTAATCAAAACACAATATTCAGTAAAGTGTACAATATTTTATGCGATTGTTTAGATCATCAAAAAGGGGAAAATTTTTGTTTGGAAGTAGCGGACAAGTCTTAACGATTTCCGAGATACAGAGATTTTAAGGAATTTTTACAAAATTTCCATTAATCCAAGCTGTTTTTAATTATAACATCCGTTCTGAAAATGTAAAGGCTTCAAATAAACAGTTTTTTGAAAGGGCTAATAAACGACTTGGAATCTACATACATATTTTTTAGTATTTCGTTTCATGTACTTCCGGAATACTATTCGAAGTATTCTAATATTATAAAAAAGCAAATTTTTCCCTGTTTTTATACCCTGCACTTCGTGAAGGGTATATTAACTTTGGTATGGAGTTTGTAACTACTTAAAGGAGTCATCTGCGGTATGGACATATATATATATTCTTGCTCAGCGTAAAATTCTGAGTCGATTTAGACATGTCCGTCTGTCCGTCCGTCCGTCCGTCCGATCGCACGATAACTCAAAAACGAATAATGCAATCGACACCAAACTTTCACAAGTTTTTTCTTTTGTGCCAAGGACGAGCCCTATTGTTATTGGACTAATTCGGACAACGGGTTCGGGTAGCTGCCATACAACTCCAAGAGTTTATTTTAAATATTTCAAAAACTAATAAAGGTATAAATATAAAATTTTGTATACATGTGTCCAATTATATTCTACACATGCTCTAAAAATTATAATGGGATAGCTGCACCAGTTCGGGTGGCTGCCATACAACTCCAACAGCAAATTTTTTATATTCGGCAAAATAATAAAGTCAGATTCATGAAACTTGGCAGTCATGTGTCCAATTATAAGTCAAATATATTTCTGAAGTTTTAGAGGAATCGCTTGACAGGTTCGAGTACCTGCCATACAACTCCAGAAGCTAATTTTAAATATTTGGAAAAATAATAAAGTCAGATTCATGAAACTTGGCAATCATGTGTCCAATTATGGCTCAAATATATTTCTGAAGTTTTGGTGGAATTGCTCGACAGGTTCGAGTAGCTCCCATACAAGTCTAAAAGCTTATTTTAAATATTTGGAAAAATAATAAAGTCAAATTCATGAGACTTGGCAGTCGTGTGTCCAATTATAGGTCCGACATATTTCTAAAATTTTTGGTTCGATTGCTTGACAGGTTCGAGTAGCTCCCATACAAGTCTAAAAGCTTATTTTAAATATTTGGAAAAATAATAAAGTCAAATTCATAAGACTTGGCAGTCGTGTCCAATTATAGGTCCGACATATTTCTAAAATTTTGGTGCGATTGCTTGACAGGTTCGAGTAGCTCCCATGCAAGTCTAAAAGCTTATTCTTAATATTTGGAAAAATAATAATGTCAGATTCATGAAACTTGGCAGTTGTGTGTCCGATTATAGATCAGATATATTTGTGAAGTTTTGATGGAATTGCTTGACAGGTTCAGGTAGTTGCCGTAAAACTCCAAAAGCTTATTTTACATATTTGGAAAAATAATAAAGTCAGATTCATGAAACTTGGCAATCATGTGTCCAATTATGGCTCAAATATATTTCTGAAGTTTTGGTGGAATTGCTCGACAGGTTCGAGTAGCTCCCATACAAGTCTAAAAGCTTATTTTAAATATTTGGAAAAATAATAAAATCAAATTCATGAGACTTGGCAGTCGTATGTCCAATTATAGGTCCGACATATTTCTAAAATTTTGGTGCGATTGCTTGACAGGTTCGAGTAGCTCCCATGCAAGTCTAAAAGCTTATTCTTAATATTTGGAAAAATAATAATGTCAGATTCATGAAACTTGGCAGTTGTGTGTCCGATAATAGATCAGATATATTTGTGAAGTTTTAGTGAAATTGCTTGACAGGTTCAGGTACTTACCATACAACTCCAAAAGCTAATTTTAAATATTTGGAAAAATTATAAGGTCAGATTCAAGAAACTTGGCAATCGGATGTCCAATTATAGGTCAGACATGTCCGTGAAGTTTCAATAGAATGATTTTAGAGGTTCAAGTAATTGCTACACAATAACGAAAGGTGCAGGGTGTAATTCAATCGGTTTATACCGACTGAAACGTTTTTACTTGTTAATTTTTCAATTAGAGCCAAATGATTTCGCAAGAAATTTTTGGAAACTTTAAAATTTTTCTTTACAGAATTTTGCTCTTTTTTTAGCTTTAATCATACCACAAGCATATATATTATTGATGTTTCTATTCCCCTCCATATTAATTTCTCATCTATTAGAGACATATTACTAAATATATAGGCTCTTTCCGAAGGTATCGCACTAGCACTTCGCACGAGCACTTCCAAAAAAAGCACCACGGCTGACAGCAATACGGACCTGGACTTTAAGACAGAGTTACATTTCACAGCTGACAAATTTACACGTATTCCTATGGAATCTTTTTTAACATCATAAATCTCCCACAAGATCAACCATTTTCTAATTTTTAGTTAGAAACAGCTAAAATTCAATCTTTTTCTACATTACTAGTACTTGCATTTTTAAAGTTTTGTGTTATAAAAATATAAAAAAAATTATTTCTTCAAATTTAAGAGCATTTGCTATTAACAAGTTTGGTAATTATACGTTATATGATAAGTCAACCACTAATGCATACTTCTTATACAATCACATAAATAGTTATAAAGTTATCAATGGTATATTATATATATTAAATTAATATCATAATTTTTAAAATTATTGCATTTGTGCAATTTCCTTATAATAAAAGTCGACATAATTTTTTGAAGTGATTTTAGTTACATTAAGAAATATTTTCACATTGTTAGTAAGTCTAATTCCCTGATTTACCTAAGCTACCGCATCAGGAACTTTAAAAAGCTTATACAAGTTTCTTTATAATATTTTTATCATGTTCGTTTTTACATAGAGGACAACTTGAAACGAGGTGTTTTTTATGATGATTATAAAATTATAAAACTACTATAATAATAATTATAGAACTTAAAAATCAATAATTACAAATTTATATACATTAGAACTTAAAATTTAATCAAATTTTTGTTTACTTTATTTTATATCGTGTATTCTAGACTAAAAAGGTTTACATTAATTCTCTCAAATATGTTGCCTGGTATGACGGTTTAAAAAAAGTAAATATACTAACTACTTAAGTAAATATACCAAAAGTAAATATACTTTCGAGAAACTCGAAACTCAAGCGCGGCCCTGCACCACTCTTTCGAGATTAACCGCCCTGGTGCACTCGATCAACTTGTGGCGCGAATTACGTTATAGTTATTTTATCGTAATAAAAAAAATAAAAACACAAAAATTTAAATTCTGTATCTTAATTAACTTTGTTCTTCGGAATAACAGTTAGTTGTTAATGAATATAAATTTAACTTAAGAATAATTTTTATTGAATTAATATTAATTTACTAAAATTAGTTGTTTGGAACTATAAAACTGTTTGGTCAGCAGTAATTATTTTAAGTGTATTATTTTTATGGTAAGTAATTTAATACATATATCAATTTATACTATAACTCCTCCTTCCCTTGTTTGAAGACTCTCCCGAGTCGTCATATTAATCTTGATTTTGAAAATTTTATGTTTCTAAGCAAATGTTACAATTATGATCAATAACAATATGATACAAATAGATGTAATCATTTTGTATATATATAGTATGGTTTTCTTTTGTATTTTATTTCTGTAATTTTATTAAAATTGTCAATTTGATTTAAAATAATGTCATCAGAGTTTAATTCATTATTTATGTTTTCAATATTATATTTAAAATTTGGTAATAAAAAATTATGTTTAAATTCAGATTTTTAATAATTTTGCAATATTAGAAATTGTAAAATTATTGATTTTTATAGAGCAATTATTAAAATTAATCAAACAATTTCCTTTCATGAGGAAAGGAAATTTATTATTAATTTTAATAATTGCTCATAAATTAATCATAAATTTCCTTTCATGAGGAAAGGAAATTTATGATTAATTTTAATAATTGCTCTATAAGTCGGCGGAAGTTATATAGGTCTATAATTACTTAGCAACAATTTTGAGCCTTTTTTATGCAAGGGAATTACTTCAGCACATTTTAAAAAATCAGGAAAACAACCACTGTAATAAATTAAAAATATAACTTAAGATTCAAGGATTGATCAGAAATGATGGTATTATTAAATTCAATTTCGTTAATAACTGTGCATGGATTCTTTTCGTTCAAAATATCTCTAAATTCTCTTATATCTATAAATCTATAAATTCTCTATCTCGATACGAATATTCTTACTAAGCTTTTTAAATAACTTTTTTAAAGACTCATTTTCAGAATTTCTTTTACTATTTTGGATTTATTATATATACAAAATTATTATAAGCAATAGATGGATTTGAAGCGTTATATGTTGTTTTCCAAGTTTCTGCTCTAAGAACCTCACATAATTTTTGAAAATTTGTATTATTCACATATATTGAATTCTTAATATTTTTTTGCTGAGGAGAACTTACGTGCATAAATTGTAAGGAAACCATATTATGATGACTTATACCTAAATTACGGTTTTCTATCGCTGGTTTTATATTGCAATTTTTCTCACAAATTCTTAAAAAAATATATCACTATAGATCCATATCTTAGTAAGTACAATAATTGTATGAATAATCTCCTAGAACTCCTTCGCCAGCGCATATGCTTCTTTATTTCCTTCTGCGCCCACATGGCGTAACATCCAGCATTACAGCATTACATGGCGTAGCATCCAGCACAGCAGTTTCCGTCATCCTCGTAGCTAATATGTTGGACATCCACAGAGAGATAGTAGGTGAAGTGTTGTCGAAAGCCCTCTCGACGCCACCTGTTTCTGTTCTATAGTTTTGTCGGAAAACCAGAAAAGAGCGGTCTCGGTCGACCTCCCTGCCCGATAGGCATGCTGATAATCGCTCAGTGGCCTCCTTATCAGAACCCCAGCTTGGATGTGGCTCTCTATTATCTTCTCCATTTTCTTCAATAAAAACGATGTGAGGCTGATCGGCCTGAGTAACTTGGGCGCCATGTCTTTTCTTTCCACCCTTAGGATAAAGACCACCTTAGCCACCCGCCAAGATTCGTGGATGTAGTCAATAACCAGAATATTCTTATTAAGAGAGGTATGTTATCCTTTGATCCGTTAAGATACGTGTAACCCTCTGCCAGTCCGCAGAACGCCGTATTCTAGTTTCCCTATACAAAAATTCTAATAAGTACCGTACCCAACGGACATGATCTTCCCGTCACTTCTGGCACCCGATATTGCAGCCTTAGCCGAAGATTTCTCCGACCCAATAATTGCTAGCCCACCATCATCCGTTTTGTTCGTTCTGAATCCGTGTATGAGGATTTTTACGCGGTATGGGGATGCTTGCTTATGCGTCATCGATGCCAATCTTCAACACCTGGCATCCTCCATCTTCTTTCTGATCAGCCATTTTCCAGACACGGGCGTTTATTTAAGCCTATAAAATGGACAAGGGTTTGCTCTACTCCTGACTCGCACTTTTTGGCACGAAAACGATAAAAACGTGGGATTGTCATCTCCCATCTTCAGCGGCAATTGTGGACCCTCCGACTTGCTAAGCGTGTATGTCTTCCTTATCAGCCATCTTGAAGTACCTTCATCTGCACAGACGAGAATCTTTCCCGGTTTGAAGTGAATTCCCTCAAACTGGATGACATTGGCTATCTCGTCAATGATTGCCTCCTCCAACGTGGAAAGCTACTGTTATGTCAGCATTATAGAAGGGTAGTCCCTCGTCAAAACTGCGACCTTTATGACCCTGACGGTCGCGGTGTTGTTGACACCCTCTGAGCAGTTCTTCTTTTTGTTTGCTCGTCCTGGGGTATCAAACAATCTTGTCCCCTTCTTCCCATGGGCAGCTGGACCTGTTCTCCCACTTATCTGTTCCTGTTCTCTGCAAATTTCCTGACCTCTTCGGTCAGGTGTTTTCCCCTGTTCCAGGAAACGTAGACCCCCTGGTTTTCCCAACTTCGGGTAGGGTAGCTTTCTACTTTCTTTTCTTGACTAGGGCATTTTCCCCTTTCGAAAACTGTCACAGCTCCGAATAAAGTAGGCCTGCTTCCTCTGGGAATCCCTGGTTGCTGGTTGAACGTAGAAGGGATGTTCTTCAAGTCCACATCCTTGTGAGCATCACGGAGGTTGATCTCCATATTGTTCATAAGGGTGTGGCCTTGCCTCGCTTTGCTGCTACTTTCCCGTTGTTGTTGGGTATCGGTGTTTTCCTGTACGCCTTGTTTTTGTTGTTGTTTTCTTTGTTTTTGTTGCTTTTCCATGTTTCGTCCCACGACTAGCTAGGGAAAAGGTAGTCTGCTACGTAAGAGTCCCGCATGGCATAGTACGGTCGAAAGGACTCTCTGAGGTGACCTGATATTAGAGAGACTCCGACAGCTAGTATACCCCCCATTGAATGACACCACTGAATTGGGGGCGACACTCACTGAAGATAGGTTTTACCGGTTACTTCAAGCCACCCGAGATTTTCTTAGTTTGTGACCTTCCTCTCGACCTATTCGGCATGGTTGGATCTGCCTGCCACCGCAGTTGCAGTACTAGCCGACAAAGCCCTTGAGTTGGTCGTACTTAAGCTGCCTCATTGCGCCGTGGTGGAATCTCGAAGAGACAGCTATATTTATTAAAAAAATCTTTATACCTTTGTAAACAGATCCTAAATCAATAATGGATAATTCATAATTAGGACGTGTAATATAATATATTTGGAAGCGTTTGTCACAAAAAACTCTAAAAATATGTTCACAATATCAAAGACAGTTGATTTTGGGACTTTGGTACATTTTGGAATTACTCTGTAGGAAGAATCACTCCCTAACCAAACTTAAAGTACTCACACTGCCAACACTAAAACTTAAAACACTAACCATAAGTTCTCGATCCTACTTCGCATGCCAATCTTCTAAGCGTTGAATACGCAACTTTTAAATGTCTTCTATTTTTGCCGATATATCACCATTTGTTATATTTTGATACAATCTTCTTTTTGCAAGCGATATTGAATAAAATTAAAACACGTTACATTTATTTATTAGCTAACGATTACAACTTTACTAAAAACTAATTTTACTATATCATTAATTTGTTGGGAATCACTTAACAATACGCCAATATTATTTTGAATAATATTAGTTAACATATTTCCTTTTATTTAATTAAAATTTATTGAATTACTTTGTTCTTAAAATGTTTCTTTAACTTTTTTATTTATCTTCATCTAGTGTTGAGTTAAAAACACTTAATTGAATCTTGAAAAAAACATAGTGAAGCTACAAACTTCAGGTAAATCTCTTTCTTTGCTCCGAGCATTGCCAAATTGCCAAATGTTGTAGTTTGTTTTTCTTAGAAAATTCGCGCCACTATATAAAAAGTAAACAAAGAAGATTTTGTTATTTTGTTTGTATAATAAGTGCAGTTTACAGGTGTTAAAAAAAAATACTGTTTTATAAAAACTTATAAAAAAAATCTGATGTGGTCAGCACATAACCGACCGCATTGTGTATTGTCTAGTTAAATGAAAGTGTTACAGAGTATTATAAAAATGTCTGTTAAATACTTCTTTCCAATTTTTAGGACATTAGTAAGCTTATAGTTAACATATACTCAGAAAAATGTAAATTTGGCTCTTAGTAGATTTTCGCTTTATGCTACCCGAATTCCCTGAAATGCTCGCCAGTTAGTTTCGGTAACAACCAGAACTCAAATATCAAATTTCAAGAAATTCCATCAATTTGTTCTGTGGATATGGTGAAAAATGTAAAATCGGCCCGCAAATCAGTTTTCGAGCCTTGATCTTTCCAAAAAATTTATATGTTCATTGCTTTAATATGAGGAATTCATGTATTAAATTTCAATAAAATCGGTTGATTATTTCTCTTTATATACACAAAAATGTATGTTTGGCCCGTAGTAAACGTCTAGTTGCCGATGCCTGATCTTTCCAAAAAATTTACATGTTCATTGTTTTAATACGGGGAATTCATATATTAAATTTCAATGAAATCGGTTGATTATTTCTCTTTATATACACAAAAATGTATATTTGGCCCGTAGTAAACGCCCAGTTGCTGATGCCTGATTTCTTCCAAAAGTTAGGAATTTTTGCGTATGATCGAGAAAAGCTTATATATGAAATTTCAAGTAAATCGTTTGATTACTTTCTTCAAAATGGTGAAAAATGTAAAATCGGCCCGCAAATCCGTTTTCGAGCCCTGATCTTTCCAAAAAATTTGTATGTTTATTGTTTTAATACGAGGAGTTCATATATTAAATTTCAATGAAATCGGTTGATTATTTCTCTTTATATACACAAAAATGTATATTTGGCCCGTAGTAAACGTCTAGTTGCCGATGCCTGATTTCTTCCAAAAGTTAGGAATTTTTGCGGACGGTTGAGCTGAGCTTATATATAAAATTTCAAGTAAATCGGTTGAATGTTTTCTTCAAAATGTTCAAAAAAGTAAAACAGGTCCGCTGAAAAGTGCAGTTCCCGAGGCCTGATATATACCAAAAGTTGATCGATCCGTACCATAGTGGAAACAAACTTACATATAAAATTTCATCAAAATCGATTCAGCCGAACTTGAGATACACGCGTGCACACACAGACTGACAGACCGACAGACCGACAGACTGACAGACCGACAGGTTGCTAAAAATAGTTTATTTACACTTCCCTACCATCACATTTGTTGCCATCACATAACCTACCTATTGTTTACACAATACGGTCGGTAAAAATGTAACAAGTTAAAAAAGAAAAAAATCTCTTGAAAAATAAAAAGGTGTCTAGTTCTATACTGTTATTCCCATTTGTAAAAACAAATAGTTTTATTACAACATATACATGTGAATATTATTCATTTCTATTGAAATTAATTTTAATTATTATTAAAAGAAATATTTGTTACATAGTGCTTTGATTAATTCATAATTTGTAATTTTATTAAGTTTTTAATTTTGCAAAAAACCACCTGTTTTTGTTTTGTTTTAAATTAAAATTACTTCGAATGACATATTTTACCAGGACCGGATTTTTTCCAAACAAAATTAGTTTGTGTTTGATAAAATATAGCATACATGCAATATTTTAATTTGGTTTTCTACGAGGTTAAAAAATCTCGAAAGACGAAGAAGGTCGGCGCTACCTGCCTTTTTCCTCCGACAGTGAGGGAGCGTGATTAAAAAATCACCTAAACTCTGAACGGATAAACCTGGTCCTACAGAGCTACTATTACCTCTGCGTGAACTTGATTTTTCCGTACAGTAATTAAATGCCTTCCATAAGGAAATTGGTATTTTGGGTTGAATCGAAAGGTTTTGTTCGTTTAAGTTTTTCTGTCATAACGCCATTGTTTAGCAGCCGACCTGTTTCCATACTAACATGCTGTTGACATGCTGTATTAGACGAGCTGCATGCTTTGTAGAATAACTCTTAATTTCATCTACAACCAAAGGAATCCCCAGGTCCCTGTGGATGTCACCGTTTCGTATAAACCATAGCGCATTTACCATGCCCCGTAGAACTTTATTCTGGAAGGTTTGAATTTTTTTAATGTGATTTTTGGCACAACCCCTCAGTTGAATGTCATATAGAAGTATTGATTTAATGATTTGGCTATAAATCGATTTCTTATTATAAATTGCCAAATTGGACTTACGACGTAGGAGCCAATAACTTCCTCTATATTTACTTTCTAATTCTGCGTGTTTCTTCTTTATATGCTCTTTCCATCTTAGCTTGACATCTAACGTCATTCCTAGGTATTTTGCTGAGTTAGGGATTGCTAAGTTCGTTCCATTTAAGTTAATTTGTGGTGGATTCACTATTTTTCGATTGGTGGAGTTTATGTAAACTGATTTTACTTCATTCAACTTAATTTTCCAATCTTTCGTCACTGGTTTAATTTGTTACTTGCCTTCTGTAACTTTGTTGTAGAATCGTCAAAGTTCGATTTTACCGTCAACAAAAGTGGCTACCGGGCATTTTCTATTTATTGTAAATCACTCGTGTAAAGCAAGTATAATATTGGCCCCAATATAATGCCCTAAGGCACATCTGCTCTTATTTCTCTTAGCGTGGAATATTCAGCGTATTGTTTAATTCTAAGTAATCTATCAGCTAATTGAGATTTCAAAATTGCTGCAAATGGCGATGGTATCATTTCTCCTAACTTAAATATAAGGCCTTTGTGCCATACCTTGTCGACTGCCTATGCTACGTCTACAAATGTAGAAGAGCATATTTCTTTATTTTCCAAGCTTTTTCCTATGATATTCGTTATTCTATAAGCCTGACCTATTATAGAATGATTTCTTCTAAAACCAAATTGATGGTTTGGTATAAGGACACTATTTTGTATTATTGGCTTTAATCTCCTTAATAGCACCTTTTCAGAAAGTTTAGACATCATTGGTAACAGTGAAATGGGCCCGCAAGGCTTTGTTTCTCTTTCCCAGGTTTGGGCACCATAATTACCTCTGCTACTCTCCAAGCACAAGGAACAGACGCAAAATCCATCTTAGTACTTCTGCAATAATAAGATCAAAACCTGGCGATTTTTTCAACTTCAGGGATCTTATCTCTTCCGCAATTTCTAATTGAGTAAGTGGAGCTATTCTACCTGCTTCATTTGCGACAGATTCTACTAAACTTACATCTGATGTTATTTCATTTGGTGTGAATTTGCTCTCTAAGTGATCAGCAAATAATTCGGCTTTCTCTATATTGCTCCTCGCCCAACTGCCATTTGCTTTCATCAGTGACGGAGCGTGCTTAATCGCTCTCTTTTTGCTCTTTGCCGCCTTCCATAAGGAATAATTCGTTTCCTTCGTAGTTGACAATTTCTTTATATAATTTTCATATACTGCCGATTTAAATTCCTGGATTTTTCTTTTTAGCATCTGGGCAAGTCTGTTTAAAACAGTTTTATCATCAGTGTGATCTGAACGTTGCCATCTACGTCTGGTCCTTCTCTTTTCACCTATTAAATCAGTTATTTCTTCAGGATAGCTATTTGCTGTCGGTTTTTAGTTTGATATTTTTGTATTGTTCCATTCAGCTTTTTGTATGGTTTTAATAAATCCTTCTGACTCAAGATCTAATTGTTCTCTTGATTGTATAATAATATTTGCGTCAATATTGTTTATTATTTCGTATTTAAAATTCGCCCAATCTGTCAAAGTGAGTTTAGATAATGTTTTAGTTATTTTTTCCCTTAGTTTTAATATGACAGCAGAGTGATATGCATTAAAATCGTAATTATTTAAATGGCTTAGAAAGTTTTCTTGGTTATAAAAAACTCAATAACATCTGCAATCTTGTTGGTGTTGGTAGGCCAATAAATAGGAGTGCCAGTGGAGTGATAGCAACAACTTAGTTCTTGAATAGCTTTCCTTGGCTCTCTTCCTCTATAGTCACCTCCTATTAGATATCTGGTGGAGAGTATACAGCACCAACACTAAAATTCTGTTTAGTAGATTTAATTTTTATCGAATAATCTTGAATCCTTCATTATGTTTTATACTTTCTTTCATTAGTATTAAACTACCTCCTCTTGCCTGATTGCTGCGATGTACCGCTTTATAGCAATCATAACCTTTTATTTTAAGGCCCGTATAATATGTTAAATAAGCCTCCGACAGCAAACAAATATTTATATTTGTCGTTTTGAAAAAAATCTCTAATTCTTGTTTCCTATTAAAAACACCATTACCATTCCGGGTTAATTTACATACCTCATTTACGTACATCTTTTCTTAATTTCTTTGGTGTCCCCGTATACACTTCAGTGTATCCATTTTCCATTTTTAGCACTTTTCCAAAAAATTTCTGAAAAAAAGTGCTTATTGGTTTCACTCCGTCCGTCCGTGGACATTTTTTTTGTTAACAGAACTTTTACACCCTTCAAGATAGAAAGCTGAAATTTAATATGTACATAGATTTTTACTAGAAACTTCCTTCTGTAGAACAAAATTTTTACCTATCTCCCTTCCTCTAGAAGTTAAACCTCCAAAAACCCTAAAAATGGCCTTTTTTAACTATTTGTTGCAATAGAACCATAAGCATTTTTCAAATTTTGCAAACGCAGAAAGGCAGTGGCTTGCTTCTCCTATCGTGGCATACTATAGTTAAACTAATGTCTTTATATCTAACAAGTCCCAATACTCAATTTTTTTTACGAAATATTACGAATTTTTTGCTTCCTTGCTGGTTTTTTCTTTAAATGCTACTGATCGTGTCATATATTTTATTATTTTTTTCTTTTTTTTAAGTAAAAAAGAGTTTAATATTTTAAAAAATCTCAGGATATTATACACAATTTTTAAAAAGCTTCCCATTTAAATTCTATTGCACGAAAAAGAAAGAAAGGTAGGAGGAAAGAAAAAATGAAAAAAAATTTCAAATTCATATTTCAGTATGGTTTCAAATGTTAATGAGGAAGGATGTATGATTTTTTATGCACATTTTGTATTTGCCAATAAGGTAAGTTGAGTAGTGTCGGCTAACAAAAATGTTATTAAAAGTAATATAGGTTGACACATTTCAACAATTTGAATTATCTCATTTCGGTTATTTCTACGTTACTTATAAAATTGTTTCAAATAATTTCAGTTAGTTTTTAAGTTATTAAAAATAAATATGTATGTACCTACTTCCAATAAATTTTTTTTTAAATAATTATTTTAAAACTATTTAAAACATGTTATATTGAGTGCTTTAAAAATTTTGCTGTTCTCTTTTTTCATATTTTATTAGCATGTAAACAAAATCAATCTATTTATAAAATGTCCCTGCATGTGTATGTATGACCTATCTTAATTCTAAACGGAAAGAATATTACATAAAGAACAAAAATTTAAAATACCTGTTAGTTTACAGTCGGAATTTTTGAGTCATTTGGTAAAATACCATTTATTTCAAAAATAAAAAAATATTCAAATCCGGTCATAAAAATATATGATTGTTTTTTCCAAACATTTTAAATATATTTAAAATGTTTGGAAAAAACAATCATATATTTTTATGAAAATAAAAATTTATGAAAATTTATATATAAAAATTTTAAATATATTTAAAATTTTTAATATTTTTTCAAATAAAAATTGAGGTAAAATTTTAAAGTTTATATAAAATTTGTATTTAACAAATAATATTTGATTGTAATTTAGATATTATTTTCTAATTCCCTCTTCAAATTTTTTCTTTACTATGTATTTATATCAATATTTAAGAATTATCTTTCATTAATTATATTTTCAACTTGACACCACAGTTACGTTGAAGGCGAAGGATGTGCTTGTTGTTTTTCCGTTTTTTTTTTAAATTTTAAAATAATTATCAATGAAAATATTAATATATTCTTTTGATTTTTCAAATATATTTTCTAAATTTTACCTGCTTTATAATAAGTGTGAATTTATTTTAATATTTCTTCTCAAAAAATAGCCACTTCGATTTAAAAAAACCCGTATCAAATAAGGTCGTACTTTCAAGTTTCTCTCTGAGCATTGGGACTTGTTAGATATAAAGACATTAGTTAAACTTTAGAAAAACAAAACGGCTGTTCAAATTTACCGTTATCTAAAGTCTTTTTTTTCCAAATTTTTGATTATGTTTTTCTTCTGGACCCCAGCCTGTAGAAGCTTGAAATTTTAGACGTTAGCAAATAGTTTATTTCGTTAGTAGAAAATTTTTTTTCTATCTCCACCCCCTCTTAAGTTATCGCCTCTTGAAATTTGTAAAACTTGAATTTTTGATACCAGAAATTTCCGAAACCGCAAGCTTTTTCAAATTTTTATAAACACAAAATTTATCAATGTATCATTGATTATCAATAAAAAATGTGTCATTTGCATAATGTCTGCGTCAGTTCTTTTTATTTCTGGGGTTTTGTTCTCAGGTTCCTTATTATTATTCAGTTTTGACTCCGGTGATACTCCCTTTAACACTTTGCTAGGTGTTGTTATTCTGGCTATTTTTGGTGCTCTTTGCTCATTTAATTTAACTTGATTTTGTTTGGTTGTATTCTTTTTTAATTTTTTTTTCAATTCTTTTGCAACCAAACAACCTCGATAGGTAGTAGGATGTGCCTCATTGCAGTTCGCACATTTCGGCTGAAAATTATCCTTCTGGTTGCACTCTGCTGTCATATGTTGACAGCATATTTTACACATCTAGCCTCTCTTTGGCAAAACTTTTGTGTGTGTCCAAATCTCTGGCATCTTTTGCATTGCGGACTGGACTTGCTGCTTCTAAGAGCCTCAATTTTTACTCTTATGTGCTCTAAGTATTCTATTTTATAGATTTTGGTTATCTCTTCCGAATGGTTAAAAGATAACATAAAGAGCGAAAGTTTTGTTGAAATATATCTTCCATTTTCTTTTTCCCTTTTGATATTATTTACAACATCTAGACATTTAAAGCCTTTGCTAATGAGCTTTTTGTTTTTATATCCTCGGCCTCACACGATGGATGGAGATTTCTAGCCATAACTTTAACTGACCTTGTCAGTTTATTTTCATACGTGTTCCAGTCCAGTCTAGCCTTATTTATAGCTTTTGTTAGCAATATATATTCTTTTTCATTCTCGACATTTATTTTTAATTGGTCATTATTCATCATATTGACCCCAACGTTTATTCTTTCTTTTTTTAATATCTTAACTATGTAGGAGTAGTTTTTAATGTTTCGCAATATAACCGGAGGAGGCTTGTGCTTCTTAGGATTTTCAGCCTTCATTTTAGGGCTGGTTTCATTACTTCTTTAACTGTCTTCTCTGGATTTTTTTCAGAAGATTTTTCCATTTTTCGCTTCTTTGCATTATTCTGTTTTAGGATCCAGTCGGTTTTTTTAGCCAGTTCTTCCCCGTTGGTTTCATATACAATAACTTCCGCATCTTTGATCTTCTTTCTTCTTCTTTAATTTACTTTGATATAAGTCAGGACGATTATATATATGCTCAAAATGTATGGAGTGAATTCGTTATAAAAAATTTTGGTGAATATTCTAATCTTTATTTACGTATTGATGTGCTATTGCTAACTGATGTATATGAGCAAGTTAGGAAGAATTTGCATAAAACTTTCGGTTTAGATCTTCCACATTATTTTACATTACATATAAAACCGATACAATACTTACACATACAGGTATTAAATTAGAATTACTCGCAAGGCTTGATATGATAACGTTTTTTGAAAAGTGAATTCATGGAGGTCTTGGTCAATGCTACAAACGTTATTCTAAAGCAAATAATGTTTATATGAATGTAAATTTCATATGAATGGCAAATCCTTCCAAGCCTACAATATTTGTGATGTATGACGATGTCAATTACCAATTAGGGTTGGCCGTTGTGTTTATGTTTACCTTAGCGGGTTGAATGGGTTGAAAAATTAGATAATTTTAAGCTGAGGAGGCTGATGATAACTCAGACACTGGAGTTTTTAGACATTTAATGAGTAACACTAAATACATAAACACGTTTCTTTTTGCCCTGAACATCTTTTTGTTCAAATAAAACGAACTAAATTGAAAGATACTCTTTATAATAAAACTAAATACGTTACACATTATCAAAATTTAAAATTAATAATAAACGAGAAAAAACAAGTAAAAACGTTTCAGTCGGTATAAACCGATTGAATTATACCCTGCATCTTTCGTTGTTGTGTAGCAATTACTCGAACCCGTGAAGTAATTCTATAGAAACTTCACGGATATGTCTGGCCTATAATTGGACATCCCACTGCCGATTTTCATGAATCTGACTTTATAATTTTTCCAAATATTTAAAATTAACTTTTAGAGCTGTATGGCAAGTACCTGAACCTGTCAAGCAATTTCATCAAAACTTCAAAAATATATCTGATCTACAATCGGAAACACAACTGCCAAGTTTCATGAATCAACTTTATTATTTTTCCAAATATTAAGAATAAGTTTTAGATTTGTATGGGATCTACTCGAACCTGTCAAGCAATTCCACCAAAACTTCAGAAATGTATCTGACCTATAACTCGACACACAACTGCCAAGTCTCATGAATCTGACTTTATTATTTTTTCAAATATTTAAAATAAGCATTTTAGACTTGTATGGGAGCTACTCGAACCTGTCAAGCAATTCAACCAAAACATCAGAAATATATCTGACCTATAACTCGACACACAACTGCCAAGTGTTATGAATCTGACTTTATTATTTTTCAAATATTTGAAATTAGCTTTTGGAGTTGTATGACAGGTACTCGAACCTGTCAAGCAATTCCTGTTAAACTTCAGAAATATATTTAACCAATAATTGGACACATGACTGCCAAGTTTCATGAATCTGACTTTATTATTTTGCAGAATATAATAAATTTGCTGTTGGAGTTGTATGGCACCCACCTGAACCGATGCAGCTATCCCATTATAATTTCTAGAGCATGTGTAGAATATAATTGGACACATGTATACAAAATTTTATATATATAGCTTGATTAGTTTTTGAAATATTTAAAATGAACTGTTTGAGTTGTATGGCAGCTACCCGAACCCGTTGTCCGAATTAGTAAAATAACAATAGAGTTCGTCCTTGGCACAAAAGAAATAACTTGTGAAAGTTTGGTCGATTGCTTTATTCGTTTTTCAGTTATCGTGCGATCAGACGGACGGACGGACATGTCTAAATCGACGCAGAATTTTACGCTGAGCAAGAATATATATATGTCCATACCGCATATGACTCCTTCAAGTAGTTACAAACTCCATACCAAAGTTAATATACCCTTCGTGAAGGGTATAATAAAGTTAACCGTGTTAACCCTGTGATACCCGTATGAATTTTGATAACTTATGTGCGTATGAATATGACATAGCTGACTATGGGACTGACTGTGACTTTAAGTTGCTATATTACTATATTAATTTATACAAATTTTAGTACTGTGTTTTCAATATTTTCTAAGATATGGCCAAACTACTAATGAAGTTGTGTGGCAGCTACCAGAATGAGTCAAGCAATTTCCTAATATTGCTTTGACCCTAAAAATATATGCGCTTGTGTAAGATTTTAATACCACAACTTTTATAGTTTATGAGATACACCCAAATAACTTTTGAAGTTGTATGACAGCTACCAGAAGGAGGCTAGCAGTTTTAATAACTCTCATTAAACACATTGGCCCTGCTAATATATTCGTCTATGTGAAATTTCAATACCACAGCTTTTATAGTTTCTGAGATATAATGAAATAAATTTTTAAGTTGTATGGCAGCTACCCGAACCAGTACCCCGATCATATCCAATTTAAATAGGGTTCCGGCATTTACTATAGCGAACCATTTCTGAAAATTTGGGTTGACGTTGGGACGGACGGACAGACAGACAAAGCTAAATCGACTCAGAAATCGACACCGATCAAAAACATACACTTGAGTCTATATCTCAGACCATTATTTCTTAGCGTTACACACGGTAAGGAAAATTTAGTATACCCTTCGAAAATACGTTCGAACAGGTGTAATAAAGCCTGGGGTGAAAACAACGAAAATTCATAGAATACTTGAGTTTAAACAATCTCAGTGGTTGAAACCTTACACAGATTTAAATATTCACTTAAGAAGTGAAGCGAAAAAATCTGATGTGGTCAGCAAATAACCGACCGCATTGTGTATTGTCTAGTTAAAAGAAAGTGTTACAGAATATTATAAAAATGTCTGTTAAATACTTCTTTCCAATTTTTAGGACATTAGTAAGCTAATAGTTAACATACCTAGAAAAATGTAAATTCGGCTCTTAGTAGAGTTTCGCTTTATGCTACCCGAATTCCCTGAAATGCTCGCCAGTTAGTTTAGGTAACAACCAGAACTCAAATATCAAATTTCAAGAAATTCCATCAATTCGTTCCGTAGATATGGTGAAAAATGTAAATTCGGCCCGCAGATCAGTTTTCGAGCCCTGATCTTTACAAAAAAAAATACATGTTCATTGTTTTAATACGAGGAATTCAAGTATTAAATTTCAATGAAATCGGTTGATTGTTTCTCTTTATATACACAAAAATGTATATTTGGCCCGTAGTAAACGTTTAGTTGCTGATGCCTGATTTGTTCCAAAAGTTAAGAATTTTCGCGGACGGTCGAGCAAAGCTCAAATATGTAATTTCAAGTAAATCGGTTGAATATTTTCTTCAAAATGGTGAAAAATGTAAAATCGGCACGCAAATCAGTTTTCGAGCCCTGATCTTTCCAAAAAATTTATATATTCATTGTTTTAATACGAGGAATTCATATATTAAATTTCAATGAAATCGGTTGATTATTTCTCTTTATATACACAAAAATGTATATTTGGCACGTAGTAAACGTCTAGTTGCCGATGCCTGATTTCTTCCAAAACATAGGAATTTTCGCGGACGGCCGAGCGGAGCTTATATATAAAATTTCAAGTAAATCAGTTGAATATTTTCTTCAAAATGGTGAAAAATGTAAAACAGGCCCGCTAAAAAGTGCAGTTCCCGAGGCCTGATATATACCAAAAATTGATCAATCCGTGCCATGGTGGAAATAAACTTACATATAAAATTTCATCAAAATCGGTTCAGCCGAACTTGAGATACACGCGTGCACACACAAACCGACAGACCGACAGACCGACGGACCGACAGACCGACAGGCCGACAGACCGATAGACCGACGGACCGACAGGTTGCTAAAAATAGTTTACTTACACTTCCCTACTATGGAGAAGTGCATTTCCACCGAAAACTCGATATGCAAAATTTGTTGCCATCACATAACCTACCTATTGTTTACACAATACGGTCGGTAAAAATCGGCAATTTTTTATGATCGTAATTCATTCAATATATTAGGTTGGATTTTTGTTATGTTTTTCTTGTATTAAAATGACCCCACGGAAGCGTTTTAAAACTAGAACCTATTCTGAAACGTTTACCATCAAAAGGATTTAATGCCGCTTTAGTCTGGCTAAGTGTGTTTACATTATGTTTTTGTAAGACTATAATATTTTGATTAATGCTCTTTTCAATGTTAGAATTCAAGCATTCGATATAATCATTGACAATTATGTCTTGTTTCATAATTTGTTTTTTAATTCCTTTAGCCTTTTAGTACAGCCTATATTTTCTACATACATTTTATGCGACTATTGTTTTCATCTTTTATTAGAGCTAATATAATGACATACATATATATCTATCAGGGCTATCAGGCTCAGAGAGCAAATTAAAAATAAATTCCAAATTTATATGGAACTTAAATGGAAGATGTGTCGGAAGGAAATAAATTAACCAATATTTTTAGCTCTACTGATTCTACATATTTTTTGAAATTTAAAATTTAAATTTGAAAAAAAATCAGTTGGTAAATTCTATCTGAAAAAACACAATTTTTATTATAATTAAAAAATGCAATTTTTAGCGCAGACAATCTTTCTTGTCTTCCAAATGGAAGGTTACTGAATTACAGGGTAAAAACTCAGATTGTCAAAGTGCAGGGTATTATTCAGTCGGTTATACCGACTGAAACGTTTCTACTTGTTTAAAGCTACTGAAGTTTCTCAGAATGAAAATTTTATACTTCTTTCCATATTTTCCAAAGTTTACAGGAAAAAAACATTTTGACCAAAAAGTCAAATTAATTCGTAATGCGTGTTAAAACTACTTCCACGACAGAAAATTTTTGATATTTCCGCTGCAATTAATTCTATACTAAATAACGCAATTAGCTAAATACGAATGCTACTTAAAATATCATATGTTATTGTGCTAGTCGTTAGTTTTTAGCACTTTTCCAAAAAATTTTTTGGAAAAAGTGCTTATTAGTTTCACTCTGTCCGTCTGTCCGTGGACATTTTTTTTGTTTACAAAACTTCTAAACCCTTGATGATAAAAAGCTGAAATTTCAAACGTACATAGATCTCCCCCCCGCTAGAAGTTATACCCCCCCAGAACCATAAAAATGGTTTTTTTTTAATATTTGTTGCAATGAAACCATAAGCATTTTTGAAATTTTGCAAACGCAGAAAGACAGCGGCTTGCTTCTTCTAGCGCGGTATACTATAGTTAAACTTTAGAAAAACAAAATGGCCTTTCAAATGTACCGTTACCTAAAGTCCTTTTTTTCCAAATTTTTGATGTCGTTTTTCTTCTAGACCCCATACTCTAGAACTTTAAAATTTAGGGACTTTTAGACATTAACAAATAGTTCATTTCGTTAGAAGAAAATTTTTTTCCATCTTCACCCCCTCTCAAGTTATCACCTCTTGAAATTCGTAAAATTTGAATTTTTGACACCTTATATTTCCGAAACCGCAAGCTTTTCCAAATTTTTATAAACTCAAAAAGCTAACGGTAAATTGCATGAAACTAAAAAATATAATTATTTTTCTTATCTCACACAATTAACCCTTAAAATCGAGCATTATGTTAACCTCTTTATACCCTGCACTTCGTGAAGGGTATATTAACTTTGGTATGGAGTTTGTAACTACTTGAGTCATCTGCGGTATGGACATATATATATATTCTTGCTCAGCGTAAAATTCTGCGTCGATTTAGACATGTCCGTCTGTCCGTCCGTCCGTCCGTCCGATCGCACGATAACTCAAAAACGAATAATGCAATCGACACCAAACTTTCACAAGTTTTTTCTTTTATGCCAAGGACGAGCCCTATTGTTATTGGACTAATTCGGACAACGGGTTCGGGTAGCTGCCATACAACTCAAAGAGTTTATTTTAAATATTTCAAAAACTAATAAAGCTATAAATATAAAATTTTGTATACACGTGTCCAATTATATTCTACACATGCTCTAGAAATTATAATGGGATAGCTGCACCGGTTCGGGTGGCTGCCATACAACTCCAACAGCAAATTTTTTATATTCCGCAAAATAATAAAGTCAGATTCATGAAACTTGGCAGTCATGTGTCCAATTATAGGTCAAATATATTTCTGAAGTTTTAGAGCAATTGCTTTACAGGTTCGGGTACCTCCCATACAACGCCAGAAGCTAATTTTAAATATTTGGGAAAATAATAAAGTCAGATTCATGAAACTTGGCAGTTGGATGTCCGATTATAGATCAGATATATTTGTGAAGTTTTAAAGGATTTGCTTGACAGGTTCGGGTACCTACCATACAACTCCAGAAGCTAATTTTAAATATTTGGAAAAATAATAAAGTCAGATTCATGAAACTTGGCAGTTTTCTGTCGAGTTATAGGTCAGATATATCTGAAGTTTTAGTGGAATTGCTTGACAGGTTCGAGTAGCTCCCATGCAAGTCTTAAAGCTTATTCTTAATATTTGGAAAAATAATAAAGTCAGATCCATGAAACTTGGCAGTTGTGTGTCCGATTATAGATCAGATATATTTGTGAAGTTTTAGTGGAATTGCTTGACAGGTTCGGGGACTTGCCAAACAACTCCAAAAGCTAATTTTAAATATTTGGAAAAATTATAAAGTCAGATTCATGAAACTTGGCAGTCGGATGTCCAATTATAGGTCAGACATATCCGTGAAGTTTCTATAGAATGACTTCACAGGTTCGAGTAATTGCTACACAATAACGAAAGGTGCAGGGTATAATTCAATCGGTTTATACCGACTGAAACGTTTTTACTTGTTTTATGTTAATTTTTGCTTTATTTCAAAGACTGCATATATGCGTCATCCTAAATATATGCAATCCTAGAAATAGTTTTGTATATGAATGAAAATAATTTTTATAGTGTGATAGGTATACATGGACTGTATTTAAAAGCAGAATTTTCACTTGTTGAAGGGAAAAGTGCTACAATACAAACCATTAGTTTGACCCAACTTTATTCTTTTTGGTGTCTGATTTGATTCGAATTGAACTAGTTATATTTTGGCTTCCTACTCTTAAATTTTTCCCTCTTGAATTTACCCTCTTAATTTTATTGATTTTTACAATTTTAAAGATTTTGAGTTGGAAATTGTTAAAATTACCTTTTACCAATTTTTTTTGTGCGATGCACCGTTTCCGAAATAATTCGATTGTAAGGTGGCTGATTTCGAGGAATGAAGATAGCTCTACGCTTTTTTTGATGTAATTAAAATAAATTTTGGAAACATATTCAATTACAGGTAAATGCTTGATGATAGGTAAAATTGATCTTGATATTTTATTTTTGTAAAGAAAATAACTTTAGAATTAAAAAAAAGTCAAATTTGCACTATTTTTTATATAAAATAAAAATTAAGTGTGTATGTAATATTTTCATTTCTTGGTCATTTTGAAATTGAATTACGCCTTAAATATGAGAAAAAACATTAATTTAAAAAAAGGTCTTGAATACAATAAAAAATTAGATGGTTCCGTAGCATGGTCAAGGAATAATTTTTATTTCTTTTAATTGCAGATATGCTAGCCTTTACTTCTGTTGCGCTATCGAACAAAATGATAATGAACTTTTAACTCTGGAAATCATACATAGATATGTTGAACTTCTTGATAAGTATTTTGGAAGTGTAAGTATAAATATTTAAATTTTTAGTTCTAAATAACAACAAACTTACGCTACGCAACGCGCTTCATTTGTAACCTTCCATCTGAATCAGAATAATTGATGCAAAATCATTCAATTTTCAACGACAAACTTAAAACAAATGTCATATTACATGTTATAAGTATTTTATTAATGCTCTAAATATTGCCTTTAATAAATATATTTTCGAACTTGAAATAGGATTATATTAATGAAATGTTTTCGAAATAATTTCTGGGCCACTTCCATACAAAATTCTGGCACTTTGTTTTATCTACGATCGTATGGTATAATGATAATCGCCTTGTACGATGTTGACGGTTGCGTTAATAGTGGTGGGGGCTGGGGTTAGAGCTGAGGTTAGTTGGTTGAAATTGTGATAGTAATAAAAAAATGATTTTATTATTTTGGTTTTGTTTAGTAAAGAATATCAAAATGTTATAATGCTCAAGTTGTGGTTTTTGAATGACTATTGTAGGTTAAACTGTTAAAAAAAAATTTAAAGTTTTCGGTTATTGTACAACGTTTTTTTTTTTGAATATATGATTAGGTAATAATATGTGTACATGTGAGAAAATAAATAATAGATAATTAGAACATATACGAAAGTCTTAAAAATGAATCAAGAAATCGAAACCGTCACTGAAGATTTTCAATAATTAAATAAAAAATCGGATGCACTTAGCACATAACCGACCGCAATGTGCGTTGTCTAGTAAAGTGAAAGTATTACGAAATATTACAAAAATGCCTTTTAAATACTTCTTTCCAATTTTTAGGACGTTAAGTTTTTACTTAACATACCTAGAAAAGTGTAAATTTGGTTCTTAGTAGAGTTTCGCTTTGTGCCAACTGAATTCCCTGAATGATCGCCAGTTAGTTTCGGTAGTTTCCAGACCTCAAGTATCAAATTTCAAGAAATTTCCCAAGTTCTGATTTTTTCAAAAAATTTATATGTTCATTGTTTTAATACGAAGAATTTAAATAATAAATTTCAAAGAAATCGGTTAATTATTTCTCTTTATATGCGCAAAAATGTATATTTGGCCCGTAGTTGCTGACACCTGATTTCTTCCAAAAGTTAAGAGGTTTCGCGGGCGGTCGGCCGTAGCTTATATATGAAATTTTAAGTAAATCTGTTGAATATTTTTTTATAATGATCAAAATGTAAAACAGGCCCGCTAAATAGTGCAGTTCCCGAAGCCTGATATATTCCAAAAGTTTATCAATCCGTGCCATAGTCGAAATAAACTTACATATAAATTTTCATTAACATTTCGTCCACACACGGACCGACAGACGGACAGGTTGGTAAAAATAGTTAAGTTACACTTCTCTACCATGGGGAAATGCTTTCCTATCGAAAACTTGTTATGCAAAATTTGCTGCCTTCACATAACCTATCTATTGTATTCACAATATGGTCGGTAAAAATTGTAATATTTCTAAGAGTAATGTTTATATTACACGGCTTGATATGATAACGTTTATTGAAAAGAGAATTCATGTGGGTCTTAATCAATGTTCTAAATGTTATTCTAAAGCAAATAATGTTTATATGAATGTCAAATTCATATGAATGGCAAATCCTTCCAAGCCTACAACATTTTTTTGTATAACGATGTCAATGACGAACATGGCTTGGTCGATGTGTTTATATTTACCTTATAAGGGATTCAAATGGGTTGAAAACTTTGATAATTTTAAAGTTTAGGAGGTTCATGATATCTCAGACACTGGATACATTTAAGAATTTGATTGAGTACCCTGATGTGGTACATTCAATACATAAAAACCTTTCCTTTTGCCCTGAACGTCTTTTTATTAAATTAAAGCAAACCAAATTGATAGGTACTCTTTATAATAAAACTAAACACGTTACACATTATCAAAATTTAAAATTAATAATAAAAAACATGGGTTAAAAAAAACGAAAATTCATAGAATACTTGATTTAAAACAATCTCAGTGGTTAAAACCTTATGTAGATTTGAGTGCTTACAGTTAGTGGTTGAATTATTGATTTGCGACGTTTGGCTTCTTTCCTTGCTGGTATGTTATTACAGTGTTATTATGTTTCACCTTGAAAATCAATTAAATTTCCGTCCTGATCAATTAGTTGTGTAGTTATCGAACTTGTTTGATTGGGAGCTAGAAGTAAATAAGATTTCTGGAAACTTCAATTATTTTATATTCTAGGGGAACTTCTATAGGAAATCCTATGAAGAATATATGCCTCCTGATTATTAATATATAATCCTTGTATAATATTACACCTTACACTTATAACACTAATTTTATTTATGTTAACAGGTAAATTTGATACATTTCATTTAATTAGTATGGTTTTCATTTTTTACCGATCGCATTGTGTATACAATAGGCAGGTTATGTGATGGCAACAAATTTTGCATATCGAGTTTTAAATGGGAACGCACTTCTCTATGCTGGGGAAGTATAAATAAGCTATTTTTGTTGCCCTATCGTTCTGTTGGTCTGTCTGTCTGTGTTTGCACGCGTGTATCTCAAGTTCGGCTGAACCGATTTTGATGAAATTTTATATGTAAGCTTATTTCGACTATTAATTGAAAACTATTGCCGATTGATCAACTTTTGGGATATATCAGGCCTCGGGAACTGTATTTCTTAGCGGGCCTATTTTACATTTTTGATCATTATGAAGAAAATATTCAACAGATTTACTTGAAATTTCATATACTCGCTCGACTGTCCGCGGATCCACTTAACTTTTGGAGGAAATCAGGCGTCAGCGACTGGACATTTACTACAGGCCAAATATACATTTTTGCGTATATAATAAGAAATAATCAACCGATTTTATTTAAATTTAATATTTAAATTGTTCGTATTAAAATGAGCATATACATTTTTTAACATATATACGGAAAGAATTGATGGAATTTTTTGAAATTTGATATTTCAGTTCTGGTTGTTACCGAAACTAATTGGCGAGCAGTAGTAAAAATATGGGGGGTAGTAAAAATATGGGAGGAAGTGACATCCTAAACGTATGCAATATTATATATGGGGTTCTAGACCTAAGTGTAATCCTAGAAGTATGCAACAATGAATATGGGGTTCTAGATATAAAGTATATGGGGTTCTTTATATGGCATTATTGCATACATTTAGGATAGCACTTGTGGTTGTTGTTTAATGTAAAAGTAAGCGGGAGTGTGACGCTAAGGATATGCAATGATGAAAATGAAAGTAAGCATTTTGAAGTATGATTGATAGTAGAGCGCCACGTTACGAGTAGAATTAGTTGTATTTATTACGAGTCTGAATTAGTTTTTCGATTTTTAAAATGAAGTATGCAATATTTGTAGAGGAGTTGTTGTCTCGGTTAAAAGTAGGTAAAATTGTAAGTAAGAACTATTTTTTATTTTAAATATTGATTGAAGTATTTAATATTTAAAATGAAGTATGCAATATATGTAGAAAGGTTGTGGTCTCGGTTAATGTTGTAAGTTTTTTAAAAAAGATGTTAAATTTAAAATCTTTTTCAAATAAAAAAAGTTCTTAAAGCTTGAAAGGTAGGTTTAGAATTATTTTAACATCTATAACCATTTAAACATTGATAACACAGCACCACGTTACGAGAAGAATTAGTTTTTAATATTGATAATACAGTTTAGAATTATTTTTTTAAATATTGATAACACAGCACCACGTTTCGAGATCTATTTGCTTCTTGAAAACAAAAGGTTAGGTCTAGACTATGTAATTTATGAAATGATTTTTTCCTTTTTAAAGCTTACGCGGTGTAATTGTTTCATCTGAAAACAAAAAGATTTGTGACAAAACACAATGCAATATTTTTCAACAATCTTATGTAATTTATATGCCATATTTAATACATTTCTTATAAAGTAATTTCTACCGTTAATTTTCTAAAGCATAATGCCCCCAAGCGTATATATTTACTTTAGCATTTAAAATATATCTTTTTTCATCTGCATTACTTAAAACTACCTTATTAAGATTTTGAGTATAAATAGAGTGTAGTTTGAATGTGAAAACCTTCATATTATTAAATTATTTAGTAAAGCATATTTGTAATCTTCTAATTTTAAATAATTAACACTATATAAATGGTCTTATTAAATCTTTTTCATAATCTGATGTGTCAAAATAATATGTTAAATATGGTCTTATATCTTTATAAAAATCATCTGTAGTGATTGTGTAAATAAAACTATCACTGTTTATATAAATAAGCATTAAATTATTTTGAAACTTTGGTTTCATAAAATTATAGTGAAAGTTATACATTAACATTTTCGATTGATCTAAAATTGTAAAACCTATATATGTAGATTAGTTTATTGTAATTTGCTTTTGTTTTATTTAATTCTACAACTGCTAGATTAGATTTAAAAATTAAAACGCTATTAAAATTAGGGGTTGTTATTAGAGCTCTAAGTCCTAAGTGGCTTAGAGTATGTTGCTAAGAATCAGCAACATACACTACTCTTCTGTTATCAACATTTTTCATGGTTTTACCAAACACGGAGTTATTTATTAATTTAAAAAAGTTTTTTTCAAAAGAATTTTGAGTATTTGTTCTATAATTAGTATTTAAATCAATGTATTTTTTTAACCAATTACCTTGTTGGAATTGTAAAACTCTATGTACTTTTTTCAAAATTAATTCATTTTCAAGACGCTGCTTAAGATTTCTATAGCGGATTACATAATTTTTCTTATTGTTTAAATTAGTTAATAATTTTTTGTTTTTCCATTTGGGGGGGTACTAATTTCATTACAAAAGGGTAAGTTATTATGAAGATCATGAAGATCCTTGTGATAATCTAAATCTACTTCTAAGATATAACCGATATCTGAATCATCAAATATTAACGGAACATCAATTGTGTTACCAATCCACTTGAAATTTTTATATGGGATTGAATTTTTCATTCTTATATTTATTATTGGCTACAAAATGACGCAAAGAACATTGACTAATACCTCCCCGTATTCCTGACTTTACAAAATTGTACATGTTGATAACTGCAAATAGCTCTAACTCTATTTCGGTGTATTTAAGCATCGCTTACCATGAAAGACCTGGAGCAGTGTAAAAATTAGCAGGATCTAAATTGTAGATTTTTCTACATATTTTTCTAAAATTTTCGAAAACATCCGCTAATAATAAAACATCTGTTTTTAAGTACAACTTAAGATAATCAGACAAATTTCGACAATTGAAGGTACTCCACAAGGTAATCGCATGTTCCTGAACTTCATTTGAACAAGACGTGTTCGTAATTGTATTAAAAAATTCTTTTTGTGGTGGTAAATCTTCTTGTAATTTTAACTGTTTAAATATTCATAGGGAAAAACACCGTTTCTGATCATTAGATTGTATTTATCACCAAAGTAACTTAAAATATTTTTTATATTACTTTTATCTATATCCTTGGCAAGGCTATCTAAGCTAGCTGCCATGAAACGAAAGCTATCCAAAAATTTAATATTGAAAGAACAGTTTTCTTTGGGAAGTGTAATCTTCTTAGTTAGAGATAAATACTTTTCCTTATTTAAAGGAATAACTGAAATATTTCCCGGTAGTAAATTTAATTATTTAAATAGATTATAACAATCATACCCAGAAAAATTATGGAAAAACACGGGGAAATATGAAGGTTTCCTAAATAAAATATCACAACCAGAGTGAGCTGGTCCTCGATATTTACCACTAAAATGACAATGGTCTCTTACTCTATCGCTTAAATCCAGATTCTTACCTCAAATGTGACAAATGGTTTCCGTTAACTGTCTTACTTCCTCATTTAGTGTCATTTTCTTCATTAGTTTTATACCCCGGGATTATTTCAAATAAACATATGAACAGTCTTCTGCCAATCTATAAGAAGCTAAAAATTAAAAATATATTATAAACAACAAGTCTGAAATATAATAATAATGTACTAACCTTTTAATTAAATCATCTGCACAAGGTGGTCAAACACATTCTACATATTTATTTAAAGATATGTCAAATGAGCACATAAAGTAGGAGAACGCAGCTGGAATATGTTCCTGTATATTTGTTTTAGATGATGTTTGTCCATTTGGTCGACATGTTGAAATTGGTTTTAATAAGCTTTCACTATCCGCATATATCACAAAAGGCGTTTACATTTGTTGCTCAAAGTTTTTAAATTTTAAAATATTATCATCTTTCGTTGGTAAAATAGTAACAACCATATTATATTCATTTTTATGGATTTTAAGATCTGCAGATTTATAAAAATGTTGTAAACAGTTTACTTAAATTACTGAAAAGTAATTTTGCTAAACTTTTAATCAATACGAAATGGCATTTTTCTCCATTTTCAAGTAGTAAATTAATATGATGTTTCTTTTCATTTTTGGTTAAATAATAAGGTCCTACTATTTCATTATTTTCCAATCCAAAAACGTTAACACTAATTGTTGTATTTTGCTCTTCAAATGTTTTTGATTGTATAAGTTTGAGCGGAAATTCTATCCCATCAAAATTTATCACCGGAACCAAACCATGATTTAGCTTTATTTTTGATTCGTTAATATTATTTATTTTATATGTTCCAGGTATTGATGTATGTTGTTGCTGGTTATAATGCTGATATTATAGCCCATTTAAAACAGTAAATAGCAAAATTTTTCATATTGATACAGGCTTTTTTATTTTCCATTTTTGCTGATGTCTGATATATGCTGATGCTTTTAATGGTTGATACTCATTAATACTTAGTTGTACACCAATAATTTTTAATAATGCCCATTCACTGATTCCATATTAATGATTTCAATAATGCCCATGATTGATTCTCTTAATCATGGTGTCAAATGTTGTATTTGTTCACAAACATGGGCAACAATACAAATTTCGAGTACATATTACAAAGTGTTTCATAATTTTCTATATATATATCTGATTCCAGAAAATTGTGATCAAGTCTGTTTTTGTAAAATTAGAAATGGGGAATCATTTTCAGCTAATAATCTAACTATAACTCATTTGGATTGGTAACATTTGAAAATAAAAGTGTACGGTGATGATATTAGCATATCTAGTAAAATTAGAATGAATGTAAACCGAAAAAAACATAAAATCTTTCATCAAACTGTCCGTTTGCTGATGAAGCTGATTGGGAAATTATTGAAAAAAGTATAACAGATATACTATTTGATGAAAACAAGAAGACAACAGAACGAAGGTCAAATACACTTGCCTCTATGAATAAAATAGTGCACAACACAATTGAAGAAGATAATGGATCATTATTAAGAGAGAGATTTGAAAGCTCTATAGATTTCCTGATTTCTATAGAGAATTTATATAATTACCAAAATAATAAAGCTGTATGGGGAAAATTTGAACTTCATAGAGTTTGAAAGTTCTGACAATGAGAAAAAAAGATACATGTCAACTATACTATTTTCAAATTAGTAGAAAAAAACAAAAAAGCACATAAAAGATAGCATTTGAGGAAAAATTGATACTATATTCAGATACTATATTAGATTTACGTAAAGTAAAGCAAACTTGTCGTATGAAAATATCTTAAATAAAAAAAAATTTTCATTGTGTTATCTGGAAACATGATTCTAATAAAAAAAAGTTAAAAAGTAAATTACATCTGTTTTATTTATCCAAGAACTATGAGTTGATGGAAAACCAAGCCATTTTACAAATACTTTGTCACCTTTATCTTTTACAACTAAATAAATATCATTATGTTTTTAACTAAATAAATATCATTATGTTTTGATTTCAGTAACTTATGTTCATAGAAACCACCTTCAATGGGTTGTCCTTCATAATCTTCTAATAAGTATGTGATGGTGAGTTTTCTTGGAAGACGTATTTTAAAGATTTCTCTCACGGAGGAGAATTAAAAAGATTTTAAATCCATCAAAAGTCATTATGCGATAAACTCTTAGGATGATAAATTTTTTTCCTCTATGATTAAGTATTTGAAATGACTGAAGTTGAATTTTACTATTTAGTTCATTTAATTTTTCTATAATAGAAATATTTTCTTCAGATCTCATGATTAAGATGTTTCTATGAGTACTGCTTTTTACAAACTAAATTATCATAATAATTTTTACATATATATGAATTATTTCCTTTTTAGCACTTTTCCAAAAATTTTTTGAAAAAAAGTGCTTATTAGTTTCACTCTGTCCGTCCGTCAGTCCGTCAGTCCGTCCGTCCGTCCGTCCGTCCGTCCGTCCGTCCGTCCGTCCGTCCGTCCGTCCGTCCGTCCGTCCGTCCGTCCGTCCGTCCGTCCGTCCGTCCGTGGACACTTTTTTGTTTACAAAATTTCTACATCTTTGAAGATAGAAAGCTGAAATTTTACATGTACATAGATCTTTACTAGAAACTTATTTCCGTAGAACAAAATTTTTACCTATCTCCCCCCCTCTAGAAGTTATATCCCCCCAAAACCCTAAAAATGCCATTTTTTAAATATTTAGTGCATTGTAACCATAAGCATTTTTCAAATTTTGCAAACGCAGAAAGACAGTGGTTTGCTTCCCCTAGCGTGGTATACTATAGTTAAACCTTAGAAAAACAAAATGGCCGTTCAAATTTACCGTTATCTAAAGTCCGTTTTTTCCAAATTTTTGATGTCGTTTTTCTTCCCCAGCTTGTAGAAGCTTGAAATTTTAGGGGCTTTTAGACACTAGTAAATGCTTCATTTCGTTAGAAGAAAGTTTTTTCCATGTTCACCCCCCCTCAAGTTATCACCTCTTGAAATTTGTAAAATTTGAATTTTTGACAACTTATATTTCCGACACCATGAGTTTTTAAAATTTCTATAAACGCAAAAAGCTGACGGTAAATTCCATGACATTAAAAAATATAATTATTTTTCTTAACTCATACAATTAACCCTTAAAATCAAGCATTATGTTAACCCCACTTTATATTAATTTTCAAATAATTTCTTTATTTCAAATACTGCATAAATCGTTTATCCTAAATATATGCGATTGCATATGTTTAGGATAAACTACGAAATAATTAACAAAATAAAATTAGATACGAAACTACTGCTAGCAGTAGTTTCGTATATCAATGAAAATAATATTAATAGTGAGATAGGTATACATAGACTGTATTTAAAAGCAGTCTTTTCATTTGTTGAAGGGAAAAGTGCTACAATACAAACCATTGGTTTGACCCAACTTTATTATTCTTTCGTACAGTTTTCTCACTTTATTATAATATTATCAGTAGAAATCCATGGACAACTTTCAGGTTACGAGTCCGCAATATCTGAAGAATATGGTCAAATATCCCAATGAAAGCCGTAAGGCTTTGTTTCTATTTGTTTTGAATTTTTGAATTTAACAAAAATTTATAATGGCCTTTTAGTTCATTAGAATGATCTTCTAACAAAATGTCATCATATTTAATAATAAAATTATTCAATTTGTGTCCGAATTGTGATATACCCATATTTTATGAATTATAGCTTGATATAAACTAATGTTTTATGTCATTTTAAGCACCTCTTTCTAATAATTTTACACGAGTTCAAAATTATTTAAATGTTCTGCGGTTTCAGTATTTACCAAATTCATAGTGTTATTTATTTTATCATCCATACTTTTCCAAAGAATTTTACTTTGTGTTTCAATTCTATCTTCGATAAAAGTTTTCATCTCATCGTCTAATTCATTCAATTTGTCGTTTAAAATTTGTTTTAAACTTTTAAGTGGGTTATCTAAATATTGTACTACAGACATTAACTCCTCATCAACAAATTTCTTTGTAGTAGCATCGGTAGGGTTAATCGGATCCCTAAGATTTATTAATTGTTTATTTTGAATATCATAATCCCCATTTGAATTTATTTTAAAATGAGGAAAAGTAGGACTTTGTCGTGGAATTTTATGACTGTGTCTCTTGACTATGCACCTTGACTATGTCCGAATTTATCGATAGTCATGTTTCAAATGGTTGTTTTTGTTATTTTGTTTTTTAATTTATTCAATTATATTAGCTTCCCTTAGTTCTTCAATTATGGAGTTAATTTCATTTTGATAATTATTATTACCAGCTAATTGTGATGCAAGTAAAAGTCTTAATCTCTTTACCAGCTCATTTGGATCATCCCAATTAACATACTGTACTGGATTTTTTGAATAAATCATGTTTGTTGTTTGTCTAGTTAAAGTTTTGCCTACTTTTTTACTTCTTGTATTATGTTCATGTTTATACGTTTACTTATGATATTATTATGATGATGTCATAAAACTTTCAAAAGTACAATTTTCTTTTTTTGGTGTGGTTGTGAAATCGATTTCAGATTCTTCTCTGATTTCGGGTTTGATATAATCAACCAGATGTTGATTATATCAAACCCGTTCTAATAGCTGAGTATTTTCCTGCTATAGAACTAACAGATAACTACATTTGCGAATTAGTAGATTTTCAAACGTATAACTCTGCTCCAAATATTGATGAGCAAAATAGTAAATTTATTTATGGGGATAAGGCTATCAATATTCCTACAGGTTCTTATGAAATCGAAGATATCGAAAAATTTCTTAAGAAAGAGTTGGGAATACTTAATAAAAAGGTGGAAAAAGGAAAATTAATAATAAAACCTAATAATAATGCATTAAAATGTGAAATTTATTCACACAGAAAAAAAAGAGTAGTAAATTCAACTAAACATTAGTAGAAATCAACTAAAGTTGTCATTTGTTTTTCAGCCAATCACCCTAATTAGTTAATTTAACTAATTTAATTCATTGATTTTAAAAATGTCATATTAGTTATTTCATTCAAAGATTTAGTCAAATCAACTAATTATTTGTTAGAATTAGAGAAACACTTTCATTGATTTAATCAATATATTATTTGAAACAACTAAAGAATTTGTATATTTTTACTAATTTATTATTTGATTCAAACAATACTTTATGTGAATCAATGAAAGAAAGTTGATGATTCAAAAAATTGTTTTGTAAATTCAACTAAAATATTAGTAAATTCAACTAAATGATTTAGTTGAAAACTAAAAAATTAAATCATTGATTTTACTAAAGATTTTTTATATGGTACAGGGTGCTTTCTCTGATCAGATTGCTTTATCTATGTGACAATGCTGGGATTCAAATTGAAATAAAATATCTCAATAATTTTAATTTTACATTATTTTTTTTTATTTTAATTCTCACCTTGGTAATTCAATTTTAAAAACCTTTAAATTCAAATAAAATTAATATAATTTATTAACATTTTTTTCAGTTTTTTAAACAGATGGATTTTTTATCTTAAGAATAAAAACATTATTTAATTTTAAAATATTTATCGGTGGATACCGAATATTCTCAATTTTTACTAAACTTATAGGTAAAGAAACTTTTTTATTTTCAACAATATAGCAGTTATAATGTGAATCATAATTTTTAATATCTAAGTAATGACCAGCGAAATAGTATTCAAGTGAACTTTTTAAAATGCGTGTAATATTAAAAAAAGTATAAGTTTCATCTTTATTTAACGTTAAAACTTGTTTTGTTTTATACAATGTGTTATTAATTTTAATACTTTTACTTGTCATTATAGATATTAAGATTGTTTTATCAATCAAAGTAACATTAGTGTATGATTTTAATTCTTTATGCTTACTGTGAAATCTCATTGTCTACAATGCTTTCAGTGGTCCTAATTTTCTTATTACAGTAGGGTAATGAACTACGAAATGTTCTTTAGGTGTTAGTATACATTCGAAAATTCGCAAATACATTTCGTGATGTTTTTTAATAATATTTTTTAGATAAATTATTTCATGTTCTTTGAATGTTGGCTTCATTATAAATTCTATCAATTCCAAAAGCACGTCAAGAGAGAAAAATTGCTTTTCTATAATAAAATAGTTTAAAATTTTTGCAAATTCAACATGATACACGCCTTCGAACACGTCGTGCATTATGTCTACAACAATATTATCCACGACGTTAAAGTGTTTTATATCATTGAAGACACATAGTTCCTTAATACCTGTTTCACTAGTATTTGCTGTTTCCACTTCAGTTGCATAATTTTTTATGTTTCTCAAGAGCAAACAATTTTGGATCCAATTCTTTGCTTTAAAATTGGCCAGTTTAAAAATAAATCTATATTTTCCTCAGATTGCTGTTGCCTAATTTTGAAAGTTTTTTTCCATTTTTCGATTACTGTATCTTCAGGCGATTTGTTATTTTGTAGCCACAGTATATCTTCGTTACCATCCCAGTTAGGCTCTTCTGAAAGTTAAATTTTATTAAAGTAAGTGCAAAACAATTAGCCTTGTACCTCTGTATGAGTTATGTTCCTCCGAAGTCTCCGTAGAAACTTTTCTTTTTAAGTTGTAACGACTCTTAACTAAACCATTCGCTTGAAATTTCTTCGTCAAATTATAAAACTTTTGGACCAAAATTCCTTTAGTTTTAGAGTTTCCAATATATAAATCCTATATGCAATTTAATTTATGAGAAGTTTTATGTTTTATTCATTATTCAACAAACCTGATTTTCACTTTTAAACAAGCTAGTTATTTGAGCTACTATATTTTCGTAGTCGGATTTGGTAGGATAATAATTTTTATTTAACCACCACTCACAAATAATTTGAACAAGTTGTTTGCGATCGTTACCTGTTAGATTTTTCTTTCTTAAGATTTCCTTTCCAAATAAGGACTGCGTCAAGATTAATTGAGGTTCTGAAATGCACATTACTAACGTTATAAGTATTATATAGCAAAAAACAAAATATATCTTTTGCATATAAAAACAAATTACCAAATCTTCAGAAATTTCTGTAGAATTCGGACAAGTAGTATTATTTGAGGACGCGAGAGATGAACTAGTCACCCAACTTACTGTATCTCTTGATGAATTGATAGATAATGTATCCGCCAAAGGGGTGCAAAATCCCTAAATATTAATTTTAATACTTTAATTTTTTAATTATAGTAATATTTGAAACATAGCTATAGTAATAAATTTTATAACCTTTTGTAAATAACAAAAGGTTTTCAAATCCTTTACTTTAGCTAGACTTATCATTCTAAAAAATTACTTGTTGAATTACCTGAGTGCGTCTCCACTCTAACACTTTCTGACGGAATTTGCAACGAAGGCCGAGTTTTTCTACTGGAATTAATTGTTCTATGTCACACAGCGTTAAGAGCTTCCAGATCTATGAGCTTGTCTTTGAAAAAAAATACAACCAATAAGAATTGTATTCATATATACATATATTATATATAATATTTTATTAGCATTAATATAAGTGTCTAATTTGAGCTTGTATTTGAATTTAAACTTTCACTTTAAAATTTACAAATTACATTTAGTAATATAAGAAAATAATATTTGAAACTGATGGTAGTTGTCACAATGTAAAATTAAAATTGATATTTTTTAATGATTAATGAAAAAAACAAAAAAATCACATTGTCACCAATAAAATATAAGACTTTGGAAACAGCGCCAATAGGTATTTAAATTCAGTACACTCTTTATATAGTTATAACATTATTATCTACCTGTAAAATTTTTTGCAAATTCTTCGTCAAATCCCCACTCTCGAATTAAATTCTGAAAAGCATCATCGTCTTCTCGTACATCGTCTACATACTCGTACAAAACGACATTATTATCATCGTTTATAAAAAATTCTTGCGCCATTTTATAATTATAAAATTAAATGTAATTAAAACACTGTTCTATAAATTTACATCGACCAATTGAAATATTGACAAATATTTTTATAACAATTACACTTATTTCACTTAATTCACTGAATAAACGCAAAACGCAAAATTTTTTATGGCAATATTTTATATTCGCATTTCAACACTATTACAGACCGCAATAAACTGACGCAATGATGATTGTTTACTTAAAAAGTATTAGAAACGACTAACGGGACTGATAACCAGACAACTAATTAAATTTGTCAAATCAACTAATGTTTATAGGTATTAGTTGAAATTTATTATGTCTTGTTTTGTTTAAAAAAAAAACAATAATAAAAAACAAAAAAAAATGTTTGTGATATGTCAAATCAACTAATGTTTAGTTGAAATTTATCATGTCTTGTTTTGTTTAAAAAAAAAAACAATAATTAAAATCAAAAAAAAATGTTTGTGATTCAACTAATTTTATTAGTAAAATCAAAGAATGTTTAAGAAAATCAACTAATTGTATAATTTATCAAAATCAAAAAATGTATTTGTATATTTCAACTAAAGTTTTCATTAATTCTAATAATTATTTAGTTGAAACATCTAATTTGTTTAAATAAATTAACAAATTCAAATCAATGAATTATTTTAGTTAAATTACCAAATAAAATTTTTTGTTTTATCAAAAGAATAGTCAATTTAACAAATGCATTTTGTTGAATCATACAATTTACGGTCAACTAATTTAGCTTAGTAAATTTTACTAATGTTGTTTTTTCTGTGAGATGAAGATATTGATTTCACACGAGAAGAAACAATTGGCTGATTGCTGGGTTTTGGTTAAAGAAAGCTAAAAGCAAATAGATGGCATTCGTCAGATGCACTAGTTGACATAAATAAAATTATTATTATACATGTTGAATGTAATATTATTCAAGGAACATATATTAATAATCAGGAAGCGCATATTCTTCATGAATAATCTATCGCTGTGGCTTCTGGCTATAAAATCATTGAAGTTCCTAAAAATCTTATCTATTTATCTGTAGCCACCAATCACTGTAAAACTAGTTGATAAGAATAACAATCTAATTAATTTTCAAGATAAAACTATAGCAGTGCGATTACACCTGAAACATAATCAAAATGATACTATTAAATAGCATAAGGCATAGCAGACAAACATTAATAAAATCAACAGATTTTAAACAAGCACTAACAGCAGATATCCAACAATATTTAAAATCACTCGGATTCAAATTGAAGAAGAATTAAAATGGACAATCTATTTTCAAGTCCTGTAACCGATGAAAGCATAACAAGTGCTCAGTTGCATACATATTCACCCTTTTTGAATTCATTTAACAAAAGCGATATTATAAGAATACATATACAGAATCAAAATTTGAATATCTTACCATCCGCTAGTATACTTTATCTTGAAGGTACTCTTACAAAAGCTGACAGAACTGAAACTTCAAGCACAAAATTTACCAACAATGCAATAGCATTTTTATTTGATGAAATACGATATGAATTAAAGGGTAAAGAAATTGGAAATAATCGAAATGTTCAAATCTTCTTGATTGAAAGGAAATACAAATAGCTTAAATGAATTTTCTGAAAGAGTGTGATATAATAAAATAAAAAAGATCAGGAATCGATATTAAAGATAAAACTAAATTCAATATTTATATTTGATGATATAGCTTGCAATAGACAATATAATATAAACAACTATTTTTGCATGGGATTACATGAAGATGTGTATAGCTTTTATTTATGTCAATCCTACACCCGGATTCAACAATTATTGTCTTTCAACAAGACGGTTTGAATTTAATACTGAAATACTGAAATGTATTTTGATCAACTCAAAGATTTATGTTCTTTCACATTGGTGGAAATAAAAATATGGTTTTCTAGTTATTGATAAAGATAGTCCCTACACGGAAAAAAAAATGGAGTGAGTCCCCAATTTTCGATAATTCTCATTTTTGGGAAATTTTGACTTAGCGACCAAAATTAGCACTAACTGCAACTGTTTTTTTTGGAAAAATTACCTCACAACTCCACAAAAAATATGCTAAATTTTCTTTTAATTTAGGAATTTCTTCAATTTTTTTTTTAATAATTTCTAGTCAAATATAGAACAGCAGTCATAGATATTGGAAATAAATCCTATTTTTGTTTGGTGCTATAATCCAAAACTTTGGCAATCACTACTATATAAGAACTCAATGCATAATAAACTTTAGAATTATTACTGAAGAAACTTTGTAAGCAATGCGATTTAAATTAAGCAACTGTTACCATAGATCTTTTGTAGACAATGCACAATAATTTAAGCAGTAAGTATCCAACAAAAAAAGAAATTGCTTCATTTTTACCGACCGTATTGTGTATACAATAGGTAGGTTATGTGATGGCAACAAATTTTGCATATCGAGCTTTCGGTGGGAATGCACTTCTCTATAGTAGGTCTGTCGGTCCGTCGGTCTGTCGGTCTGTCGGTCTGTCGGTCTGTCGGTCTGTCGGTCTGTCGGTCTGTCGGTCTGTCGGTCTGTCGGTCTGTCGGTCTGTCGGTCTGTCGGTCTGTCGGTCTGTCGTTCTGTCGGTCTGTCGGTCTGTCGGTCTGTGTGTGCACGCGTGCTGAACCGATTTTAATGAAATTTTATTTGTAAGTTTATTTCCACCATGGCACGGATTGATCAACTTTTGGGACATATCAGGCCTCGGGAACTGCATTTTTTAGCGGGCCTGTTTTACATTTTTGAATATTTTGAAGAAAATATTCAACCGATTTTCTTGAAATTTCATATATAAGCTTTGCTCGACCGTCCGTAAAAATTTGGAAGAAATCAGGCATCAGCAACTGGACGTTTACTACGGGCCAAATATACATTTTTGTGTATACAAAGACAAATAATCAACCGATTTCATTGAAATTTAATATTTAAATTCCTCGTATTAAAACAATGAACATACAAATTTTTAGGAAAGATCAGGGCTCGAAAACTGATTTTCGGGCCGATTTTACATTTTTCACCATATCTACGGAACGAATTGATGGAATTTCTTGAAATTTGATATTTGAGTTCTGGTTGTTACCGAAACTAACTGGCGAGCATTTTAGGGAATTCGGGTAGTAAAGCGAAACAAAGCCAAATTTACATTTTTCTAGGTATGTTAATTATAAGCTTACTAATGTCCTAAAAATTGGAAAGAAGTATTTACAGACATTTTTATAATATTCTATAACACTTTCACTTAACTAGGCAATACACATTGCGGTCGGATATGTGCAGACCACATCAGATTTTTTTTGGTAATGAACACCCGTTTTTTGTAGGTGTCATTACTAATATTACTGAACACTTGTTCTCTTTACCAAGTGTAACTATTACTGTAAAACAATGTAGAAATTCCTCAATTTTTTTAAGTAATATATGCCTGTGAACAAACGAAATCAGTCTATTTCTTTTTTTCAATAAAGGCAGTATTTGTTGTAGAGCTAGTGCTACTATTTTGTACCAGATGCCTTTTTTGACAAAATATTATGTTAAACGTGCTACATTAACCTTTTCAGTAATATTGTTCGCTATTTTACATTTTTGTTAATTGTTAAACATTTTTAAGCATTTCCTTTTATTTTTTGTGTTTTGAGCAACATCTTTTGGATAGTAGAAAATGGATTAAATAAACAATTTAATTAGGTGATTCGCGCGTGCTTAAAAGTTGCAAAATCTTTCTCCAAATTTTTATTTAAAAATATATTAAAAAATAGTTAAAATTTTGTGAAAATTACGGAATTAGTGAGTTGAGAGTATAGTTATTATATTTTAATTGTGGTTTGAAGAAAAAATTAAGAAAAGGTCAGTAAAAAATTAACATAAAATAGTATGTTCGCCTCGGCGAACACAATTACGTAACGGTCGTTGTTCTCAAAAAATTTATTCGGATGTAAACGAAATTGAAATATTTTTTGGAATTCATATCCTTATGCGAACTTTAAAATTTCGACTTATTAGACTATTTTGGGCATCTAATTATCAAGTAAAGTTGGTTATGGATTCCATGGACATAAATAGGTTTTTTTCACTACGACCGAATTTACGCTTCGTTGACAATTTAGAAATTGAAAATGAAGACGACAAGCTAATAAAGGTTCGTGCTGTTTAAAATTCAATTTTAAAACGTTGCTCTGAACTACAACCTGAAAAATTTTTGTGCGTAGAGGCAAATGACTCCATTCAAAGGTAAGTCTTTTATAAAACAATGTATGAAGGACAAACCTAGTCCTTGGGATCTGAAAGTATTTATGTTATCTGGTAAAACATAATTTTGTTATTTACCAAGGATACTACAGAAATAAAAAAGGAATTACAAGAAAAATATGGATTTGAGGCATCGGTTGTGTAACATTTAGTTGAAAATGTTTATCCTATTTTATCAGGCCAGTTCATAACGTTTGATAATTATTTTACAACATACTAACTTTTAGAAACATTAAAGCAAAAGGATTATCTAGCTGTCGGGACTGCCAGAGTAAACAGATTCAATAACCCTCTCTTTACACTTTCCACATTATTTCAAAATCAAAAATGTGGTAATTGCGAAGAAATTGTAGATTTGGATGAAAATGTTATACTAACTAAGTGGAACGACACTAAAGACATGCACTTGACATCAAATAATCTTGGCGCTCGTAAAGCTAATCTAGTTGAACGGTGGGACAAAAAAAACAGAAAATATGTAAGTGTTGATCGTCCCAAATCAGTAAAATTATATAATGAAACTATGAGTGGTGTAGATGAGTTTGATCAACTAATGCGCTATTACAGGATATTCCATAAATCAAAAAAATGGATACTTAGATCTATTGTACTTACTATCGATATGGCCATTTGCAATAACTGGCTAGAATATGAAAAAGGATGCACATAAGCCGGAGTAGCAAAAACTAATGTAATGGATTTGATGTTATTAAGACTTCGTTTAGCAGAAAAGCTAATTATTTTGGACAAACATATAAAATTGATTAAAACACATTTCTCTAATTTCTTCAAAAATGCGGAAGTCTAACGAATTTCGACCATATTAAGAAACTTATCAAGACAACGTTGGACATTACCCCGATTATGACACTTCCGGCGGTGGGACAAGATGCGAACTTTGTAATAAAAAAACATTTGTATATTGTGAGAAATGTACAATTCACTAGTGTTTTGTTCCCAAAACAAGGAATTGTTTCAAGCTATTTCATACCTCACCACAGATTTAAATTTTCAACAAAGTTTTTATTATGATTTTGTGATTCAGGTATTTTGTGTTTTTTTTATTTAATTGTTATTTTGAGTCATAGAAAATTTTTTGTTATATTTTTTTCATATTAAATTTTGTTTTTCATATATTTTTTAGATATAAATATTTTTTACCGACCGTATTGTGTGAATAATAGGTAGGTTATGTGATGGCAACAAATTTTGCATATCGAGTTTTCGGTGGGAATGCACTTTTGCATAGTAGGGAAGTGTAAATAAACTCTTTTTAGCAACCTGTCGGTCTGTCGGTCTGTGTGTGCACGCGTGTATCTCAAGTTCTGCTGAGCCGATTTTGATGAAATTTTATTTGTAAGTTTATTTCCACCATGGCACGGATTGATCAACTTTTGGGATATATCAGGCTTCGGGAACTGCACTTTTTAGCGGGCCTGTTTTTAACCATTTTGAAGACAATATTCAACCAATTTACTTGAAATTTTATATATAAGCTCCGCTTGACCGTACGCGAAACCTACTAATTTTTGGAAGAAATCAGGTGTCAGCAACTGGACGTTTACTACGGGCCAAATATACATTTCTGCGTATATAAAGAGAAATAATCGACCGATTTCATTGAAATTTAATATTTAAATTTTTCGTATTAAAACAATGAACATGCAAATTTTTTGGAAAGATCAGGATTCGAAAACTGATCTGCGGGCCAATTGAAATTTGATATTTGAGTTCTGGTTGTTACCGAAACTAACTGGGGAGCATTTCAGGGAATTCGGGTGGCACAAAGCGAAACTCTACTAAGAGCCAAATTTACATTTTTCTAAGTATGTTCACTATAAGTTCACTCATGTCCTAAAAATTGGAAAGAAGTATTTAACAGACAGTTTTATAATATTCTGTAACATTTTTACTTAACTAGACAATACACATTCGGTCGGTTATGTGCTGATCACATCAGATTTTTTTTTTATTATTTTTTTAGCCATAAAGACTGTTTTTAGTTTTTTTTACACATGAAGACTTTTTTTGTGATTTTTGTTCAAATGTTTTGTAATAAATTTATTAAAAAATATTAAAGTAGTTGTAAGAAATAAATTAGATTTTTTTGCAAAAATTTTTTGAACCTCCCCGAAACCCAACTAAAAATAGGGGGAAACCTAAAAAATTTTTTCAACTTAAAATAAATAAATATTATTGAAAGGGTTAACATGTTACTTTTAGCAACTATTATAACTAGAATTAATTCATTACACGAAATATAGGTATTTACTTAGTAAATATTTTATTTTTGTAATTATTCCTATTTATGTGATTTTTAGAAATTATTTCCTGCTTTTTCCTTTTTTAATACTCTAAACATAACTTCACATTTAAAAAAGAAAGTCTTTCAAGAGTTTATATTTCTTTGTATTGTAATTAGAATTAAATTAAACATTTGTTTTTAATAATTAAAAACTAATTATTTAAATTTGAATCAATAATTTAACTTAATATAATTTAATATAACTTTAAATTTTGTAACACAAAAATGTATTTATACCCATACTTAGATAGTAACATATGTGTATATTACTACATTTAATAAATTTTAGTGTAATTTCTTCTTGATGAAATCCAATAAATTAGGAACGCCGGAGTACCTTTTCCATATACAGATTTAATTTCATAAATTCCTTGCTGAATGAAAATCCAAAGTGTCCAATAAATTTGTTAATGTATAATATAAATCTTGCCCAATAAATTTGTTCTAAAAAAAAGAAAATGAAAATATTTATTTATTTAGTACAGGCAATAATTTAATATCTTTTTTGAAATTTATCTAAAATATATACTAAAGCAGGTCAAAAAACGAAAACGATCTTGCATAATATAACAAGAATTTGCAATATTTCAAAACTAGAAAATTCAAACAATGTCGAAAAAAAATCAAATAAGTAAAAATTTTTTAAACGTTACAAAAAAATTGTAGAAACAACTGATTTTTTATATTCTGTTCTCTTGTTTTGTACATATATATTATTTTGTATGTCTGTTTTTTTTACTTTTTTGTTTTTAAAGAATAAGCCAAAAATATAAAAACATAAAATTTAAAAACTAAAAAATTTATGGCTATAAGTAAAAAACTTTCGCCAATGCATATGATTAGAGGCTGCAATTTTTTATTTCCTTGCAATAGTTCCTTTTTTCTTTCGTTTATCGTTTCCAAAAGCAGATAACAATCCTGCAAATATTCAAACAATAATCGTTTACAGAAATATAGTGAAATAATTTAATACAACTTTCTTGTATTAACCTTATAAATTAATTTTTAGATTCGTCATTATTTTTCAATTTGTTGACAGACGTTTTGGGCCGTTGAAGTTTTAGGAAACTCAATTAATTTCTTATTAATATTTCCCCATTTGTTAAAATTAATTTCATGAAAATTTTCTTTTTTTCCTTTTCTGATTTTATTCTGTTTTTTTTTTCAGCTTTTTGCTTTTTGTTTTTTTGCTTTAATTTTTTTTAAAAAAATATACACAAAATACTTAAGTATACGAGTATATCTACTCACATAAATTTTTATTAAAATTTTTAATTATTTAAAGCTTAAATTTACAAAATTACAAACCTTTAAATTTTTTTCACTTAAAAAAAAGGTAGCACAAAAAATTTATATATTATAAAAGTTGACATAGAAGAAAATTTGATGAGTTGGTTAAATTATAAATATATGGAACATTTTGTAATATGAATAGATAAACAATAATAATCGATCAGAACAAGTCAATTGCAGTAAGCATATTACAGCACTTCAGTTCAAAAATATACAATTTAGTTTTCTAGCTTTAATTAAATCTTTCAGTACAGACGTACTGAAGGATTTAATAAAAGCTAGAAAAGATATAAATGAAAGTATGAGTCATTAAATACTGAGAGAACCGATGGTTAATCCTACAACAGAAATAAACTAATGTTGTGAAATATCAGTATCAATATTCAATCGGGAATAAAATATGAAGACAATAGTTTCAAGCAAGAAGCGAACACAACTGAACATCAAAAATTCAAATTTTGAAAGTCTTATGTCATTATACCCAAACACCAGTAGATCTAAATATACACCTTCAAATATTGGTAAATTTTGGGATATTACATCAATTTCAAAACTACCACCCTCAACGAGCCCTGGTAACAATAAGTCAAAACTTGATAAGAATTGCGGATCATATTTTGATCATTATTTTAACACACGGAAATTCGTAATTCCTTGTTTAGTATTGACTAATACGTCAATAATAGATTTTTCAAGGAACTGAGGGATGGCATGAACTAATATTTAAGAAGAAACCGGAAAACTACACCGAAATTGATTTAAAAGAATATAAAAAATTTTAGAATAAACTAATGCACATCGTGGAAAATAGGATTCATTAGATCAAATTAGAAGAAATAATGATTTTAAATATAAAACTATAATAAGAAAATTCTACAATCAAGAATATAGTTAGTACAAGAGGAAATAAAAAAGTAGGAAAATATATAGTCAAACTTACAACTAATCTGATTTACTTATCAGATCCAAGTCAATCAATATATTTATTAGATCTAAGTGTTGAGTTGACAGGTTGAGACTTTTAATGGCAAGGAGCCAGAACAAACAATCATCAAAATGAAATCAACTCCATTATTGAAAAGTGAAGAGAACTTAGTACGAGTATTCAAATGAATTTGAAAAACATCAACATTGGTAAAATGGCTGTCGATAGGTTTGGACATTGTGAAGCTGCTCAATATGCAATCAAACATAGAAATCAAGGACCGTCTAATTTTTTTTTCTTCAAATTAACTCCTTGTGGTTATTATCATATTCAAAACAAGTAATTTATAAAATTTTAAGAAACTATAAAATCTAATGAAACGGCAAACAAAAAATATGTTGATAATGAAATAAAGTTAGCTGTCTATTATTTAGATAGCTTAATTAAAAGTTTAAAAGATAATATATTAATAAACGTTGCATATAAAATAGATATTTTAGGTGTTAGCTTAAAACTTTCGTTGAAAACGAAATTGAGACGCGAAATTCATTTTTTTGAAATTTTTTTGAAAAAAAATTTTAGAGAACTTTGAACTTCGAATAAGGCTTTTAGGAAGAAAGCGAAATATTAGCATTAGAAATTCATCTTATTTAATCATCAGTCAATCACAACTGTTAATATTTTTTTTTGCCGTGCGGAGGATGAAAATCTCGAAAGATACTGCTAGACGAAAGAGCAGTAGTGTGAGACATTTAATCAATAAAACTAGTCGAAAACGACTAAACGTTAATTTTGTTCTGACTTTTTTAAAATTTCATTCGTTTCTGATCTGCGACAACGTCGTACTAGGTACTTGTTGTCCCAGATAAAAAACATTAAGCTAACGCGAGAGATCTCGCACGTTTAAGTGTCCTAACAAAGTTTTGATTGTCAACTAGACGAGCTGCTGCGACGTTGACATGTTGGGATAAACGAGTTTTATAATTGGTTGCTTGCTTTTTTATTTCGACTTTAACACTAGGGATCCTGAGATCATTATTACGAACATACCAGGGAGCGTTCACGATGTCTTGTAATATCTTATTTTGAAATGTTTGAATACATTGAATGTGAGTCTGCACAGCGCAGCCCCACATCTGAATAGTTTAAGCCCAGACTGGCTTTAATATTTAATTATACATATATCAAAACTTTTTTTGTATATTGACAATGATGAATCCCTTCCCAGAAATCATTTGAATTCTCTGTTTTTTTAGAGATTTTCATAAACACGATACTGCACAGCAATAATGTGATACATACGCAATATAATGTCTTTATATCTAACAAGTCCCAATGCTCACAGAGAAACTTGAAAGCACGACCTTATTTGATATGGCCTTTTTTAAATCGAAGTGGCTATTTTTTGAGAAGAAATTAAAATAAATTCACACTTATTATAAAGCAGGTAAAATTTAGAACATATATTTGAAAAATCAAAAAAATATATTAATATTTTCATTGATAATTATTTTAAAATTTTAAAAAAAGTGGAAAAACAACAAACACAACCTTCACCTTCAACGTTTTATATGTTACTGAAAGCATTTCATTATTTTTAAGTGAATAGCTTTTTTTTCTCATAGGGTAAGTTAACTCAAGATCCCATATCTTGAGGGGAAGCACCTGTGGTGTCAAGTTGAAAATATAATTAATAAAAGATAATTCTTAAATATTGATATAAATACATAGAAAAGAAAAAATTTGAAGAGGGAATTAGAAAATAATATCTAAAATACAATCAAATATGATTTGTTAAATACAAATTTTATATAAACTTCAAAATTTTACCTCTATTTTTATTTGAAAAAATATTAAAAACTTACTATAATTTATATCAATTACCTAAGAAAAAAAAATATTTAAAATGTTTGGAAAAAACAATCATATATTTTTATGACCGGATTTGAATATTTTTCTATTTTTGAAATAAATGGTATTTTACCAAATGACTCAAAAATTCCGACTGTAAAATAACAGGTATTTTAAAATTTTTGTTGAGGTATTTTAAAATTCTTTCCGTTTAGAATTAAGATAGGTCATACATACACATGCAGGGACATTTTATAAATAGATTGCTCTTGTTTACCTGTTTGTAAAATATGAAAGACAAACAAAAGTACGTTATATTTAACAAGAACTTAAAATAATTTATTTGAACTAGTTTTAAAATAATATGTAAAAAAATTATAATACTTTTTAAGTAGGTACACACATATTAATTTTTAATAACTTAAAAACTAATAGAAAATAAGAAATAATGAAAATTTTTAATTTTATTTAGTTTACAAGAGTTATAAACATATTTAAATTTTAACGGTCTCTAGTTTTCTTTGATTTATATTAGGTTTCTCTGATTAATTCTCTGTTTCTACAAAAAGTTTTCAACAAAATATTTGAAAACACAACAAATACTTTACTTAATATATTAATGACAGGAAAACCACAACTACAAAGTTCTTCGAAATTGATATCAAAATCATCAGAAATGAGACTTCGATATGTTAAAGAGCAAAGAGTTGCTTTCTGATTTGTATCAGTAAGAAATTTCCATTTATGATTTATAGTAATATTATGCATAATTGCATCCATGTGGAATATAATGTAATTTACCGTTTGAGTCGGTAAAACCAAGCCGCCTCTTTGAATATAATTGAAAAAATCACCTCCACTTTGATCCTCCCCCTTAGACTTCATAACTAAATTTTTACACTCTTCACACTTTAGGTTTTTGGATGCGATATAGCTGGCATAGCCAGAAACGTAAGCATTTGCTTCTTCATTAAATATATTTTGATAATTTTCTAAGTAATTTGAATCAAAAATTTCGATATAATTAGTAATGTCAAAGGTTAATAATGTTTTATTAGGCTTTGGTTCGACACTTGAAATATATTCAACAGTTGATTGCATTAGTTTTCTAATTCTAAGTTTTTTTTTCAGATTCTATAATGCTCTGATATGAAACTAAATATTCGCAACCACCTAGCCTTCTATAGAGGCCGAATCTTCTCTCCAAAGTATTTGTTTGTATTTTACCCGGCAAAAAAAAATTTATTTCCAATTCAGCAAAACTATATATAATCAAATCGATCATCGCAGACGTTGTTTGACAAAGAGCTTTAAATGTAGGTACAGTAAGAAAACCATTCCTTAAATTGTAATTGTTCCAATTTGTCAACCAGGTTAAAAACGTTTTCAAAAACAAAACACTTTCATCTTCTGCACTATAAATTGGGCATAAATTTTTGTCCAGCTTTTTAATATGACGAAAAACTGATGTATTGCTCATTATTTTCCACCATTTCAATACAATTTCTACGAATGCTGGAGTTTCTTTATGATTTTCGGAGTATAATGCTGCAATTGTTGAGTTATTGAAAACATTTAAAACAAGTTTAACACTTTGCCTTCAAAACTTGAAGGATATAGTGATTTATGATCAAGAGTGTAACCTTTTTTTATTAGAAGTGCCGACTCTTTGTAATAAAGGTTGCGCAAATCAGAAAAGCGTGCTGTTTGCATTATTCCACTCTCAAAATTTGAGTAGTACAAAGTTTTACTGTCATCTAATTGATTTATCCAATTATTTCTAATATTTTTAAAAATATGTACACTGTCATAAAATAGATAAATATATTTTTCTGTGTATTGGGGATTTAAAAATTTAAAACTATTTGATGAAAAAATTTTGAACATATTTTGGTTAATTTTGTGATTGTCAGTAGTTATTGAAATTACTCTAAAACCTAAAGTTTGCAAAAATTGAATTGTGTTGAAAGTGAATTTATGAAGCTCTTAACCGGTAACATTTTTTACCGGTATTAACTGAACTATTTCATTCATACTACCAAAAATTGAGTTAATTAAAAATGCAACAACAGTCTTTGCTGCTACGTTCTGATTGTTCATGGCAATCCTAGTAATATTATTAGCCTTGTAATTCACTTGAGTTTTTATATAAATTTCATCAATTTGAATATTAATATGTTTCTCCCGGTTACTTAATATTTTTAGAACTGTTTCTAAATAACTTAAATTGGATGGATCTCTTTCAACATTTACATTGAACGATGATGAAATTTTTCGCAAATATTCTAAGTGGGGCAAAATAAGTATATTGTTGTCCCTGATTATATTATAAACTGTTGACGAATGCAAAGAGATTATGAACGAATTGAAATTGAATACATTCTTTTTTTAGCAATTATTAAGGAAATTTGATCTATTATCAGTTCTAAATTATTTTTGAATTCAAATTGATCATCATCTTCAAGGCTGAGTTTTAAATCCGTTTTTAAAAATTCAATTGCTAAACGAAAACAACTACTGGGTTTTGGTTTTATTGCTGAATTCGAATAACTGTCTATAACAGTTTGTAGTTCATACCATCGTGAAACCTTTACAGTATTAATAATTCTCCTTACATTATCATCACTTAAACGAATATTATTTTCGTATATTGAAATGGTTAAATTTTGGCTAATTGTAATGCAAGTTGGAATTGCTATGCAAGAACAATTATTTTTGCAAACTCAATAAAAAACTACACTATCTTTATAAATCTTTAAATCAAAAACCTTTAAATCTAATTTTTGGTTAATTTTAACTGTAAGTTCTTTAAAATTTTCAATTAAATGTTCCTTAATCACTAGTTCTCTTAATTTTAAATTTTCACAAGGTACAGCCTTTTTTGTCAGTCTTTTTCGTTTTTTATCACATTTTATCATGTCTTTTGAAAAATGGTCACTGCATATAACTGTTGATGGATTATATGACTTTAAATTTGGCAATGCTTTCAACCACATTTCAGCCTTTTTTTTGTTACGTGGAAATTTAAAGGCTTTTATCTTTTGAAGCATAGGTGGTAGAACATCCTTCCACAACGCATTTCCTTGCGGGCATATCTAAAATATTTTTCCCGTAAAATTTACAGTGGTTTAGTTAATTCTTTTTTATAAAGACTTACTTATTAGAAGTTTTTCTTTCTTTATTGATTTAAACTTAAGTATCTCTATTAGTGTATTATAAATAACTGAAATAAGAAAATAACGCAAATTGTTGAAATGTACCACATCATATTATTTTCAATATCACTTTTGTTAGCCGCAACTACCCAACTTACCCTATTGAAAAATAAAAAAATATTTAAAAAATTGTACATCCTTCCTCATTAACATTTGAAACCATACTGAAATATGAATTTCAATTTTTTTTTCATTTTTTCTTTCCTCCTACCTTTCTTTCTTTTTCGTGCAATAGAATTTAAATGGGAAGCTTTTTAAAAAATGTGTATAATATCCTGAGATTTTTTAAAATATTAATCTCTTTTTTACGTAAAAAAAAAAATAATAAAAAATATGACACGATCAGTGGCATTTAAAGAAAAAACCAACAACAAAGCCAAAAATTCGTAATATTTCGTAAAAAAATCTGATGTGGTCAGCACATAATCGACCGCATTGTGTATTGTCTAGTTAAATGAAAGTGTTACGGAATATTATAAAAATTTCTATTAAATACTTCTTTCCAATTTTTAGGACATTAGTAAGCTTATAGTTAACATACTTAGAAAAATGTAAATTTGGCTCTTAGTAGAGTTTCGCTTTGTGCTATCCGAATTCCCTGAAATGCTCGCCAGTTAGTTTCGGTAACAACCAGAACTCAAATATCAAATTTCAAGAAATTCCATCAATTTGTTCTGTGGATATGGTGAAAAATGTAAAATCGGCCCGCAAATCAGTTCTCGAGCCCTCATCTTTCCAAAAAAGTTACATGTTCATTGCTTTAATATGAGGAATTCATATATTAAATTTCAATAAAATCGGTTGATTATTTCTCTTTATATACACAAAAGTGTATGTTTGGCCCGTAATAAACGTCTAGTTGCCGATGCCTGATCTTTCCAAAAAATTTACATGTTCTTTGTTTTAATACGGGGAATTCATATATTAAATTTCAATGAAATCGGTTGATTATTTCTCTTTATATACACAAAAATGTATATTTGGCCCGTAGTAAACGTCCAGTTGATGATGCCTGATTTCTTCCAAAAGTTAGGAATTTTTGCGGACGGTCGAGCTGAGCTTATATATAAAATTTCAAGTAAATTGGTTGAATATTTTCTTCAAAATGTTCAAAAATGTAAAACAAGCTCGCTAAAAAATGCAGTTCCCGAGACCTGATATATACCAAAAGTTGATCGATCCGTGCCATGGTTGAAACAAACTTACATATAAAATTTCATCAAAATCGGTTCAGCCGAACTTGAGATACACGCGTGCACACACAGACCGACAGACGGACAGACCGACAGACCGACGGAACGACAGACCGACAGACCGACAGAACGACAGACCGACAGACCGACAGTTATCTACTACTAACATACTGCTCCGGCAGTAGTTGTTGGAGTTTATTTATTTAACTATGATGCCTAAGCTTATCAAAAGCTACGTCCAAAAATATGACAGATCATATCTGCAGTCCATGAATTTGATCGTGAGTATACATGAATATCGCCGAGTATTTTCTTCGAAAGCCAAACTGATGGTTCGGGATCAAATCTTATTTGAACATTATACAGGCATTCATGAGACGTGTAAGCATTGTAGTTTCCTTTTTGGGTAGTTGCTTTAGTATATTATATGTCATCGGGTCAAATCCTGGTGCTTTTTTAGAGCGAAGAGACACGATATCTGCAAAAACGTCTCTTTCACTGATAGTTGGAATAGCTACATCACGGTCAATGAAACTTGTTTCCTGACTATCAAACATATCTTGATTGGCTTGTGACATATGTAAATATGCCAGCTAAATGATCAGCACAAGCATTTGCCTTGTCATTGTCACTCTTTGCCCAAGTACCATTTTTACATTTATTAGGCGCAAGAGGCTTGGCAGGCTGCTTGTTTTTCTTGGTAGCCTTCCACAGAGAATAGTTAGTTTTTTCGCATGCCATCAAATTCTGGATGTATCTGAAAATCGAATCCTGTTTATGTTTGTGGATACTACGTTTAAATTCTTGAGATGTACGGCTGTAATTTGTTTTATCATTAGGATCGCGGAGATTAGGATCGTGGAGTAAAAATTGCATCCCTAAACTCCTTACCTCTGGTCGAAATTTGTCGACAACCCCAGTCAATGTGCTTGGCGTTATAGTCACCTTCTAACACAAATCTGTCACCAAATCGGCTTATTATGATTGCAGTCCCTTCTTTTCCAATATTGCTGGAGTGAGATGTACTATGAGTTTTATAGTCACGAATCTGAATATTAGTTCTTGATGTCATATGCGTTTCAGAAACGAGACATACCTGAATACTTTGAGTCTGCAAAAAACTTCAATTATTTCCTTTTTATTTGCGATACCGTTGCAGTTCCAAAAAGCTACCTTAAAATCACTTTGTGGCATCATCTTCCCATTTTATTTGTTTTTATATTTTTATCAGAAGACCAACCTTCAATGGCAGTCAATCTATCGATAATTTTACCCATTATCACAATCATGTTTTGCGTCATTGTTCGCGTCGCGTTAACAATGTTTTGACAGTAACTGGTAAACAAAACTTTATGATACACCTTTGGACACCTCACTGTAAGTGAAGCACTTCGGGATTTGGCTAGAGCCTTCTTTTGATTGCTGTTTTGGTTCCTCCACTTCTGCAGCTCCTCAGCCACAAGGCATCCCCTGTAGTTTCCTGTGCCTCCAGGCAATTTTAACTTTTTGTATTCCTTTCGTTTCTTTCGCGTTGCCTCAATCTTAACTTTTATACGATTGGTCTATTTCATAGATTCTCTTTATGTTCTGCTCATTAGAGAAGGCGTGGTTTGCTTATTTTCATATGTATGCCATTCCAACCGTGATTTATAAAGGATCCTTTTAAAATTCCTGTAATCCATCACCTTATCTACAATAAGCTTTAATTGCTTATTGTTCATCATCCTGACTTTGTAGGTCACATTTTTATTTTTTAATAAAGCTTCTATTTGATTGTAATCAACCACGTTACTTATAATTATAGGGGGTGGCTTGAAATTCCTGACAGTGTCATTACCACCTTTTGAATACAGAGCACCCGAACCCTCCACACTTTTTGCTGGTTGAACTCTCTTTCTCTTTTACAGGACCTCTTTTGATTAAGAATCCAATCCGTTTGTCGTATGAGTTCTTCCTCTTATGTTGAGTATGTAACTCTATGTTGTCTTTAATATGTAACCGGATTTGCACTCGTATTATCTTTTAGCATAGTGTTGCTATATCTTTAAATTTTTAGTTTCTCGTTTTCTGCCCTTAACTGGAAAACCTCCCTTTTTAAGGTCAAGCAAAGAGACTCTAATTCAGATATTCTTTTATGTATATCAGCACCTTGATCTACATTTCCTTTGTCTTGAGCTTTGGTTATACTCGTATTTTTGTGTTTAGTGGACTTGGTATGTTTCATGGTATACCTCCCACAGTTGAATTTTCCTTCTTTTTGTCCGTTCTACATTTGAAGGGAGGGAAGGTTGAATCTTTGTGTTCCTCCTGAACGGGTTCATTAGATGCAATAAATGGCTCTCCCCAGAATCCGTAGAACCGATCTTCGAAGAAGGTGGACTCTCCAATGTAATTGGATTACCACCTGGAGCACTTAATCCTTTTGGTTTCTCAATTGCATTTCGATGAATCTGCATTTTATACCTCCTTCTAGGATTTAAAAACTGGCGTTCCTCAGGAATCAGACGCAAACCAGGGAGCCGCTTATTCTGGGTCAAACGCTTCTGGACTTACCGCCCGCACGTTTCTTAACCAACTATTACCCAATTAATGCGCGAGGTACTCGCATTCATCCACTCTCATCATCCACACCAAAGTGTGTTACCAGGAAACACCCGGCAGATAACTATGTTACCTAGCTTCTGAAAAGTGAGGATCGGATTTGCTGGCAGAGCTTATGATTAGCTCAGAGGGCATTTACCAGCTTTTCCAGTATCACACGTGAGAAGTGTGATTTGACTGAGTCCCACACTAACCTTTGTCTCCCTAACCACTAATATGGACTTACATCAAATTATACATGATTTTAAAAGTTTTTTATATTAATATGAAGATTTTCTTTTAGAGGAACACTTTATTGAACTAAAATATAACTTGAATTTTCTACTGCAATTTAAAAACCCAACATGATTGGAAACAAATAATTACGGGTTTCATTGGACTGTTTGTCCGTATTCATCAGAAACAGTGGGTTCAGTGCCTGACACTTATGTCAACTGAATTCATTGTGGAGAGAATCCTAAAATTGATGGCATTTTATAAAAGAATACTATATAAAAGACGGATCTACCACAAATTAGATATAAATTAAACAATTTTGTGAAAAAATATGATGATATATACCCTTATTATGATCGGCAGAGCTTATGGCTAGGCGAGTCGAAAGGATTAGGCGAATTGAATGACATTTTAAATTATTATCGGCGAATGCTTTCATTTACCAGATTCAAAATGTTGCTATCGCGAGGCGTCAAAAAGCCTACCGAAGATAATTAGGTTAACATCACAAATATGTACGCTTTTTTGCAAGAACAATTGAATTTTCCTAATCTTTAAGCAATGTCGGTGTTGTTCTCCATTAATTTATTTAATGCTAATTGTTTTTGGTTCTTTTTTTTCACGCTTAAATTCATATTAAACAATCAATATTATCATATTTTGTATAAATGAAAATGTGACTCAGCCTATATGTTATAAGCAGAGTTTTGAAAAGTGATAATCGAGAACAAATATTTAATGAAAGATTTAAATGAGATAATAAATTAAATTAACTTTTGATCAGAGATGATTAAAGATGAGTAAAAAAAGGGTTGTTAAAAAGTTACATAAACTTAGAAGAAACATTTTTTAAGACGCAGAGTTATTATGAAAGGTTACTTACGTTAAAGAATTGATACATATTTGAAATTTGCATGAGTCATTCCAATAAAATATAAAACTGGTGAAAATGTTGAAAACGTAATGCAATAAATTTTCAACAAATCTAATCGATATCCCCAAACTCATGATGGAAAAAAGTTCTTCAACACAAGTTTTAAGAAACTAATGAAAAAATGCAAAGTTAATCATCATTCAACTTTCAGCTCTTTGAAAACATGCATTGTAGAAGGCTTCAATCGAACTTTGAAAGAAAACACGTTGAAAGAATTTCGATTGAACTGAAATTACAAATAGATCAATTTAATTCAAGATTTGCTTCACCAATACAAAAACACAAAGCATCGTACAATTGAAAGATTTTCGTATGATGTTAATATATCAAATTCGAATGAATTATATGTCAACTGTTTATAAGAAAGTCAAGTGTTTATAATTACATTAAAATGCCACCACTTGCAAAATTCAAAATTGGTGACTCAGTTCGCAGAAGCAAGTTTAAACATGCTTTTGAAAAAGGGTTTCACAACTATTTGGATACCTGAAATATTCAAAATAAGGAAAGTACAGATCATAAACCCTGTAACATATTTGTTGGAAGATAATCATACATTTAAGTTAACAAATAGAATATTTACATCCATGTTTAATAGTTTCAATCTAATATGTCATTAATATCCTAAAGTATTCCCTTTGAAAACATCATTAACAATGGTGAAATAATTAACTAATTAACACTTTATATATATAAAAAGTAATTACAAAATAGCTCATAATATTAATCTATTTACAATGATTACCTTTTATTACAAAATAAATATGTCATTCTTCCTGTCATTTTTTCTCTAATCATGTACTCAAAGTAGTAAAGGTTATACAATAATATAAACTCTGAGTTTTTTGTCTACCATACGAAAGCGACTGTTCAAAACAGCAAATTCAACGTCGCCGTTCCGACCCCGATCTTCAAATTTACTGCTAAAATGTCAGTCCAAACCACCAGACCAGCCGTCGCCCACCGCCAAAGGACCAAGACGCCGAACAAGTATCAACTCATTACCAGCCAAACCCCAAGCCCAAACAACTTCATACTCACCCGTCATCCCAGCCTCAGTCGCCACCTGCTGCCCCCAAATAGCTCACCTCCACTTACCGAACTACAATTTTACATTATAACCGTCAATCAATTCTGTTATACCACTCTTCAAAAATTTTTTACACATACATCATACGACAAGACGATTACCGTTATACCACACGATCATAGGTAAAACAACATGTAGAAGTTTTGTATGAAAGTGGCTCAGAAATAACTTTGTATATATACTGACATAATAATAACATATACTTATCAAAATTGCATAATAATAATTATAATAGACTCGCATTTCATCAAAACAGAAATATAAAAACAGTCGTATTATAAGTCATATGCACATATGAACAATAATACATATGAACATATGAAGTAAAACAAATGAACATAAATACTTGTACGAGTATATACGTATACATAAAACGTTAAAATTTCATATGTAGATCAAATTTTGTTTTTAATGTTAATGTTTTCCGAATAGTTTTTTTGTTTTTAGTTTTTGCAGGCATTTAAAAAATCTCACCGCTTCGCACACTTAGATTACAAAAAAAAAACAAGAATAAAATTGACAAAATAATATGTTATGTAAAATAATTCACAATATTTTGACAAATAGTAACATACATACGTATGTAGCATAAAATTGCCTTTTTTAGAAACAATACAACCACCAATACATCCATAATAAGAGTTTGTGGTTGTTTTGTTGTATTGTCATTTTGTTCACATTTTTGAAAAAGCGTCGTAACTGCAAAAAAAATATTAAAATATTTTTGTTTGAATGCATATAAAGTTTATTAACTCTGTTCTCCGATGCCAATTCCATAAGTGCAGCAAGGCAGCTCCAGACTAGCTTGGATGTAACCTGAGCTGAACGAAGCGCCAGCAGTGCAACCCTGCTGTCCGAGAACACATAGATGGTGCGGTTTCCATACCCCCTTTCTAAATTGATTGTCAGACAGATCTCTATTACATGTATTTCGGCCTGGAACACTTTGCAATACGGGTCAAAGGTTGCATATACACGCGTGTCCGGGCGGGCACCGTATACGCCCGAACCCACACCTGACGCCGTTTTGGACCCGCCCGCATACTACGCGCTCAAACCCGACCTAAGTACCGGGCCACCCCGATCCCACGTCCATCGATCGGGAAACAGAACCCTGTACCTGTGGTCGAAGTTGTACCGCGGCAGACAGGTATCCCACATGTTTATTCTGAGAATCGAATCGCTCTCAATGAAGTCTCTGTGAGTGGGCCAACTTTAGCCCTGCCCCGTCCTCGCCAGAGGGAATTGGGTAAGTCTTCCTTCAATATATGGAGGTGCAGTGGCGGCAATCCGATCATCACCTCCAATGCAGCGGTGGGAGCCGTCCGCATTGCCGCGGTCATTCCCAGGCAGGCCAGCCTCTGTAGCTTTTCCAGCTTGGTCCGCACACCCGCCTGCTGAGCCTTACGGCATCATACAATCGACGCATAGGTGACGATGGGCCTAGCAAGTGCCGTATATAGCCACAGTGCTATTCTGGGACTAATTCCCCAGGTCCCCCCGATGAAGCTCCTACACGTGCACAAGGCCGCAGTAGCTCTCCCGATAACTCTATCTATATGGGTGTTCCAAGAGAGACGATCATCCAGGGTTACCCCCAGATACTTCACCTCCCTAGAGGAACTAATACGTTCACCAAACAGAATTGGACTCGTTAATCTATCTCTGCTTCTGCGTCTGGTGAAAGCGACCAAAGTGCTCTTGCTTGGATTTGTATTTAACTCAACGCCTTTGCACCACCTTTCCACAACACGTAAATTTTGCTGTAGAAGATCAGAAATAGTGCTCTCAAATTTTCCCCGCACGACGAAGGCCACATCGTCGGCGTATCCCCAGAAACGGGCCCCGGAGCCTCTGAGAGCAGCGATTAGATCATCCACTACATTGGACCACAGGAGGGGCGAAAGAACCCCGCCCTGCGGACATCCTTTTGCAGCGGAGATGAAGAGTATATCGTCAGCTATGGTGGACTTAATAATCCTATCCTGTAGCATCCGATTAACCCATTTGCTAGTCGTCGCATCAATCCTTCGTTTGTGCAACGACTTACAGATGACATGATATGGGGTGTTGTCAAAAGCTCCCTCTATATCAAGGAAGCAGCCAACTGCCACCTCCCGCAACTCCAGTGAGTTTTCAAGGACCCTCACCAGACTCTGTAGAGCGAGTACAGTAAACCTTCCTGACTGCGTACTGAGATTCATGCAAGGGATTGCTTCCCAGTGCATGGTCCCGTATAAATCTATAAATCACTTTTTATAGAAAAGAAGTAAGGCTGATTGGACGGAAAGGCCTTGGGTGGTTGCTTGGTCGCTTACCCACCTTCGGAATATACGTCACTTTAGCCACCCCCCACGCCTGAGGGATGTAACCCCACGGATAGCTGGCACGAAAAATTTCCAACAGTGCTGTGGCGATATGTTGGAAACCCCTCTGCAGAATGCAGGATATATCCCGTCATCACCTGGAGATTTGAAGGGCCTGAAAGAGAAAACAGCCCATCTAATCCTGCCCATCGTGAAGACTAGACGGGATCGCCAGTCTCAATCTCCGTGTCAGGAAAGTGCGTTGACGCCATAAGCTCCAACGTCCGCTTTCCGTTCTCAGTCCTGGAGCCATCAGGCCGTTCCATTAAGCCTAACCCGCTAGCATACTTTTTGGAAAGCACCCTGTGAAGACGCGCACTGCTGGAGAGTTCATCAATGCCCTTGCAGAACGCTCTCCGAGTCTTTATACTCTTCCCATGAACCCGACGCCTTGGCCTTATTGAATAGCTTTCTGGTCTTTAGACTAAGCCTTGAAAGCTCTTCACTCCACCACGGGCACTTCTTATTGCTCCGCCTCGGCTTATCGCGGCCGCTCCCATGGTAGGCATTAGTAATAGCCGTCGTCAGAGCCTCGCTGGCCAGTTTGATATCCATCACCGTTGTGACAGAAGCAGGAACGGATCCAATCCCATCCATGAGGAGCGAATCATTCGAATTGACTCCAATTTGTGGATTAGGGTACCTGATACATTTCTTCTGCCAGGCCCCCGGAGACCATGATATCAAACCTAATCTGCCTATGATCGGACATGAAGTTCCTCCTTCCACAAAAGTCCACTAGATCCCTCAGTTGCTCGTCCGAGTGGGCACAGTCCCCCGGGAGGTAGGATGAGCACACAATGAACTCTGTCCAGCCCCCGGAGGACTTCACCTTCACCAACGCAGCTACCTGATCCTTAGAACAGTAATCTGGATTGGGAAAATACATTAGCCTTTTACTAAACAAAATGCAAGCCCTAGGCCTGCCCCCAATTGTATTATCATACAATAGCTCACCTGTTAGGCCCTTAACCTGATCCTTCACTATGTAAGGCTCTTGAATAAAGGCAATATCGAGGTGATCTTTCATAAATCTATGAGCTAGAACATCAATAGATGCCCTAGCATGCTGTAGATTTATTTGGATGCACCTCACAGCCATATTATTTCCTCCAGCTCTTGTCTATGGGCTTTGGCTCTTTAGACAAAGGCTTTACATGAGCCTTCAGACTTTCCAATGAGTTTTGGCTCTTTTGGTTGGCCTGAAATGCTCGTCGTTAACGCGGTGGGCGTTGGTTTTTTATTTTGTCCTGTAACACGGAAGAAATTCGGGAAAAGTCGGAACTCCGCTTTCCGTAGATCTTCCAATCCGGAATCATCCACGGAACGGGTCATGGAGCAGCCCCGTCCTTTTCCTTATCCATCCTCAGCACCCTCCAAGAACTTATCTTGAGGCTGGGATTTTGCTTCCCTATCCTACTTAGAAATTTGCCCCTGGAGAGACTGACGGTTGTCTCGTGCTTTGGCACGTAGGTGACACAGACATGCTGTTTGGGCATGTCGTCGTCATCTAGTACCACGACGTTGCAACCGTCCCAAGGCTTTATCTTCCTGTCGACACTGGTTATGGCCTTCCTGGTGTATTGATGGTGGCATGTTACGGATATCCATCCGTCCCTTTGCAATGTTGCAGTGAATTGTGGATGAGAGTCCACAACTTTATCCATTTCATCCATGATGGTGACTTTGATTTTCCCCATCTGAACTTCGGATAACCTTTCCTCTGGATGCAGTCTATGAGTGATGGCCACCTTGATCTGTGCTACTGCATCCCGATAAGAAGTCATTTTCGGGTTTTGTTGAGGAATGTTCCCAGGGACCTTTTTCTCAACATTGAGGGCCCTGCATCAGGGGTGTTGTTTTCCGACCTTTCCTTCTTCTGGGAATGGTCGGCCACAATACCCGATCCGCAGGCCCTCAGCTTTTCTAGCCTTTCCTTCTCATATCTGCGAGCTTCCTTTAGGAACATGCCATCCCTGATATAAGCCGCGATACGCCACTTGGATGCACCAGAGAAATATTGTTTTCTTCCCCTGATGTCCAACCTTTTCAGGTCCTCCTCAGTTTGTTAGATAGTAGGTCCAAGAGGATCCTGATTATCCGTCTCCATCGGAGGCGCCGCCTTTTCCTCTACTGCCGTGAGAAGGAGTTCCTCCTCTGCGTCAGTCGAGAGAAGGTCTGGTTCCGAAGACCCTTGAGCACTAACTGGGTTTGTATTAATGTTGTCCTTAGTATTGTTGTTGTTGTTGTTATTGTTGTTGTTGTTGTTGTTGTTATTGTTGTTGTTGTTGTTATTGTTGTTGTTGTTGTTATTGTTGTTGTTGTTGTTATTGTTGTTGTTGCAGTTGTTGTGTTTGTCACAGTTGTTGTTTTTGTTGTTGCTGTTTTTGTTGTTATTGTTTATGTTCTCCATTTTTTAGTCCCACGAATAGCGCGGGAAAATAAAGTCACCCATGGCAGAGCCCGGCATACCATGGGAAGGTTCATTTAAACTGGAGGGCGCCTGGTATCCAGAGTCCGCATACTAACGACTAAGCTCCCTCTTAGCCACGCAGTCATCGACATATGCTGTTTCACCTTGACTTGGGACGCCCGTCGTCAGCTGACGTATAGACACAGGGCTGAAACTCACAAAGTAAGAGGCTCGCCGCGAAACATGACCACGACACGAACGTAACTTTGATCGTTTCAATCACTCCTTTATCCTCTGCCATTACCGGGGCCCATCACTAGGAGGTGACAGTGCGGTTTTGGGCCCCTGTAAAAATTATTTATATCTTAAATATTGGAGCGGCCTGGTTCCCAAAACTTTTGTGTAATTTCTGGTATATTTTTATTTATCGGTTAAGAATATTTATACTCGTAGATATGCACTAATAGATTTACCTACTTAGTTTTGTTAAAGATGAATGAAAAATATTACGGTAATTATACTATAATCTTTTTGTGTTTATCTACTTACCAACACTTTCACTAAAATTTATTAACTACCTCATTTTTATTAAAAGAGAATGAGCTTTGAAATTAGTTTGAGAATTTACAGTTTTATAATTTGGTAACATGCATTGGTTAAAAGCAAAGGCGATTTCTGCATGTGCATAAGATATTGGAATAATTTTTTAAGTATTGTCAGATAATATTTGTTTTTTTATATTTAATATTTAGTAGTTTATTTTATTTTAATAATAGTTTGAAGTAATTTTGCGAGAAGGACCTCTTTTTTTAACAGAAAAAATCAAACATTTGTATTTAGTAATTTATAACTTGCAAGTTCAAATCAAAGGGACTTTTATCTTTTAGAAGTTTTATTGATATATAAATAAAAAATTTTTTTGCACATTACTTTTATTTTTTTTTAATTTGTTTGTATGCAAATATTTTTTATGTATATGTACCAGAATAGCACGGAAAAAAATTTTTCAGTGATCTACGTTCCATGAATATGTATGTGTAGGTGGAGAAAGTGGATCAAAATGACATCTACGTGTCTATGAAACTAAATGAAATAGCGAAAAACTGATTACATATAATGAAAGATCATTCTCGAAAGCCTATGAAAGTGGTCTTAAGCCAAAAATCGTGAAAGGGACGTTTGGATCAAAATAGCACTCAGCCAACGATATTCAATTAAATTAAAGTTGCGACAAATCAATGGTTTCTCTTCAAAACAAAATGACAAATAATTAAATATCGAAAAAAACCTATATACTATTTATAATAAAATTTTATTATGTATGTTTGTGTATCACGCTTTTTCAATATAAAGATCTAATTTAAAGATAAAATTATGAGGTTCCTCAAACGAAGCAGCCGAAAATGTAAGACGCTTTTGAATCTTTTTTTTTAAATATTTTTTGTCAGTTGTCTTATATATAATAATTAAATTGTAGCCAAATTTTTCGCTTGATGCCTCGGCATCTTTATGATCATCTTAAAGCGTTTCTGATTGTAACTGTCCAAAAAACCCTTTACATGCCGACGCTCTGTGCGAAAAAACTCCAGTCTTTTCTCCTCACCTCCACAAGCAGGACTAGCTCCAGGCTCAGCAGCATATGTGCTTCCTCGTTTCCACTACATACATCATGATACATCAAGATTTTCTATCACATGGTATAAAAAGACCCGGTTATCCTGACCAAACCGTTCGAGGCTGCTGATCACACTTTTTATAGCACCCAAAAGATATCTGCGTACATATCCTTAGATTCGAAGTATTTGCTCCTTGGCCCAAATGCTCCGGGACTCATATCGAAAACCATTTTGGACTCGTCGAGGACATTTTCAAGTCATCGAAGACATTTACCTGATGGTGTGACTTACCATCGGGTAGCTAACCGAGTCCACCCTCAAAGTGTTTTTATTGTCATAGCTAGCGCGGTATACTATAGTTAAACTTTAGAAAAACAACATGGCCGTTCAAATTTACCGTTATCTAAAGTCCTTTTTTTCTAAATTTTTGCTTTCGTTTTTCTTCTAAATCCCAGCATGTAGAAGCTTGAAATTGGGCTTTTAGACATTAACAGATAGTTCATTTCGTTGGAAGAAAATTTTTTTCCATCTCCTTCCCCTCTCAAGTTATTGCCTCTTGAAATTTGTAAAATTTGAATTTTTGACACCTTATATTTCCGAAACCACAAGCTTTTTCAAATTTCTATAAACACAAAAAGCTAACGGTAAATTCCATAACATTAAAAACTCACACAATTAAACCTTAAAATCGAGCACTATGTTAACCCCTCTTTATATTAATTTTTGCTTTATTTCAAAGACTGCATGTATGCATGTATCATCCTAAATATATGCAATCCTAGAAAGAGTTTTGTGTATGAATGAAAATAATTTTTAGAATGTGTGATAGGTATACATAGACTGTATTTAAAAGCAGTATTTTCACTTGCTGAAGGGAAAAGTGCTACAATACAAACCATTGGTTTGACCCAACTTTATTTTAATAGTGTATTGGATATATACAGATTGTATTTAAAAGCAGTGTTTTCACTTGTTGAAGGGAAAAGTGCTACAATACAAACCATTGGTTTGACCCAACTTTATAAAACCTTGAACCCTATCGTAAGATGGTTATCCTTGCTTTACTCTCAAAGACCAAGTGCTGCAGAGACAAATAGAGGATCATCTTCATCGCCGTCGTTGGGCAGCTTCAGATGGCACTTGTAATGCGTTTCAAGTTCTTGTCATGTACAAGCAGCCCTGTGGAAAGTCTGTCCGCAACAGCACTCCAATTTTCGACTAGTTTTATTGATTAAATGTCTCACACTACTGCTCTTTCGCCTAGCAGTATCCTTCGAGATTTTCATCCTCCGCACGGCAAAAAAAAATATTAGCAGTTGTGATTGACTGATGATTAAATAAGATGAATTTCTAGTGCTAATATTTCGCTTTCTTCCTAAAAGCCTTATTCGAAGTTCAAAGTTCTCTAAAATTTTTTTTCAAAAAAATTTCAAAAAAAATAATTTTAATTTCAAAAAATAATTTTTTGTTTTCAACGAAAGTTTTAAGGTAACACCTAAAATATCTTTTTTATATCCAACGTTTATTAATATATTATCTTTTAAACTTTTAATTAAGCTATCTAAATAATAGACAGCTAACTTTATTTCATTATCAACATATTTTTTGTTTGCCGTTTCATTAGATTTTATAGTTTCTTAAAATTTTATAAATTACTTGTTTTGAATATGATAATAACCACCAGGAGTTAATTTGAAGAAAAAAAAATTAGACGGTCCTTGATTTCTATGTTTGATTGCATATTGAGCAGCTTCACAATGTCCAAACCTATCGACAGCCATTTTACCAATGTTGATGTTTTTCAAATTCATTTGAATACTCGTACTAACTTCTCTTCACTTTTCAATAATGGAGTTGATTTCATTTTGATGATTGTTTGTTCTGGCTACTTGTCATTAAAAGTCTCAACCTGTCAACTCAACACTTGGATCTAATAAGTATATTGATTGACTTGGATCTGATGAGTAAATTATCAGATTAGTTGTAAGTTTGACTATATATTTTCCTACTTTTTTATTTCCTCTTGTACTAACTATATTCTTGATTGTAGAATTTTCTTATTATATTTTTATATTTAAAATCATTATTTCTTCTAATTTGATCTAATGAATCCTATTTTCCACGATGTGCATTAGTTTATTCTAAAATTTTTCATATTCTTTTAAATCAATTTCGGTGTAGTTTTCCGGTTTCTTCTTAAATATTAGTTCATGCCATCCCTCAGTTCCTTGAAAAATCTATTATTGACATATTAGTCAATACTAAACACGGAATTACGAATTTCCGTGTGTTAAAATAATGATCAAAATATGATCCGCAATTCTTATCAAGTTTTGACTTATTGTTACCAGGGCTCGTTGAGGGTGGTAGTTTTGAAATTGATGTAATATCCCAAAATTTACCAATATTTGAAGGTGTATATTTAGAGCTACTGGTGTTTGGGTATAATGACATAAGACTTTCAAAATTTGAATTTTCATGTTCAGTTGTGTTCGCTTCTTGCTTGAAACTAATGTCTTCATTAAATCAACTTAAATTTTTTGTACGTGTTTAACCTGCTAATGGCTTACGATTCTGCGCAACAAATTCTCATATTGCCAGTTTCCCCATTGCCTCCGAGTGCTTCGGAATTGAAATTAATTTTATGTGATTTTGATTAGCGTTATTGTCAATTTTCAGTTGACAACTTAGTGTTGGTTATACATATTTCACACATCAATTATTTTCGTTTTTTAAATTTGTCGTCCTACATTGGAAAGCTACTCTCTATTTTCTCTCCTTTTAGATTTTTGGCTTATAATCCAAATATTTAAGAAAATTATCTCATTTGAAATTTTGACTTTTAGTTAACCAAAGTGATTTGTCAATATTATGAGTTTTACTAACACAACATCATAGTTGTGAAAATAATAAGTATGTGCTTATTACACTAATAATTTAACTTAATGGAAATGATTTGTCAAATTGTATTGTAAAAACTTTTATTAGGAAAGAATGCACAACCTATTTTAAATTACCTTTAAAACTATTGTACAATACTGCCTTCAGCAGTACTTTAATCACAATAAAGAAAAGTTCAAATTTTTGTAAAAAAAGTGTGTTTTAATATAACACAAAAAAAGAAATATATATCAACAAAAATTTCAAATCAACAAAATTTTTTAATATTTTATATATTAAAAATATTTAATATTTTTAATATTTTATATTATTTAATTAAAAAAATTAAACAAAATTATAAAATAAGTTGAGAATGAAAATCAAACAAGAAGAGTAAAAATTATGCCGTTTTCTGGATATAAATTTAAAAACTTATGAAAAGAGCTTTTTGTTAAAAAAAATGAAAATTTCATAACATAAAGAAGTTATTTAAATACTGCCTTCACTTTTTCTCAATTCCTGTTGAATATTATAGATATTGATTTTTACAGTTCAACGAGTCAATTTTCAACTAAATAATCGAAGTAATAACTTATAGTTTAAAGTTTTTTTTAGGTCTGTGAGTTGGACATCATTTTCAATTTTGAGAAAGCATATTTTATCTTGGACGAACTTTTGATAGGAGGCGAAATGCAAGAAACCTCAAAGAAAAATGTGCTGAAGGCTATTGCGTCACAAGATTTACTACAAGAGGTCAGTACACCGGAAAAGTGTGATTGTTGAAAAGTAACATTGTACCAAGTTTTACATATACATTTATATACGGCTAATCTATAAACGGTTAATTTCAAAGTTAATTTATAACATACATATTTTTATTAATAATTTTCATTTTTGCATATTATGATGCGGAGTATACATACATGTTGTTCTTTCATAACGTATTAAAAGTTAAAAAAAAATGATGCATTGATTGTTTGTTTTACGAAAATATGAAGGCAAAACAAGTAATTGTAGAAAATAGCTACTTGTCTTTCTTCCACAAACTATAACAGGAATTTCATATTTCCAAAAATTAAAAATACGATAACTTGAGAAACTAATTTAATCAATGATAATTACTTTACTAGAAGTGTTTAATCTTAACTCAGTAATCTTTTTAAAAAATATAAAGCTTTGTCTTATGAACGTATTTTTGTACCCGTACGAACGTATGTTCGAAGGGTATACTAAATTTGCTTTACCGTTTGTAACGCTAAGAAGTAATGGTCTGAGATATAGACTCAAGTGTATGTTTTTGATCAGCGTCGAATTCTGAGTTTATTTAGCTTTGTCTGTCCGTCCGTCCGTCCCAACGATAACTCAAAAACTAATTGAGCTAAGTTCACCAACTGATTTATTATAGTAAATGCCAGAGCCCTATTTAAATTGGATATGATCGGGGTACTGGTTCGGGTAGCTGCCATACAACTTCAAAATTTATTTGGCTATATCTCAGAAACTATAAAAACTGTGGTATTGAAATTTCACACAAATGAATATGTATATTATTAGGGCCAATGCTTTGATAAAAGTCGTTATAATCGCGCTACTCCTTCAAAAGTTATTTATAAAGGCTATTATCTTTGAAGTTGTAAAAGCTGTGGTATTGAAATTTTACACGAAAAATATATTAGTAAGGATAATGTGTTTGATAAAAGTCGTAAAAACTTAAAAAGTTATTAAGCAAAGTCAAATAACTTAAAAAGTTATTTGGCTATATCTCAGAAACTATAAAAGCTGTGATATTAAACTTTCGCACAAGTAAATATACATGTAAGTAGGGTCGATGTGTTTGATAAAAGTTTTTTAAATTGCTTGGCTCCTTCTGGTAGCTGCCATACAACCTCAAAATAGTTGGGCCATATCTTTGATAATATAACCATATATATAACCATATCTTTGAAACACAGTACTGAAATTTTGCATAAATTAATATGTTAATACGATAACTTAAGGTAATAGTCTGTCCCATAATCAGCTATGGCAAATTTATTAGTACGGGTGTCACAGAGTTGATACGGTCAACTTTATTTTTTATCGTTTTGTTAAAAATTATTTATCTTTTTGCCAAAATGTATTGATTTTAACACATGTATGTATAGGTATATGAAAATATCAAAAGATAAATCTATTATGTGTTTAACAAGACATTTTAAAATTTGTCTAGAAATTTAATATATGTATTTCAATAACAACTTTTCTGACACCCGTTCCTTTATTTGATTTGTTTAAAAGTGAGCCAGCTTTTCAGATGGAATTCGTAAAAGAAGGAATAGGAAGAAGGGGAGGAAGGGAAGGGGGTTATTGTAGATTCACTCGTTTTCGACCTACAGCCTGTTGAAAAAATCTGTATTTTCAATAAACTTTGCTACACTTTCGAAAATCATAACTTACTTAAGATTCTAAAACATTTTGTAATATAAAAAATTTGTGTAACAAAAATATTTTAAGTTTAGTAAAAATCTAAAACAGTAAATTAGTTAATTCCTGTAGATCTGTAAAGATGCAAAAAAAGTTTTAAAGACATAAGTTAGTGCATATCCCGAAAATCCTCAAAATTGAATTCGATATCAAAAACTGCACACATAAACATATAAACAAACTTTGTACAGTGCGAAAACAAGAGTCTTATACTAATCATAAAATTTTTTTTGGAATTGCACTTATCAAAACAAATTTTTCTAGTCTTCAGCTCCTTTTCAAGAAGATTTTCAACGAAGAAATTATTCAAATGTGTATATTTTTTTTAGGATGAAACTCCCCAAGGATTTTTTGAAGATCATGGGCTCGGATAAAACATTTGCGCATTATTTAATTTAAAAAAGAAAACATAAAATTATTTTAATGATTCAGTATGAATATAAATAAAATTGATGCAAAAAAATAATTGTTTAATTACTATGTAGCATATATTATATAATGTATGTATATTTTGATTATTTTATATCTGCAAGACTCAATTCCCAATTTTTTTTACGAAGTAAAATTCCATTGATTGTGTCATATTTCTTATTATTTTTTTTTTTTGTTCAGTAAAAAAGACTTTTAATTTATAAAAGTATTTATGAAAATTTCGATGAGTATATTAAGAATATTTTAAAAATCCCATGATATTATTCACATTTTGTAAAAAGCTCCCCATTTAAATGCTGTTAAATTTTTTCGTTCGAAAGCATTTAAATGGGAAGAAAGAAAAGTAGAAAAACTTTTCATAAATTTAATTATCTTTTTAAAAATTAATAAGAAACAGTGCTACAAAATAGATTAAACCAAATATCTTAAATTTTTTTAAATTAAATTTTCATTTTGAAAATTTGATAAAAAAGCGTCTTCATGAACCTTCGATATCTTCAATTAAAGTTTAGTTGAAAAAATTTAAAGTTAAATTAACAAGATTTCATTTCGAACCAAATGATACATCAAAAAGAAAAACTAATGACTGGCACAATAATAAATGGAAACTTCAGTAGCATTAAAAAACCTTAATTTTATTTGTAATTTGATATTTTTGTACGTAAAATTTATAAATTTTAAAAATCACATTTTGAAGTTTCTCACAAAATATATGACCAAAAAACCTTCACTTGGAACATAATTCTTCACTTTTGCCGGCGCTGATGAGAGCGAATGCGTGACATTTTCATGTTCATGTTATATTTTTAAATAAGGTTACTCAACTTATTTTGTTTTGGCTAATACGGAAGGTAATGAGAGTAATATAATGTAGTTTATTTCAACAATTTAAATTAATGTATCATTTAAGTTACTTAAAGGAATTATTTTAAATACATAATTTTAATTAGTTTTAAAGTTAAACTTAACGACAGAATCGTACCTGCGTGACGACGTGATACTGCGCAATCCCAAAAATGCTGACTTATCAATGGAAATTTTCTTATAGAAACTCTACAATTTTTTCGTTATTATAAAATTCTAATTTTAATTTTAAATTCTTATTCCTTACTTTGCGTACTTGGCAAAATAATTTCTCACAACTTTTAAAATGCAAAGTAATAAACAGAATCAATTTGTAGAATAGAGTTTAAGTTTAATTTAGTAATTTAATTGAAGTATAATAAAAACTCGAAATAAATACAAATGAAATTCTTTTTGTTAAACTTCGAACAACTAAACTCGTTAATTGGCCACCGTAACAGGACAAGCTCAGCAGTTCTATACCCGTGAGAACACAGGACCGTTCAAAGCTTGTTGTAAATAACAAGGTACCAGCCACTATACCCGCGAGAACATAGTTAAGGGATCTTGCATCGGAGTGATACTCATCGTATCATTAGTAGGGTAATCACAAGTATAAATTTTTTTACGCAAACGGGAGTTCTACTTGGTATCCAACCACCAGAGGAAACGTCCAAGGAATCTGTATAATAATCTTCGAGGAAACGTCAATCCAGGAGGAATTTTTTTACAATCCGGTGAACTTTGGATTTCTCATTTTGGTAGTGAATCAATTATTGATATAAATAAAATGCAAGTAATCGAAACGGCCTTAACAGAATTGACTGGGTCAGTAAATGCCCAGCTAGAAATGATCAAAAAATTGGAAGTAAGAATCAACCAAATGGAACAAAGTCCCAAAAGTGCAGAAGCAACAGCTCAAACTGTTCCCCAAGAAGACACTACAAGGGGCAAAAGATGAAAAAGAACTAGAGGACATTAATAAACTGCTCGATATATTGAAGGAATTTCAGACCATTTAATGGCAATCCAACAGAATTTCATTTCACTTTATTTCATTTACTTTCTTATCCTTAAATTAAATAACAATTACAAATAACATAGTATATATAAATGAATCCAAAAATTTTACAAGTATAATTAATCCAATAAGAAAATAAGTACAAGACCATTCAATTATATCTTAACATATAAGTTTTGAATGAATTTTCAATTAAAGTTTCATAAAAAATTTATAAGTTTTTAGAGATAAAAAAAGATATAAATTATTATGTAAATAATTTTCTAAAAAATACGTTCATTTTCTAAAAAAAAAACAAATTTAATTTAAACTATCATAAAATAAAGTAAGATAAAAAATCTAGCTCAAAAAACAAAAACCAGAATATAAGTATTACAAAATATAATATCAAGTCAACAGTGCTGAGAAAAAACCGTAAAAAACCGTAAAAATTTATAAAAAATTTTATAATAACATTAGATAAGCTTTCTACTTGTTGAAAGGCAAAACTAAATAACCATGGTTTAACCTCTCTTTGAAAACTCGAAAAATTTCTTTCCATCCGAACTGTTAATGGGAGCTTATTAAAAATTCTTGGGGCAAAAACACTATAAAAATGTTCAAAAATTGAAAAACGGACTCTGGGAACAGGAACAACAAAAAAATTATTAATCCTCAAATCATACATATTTACAAGTCTAAAAGTATGATAGCCCGATCTCAGAGAAAAAGTTTCGTAATTAAAGTTTTGTAAAAATATAAATGTCTCAATGGAGGAATTCCTAAATCGACAGAAAGTGGAAAGCTAGAAAATCGACAATTTTTACCATATATCATCTAAATTATACGCTTTGCAAAATCAACAACTTGTTCAGTTTTGTAATATGTGTACCACCCCAGCAAGAATAGACCGTTAAAAGTAAATCTAGGGAACAATACTACCTTAAGTGGTACACATTTCTAACCACATTCCTAAAATGTAAGTTCAGCTTACTTGTATGCACCAACACACTCATTTTAAAATCAATATTAAGCCCCAAGTATTTAAAAGACTACCAGCTCAATCAAAAAGCAGTTAGAACTACAATTAGAATCCTCAAGGTAAGACTGGGGGCCAGTGGAAACTAAAAGAAACCTAAGGCAATCCGCAGAATGATACCTGACACTCAGATCAACTGCCCGACCAAGATTAAAAAACATTAATTTTGTTTTAGGACTTATAAGCAATTTATCGATAGCAAACCACTTACGAAACAAATCCAGATCATAATTTAAGCTATAAATACACTCAAAAAGGTTTTCTTTGCTATATGAAAAGCAAGTATCGTCAGCGAAAGCGGTTGGGCTCCTCCTGAATTTTGCCTTAGCAAAGAATTAATAAAAATCACGAAAAAACTAAGGCCCAAAACGGAACCCTGCGGAGAAGCAAAATCCAGCTTAATCATGGCGCTCAATTCAGAACCCAGCCTAACACAATGCTTCCTTTCATGTAAATAAGACTTCAGCCATTCATGAAAAAAACCGCGGAAGCCAGCACTATAAAGTTTTCCTAGCAATAAATCATGGTTCATAGTGTCGAAAGCTTTAGCAATATGAATAAATAAAGCCACAATAAAAAAACCACTATTGAAACTTCCATATATTTCGGTACCGAATTTAAATATGGCATCCTCTGTACTTTTACAACTAAAAAAAACAAATTAATTGCAGCTACAAAAATTTACTTTGGTTAAATGCTTCAAAATTTTAGATTTGATACTTTTTCAAAAACCTTAGAAAAAGGTAACGGAGGAAATTGGACGATAGTTATTAGAATCAAGTGGCGACCTGTTTTTAAATAATGGAATGACGGTTGTAACTTTTAAATACTGAGGGAGGACCCCAGTAAAAATACTAAAATTGAAAATATAACTCAGAAAATCTGTAATTAAAAAAGAAATGCACTTTGAAATATTTTCAGATATTAAACCATCAATTTTAGAATTGGAATTTTTAAACTTTAAATAGTTTTATGTATTTCAAAAGAAGAAATTTCTTCAAAAAAAAAGCTATTAGAATAAGAGACATCACTTACTAAATTATTAAAGAAACTAAAGTTATAATTATTTAAAGACAAATTTTTAGAAACTGAAGAAAAATACTCACCAAATATTTAGTATCACTGTTAAAATTACCATTAATGGTCAGATAAATAGAAGGTTTAAAAAAAATGTTTGTTTAAAATTTCATTGACATCTTTTCTCAGCCTTAAGATCACCCTTATCACTCATCGATAAGATCTCAGAAATCTATTCGCAAAATAATTTTCCTTATAAATTTTTGTCCTATACATAACCCTTTTGCACAACTGTTTTTAATAAATCTTAAAACGACTATTATTAGAATGATTTTTAATTTTTATTCTAATCTTGTTTCTTTAATTCAATTCCTAATTAAATTCAGCAAAGAATCCGCCAAGGTTTTAATTTTTTATTTGCATTATAAATTCTAGAACAAGTATCAGAGAATATATTTATCAGAGAATTGGAGAAATAAAAAAAAGCAAGACAAAGATTCGCAGCAGCGTATAAATTATTTCAGCTATTTAACAGATCTAAAAAAGAAAAATTGTATTATGTTTATGAAAATAGGCGTTTTCATAAACAAAAATGTGATACGTACGCAATATATAATTTATTATATATTAATAAAATAAAAAAGCAATTTTGTTGTTTTCAACTACAACAATTAACAGAGGAATTTATATTTATATTTGTTTATATTTGTTTATTTGTAATCTCAATGAGCTGGTGAGCTCGCATAGAGTTTATAATACATATTTAGTTTTATATACAATATTTATGGTATTTATTTACAGTATTACGAAGTTAATGTTAAGGTTATAAAAATTAAATTCAAGAAAAAACAAAGAAAAAGTTAAAATTTTACTATGTACAAAAAGATGTAAGCTGCAATGCAATAATAAGATAAGAAATATAAAAATATACTATAATACAAAAAATTTATGAAATGAAAAAAATTAATAAGCAAAATAATCTTAAAAGTCAATTATAAACAATACAAAATTGAATATAAAATAAAAGTTATAAGTTGTGGTTATGCCTCTCTAAATAAATTTCTTTAATTTTCTAAATCTGGCTTTTGCCATATCTTTCAAGTGCAAAGATAAATTGTTATACAGCATTATACCTGATATCGCAATTTGTGTGAGGCCATTTAAACCACGACTAGTTATACATCTCAGTTCATTTGCTGCTCTAGTGTCGTAATTATGTATATCACTATTAGCTATAAGTGTGGAGTTTGATTTAATCTGGCTATTTTTAATATTATGAATATGACATAGTTGGTTCATTTCTTTATAATCCTGCAGTTTTAGGATGTTGTATTTTTTGTGTATTTCATTAGTTGAAGTTTTGTATGGTAAGCAAAAAAGATTTTTTATTGCCTTATTTTGGATTCTTTGTAAAGTATTCATATTTTTTAAAGACGTGTTACCCCAAATACCAATAGCATATGTTAAAACGCTATGAAAAAGACTATAGTTTATTGATATTTTGATATTATGAGGCACACACTCACCTAATTTTTTAAACAAGCCGGTAATTTTTATCGTTTTACTAATAGTTTCATTAACATGTTGATTCCAATTTAAATCTTGATCGACAGTTACACCCAGATACCTGTACTTCTTGACTTTATTTATTTTATTTCCGTTGAACTTGATGTCAATTTCGGAGGTTTTAGAGTTAATTAGCATGTATTTAGTCTTGCTCACATTTACCGATAATTTATGCACACACATCCAATTATAAATAGCTTCCATATCTTGATTAATATTTTTTTGCATATTATCGAAAGTTCTTTCTTTATAAATTACAGCGATATCATCTGCATATATTATCGGTTTACCGAGTAGTTTAATTTTAGAAAAGTCGTTAATGTAATAAGCAAATAAAGCTGGTCCCAATGAACTACCTTGAATGACACCATAATCAATAAAATTGATATTACTTTTTACAGTATCACACTCAGCATATTGTTTTCTATATTCCAAGTAACTTTTAAACCAATAGTATTCTTTGCCTCTTACACCACATTCAAATAATTTGCGCAACATAATCTTACGATCCACAGAATCAAATGCTTTACTCAAATCGAAGAAAACCAAACCGAACTCCTCATTTTTACATACAAGGCTTTGTACATAACTTACTACATACATCAAATAATGCAGTATTAGTATTTGATTGTTTATTGAAACCATACTGTATAATATAATATCAGATAATAGGTTGTTATTATATAAATATTCTGTAAATTGTTTATTTATGTATGTCTCAATTAATATGATGCAATAGAAATTGGTCTAAAATTGTTTATATTACTTTTATCACCAATTCGCTTATATACTGGTATAACTTTATCAATTTTTAATTCATTCGGGACACAGCATTCTTTTATAGAAGAATTAATTAAATTGGTCATGGACTTTGCTAATTCTCCACTGCATTGTTTTATAATTATTGAATTTATGTATATCATCTATCCCTGCACTATTTGTAGAAGAGAGTTTATTAATTAAATTTATTGTTTCTTTTTCATTAATTTCTGCAAAGTGAAGTCTGGTATTAGTTAATGTTTGAGGAACATATGTAGAATTAAACTTTGCAGCCATTACTTTACCTATATTACAATATGTGTCGTAGATTCGTAGATTCTAAGGGAACCGAGTGGGACAGGAGCATCCCCCCAAGCCACCGCAGCCATTTTTGGCTTATTGTAGCTACCCCACTCTCCCGTCTATAATATCCCCGTCCCAATCACAAAGCCGGAGATATCCCTAAGGGAGTTGGACAATAGTTCCCGAACACTTAGGAACCCATGTCCAAGACAATTGCGGCGCCGAACAGCCAGTGCCGGACAGTTGCAGAGAATGTGCACGGCGGTCTCATCGCCACCCCCACAAAATCTGCACAGGGGGGAGCCCGACTTCCCCAGCCTGTGCAGGTGGTATTTCACCGGGCAGTGAATTCGCAATAATGCGAACCCGGCTCCTGCTCATCCCCAGCAACTCCGCAGCGAATCCGCCGGAGCACGCCGGAACAAACACCTTCGCATGACGGCACCCTTTCGTGTCCCGCCAGTGACGACTGCATTCCGCCGCGAGTAGGCAGGCAAGCCTGGCCCCCACGGCGGAAGAAGGCAGACCACAGAAAGGCAGCGGCTGCACAAAGGCAGCCCCAGATCCCCTCCGCGCCAACTCATCGGCAACTTCGTTGCCCGCATGGCCACTATGGCCCGGCACCCAAATGAGCATCACTCTGTTTTCCGATGCCAATTCCATAAGTGCAGCAAGGCAGCTCCAGACCAGCTTGGATGTAATCTGAGCTGAACGGAGCGCCAGCAGTGCAGCCCTGCTGTCTGAGAACACATAGATGGTGCGGTTTCTATACCCCCTTTCCAAATTGATTCTCAGACAGATCTCTATTGCATGTATTTCGGCCTTGAACACTGTGCAATACGGGTCAAGGGTTGCATATACACGCGTGTCCGGGCGGACACCGTATACGCCCGAGCCTACACCCGACTCCGTTTTGGACCCGTCCGCATACCACACGCTCGATCCCGACCTAAGTACCGGGCCACCCCGATCCCACGTCCATCGATCGGGAAACAGAACCCTGTACCTGTGGTCGAAGTTGTACCGCGGCAGACAGGTATCTGACATGGTTATCCTTAGAATCGGATCGCCCTCAATGAAGTCTCTGTGAGTTCTGTGGGCCAACTTTAGCCCTGCCCCGTCCTCGCCAGAGAGAAGTCGGTAAGTCACCAGCCGAGCTTCCTTCAATATATGGAGGTGCAGTGGCGGCAATCCGATCATCACCTCCAATGCAGCGGTGGGAGCCGTCCGCATCGCCCCGGTCACTCCCAGGCAGGCCAGCCTCTGTAGCTTTTCCAGCTTGCCCCGCACACTCGCCTGCTGAGCTTTACGGCACCATACAATCGAAGCATAGGTGACGATGGGCCTAGCAAGGGCCGTATATAGCCACAGTGCTATTCTGGGACTAATTCCCCAGGTCCCCCCGATGAAGCTCCTACACGTCCACAAGGCCGCCGTAGCTCTCCCGATAACTCTATCGATATGGGTATTCCAAGAGAGACGATCATCCAGGGTTACCCTCAGATACTTCACCTCCCTCGAGTAACTAATACGTTCACCAAACAGAATTGGGCTCGTTAATCTGTCCCTGCTTCTGCGTCTGGTGAAGGCGACCAAAGTGCTCTTGCTTGGATTTATATTTAACTCAACGCCTTTGCACCACCTTTCCACAACACGTAAATTTTGCTGTAGAAGATCAGAAATAGTGCTCTCAAATTTTCCGCGCACGACGAAGGCCACATCGTCAGCGTATCCCCAGACACGCGCCCCGGAGCCCCTGAGAGCAGCTATTAGATCATCCACTACAATGGACCACAGGAGGGGCGAAAGAACCCCGCCCTGCGGACATCCTTTTGCAGCGGAGATGAAGAGTATATCGTCAGCTATGGTGGACTTAATAATCCTATCCTGTAGCATCCGATTGACCCATCTGCTAGTCGTCGCATCAATCCCTCGTTTGTGCAACGACTCACAGATGACATGATATGGGGTGTTGTCAAAAGCTCCCTCTATATCAAGGAAGCAGCCAACTGCTACCTCCCGCACTTCCAGTGAGTTTTCAAGGACCCCCACCAGACTCTGCAGAGCGAGTACAGTAGACCTTCCCGACTGATAGGCGTATTGAGATTCATGCAAGGGATTGATTCCCAGTGCACCGTCCCATATAAATCTATCAATCACTTTTTCCATTGCTTTCAATAGAAAAGAAGTAAGGCTGATTGGACGGAAAGACCTTGGGTGGTTGCTTGGTCGCTTACCCACCTTCGGAATATACGTCACTTTAGCCACCCTCCATGCCTGAGGGATGTAACCCCACGCATAGCTGGCGCGAAAAATTCCCAACAGTGCTCTAGCGATATGTTGGAAACCCCTCTGCAAAAATGCAGGATATATCCCGTCATCACCTGGAGATTTGAAGGGCCTGAAAGAGAAAACAGCCCATCTAATCCTGCCCATCGTGAAGACTAGACGGGATCGTTGCCAGTCATCTCTCCTGGGCCAGGGTGCCCCCGGTTCGATGACTGCATTTGAGTGATTCCGAAGAATCTCCGAGTCAGGAAAGTGCGTTGACGCCATAAGCTCCAACGTCTGCCTTCCGTTCTCAGTCATGGAGCCATCAGGACGTTCCATTAGGCCCAACCTACTAGCATACTTTTTGGAAAGCACCCTGTGAAGACGCGCACTGCTGGGGAGTTCATCAATGCCCTTGCAGAACGCCCTCCACGAGATTCTCTTCGCTTTCCTAATTTCTTTATTGTATTTTGTGAGTGAGTCCTTATACTCTTCCCACGAACCTGACGCTTTGGCCCTATTGAATAGCTTCCTGGTCTTTAGTCTAAGCCTTGAAAGCTCCTCATTCCACCACGGGCACTTCCTATTGCTCCGCCTCGGCTTAGCACGGCAGCTCCCGTGATATTCATTAGTAATAGCCGCCGTCAGGGCCTCGCTGGCCAGTTCGATATCCATCACCGTTCTGACAGAAGCAGGAACGGATCTAATCCCATCCATGAGGAGCGTTTCGAATTGACTCCAATCTGTGGATTAGGGGACCCGATATATTTCTTCTGCCAGGCCCCCGGAGACCATGATATCAAACCTAATCTGCCTATGATCGGACATGGATGTCTCATTTGAGACATGCCATCCACCAACCCTACTGCCGATAAATTCAGTGCAAAGGGTGATGTCAAGGACCTCTTCCCTAATTGCATTTATGAATGTCGGCCTATTGCCTCATTCATAATCATTAATTTATTGCTATATATAAATTCAAGTAGGCACTCACCTCTTTTGTTTATATTGCTGCTTCCCCAGACGGTGTGTTGGGCATTGGCATCACTTCCTATTATAAGTTGGAAGTTCCTCCTTCCACAAAAGTCCACTAGATCCTTCAGTTGCTCGTCCGGGTGGGCACAGTCCCCCGGGAGGTAGGATGAGCACACAATGAACTCTGTCCAGCCCCCGCAGGACTTCATCTTCACCAACGCAGCTACCTGATCCTTAGAACAGTAATCTGGAATGGGAAAATACGTTAGCTTTTTACTAAACAAGATGCAAGCCCTAGGCCTGCCCCCAGTTGTATTATCATACAATAGCTCACCTGTTAGGCCCTTAACCTGATCCTTCACTATGTAAGGCTCTTGGATAAGGGCGATATCGAGGTGATCCTTCATAAATCTATGAGCCAGAACATCAGTAGATGCCCTAGCATGCTGTAGATTTATTTGGATGCACCTCACAGCCATATTATTTCCTCCGGCTCTTGTCTATGGGCTTTGGCCCTTTAGACAAAGGCTTTACATGAGCCTTACCTCCCATTTTCGCCTTTTTACACATCTTGGTGGGCGCCTGCCCTGCCACAGCCTCTTTTGCCGCCCCAGGTGCCACGCTAGCCCCTCCAACAGCAAATACCGAAGCATTTCCGGGCTTCCCAATGGGCTTGAGCCCTTTTGGTTCCCCTGGGACGCTTGTATTTGGCGTGCTGGTCGATGGTCCTTCCGTTTCCCTTGCCAATGAGTTTTGGCTCTTTTGGTTGGCCTGAAGTGCTCGTCGTTGTCGTTGTCGCGGTGGGCACTGGTTTTTTATTTTGTCCTGCCCTGCCGCCAGCACCTTGAGAGGATTTTCTTCCTTTAACCCGAACGGTAACACGGAAGAAATTCAGGAAAAGTCGGAACTCCGCTTTCCGTAGATCTTCCAATCCGGAATCATCCACGGAAAAGGTGATGGAGCAGCCCCCGTCCTTTTCCTTATCCATCCTCAGCACCCTCCAGGAACTTATCTTGAGGCTGGGATTTTGCTTCCCTATCCTACTTAGAAATTTGTCCCTGGAGAGACTGACGGTTGTCTCGTCCTTTGGTACGTAGGTGACGCAGACATGCTGTTGGGGCATGCTGTCGCCATCCAGTACAACGACATCGCAACAGTCCCAAGGCTTTATCTTCCTGCAGACACTGGTTATCCACTCCCTGGTGTTTTGATTGTTGCATGTTACGGATATCCATCCGTCCCTTTGCAACGCTGCAGTGAATTGTGGATGAGAGTCCACAACCCTATCCATTTCATCCATGATGGCTACTTTGATTTTCCCCATCTGGACTTCGGATAGCCTTTCCTCTGGATGCAGTCTATGAGTGATGGCCACCTTGACCTGTGCTACTGCATCCAGATAAGAAATCATTTTCGGGTTTTGTTGAGGAATGTTCCCAGGGACCTTTTCCTCAACATTGCCCTTCATCGACCTCTTCTTTGAGGGCCCTGCATCAGGGGTGTTGCTTTCCGACCTTTCCCTCTTTTGGGGATGGTCGGCCACAACAACCGATCCGCAGGCCTTCAGCTTTTCCAGCCTTTCCTTCTCGTATCTGCGAGCTTCCTCTGGGGACATGCCATCCCTGATATAAGCCGCGATACGTCGCTTGGATGCACCAGAGAAATATTGTTTTTTTCCCCTGATGTCCAACCTTTTCAGGTCCTCCTCAGTTTTTTGGATAATAGGTCCAAGAGGATCCTGATTATCCGTCTCCATCGGAGGCCCCGATTTTTCCTCCACTGGCGTGAGAAGGAGTTCCTCCTCTGCATCAGTTAAGAGAAGCTCTGGTTCCGAAGACCCTTGAGCACTAAGTGGTTGTATGTTGTCCTTAGTGTCGTTGTTGTTGTTGTCACTGTTGTTATTTGTCTTGTTGTTGTTGTTGTTGCTTTCCATTTCTGGTCCCACGAGTAGCGCGGGAAAGTAAAGTCACCCATGACAGAGCCCGGCATACCATGGGAAGGCTCATTTAAACTGGAGGGCGCCTGGTATCCAGAGTCCGCATACTAACGACTAAGCTCCCCCTTAGCCACGCAGTCATCGGCATATGCTGTTCCACCTTGACTTGGGACGCCTGTCGTCAGCTGACGTATAGATATAGGGCTGAAACTCACAAAGCAAGAGGCTCGCCGCGAGACATGACCACGACACGAACGTAACTTTGATCGTTTCAATCACCCCTTTATCCTCCGCCATTACCGGGGCCCACCACTAGGAGGTGACAGTGCGGTTTTGGGCCCCTACAATATGTGTCATTAAACTCATTAATTTTGTTCGTTTTCTCAGTTAAAGAGACAGTTTTTGTAAAAAATTCATTAGTTTTTGTATGACTATCTGTGAGAATTTCATTAACTAAATTCCATATTTCTTTTGGATTATTTAAACTTTTTTGAATTATGTGTGTCACATTGTTTACGTTTTTTTCTTTTTAGAGCAGTGAATTTATTGAGCCAAAAGTGATATTTTTCTTTAAAGTAAGTATTATTTGAATCTAGACTATATTTGTGATACCAATAATTTCTAATTTTAAATTTTTATTAATATATTTATTATATTTTAAATTTTTATTTTTTTTTTTTTTTTCAAATGTAGTAGATTCGAGACAGTTGTTCAAATTTTCAACAATTTGTTTATAAGCTGATTCCTTAAAGCAACAAAATTTGTTTTTCTTTTCACATATGTATGTATGTAATTTCTTTTGAGTTGTTTGCAAAATTATTTTCATTAATTTCTAATAGTAAAGCATTATGATCAGTAAAATTGGTTCTTAGATGTGGAATAATTATTTTATTTTTTAGATTGTTTTTTAGAATGTGGTCAATGCAGGTTCCAGAGCTGGGTCTTGTCACAGAATCACCACAAAAGAAAAATCCATTGGTCTCCACAATAGTTTTATATTCAGAAGTGTTTTTATTTTGTAAATCATTAAAATTAAAATTGAAGTCTCTTATAACTATTGAATCTTTATTTAAATAACTTAATTGTGAATCTAACAGTGTGAAAAATTTATCAACAAAATTCTTATTGTTATTTGGAGGTCTGTAAATTGCAAAGATATTGAAGCTTTTGTTGTTTGTTAAAATTTTTACTGAAACTATACTATTGTAGTCATCACAAAAAGTATCAAGAATTTCATACTTTATTGAATTATGAATAAACAGACCAACTTCACCTCTTCTTCTATTCTCACGACAAGAAAAAACTTTATTATAACCTATTAAATGAATTAGGTCAATTTCATCTTGAAGAATCCATGTTTCTGTGAAAAGAATCAAATGAACCGTCTGACTTAAACTATCTAATAGGAAGGCTATTTCGTGCATTTTGAATTTGAGACTGCGCATGTTGAGATATAAGATTTTTAAAGAGTAATTTTTTTCAAATATCATATCTTGTATTCTGGTAATTGTTTTTACATGAATATTTAAAGGTAAAGTATCGTAATCTACACTATGATTAATTAGCATTACTCTTGGGTAAATTATTTATGGAAAAAATTACGAATTATTTTTGTCCTGTCATTTTCCCTTACGAATACTTTACCATATCTTGTATTCTGGTAATTGTTTTTACATGAATATTTAAAGGTAAAGTATCGTAATCTACACTATGATTAATTAGCATTACTCTTGGGTAAATTATTTATGGAAAAAATTACGAATTATTTTTGTCCTGTCATTTTCCTTTACGAATACTTTACCATGTTTAACCCAAGCATATTTTACCGCACCTGATCTTTTTAGATCTCTCGCCCTTTTAAGTAATAACCCAAAATAGGGTGTTAGACGCTCATTAATAAATATAACGTCCATATTGCAAAATTTTGCTTGTCTTAAGTATTTTGTTCTTTCTTGCTTCAATAATTTTACTTTTCATTTCAATATTTCGGAGTTCTACTATAAGTTTGGCTGGCTCACCTGAATTTTTTGAAGTTGTCCTTCCTACATATGCTTCTTTTATTTCATCAGCTATAATATTCACACCCAATTCCTGGATAACTTTGACAGTAGTTTCGACAGAATTCATAACTTCTTTAATCCCAGATATTTCAAGATATTTTCTGTATTTTTTCTGCTTTAGCAACTCGATTTCAACTTGTTTATCCTCAAGCTGGTCTCTAAGAACAACGTTATCATTGCGCAATTGAATGTTCTCTTCAACTAGAGAATCTAATGAGTCTTTAAATTCTCTAAGTTCCTTTTGAAGTTGTGCTAATAAACTCTCCTGTGATGATTGTCTAGAAATGATCTCATCTAGTTTTCTCACAACTTTAGAAGAAGATGCTCCATTGGTTCTATTAGATCCACTCGGACTCACCACATTGATAGTGTTATTTATTCCTAATGACTTGCGCTTGTTACGTTTTCCTAAGGACAAAACCATAATTCATCGGTATTTCCATCAAATTTCTTGAAATCTTCAATGTCTATACCAACACATTGTATATGGAACCATTTTTTGCAGTCACCATCACAATTTATAGCTTTTTCTTTTCTATTAAAAGAAAAATTGCTAAAAAAAACCATAAATCTAGTAAAGGAAAAGTATAGCTGATTTAATTGCGGTAGACATGATAATGTAAATATATTTGTGAAGGGTTAACAATGTTTATGAACAAACTTGATCAGCAACATTTGTTTATGAACACAAATATAGCGCAATTCTCGCTATATATCGCGATATATTGCGTTTATTAGAAGGCCTACTATGGACGAGTAACTTCCGAAACATCAGACAACCCCCAAAAGAAGAAAACATTTAAAGATAATTGTTCACAGTTTCACTACTAGCCAATATATCAACATTGACATCAGCTTTAATTTTTTTCTAACAACATAAAATTAGAAAATTCTTCCATGAAATCATCTATTCTACAAAAATTAAAACGATATACACATACAAATGAATAATCAAAACCACTAATATTTATTTTAAATTTTAATAAATCAGCACAATTTAAAATATACTTACGGGCATTAAAATTGCCATAAATATGTTATTACAAATATAAACAGGAACTCCACCAGCAGAATAGAAATCGTTACAACATGAAAAAACATCAATATTCGGTATATTGTACTGATCAATTTCATTATCATACATCCGTTCAAAAAGATTAAATCAGGCAACGAACGCAAAGAATTAAATATGCGAAAGTACGAATGAAATTCTTTCTGAAGCTTTTAATGTTTTGACTCAGCACTACAAACCTAGAATTACAATTATCGATAGTGCTTAGCGATAAATCAGCAGAAAAATTCGGCGGAGTATTATCATTAATTGTAATAAAAAATTATAAAGTAAAATAACTTACTAAATAAACTAATAAAAAAACTAATATTTTATCAATATCCTTCAAAGAATTTATTGCTAATTCAGCATCGCCCACGTTTTTTTTATCAACAGAGTAGAATTTTAAAACCATACATATTTAATGTTTTTATTTTTTCTTATTTTTTTACTTATTAAGAGATAACAAACTTTTATTGATGTAAATATTACTTTTGAACGATGATCCAAAAATATTAGCATTTAGATATTTTATTTGCTTTTTACTCGTCATAATCCTAATAATAGTCTCCATTTTATGAAATTTAACACAACATTGAATTTATTATTGCTGATGTAATGTCTTTATATCTAACAAGTCCCAATACTCAATTTTTTTTACGAAATGTTACGAATTTTTGGCCTCGTTGTTGGTTTTTTCTTTAAATGCCACTGATCGTGTCATATTTTTTATTATTTTTTTCTTTTTTTTTACGTAAAAAAGAGATTAATATTTTAAAAAATCTCAGGATATTATACACATTTTTTGAAAAGCTTCCCATTTAAATTCTATTGCACGAAAAAGAAAGAAAGGTAGGAGGAAAGAAAAAATGAAAAAAAATTTCAAATTCATATTTCAGTATGGTTTCAAATGTTAATGAGGAAGGATGTATGATTTTTTATGCACATTTTGTATTTCCCAATAAGGTAAGTTGAGTAGTGTCGGCTAACAAAAATGTTATTAAAAGTAATATAGGTTGACAAATTTCAACAATTTGAATTATCTCATTTCGATTATTCATACGTTACTTATAAAATTGTTTCAAATAATTTCAGTTAGTTTTTAAATTATTAAAAATAAATATGTATGTACCTACTTCCAATAAATTTTTTTTTAAATAATTATTTTAAAACTATTTCAAACATGTTATATTGAGTGTTTCAAAAATTTTGCTGTGCTCTTTTTTCATATTTTATTAGCAGGTAAACAAGAGCAATCTATTTATAAAATGTCCCTGCATGTGTATGTATGACCTATCTTAATTCTAAACGGAAAGAATTTTAAAATACCTGAACAAAAATTTTAAAATACCTGTTATTTTACAGTCGGAATTTTCGAGTCATTTGGTAAAATACCATTTATTTCAAAAATAGAAAAATATTCAAATCCGGTCATAAAAATATATGATTGTTTTTTCCAAACATTTTAAATATTTTTTTTTCTTAGGTAATTGATATAAATTATAGTAAGTTTTTAATATTTTTTCAAATAAAAATAGAGGTAAAATTTTGAAGTTTATATAAAATTTGTATTTAACAAATAATATTTGATTGTATTTTAGATATTATTTTCTAATTCCCTCTTCAAATTTTTTCTTTACTATGTATTTGTATCAATATTTAAGAATTATCTTTCATTAATTATATTTTCAACTTGACACCACAGGTACTTCTCATATCTTGCGTTAACTTACCCTATGAGAAAAAAAAGCTGTTCACTTAAAAATAATGAAATGCTTTCAGTAACAAATAAAACGTTGAAGGTGAAGGTTGTGTTTGTTGTTTTTCCGCTTTTTTTTTAAATTTTAAAATAATTATCAATGAAAATATTAATATATTTTTTTGATTTTTCAAATATATGTTCTAAATTTTACCTGCTTTATAATAAGTGTGAATTTATTTTAATATTTCTTCTCAAAAAATAGCCACTTCGATTTAAAAAAGGCCATATAAAATAAGGTGTGCTTTCAAGTTTCTCTCTGAGCATTGGGACTTGTTAGATATAAAGACATTAGCTGATGTTAATGCTGTTTCTGTCGTTTGTTCAATTATAACTTCTCTTAACAGATTTAGCAAAACAATAACTTATGTCTTTCTCATCTACACTAACTGCCTTATTGGGAAAGAGAGACAAAGCTTTCTTTTTCGCATTATTATTGTCTGCATTAGGAATACCTAAAATGTCTATAAGTTTTCTCTTTTTTTTTCTTACTTAAATTTTTTTTATTTTAAAGAGAAACAATTTTATAAACAGCAGAAAACGATACGTTATCTTCACAACAAGAAAGATTATTATTACCAATAGCTGAGGATGATGGAATTGAGAGTAATAATAAATTTGTATTTGTAGAAGTTGTAGGAGTTACAGGTTTGTTGTCATGATGAAGCAACTGCCTATGTTGTATATTACATGTACTACACTTAAATGGAATGTTATTTGATTTCATATAGTCCACATCTCTTAAAGATAAATAAGCACAAGTAGCTTGTAGCAACTTCTAGCAAACCACACATTGAATAGATTGTAGTCTTTCAAGTTTATTGTTACATGAGAAGCACTTGGATGGCATGTTTATGATTTTTGTTATTGGTATTAGTGCTGACACAAAACTACTACAAAATATATGTCTATGTATATTAGAGTTGAGAAGCAGAGTAAAACCAATATATAAAAAACAACTCAAAATCAGCGTAATAATCCAAAAAAAAAACTATATTATTTTATCAGTAACATATACAGAATTTAAAATTGAAATAAAGCAACAAAAATTTGCACACTTGAACCTCACAAGTGTGCGGAAGCGACAGTGAACTTTTTACGTATTCGTATCGTGGATTCATACAGTAGAAAATCTGCTAAGAGACTGTGAAATAGTGAAGCTTAAACTCATATGTCAAGCAATTCTACGCTTAATTCTAACACATCAGACGAGGAAAAGCGTCCGCTATATTGCAGCGAATGATTAATGACTATTAACATCAGCAGAGCTATTTATTTCCCCTGATTTTCAGAAGCCTTTTATATTCACTACCGATGCGTCAAACGTTGCAATAGGCGCATTAGTTTCATAAGGGGAAGTCGGAAAAGACTGTCCGATAACTTACATATCTAGATATCTCAACAAGACGATTCTTACGATCGTATGGGCTCTAGACAAATTGAGAAGTTACTTATATGGTGCGAAAAAAATCAAAATAATGACCGATCACCAACCTTTAACATTCAATGAGCAACGGTAATAACAACTCGAAATTGAAACGTTGGAAAGCTCGCATCGGAGAATATAACTACGAACTTGTGTATAAACCAGTAACTACGAACAAAGTAGCTGATGCGCTTTCAAGGTTGCCGCTAGAACTAAATATGTTACATACTTCAGAAACTAGCATCATCATCGACTGAAACCGCACACACTGCCGAAAAAGATGGCAGCAACTTAATAACTCACCACGAAGGTCCCACAAACGTCTTCAGAAATCTACAGATCAAATGAGTGAAGGAAAGAGCCTGCACGGATATGAAAAACCACAAACAAATATCTATTGATATTTCATATAATTGGAAAGAATAGACAAAGCTGCATTAAAAAAGATTTTAAAGGAAAAATTAATACCAACACTTTTTAATGGTATCAAAATACCGGAAAAATTTATTCAGCTATAACAAGAAGTCTTTCAAAAAACTTTCCAGAGTTACAAAATAAAAATAACCCGAATGATAACCTCAAAAATGAAAAGAACTAGTTTAGACTTATTTAAGAGTAACATAAAAGAGCACACAGGAATTGGCAAAAAAACAAACGGCAATTACTGGAGAAACACTTCTTGCAGATGGCTAGTTGAATAAAAAAATACGCATCTAACTGTGATATTTGCAATATTAACAAGTATCACAATTATTAGAAACCTCGGTTCCAACCTACATATTGACATTAAAAGTTAGATCTGTTATTCAAATAAGGGATAAACTCATTAAAATTATCCATTTTTTCACAGCGCTAACCATAATAGTAACGGACAACGAAATAGGTTGTGCTAGTCTAGTTGTCACAGATTACTTGAAAACGCTTGGTATCGAAATTTATTTAATACTGTCACAAAGAAGCGAAGTCAATGGAGCTATGGAAAAAGTTCATTTCACAATCATTGAAATTATAAGACGCCTTCAAAAACAGTCTAAGGATCTCAATATAAAAGAAATATGTAGTAGACATCGCGGTAGACCGATATAATAACTCCATACACAATTATAGGAAAAAAACCAAACTATATCTTTTTCGGAAGTTTGCAACGAATAAATTACCAAGACTTAGTGAATTTCAACTCAAAGGTCAATGAGAACTTAGTAAGTCGCATTAAAACGAGCCAAAAAAGATAAATTGACAGGGAAAAACAAAAGTGAAGAGCACCTTAATGATACTAAGCTGGAGAAACTGTTTATTGTGCAATAAAACAAATAAAGGGAAAACAAATTTTGTTTAAAAAAGAAGTAGTGGCAAAAGACAATCGAGTTACCATCACAACTTAATCAGGCCGCCGAATCCATAAGGCCCACTTAAGAAACTACAGTTGAACTAATTAACCATTTTTTCTTTTCAGACTAGGGATGTTTGCGTTAGCAATACCCTTGCAAATTTGGCAATTTGCATCTAATCTACAAAATAAATCTAGAGGGCTACCAAACAGTCTTGGAATTAGTTTCAAAAGAAGTACAGCGAAAATAAAAAAACATGAAGAGAAATAAATTCAAATGTCAAAACTACAAAAAATAAATTCAAATGCTAAAACAGTTATCAAAAAAACAAATTATTGATGAACCAAAAAGATCAAGCCGCTTCATTAACTTAAGGCAGCGCATGGAAATCGTTAGCTGGATCTCCAGATCGTACAGACTGGAACGAAATTGTTAAAAACCAAAATACCGTAGTCGAAAATAACAATCAACAGTATAAAATTAAAGATGTTCTAATGAATACAACACAAGAAATATTAAGAAGTTACAACGAAATATCTAGTAAACTTCATGAAGATAGACAATATGAACAGATTCTTTACAAACGTTTAGGCATTATCAAAGAAGAATTGAATGAAATTATAAACGCAATACAACTGGCAGAGGCGAAGATTATTTACATTAATATACTAAACCAGGATAAATTACTTCGGCTCGCATATGAAACAGAAACACTTCCATATTCTAATATAATCGAGGACAGTGAATACTCCTAAAATTATTACTAGAGTCAGAATAATGCTGTATGTTATCGCAGTGCCGAAAATCAGTGGAATTGAGTACAACACATCCAAAATCGATCCGAAACGAACAATACAAAAACAATAAACTTGGAATTTAATGACCTACTCATAACCAAAGGAGAAACATTCGGTATTACAGAATCTTGGCAGAACAATGAACAGCAGATCATGTCATGTAAACTTATAGAAGTTAAAGGATCTAACTAAATAATCGCATTAGAATGTAAATATATATGTAAATAAATGACGGCACAATTTATCTTAACAACTTTACCGGTAATGTCATTGGGAAGAATATAACAAAAACTCCTGATGGAGTTTTGTACTAGAAAATTGTGTATTGTACTAGAACTTCCTAGTACAATATCACAATGAAACAATAAGACTGAAAAACTGGATATTTTCCAATAAACAGATCAGAACAAGCTAGGTGCTACCAGCAGTCATGTACCCAAGTTCAATATAAGCAAAAGTGAGAATCAACTTGAGCTATCTACATAGCTTACACCTCGACAACGTAAAATAACTACAGAAACCCATAACGAATGACATAATTGAAGTTACCACAGACATCAGTATAACATCGGTTCTTCTCTTCGTAGCATCAGTACTGATAGTAAGAAAACTTATGACGAAACTTTCTACTTGGATACCACCAGTTATAGAATCAACCAGAATCCTGCTAAATGATATCATAACGGAGCCAAGAAGCACGATAGAATCATACATAACGTAGTACACGCGCAATACCAAAAATGCTGACATCAATAGAAATTTTCTTACAGAAACTTTCCCACAAGAATTGCTTTTAAGATCAAATTTCATAATTTTTTCGTTATTATAAAATTGTAACTTGAAACTTTTATTTTTTAAGTAAATTTCAATTTCAAATTCTTATTGCTTACTATAAATATGAGAAATCATTTTGCTCAAGTATGCAAACTTAGCAAAATGATTTCTCATACTTTTAAAACGAAAAATAATTAATTAATTGGTATAAATAGAATCAATTTGTAGAATAGAGTTTAAGTTTGATTTTGTAATTCAATTGAAGTGCAATAAAAATTTGGATTAACATCCAAATAAAATTCTTTTTCTTAAACTTCGAACGAGTTTAGTTGAGTTTTGTGACTTAACTTGTATATACCAAATTCGAAACAATTTTTTTGTACATAATTGTTTTAGAAAAAGCTTAAAACTGTTATATTTGATGCTTGCAAAATTTATTTGCGTTCTTTTTATACCCTGCACTTCGTGAAGGGTATATTAACTTTGGTATGGAGTTTGTAACTACTTGAAGGAGTCATCTGCAATATGGACATATATATATATTCTTGCTCGGCGTAAAATTCTGCGTCCGTCCGTCCGTCCGTCCGATCGCACGATAACTCAAAAACGAATAATGCAATCGACACCAAACTTTCACAAGTTTTTTCTGTTGTGCCAAGGACGAACCCTATTGTTATTGGACTAATTCGGACAACGGGTTCGGGTAGCTGCCATACAACTCAAAGAGTTTATTTTAAATATTTCAAAAACTAATAAAGCTATAAATATAAAATTTTGTATACATGTGTCCAAAAATATTCTACACATGCTCTAAAAATTATAATGGGATAGCTGCATCGGTTCGGGTGGCTACCATACAATTCCAACAGCAAATTTTTTATATTCGGAAAAATAATAAAGTCAGATTCATGAAACTTGGCAGTCGGATGTCTAATTATAGGTCAGACATATCCGTGAAGTTTCTATAGAATGATTTCACAGGTTCGAGTAATAGCTACACAATAACGAAAAGTGCAGGGTATAATTCAATCGGTTTATAGCGGCTGAAACGTTTTTACTTGTTTTTTTTTTTATTGGTATGAAAAGAAAACTTCATTTTATTCGGAATAAAATACTTTTTTTTTTTTATTTTTTGCTAATATTTTTCGTGCACTACATACGCACTTTATAGAAAGAAAATCAACTTTGATAAAGTGCGTATGTAGCGCATGAAATATATTAGCAAAAAATAAAAAAAAATGTATTTTATTCCAAATAAAAGGAAGTTTTCTTTTCATACCAATAAAAAAAAAAAGAATTATATTTCGGAAAAATTATCAACCATTGAAAAAAAAATTTTTTGAATTATTTGCGTTCTTCTTTCATATTTATTAGGAGGTAAAGAAGAGTAACAAAGAATTTATTTTGATCCATTCGTTAAGATACCACTTTTTTCAAAAATACAAAAGAAGTCAAATCCGGTCATAAAAATATATGGTTGTTTTTTCCAAAACATTTCATTATATTTCAATATATTTTTACCTAAAGTAATTGATATAAGTTTTTAAAATTTTTCTTAAATAAAAATTGAGGTAAAACTTTGAAGTGTATCCGTGATTTCAATAATTCGCTTACGACGTAAACTTTACAAAGAATCGGATTCCAAAAAGTATTTCTAGTGGATACGTGAAATAAAAGTAAATTGAGTATCATTAAAAATCGTATTTCTTATACATGTCATATAAATATTGCCAGAAATAATCAATTGAATAAACTAGCATTTATTTTCAGCAATAAAGTGCTAGTTACTAAGTTTTTTTTCTAAAATGCAGCATAAAAATGCTATGTTTTTAATGCTGTGGTAATGTTTGTTCAAAATTAATATTTGCACAGAACTTTAAATTGAAATTTTCAAACAAAGGTCAAAGTAAGTATTAATATTGTAAAAAATGTATTCTAAAATGTATCAAAAGCTTTCGCAGTTTTTTTACAATATAAAGGTATTGAAAGTACATAAACTTTTTATAAAGCGTTGTTGAAGTCACGTTACATAAATTTGTATTGGTAAAATAATATTAAATTGTATTTTAGATATTAATTTTTAATTATTATAATTGTTCATTTATTAATTCTTTTTTCAATTTAACACAAAATGTTGAAGGTGTAGATTATGCTTGTGGCTTTTCTGTTTTTCGTGCATGGATTTAAAGAATTTTAAATAATTTGAAAGAAAATATTGCTTATATACTTTACGCTTGATATTTACTATTTAATTCTTAATCATAGTATGCCATTTTTTTCCTCTTACTTTTTTTTTATGTTTTATTTGCATTATTTATTTTTTATTTCATTTCCTAATTTAATTTCTTCTTGAAAGGAGAAAAATGAGGTTTGGATATTAAGGACTTATTTTGTTAAAAGGTCATGAGTGTTGCTTTATTTTGTGTATGAAAATGGTCTTATTTTTGGAAGAGGTCGTTACTCTTGGAATGTGCACATTAGTGCCGTAAGAAGTATTTTTTCCAATGCAAATTCTACATTTTTGTGCATTTTGCTTGTGTCGCACCCGGACGAAGTTTATGCGACTCTGCAAATGATGTAAGACGTGCTACAGAGAATTGGCAAAAGCTCAATGAGATTAACTACTATGGAGAATAGATACACTAACGTGTATCTTGCGATACCTAGGCGATTATCTGAAAATTGTCAGTAAATAAAGTACGAATTTTTACGTAGAACTGTAGTGGCGTTGTAAGTAGAAAGCACAAGTTAGAGGTTTTTCTTAGACCTAAAAATATCGGCGTATGTCTGTTGTCACAAACGCACTTGGAGAAGGACTTGAGTGTACTGGATTATAGATGCTATAGGGCAACTCACCTTGGTAACCATTCAAGGGGAGGTAGTGCTATTTCAATTAGAAAAACCATAAAATATAATGAGGAATCCAAAATAGAGGCTGAGAAGTTTAAACTTGTCGTGATTAAAATTGAGTCTACCAAGCAGGATTTCAGTGTTGGTTCAGGATATCGTCCACCGGAAAGTAACATAAAAAAGGATATTTTTAAGCATCTCCTATACGCGGAGGAAACCGATGCTTACTGGGAGGTGGCTATAATGCCAAACACCAAAATGTGGACTAGGGCTCCAGATGGACCTCAAGTAGTGGTATAGAGCTAAGGAAACCCATTCGGGAATGTTCCTATTATTCTGCTGGCAGTCCGACTTATTGGCCTACTGATGCTAACAAATTCCCGGATTCTATTCACTTTTTTATATCTAAAAGAATTTTAGCAAATTGTTTGAATTTGATTAATGAATTTAATTTGCACTCCTTTCACTCTGCTTTAAAATTAAATAGTTTAGTGAATTTAGTGGAAAAATAGCTAACAAACAAAGCGAACTTTAGTCAACAAAACCACAGATTGGTTAGACTTCAAACATGATGCACACATATAAATTTTAATGCTGAACTGCAGACTAGAGATCAACTAGATTTTGAGGTGGAGGGTTTTGTCAATTTGATACAGAAAGCCGCCTGGAAATATACAAGATTCTTTGAATTGAAACCTAGATCAAGTCAGTATTCTAACGACATAATTGATTTCATAGTACAAAAAAGAAGGGCTAGACGTAAATGGCAATAGTCGCGTCACTCAGATGATAAAATTATTGTGAATGGACACTCAAAAGAAAACTAAAAAATTTTAAATCAGTTTCATACGAGAATTTTATAAAGGGCAACTGAAGAAACGAATTTAAAATAAAAAACATTCGTTGTAAAAAGCAACGAAAAGCATCAAGATCCCAAAAAAGCGAATCTCCCCACTGAAAAAAGCAGATAGTTCATGGAACGAAAGCAACAGGAATAAAGCTGGACTCTTTGCACTTGTAAGGAATTTTACAATCAAATGAACTTAATTCCAGTGTTTCTTTTGAATCATATTTATCTGACAGGCTTTCTCGAATCAAAGAGGACGAGGAATACTCTACGCTTAGGGAAATTAGGGCTGCTGTACGTCAAGGCAGCTTTCTGGGTTCTTTCATATTAAATATAAAAGAATTCTACATTACCTCATTATATGAAAGAAAAAAATTTTACATATCTTACATTTGATGTTTTACATTTTTACATATTTTACATTTTTATTATATATTTTACATTTTTATTTTACATTTACGCTTTATTATATGAATGCCATTTTTTTTCTTACTTTTTCTTATGTTTCATTTGGACTATTTATTTTTTGATTCCATTTTTTAATTTAATAACGAGAAAACGCAAAAAATGAGAGGGATTGGAAAGAATATAAAAAAGAGTATGTTAAGGAGTTGTTTTTAAGAATTGGGTTCTCCTATTCCAGAGCCTTCAGGCCTTAATACACTTCGTGCGAAAGACAGGACGAGTTTTTGCCCGCTTCCGAAAGCACATCAAACTTTTCCGACTCGGAAGACTTGGACCTAACTTCACTTCCTGTTGGACAGAGTGAAGATGTACAGGTTGAACTTTTGCCTGACCTCGACATAAAACTTTTTTCAGCAACTGCTGATTTTCGAGATCGACTTTGCGATTCCCGCGTCCAGAAGTCCTTAATGGCGCAGTGAAGAGGCATCTCAGACACTTTCTTCGTACGGATCTACGTCGCGACAAGACCCTCGAATTGCCAATCCAAGACCAATCCATCCTTTGCGGATATTGTTAAGGCCATAAATCTAGCCATAACCGGGGAACGAATTCCCCGAAAAAGGGCCGAGGTCCAGCTTCAACTGATTCAGGATTCGATCATGAATCTGGCAGTCGACCTCCCGCTGGATGACATTTTCCCCTCTTCTCTGAGTAGTAGGAAAAGGGACCGATGGCTCAGCAATAATTATTAGCGACGCTGAGACATCTACTTGGCTTGGTATCGTTGTCCTCAAGGGGACCTCACCCTTCCTGTAGTATTTTTTGCTTACCTCCCTCAAGGCATAATAACGACAAGATCATTCGCAGGCTCAAAATCCAGAATCGAGAGAAAAATTTTCTCTATCATCTTCAGGCGGAAGAAGGAGCCGGCTCATGGCGCAACTTATGTAGCGAAATATTTTACGGATTTAAAGGGAGCCAGACCACCACCCTCTACGGATGATGAGAACACGACCTTAAAGCCGACAACCTCTACCGAGGTTGGATCCACGACCCTAAAAAAACACCCGTCTCTGCTGTTGCAAAACCTTCGTCGTGTGAAAAACCTAGACAACCCCTCCGGAAAAACCTTGATGGTGTCGAGACTGATGCGGCATTTACCTTTACGGTGAGCGATGACGACGTCTTTACTTTGGCCACTAAGGCCTCTTCCGCGAGCAGTCGTGCAGATCCGAGCTCAATGGCGGCAGCAACTCCGGGTTCTTCGCGGCCCAAAAACCAAAAGTCCGTCCCTGGGCGACGGTTAGGGAAACAAAAGGAAAGTCCCGAAAGAACAGGGCTCCTAGCTGCCCTAAATAAAAGACAAAATGGCGAGCATTCGCATGAGTACACCGATTATTCCATCTGTTCAGATTAAACTTCAAGGCAGGTTCCGCTAATCTCGAAAGCTCCCCCTTAGCAGTTGCTGGAACATTACCTTCATCCATGACCCATGGATTCATAACGGTAAAGTTAGAGGCCTTCCAAGTAACAAACATTATAGTTGTATTTATGATCTGAATGCAGAGAGATCTAGGGGCGTAATTATGTTCTGCATAAATGAGTATATTTCACAAAACTTCACGGCGGTCTCACCAACATTGGGTCTTCCCGGTGGTGGAAAAATAAACATAAATTTGGCTTCGTCCTATTTTGCCGTGGACATTGACTCTCCCCCCTTAGGTTGATGTGTTCTTTAATTACTGTAGGGTGGGTCGAACCAAGTTCACAATTGGATGCGACTCCAACGCCCATCACACGGCTTGGGGCAGCTCCAAGAAACGAATGCGGGTTGCGAACCCACTTTCATAAATGCCATTCGACGGGAGGTACTTGATCTCACCTTGTCAAGTGCGGGGATAAGTAACTTTGTCTCCGGCTGGCATATTTCAAGGGAGCCTTTCCTCTCGGACCATATGTATATTAGGTTCGACATTGCGGTTATACAAATTCAATGAGGTTATACAAAATGCTAATGCCTACAGCTCACCGTTTATAAGAGTCAACAACAAAAGAGATGTGCCTTGGTGGAATTCTGTGCTCGAGAATTTAAGAAGAACGAGAAACTATAGCTAAACATTACGGAGAAGCAAGAGATTGAGCTGGCGGAATCCCCGTGGGTACATCGAGAGGTTCCCGATAGCATTTAATTAGCAGAGGGTTTTGTCGATGAACCACAAGAATGCGTTGGGTTCCCTTAGGGAGCCAGCTGGTGGCTTCATGGCTACCTGTGCGGAGACCCTGGAGCTCATGGTGAAATCACACTTTCCTGGCTCCGGGGTGCGCCGAAATCGTTATATCACGTAGTTCCCGCGCGCTTACAAGGTTGCAAGGCTTTTTCATACAGGCCTATCAGCTTGACATCTTTTGTACTAAAGGCTATGGAAAAGGTGCTGCCTTAACAAATCATGGAGCAATATCTCGTCACACATCCAATACATCTCAGCCAACATGCCTATCAGGCCGGAATATCCACAGATATCGCTCTTCATGAGCTTGTCAATAAGGTTGAAAGTACGCTGCGCTATAAGGAGATATTGGCGGGTACTTTCATGGATATATCAGATGCTTTTGACGGTACCAGTTTTGGGGCCATTGAGCAAGCGTTATCGGTCTACTCATGCGATTGCTCGCCATTTTGTTTATTATTTAGGGCAGCGAAGGCTGTCATTTTAAAGTCAGAGGGAGGAGAAATGAAGTCGGGATGATCGGAGTGAGAGATCGAGGTCGTCTTGTCGGGGGCGTTCCGCTCCTATCAATGCCTAGGGAAGACATGGTCAGGAGGTACAGCTTCGAGAAAAATTTTGCCTGGTTACTGAGTAACAGGAGGGATCATGGACAGGAGATAATGATTATGTCAGATAGCAGGGCTGCGATTGAAGCGCTGAACTCGTTTTCAATATCCTCCGCGGCACTATGGGGCTGTCTTGAGAAGCTCAATGAGTTGAGCATACGCAACCTCATTGGAATTAAGGAATAGGGATGGGCAAGATTTAGGTGAGAGTCCACAGGGCGTTTTGACGGTCGGCTGGACCTGGAAAATGAGGATACTTGCAGATTCTGTAGGGAGTATGGAGAGACCTCGATGCACCTCATGGGGGAGTGTGAAAATCTTGCTTACACGGGGGGGAGGTATTGGGGACCTCTAACGGTGGCGAAGTTACGGTCTTCTAATCCTCACAAATGCTTGAGTACATCCGGAGGATGGGTCTCTAGAGTGTGTTGTAGGGCATGCCTCGAATTCGGAGAAGGACACACAATACATCTCTATAAATGGTCGCGGTGCACTGTTGCCCCCGTTGTACAAATCTACAAAAATCTACAAAGTGGGCAGATTTAAATGTGAATTCGCGAAACGTAAAGTGTGTACCTTTCACCAACAGGAGGGGCGTGACCTTCAATTCACCGAAATTGGGCGGTGTTCATGTTCTGATGGCTCGAGACGTCAAATTTTTGGGGGTGATGTTGGACAGGCGTCTAATGTGGAATCCGCACGTCAAGTACGTGGAAACTAATGCTGTGAAGGCCTTCTTTGCCTGCAAGGCCTTATTCGGGAGGACCTGACCCCTGAGTCCGCAACTGGTGGTTTGTCTGTACAAGACTGTGGTTCGGCCAATGGTAACGTATACTACTTTTGTATGGTGGCCTAAGAGGCGGCAAGGGGAGCACAAACTGTCTGGGCGCCACTGGTACCGTAAGGACGTCACCGATGGCAGCGCTTGCACCCAGAGGGTGCTGGGACTTGTTCCCTTGCATTTGCATGTTGATGCCACTGCGGCGACAAGGGCTGCATGATTGAGGCTCTCAGAATTTATAAGGCGTGGCTCGACGGGCCGTACTTCCGTCCTGGAGAATGATTGGATTGGATGAAGACGATTAAATGCGAGAGGAACTTTCAAGTAATAATACATGAAAAGGAATCCCTTGAGGCAATTATAGGTTCTATGTGCCTTTGGGCGAAGCTCCCTCCTTTTTTCAGGTGGAGATCTTCGCCATCGAGGCATGTGCTATGCGGTGCTTGTGCGGCGGCTCGCGGAAATGCTCCAGCTTTATAGTTTCCGACAGCCAGGCTGCTTTGGCGGCACTGAAATCATCAACTTTTAACTCGAAGCTAATCTGGAGTTCCTTTAGCAATCTGGAAAAGCTGAGTGTGAGAATAACAAAATCACTCTTATGTGGGCTTCTGGCCATACAGGAGTACCTGGAAATGAGAAGGTCGATTATCTGGCAAAGTTGGAGGAAAATGCCTCCTTCATCGGGCCTGGTGGGAGCGTTGGCCATTCTATGAGGTACCTTGACCAGATCGTCCTACCTGGGTGCAAAGACGCGCTTCGGAACTGTGGCGCTCAAGTGCGGGGCTGTCGCGATCCAAAGACTTCTTTGATCGACGGATCGCGTGCATTCCTGACATTGTAAGGCGGAGCCGCTTTTCACGTAAGGTTCTATCGTCGTTTGGTGCTGGGCATAGGCCCCTTAACTCATATTTACAAAAAATTGACAGATCAAGCATCTAGCGATGTAGATTCTCCGACCAGGGATGGAGGACTCCACTCACGTCCTATTTGCGTGTGATGGCTTGGCCCCATGTAGAACAGATTTCTCGGGGTCTTGGACTTGGATTCTGATGAATCGTTGTGCATGGCGGGCCTGTTAAAATTTATAGCCTTAATCTTGAGTTCTTTTGATCTGGCGCGGGGATGTACAAAAGACCTGTATGGTCCATTTACATTTTTTCGATATTTACAATACGAATTAATGGAAAATTTTGAAATTTAATATTTGAGTTCTGATTGTTACCAGAAGTTTGTGACGAACTTTTCGTTTAATTTGGCATAATGAAACTTTACTAAGAGGTTTTTTAACTAAAAGCTTATTAGTGTCCTTAAAATTGTAAAGAAGTGTTTAAAACGCATTTTCATAATCTTCTTGCGGTCGGTGCTGATCACAACAAATTTTTGTTTTTATGTTCTACTCACGCTTTTAAAATTAAATGATACATTTCTACCGCAGCCAACGCTGCCAAAAGTGAAAATTTACCTTCAAAACGATGGTTTTTTGGTCATATTTTTTGTGAAAAACTACAAAATAAGATTTTTAAAATTTTTAATTTTTATATACAAAAATGTCTTCAAAACTGAGGTCTTTTAATGCTACAAAAGTTTTGCACCTTTTTCCATATTGTCCAAAGTTCGCAAAGAAAAATTTTGCCAGAAAGTCAATTTAATAGCTGGTCGTTGATAGTAAAGGCATTGTATTGTTACACTATCTTCGTGACAGAATATTTTACATGAATTTCTTACACTTTGTCCGCGAACATCTCAAGCAAAACTTGAAAATTATTTAAATATTGATAACATGATGTCATGATTGCATGCAAAAATTTACAAAAGTTATTTAACATACTTACAATTCAAACCTGTAATTTATAATGAACTAAGAAAAAATGTAAATTTAAATTTTTTTATTGTTTCATTCATATTTAACTTTTTTCTTTTTTAAATTATTAAAGAAAGAAAGAAAGAAATTAAAATGAGAAAATAATTTTATTAACAACTTTTCTACATATCAAATATAAAAGAATTCCACATTATTTCACAATATGAAAGAAAAACCTGTTACTATGTACATACATTATCAAATGATCCATTATCATTTTATCAATATTTAAAATTTTTAAAGTTTTGTAAAGTAAAATTTAGTGTTTTAAAAACTTTTAGCTGTCAAAAGATATGTTTATCTTTTCTATGTATTGCCTATGTTTGTTAAATATTTTGAAGCTTGATGTATTTTATAAAATTTTTAAAAGTTTTTTCAACTTTTCACATGCATTTTAGTTCTGTTCAATAAAATTTAATTTTTAAAAAAATCATCTATATGTTCTGAATTCTTTTTATGCATTTTTTTTATTCTGGTTAAATGGACCATCCTCCACATTTACCTTACTAGTGGTTCAAGTTTCCTATCCAAATTTGTTCAACATAGAAAATTCAAACATTTTAAATGACTTCAATGATAAAATAAAATTTAGTCGAAACCTAAGTTCCATGTGTATCAATTAACACGACAATTTTTTAAAAATATTAAAAGAAACTCAGCGGTTACAACTTGAATTGAACTCTTAATAACTATTTATTTTTGCCGTCCCAAATAGAATGAAGAATGATATTAAGAATAAAGAAGAGTAAACTATTGATAAAAACTTTTGATTGAGAATTAAAGTAAAATGTGTAAGATGTATTTTAATTGAATACACAACTTGGTTTTCAGAAAGGGCTGTGAGAATATCCTTCAAATAATTTTTTTTCTATAAATTTCTCCATTAATAAAAACTTTTTGAATAGTGAAAAATTCCTTCTCAGAAAGTCGAATCAATAAGAGACATGTGGACACCTTGAGAAGACGTCTTCTCAGGGTTTAAAATGGAGCTACTGATCTTTACTATAGAACCCGAAACTCTGGACTACCGGCTGCCAGGACTGGATGGTGTACCCTTGCGTGTTAGTCTGACGGCTTAATACTTGGGTATTGCGCTGGATTCAAAGCTAAACTGAAGAATTTATGTTGAAGAAAACCATGAGGAAGACCAGCACAGCCCTCAACATCTGGGAGAAAATGGTTAAGAGGCGGTGGGGATTGAACCCTAGCATGGTTATGTGGTTGTACACAGCGCTTGTGCGACCAATCCCCTTCTTAGGAGCGTTTGTGTGGTGGCCGGCCTTCTCCATACCCCGTACCAAAATTTGTTGAGTTCATAGGGCTGCGTGTATCGGTATTACTGGGGCTTTGAGTTGACGTCCGCTGATGCCTTGGTACTGCTCCATTCCGAGGGACCTGTGGTCAACTGTGCAATCGATTCAGAGAGGCTGGCTGCTAGAACCCGGTGTCTACGGCCATAGTAGTATTCTTACGTTGCTTCCTGCAGGAATGGCCGATATGATTACGGACTATTGTATCTGAAGATTCAGATTCGACAAGAATTATTGTGTCGAGCTTCCCACTTGTACCAGTTGAGGGAGCTGGCTCCTTTAAGACGTTTTAAAGTGGCTTTCTTCAACCATGGCTTGAAGAATTTGGATGGGGTTGGTGCTGAAGTTTTTTCTTTGATACATGCGATGTCTGAATAATATCGGTTTCGTGGCGGGTTGAGTGTCTTTCAGGTGGAAGTTTTCGTCATATTGAAAACATGAAATACCTGGGTCAGTCTCCCTGTTGTGGCTAGTAATGTTGCAATAGTGAGCGTCAGCCGATTCGCGATTCTTACTTTAAGGTCACCTAGGGTATCCCCGAAGCTGGTGGGCCAGTGCTGTCGTCAGCTCACACTTGGACCCCGGACCATAATATAGCGAGAAACAAACGGGCGGATGAGATGGCTAGGTGAGACTCAGACAGGAATATTTCCGTGGCAGAACGGATTTTCGTTTCCATCAACGCAGTGAAAATTAATATATGAAGACATCATTTACCGTGCACCAACCGCTGGTGAAGAGTTTCGTTCATATGCGTTACGACAAGAGAAATTTGGCAAAAAAAATCTTAGGAAATCTGATGGGTTCCTGGCGAAATCTTAGTTGGATATTGCCTGCCTGGCGGCAGTCTACAAGAGACACTGACCATTGAGGCAACATGCAGCTAGGCCGCGATCGTACTCCAACACAACGTGCCGCAGCTGCCAGGAAATGAACAAAAAGAAGACCAGTGTCTGGCTCTGGGTAGTAGACTGGTCACCAGGGGCAGAGTGTGTGTAACGGGGATGGACGAGATAGTTTGAGCTAATTAGAGTGCGATAGACCTGCTTCCGCGTCACCAACCATATACCATCAATCAGCCAATCATAAGAATAGATATCGCTGCTGATTTTCTAATCTTTTTTAGAAATTTTTTTTTAGCAATTGGTTAGTTATAATGTTTTTCAAAGATTTTTTTAAAGCTACTGAAAAAGTGAGCTTTTTTGCATCAGGAAAGGTTTAAAATTTTTAACACTTTGAAGAAACTTGCTTGTCCAAATATAAGATGCGCTCGAAGTTCCGTAAAGTTAGCGTCTTCGAATAAGCACAGGCCCTCGCTGATAACGATATATTATGGATGCTCTGAAGAAACTCATTTGTGCACGTTGTATGGTGCACAAATGTGAGAAATTTTTTTTATTTGTTTTCTTATTGAGCTCACTCAATGTTCACAAAAAAAAAAAATAAAGAAAAAGAATTGTAAAATATGCATAAAATTGACAAATAATTGTTAAAATTGAAAGTTGTATCGTAATTGCGAAATTAATACGACAAAAGGAAGAAGCAGCAATTACATCTTCAGTTGCACAGACAGATAGTTTTAATTTTCCTTTTTCTTTTTGTTATGTATTTGTGTGTTATAAATTTGCATATTTCCAAAACAATACCCTCGATTTCTTTGTTGTTTCATTCAACTGTGCCTTTAACCGCCAAAAAATTTTTAATTTTTTTTTCTATTTCTGCTTAATTTTTTATATTTTTTAACATTCAAAAAGCAGTAATAGATAGATCAGTTTATAAAAGTGAATGTTTTAAGTGTGCAATAATACTGTATTACTGTATTTTGAAATCCAAAGATCACTATAAATCTAAATATAGATTAAACTTATCTGAAAAGAAAAAAAGTCTCAAATTCAAAAGTTAATTTTTTATTCAATACACATTTATTTTTACTGCTATAATTAATCTTGTTATAATCACAAATATTTCTTTTTTTTATAAATTTTATTATTATTTTGTTTTTCTTCTTTATGTTTTATTTTTCAATATTTTATTAATTATAACATATCTTTATAACTTGCATTGATAAAAATATGTTTCTAATACTTGTTAGCTGTATAGAGAATTTATTTAAAATAGTTGAATTCAGCTAATTATTTTAATTATTTATTGAAAGTTTTACATGTGATATAAATTTTTTTAATAATCAAAAATTAAGAATTTATTTTGAAAAAAAAAAACTTTTTTTTTTGATAAGTTGGTGTTTACCACATATTTTGCGTAATGATTCTTAACATTATTTAAAAAAAAAAATAAAATTAAAGAGTGTTCTTCCTAAATTGTCAGAATTAATGCATTCATATATTTTTAACATAATCATTTTTTTAACGAGAAGTTTCAAAAATTAGAAGCTGCTATAGTTACTTATATATGTAAGTATTCGTAGTATATATATCCGTCGTCGAATAATCCCGTAAACGAGCGGATTTCGAGTGCTTAATTTATTAACAAACATCTAATTTTGAAAAAAAAATCTCACAAGTTTTCATTTCACATCAATCTTCAGAATTAGATTACTATAAGGTAAATAATATTTTTTTTAGTTTTTCAATTATGTGCTTACATATCATTTGTTAAATCAAAAATTAAGAATGTACTGAAATTATTACAGTTATTTTCGTTATATTACTTGTCAAATACTAAATTTATGTGGAATAAAGTAATATTTAAAAAAATTATGTTTCACGATACATTTATGTACATATATTTGTATAAACATACAATACAGGATACTCATAGTACGTATATACAAATATTTGTGCATTGGCTTATGTGCATTACACGTCTGCATACATCCTGCCGCATAGTTAACTATACATGTTTGCGCAATTCAATTTAATCAAAAAATATATATGTATGTAACATACATACATATTATATTTTAATATCTAAACACATTGTAAATATGCATATATTTATATATATATATATATATACATATATATATATGTATATATATATATATATATATATATATTTTTTTTTTTTGTTTTTCAATTATGTGCATATGTTATAATTATATATATAAACATGTTATGCATATATATATATATATATATATACGCATAACTTTTTTATATAATAAACCATTTAACTGAAAATTACAAATGACTAAAACAATACAACTTAAAATTTATACATACATATATACATGTGGATCATGGATATTATATTTATGCAGGTTCATGCACGCATACATATTTTCATGAACTGCGTAAAAATGTATTTTAGTTTTTAAAGTAAAACATAAAATTTAATTATTTTAAGCCACTGAGCCCCTATTTAATATTCGATTTGCAATAAATTAAAAAGTTTTAACATTCTCTGGTATCGTTTTGTCTATCTTTTAAATTTATTTTTATCATATACACAAATACATACACGCATGTATGTTATCTTTCTAAGTACATATATATGAATATATTCAAACATACTTAAAATCAATTTCCATATAAAATCAATTTTTATTGTTTGAACGAATTATTTAAAATAGTATAATGTATGTATGTATATGATGATGAAAATACATATTTACCAAACAGTATAATTTACAACATTTTTTTTATAAATAAATTTCTTTATATTAACACATTTTTAAAATTGTGTAAAATTAGCAATATGTGATGATCTATATGTACAATATAATGTATGTAACCAAATTTTAAAAATATTTAAATTGTATTCATATTAAAAATGAATTGGATAGGCGCATATATTGTAACAATTTCTAAAAATTTATATATTAATGTACATGTATGAATATTTTATATATTAATGTACACATTAATGTAATGTACAAACAATTTATTTTTCAATTAAATAATGAATTACTAAGTTCATTCTATTCAAATATGTGTATAGAGATAATTTTAAAGTTTTCACAAATTACGTGGTATAGGTTAGCATTTGTGATGCAGGCCTCTATTAAATTAATTATCCTTTCAGAAAATGTTCATGCCGTTTCATTGTCATGCTTAGACCTTTTAGTCATATTCATAAAAGTACGAGTGGGTAATGTGTGAAATGAAACAATATACATAATAATATGTAGTTATGAGTTTCTACATTACTATGACAGCGAAAGTTGCTAGAAAGCTAAAAATATTACTCGATTCACTGTAGTAGTTTATGTTGCTGTACCGTCGCAACAGCTTGCGTTTAAATATTTGTCGCTGTAATAACCGATTTTTCATTTTAATATAAAATTTGATATAAAAATTATGGAACACAATATAAAAATGCATAAATTGACTTTTGCATATAGAAAAATTAATAGAGCTTGTACAAGTGAAAGCAGAGTTATAATATGATAAGAAAACTATATATTGTGATTTTAATATATTGTCGCTGTTGCAACAATGCAAGCTGAAATGCGTTAATGCAGACACTGCACTATTTGGAGCGAAGTGTATATAACATTCATATGGAACCTTGAATACTTGACTTGAAATCAACTCCAAACTTAATTGACATTTAAACATTAGAAAAATAATGACGTAATCATTTTCTCAAAAATTTTTACAAAATTTTTTTAAGTTTTACCAACTTTAATAAGTTTTCAAAAACTTTCTTGTACCGGACGAACGTACGTATTACATTTAAAAAGATTTTTGTTATACATAAAAGATTAATAACAAAAACTTTACTTATTTTTGAAGTCCTAATTAACAGTTTTCACCTTTTTTCAGTTTATTAAATTAAAAAATATTCTGCATCCTTTCACATAATAAATAATAATATTTTTATTTTCAAATTTCTATAAAAAATTACCAAAATAAAATGGGCTGAGAATTCATTTGACGAGACCTTTTCGGGTTAGCTCGCAACAACCAATATTAAGGTCATTGTCGGTTTACAAAAACTTTTATATCTAAAAACATTAAATGAAAATCATAAAGCGAACTTGGTTATTTAAAAAAAACTATTATCCTTTTATTTGCACTTAGTTTCTGTTTTAAGAGATATTTTTACATGTAGTACAGAACTTGGCTGCTGGGTGTCCTTTTGTATTTTAGACAAAGGAAATTCGCCGGTCAGATAATACTGGTTAGAGTTCTTAATCGAAACAGTCGACACCAAATGAGATTTATGAAACTTCAGAATTGATAAAACATAGAAGCATCAAATGGGGATGTTTTTAAAACTAAACGATTTCTTTTTACAGAAAAGGACGTTGGAATATAGAAACAATTTGTTAAAATATACCTTTGGTATTTGGTACTTCATAACTACGATCTTGAATATAACGGTCACTGTCTCAAAATATGTGTTTTTTTCACAAGAAAAAAACACATACTTGTTAATAGTTTGCTAACAACGTAAACTGATATCTTTTAATACATTTGAGCAAATTAGCTACATGTACTTTTTATTTTGAAGACATTTTCAATAAAAAGCAAACTGGATTTACAATTCAACTGTGATCAGCTGTTTCAATATTTTTTTTTTGTTACGATTTTTCATTTTCAAACTGAGAACCTGAAAGGAGAATGGGAATATTGGTGTTTTAGTTTACGAAACCCCTTTCACATAAAGAGCAAATTTTTATTTATTTTTATAGATTCCCAATTTTGAAAATTGGAATGAATAGTAGTGTCGGTACAAACCGACTGAATAATACCCTGCACTTTGACAATCTGAGTTTAAAAATTTGTTTTATAAATATTTAGGAATATCTTTGATTGCTAAATGACAGTTACTTAACCTTTCAAACCATTCAAAGGAAACTTCCGGGATGTTATGTTTGACCTATAAGTTGACATACGACGGCCGAGTTTGATGAATCTAACTTTGTTACTTTTCCAAATATTTAAAATTACTTTCGGAGTTATATGGAAGCTATCCGAATCAGTGCAGCAGTTTCATTGAAAGTTTCAGAATATATGTAGAGCATAATTGAACACACCTCTACAAAATTTGACATTAATATCATTATTAATATCAAATCGGATGGACGGACGGACTTGTCTAAATCAACGCAGAATTTTACGCTAAGCAAGAATATATTTATATGTCCATATCGGAGATGACTCTTTCAAGTAGTTATTAACTTCATACCAAAGTAAATATACCCTTCACGAAGTGCAGGGTATAAAAAGAGAGTGTTAATCAAATTTTCGCTAAATTTCTATTTTCAACATTGGGTGTTAATAGTTTTAATGTATAAAAACACAATTATTGACACCAACTAAAAAATTGCACATTTTGCAAAATTTTTTAAGAAGAAGTAACCCGGCAAAGGGAAGAGCTTCTAAGCAACTCTGCTTAAGAAAGAAAATAATAAATAAAATTATTATTAACATTTATGATACAGCCGATATTTGATAACATATTTATATGTATTTGTTCTATTACGAGTACATGCATATACTCGTTTTTTAAGCTATCCAACATTTTGAATAACGTAACTTAAAGTTTTGTCAGAATTCACTTATGTATATGCATACAATCTATATTTAATAATTGTAGTAGGTAAACTTACTTGACGATGTTTGATCCAATATCGGTAAAAACATAGCAGTTGTTGCGTCAGGGTTTTCAAAATGCATTTTTTTTTTTGTAGATTGATATTTGGGAAATCTGGGATTAAGTCTTACATAATGTAAAAAGATTTTATTAAATGCATACAGATAATACTAATATTGCATTCCTTCTAGTTGTCCCAGTTCTATAAAATAGCTTAAAACGTTAGCAGTGGCTTTCAAATATGATTAACTTTTCTTTATTTTCTCATAAAAATATTTCCATAATTATGCCATGTCAATAGCTATATTTGTAGCCATGTCAATAAATTTTTCAATATTTATACCATGTTAATAAGTATATTTGGTTGTCAATATTTGTACCATTAGTCCATGTCAATAGTTGTGCCAGGATGTCAAGAATTTTGCTTTTTAAAATTCCTGCAAACAAACTTATTTTTCAGTATTATTGTTTTACGTTTGATAAATTTTGGTATATGATTATTAAAGAGTAATATTCAATTTATATTTTACCGATGCTCAACTTTTCATAATTCAGTATAGAAAAGTTTTATTGAAAAATACCGCCTAAGAGTGTCATTAATTGTACCCGGTACGTTATACATTTTTTTTATGTCGAATGATATCCAAAAACTGAAGTTTAATGACTTTATTTAAATTTTACTTTATTAAAATATTTAACTTACGTAGAATCAGGATGATTTAAAAATTTTCCTTTTCACGTGAACATTTTTTTCTAATTTTTTTATTATTGTCGTCTATTTCGTCTATTTTCTTTATTAAATAATAAAAAACAGGATCCATTTATCTATTTTGTTTTATTATTAATCAAATTTAGAATTCACAACCCTATAAAACTTTCCAAATTTATAATATTATAATTATATTTTGACATTTAATTTCGAAAATGGAATTGAATAATTCGAATACGGAAGAAGGTTGATTCCGGAGAATGTAAAATTTTTATTTTACTCACATTGTCTCGAATGCTGGAACATGAACGAATATAAAAAACAGAGTTCTTTCTGTTACGTTTAGATTATTTTTACAAAATATTAGTTATAATGCACAAAACAATGCTCACGGTTACGTGCAGAAACTCCGTTGTAATTTTATAATTATTCATAACGTTCTAATCGACATTAAATTAGAGTTTTTGGCACAGGTAAAAAATGATTTATTCTTTCATGAGACTTGGAAAAGCGACATATAAATTTTGTTTCCTTTTTGTTTACTCTGCTTTTGATTTTTATTTTTTATTTCGCCTTTATTCGATAAGTTTTTTATTTCATCAAACTTTTCTAAATGATATTAATTTAGTTAGTTGCGAAAATGTTTCATAGGAATCAATCACAACAGTCATTCTTCATTTAAAAGAGCCGAAATATATTTTAATATTGATCGTTACTGATTAGTTACATGTTACATAACTTCGTAATTACCTCCCTTATGGAGCGTGAATGCCACGCTGGTCTGCAAATACAAAAATAAGTTAGATAATATCAGAAATCTATAAAAAGAATACAGAAAATCGATGACATTTAGAGTTGACCATGTAAGTAGTGGTCATACGATTGAATAAGATTGAAAGTTGTACTATAATTGTCAAATTGTCTCACATGTCTTTGTTTTTCCATGTGCAATGCTATATTGTACGTACATATATGGTCGTTATTGCATAAACTCATACCGTCTCAAAGATTTTTACTGAAAATCAAAAGTATGTCCGTGTGTCCGTGTGTCTATCTGCAAACTTCTACACCCTTGAAGATAGACAACTGTAATTTCACACATGCATAGATTTTTACCAGAAAATTATATGTCCGTATCAGAAAAATTTTACCTATCTCCTCCACTACAAAAGTTATAATCCCTCACAACCCTAAAAATGCCAGTTTTTAACAACGTAATGCAGCGAAACCGTTATCCGTTTTTCCCAAATTTTTGATATCGGTTTTCTTCTAGATCTCAGGTTGTAGGAGTTTGAAATTTTTGCAGCCAAACACTAATAAAAAATTTATTTCGTTAGAAAAAAATTTTTGTGTACGTACAGCCCCTCTCAAGGAATCGCCCATAAAAATTTATAAAATTTCAATTTCAAATTTAAATAAATGCAGAATGCTAATGGTAAATGCCTTTAAAAATATAATTATTTTTCTTAGCTCAAGCATTTTTTTTGTTTTATTTCAAAGATTGCATACAGTGTTCATCCTAAATGTATGCAATATTTGAAATCTAGTCGTGTATGAATGAAAGTAATTTCATTAATGTTGTACCAAAGACCCATATATTATCCAAACATACAATCTAATGCAAAATTTTTTGCCAGAAAAGAAATGGTATATGTGTTTCCAATTTCTGTTAGCGACATCTAATGATCTTAAATCAAGCATGTATGACATTTAACCAATTGTTGTTATACGATTTATTTTGATAGAAGGAATGGAAAAAAAGATGAAATAAAATATGAACAAAGGAAATAAAAAAATCTGATGTGGTCAGCACATAAACAACCGCAATATATATTGTCTAATTTAGTAAAATATTTCATAAGAGTAAGAAAATGCATCTTTTTTGCAATTTTAAGCTTAAGCTTTTAGTTAACATAGCTAGAAAAATGCGAATTTGGCTCTTAGTAGAGTTTCATTTTGTGCCGTCCGAATTATACGAAATGTTTGTCAGTAATTTTTGTAAGAACTAGAGATCAAATATTAAATTTCAATAAATTCCGTTAATTCGTTTTGTAGATATCAAAAAAATGTAAAATCGGTCCTCAGATCAGTTTCCGAGAAATTTCCAAAAAAATTAAAGATTCATTGTTTTAACCTTGTTTAGTAAAAACCAAAAGTTAGGATTTCTTGCAAAAGTTAGGAGGTTTGGCATTCGGTCTAATGATGCTTATATATGAAATTTCATGTAAATTTGATGAATATTTTTTTCAAAATGATAAAAAATGTAAAATAGGCCCGCTAGAAAGTCTAATTTCCAAGGCCTGATATATCCCAAAAGTTGGGGAAGTGTGTTCATACCGAATACTCGATATGCAAAATTTGTTGTCCTCACATAACCTACCTTATTGTATACACAATGCGATGGGTAAAAATTTATACATAGAAACAGTCAACAATGCTGTTTATAAATTTTTAACAAGTGTTGTTTGCTGTTCGTTTCTTAATATTAATATTCTGATTTTAACTTTTCTTAAAAATTTACATTCAAGAACATTAAAAAATTTATATTTAGGATTTCTCTATGTAAAGTTTTTTAAGAATCTTAAGAAAACTTTATTAAAAGAACTCCAAGCTTTAATTTTTTAAACGAAAGATCAATTTAAAAAATGTTATTAAATGTTATTAAAAATTTTAATAAAACTTTTCTAAACCTGCATAGATTTGTTTTGTTGTGAATACCTAAATAACGTTTACAACTAATCTAAAATTTGTAGTTTTTTGCCCTTAGATATTAGCAACTAAATTAATTTTAATTTTTACAAATGTGGTCTAATAGAAGAATGGATTGAAAACAAAATTTTGTGCAGATATTGCATCAAAAATCTTAATTTTGAATATTATTCTTTTTTTGCTTCTTTTCAAAGTAGAAAAAGAAGAGTAGAAAAAACATATAAGTATTTTTATAATTATGCATATTCAAAGAAGAAAAAATTGACATAACTTTCTTCAAAGGAAAATGAAAATAAAACCATTAAAGCGAAAATAATAAATTCTTGAATAAATGCATAAGGCAGAGGTGGGGAATCTGCAGCCTCGAGGCTGTATGTGGCCTCTATGGTTCTATTCAATTGGTTCCAAGTAAAAAACAAATGCAAATATCTCAGTTAATATAGTGTAACTTGAATTAAATTTATTAGACAATGAATTTATTTTAATTATTTACTTTTCATTGAATTGATTTTTTGTTTTATTAATATAATTTTATTAATTTTTATAGGTACTTATGGATGTATGCAATAATTTTTAATAATTAAAAATTGAATTTAAAATAAAGCGAGAAAAAATAGAGTTGACCGTGTCAACTCTGTGATACCCGTACAAAATTTCAGTCCGCTCGTCAGTCCCTCCAAATAACGATAACTCAAAAACTAATTGAGCTAATTCCACGAAATTTTCACAAATGATTTATTAAGTAAACGCCAGAACCCTATTCAAATTGGATGTGAGCGAGGTACTGGTTCGAATAGCTGCCATACAACTTCAAAATTTATTTGACTATATCTCAAAAGTTATAAAAGCTATAGTATTGAAATTTTCCAGAAGCGAATCTATTATTAGGGCCAAAGTGTTTGTTAAAAGCGGTTGAAATTGTTTGGCTGCTTTTGGTAGCTACCATACCACTTATTTTAAAAACTGTACAATCTGCAGTACTGAAATTTTGCAAAATAAAATAAGGTACAATGTCGGCTATATCCATTAAAAATTGCTGAGATCTCATTTGCACTTGTGATAGATGAGATACAACTCCAACAGTTATTTGGCATTATCTGAGAAATTATTGGAGCTAAATAGATATTTCGTGAAAACAAGTGTGTTATTAGGGCTGTTATGTGTGATAAAAATCGTTGCGATTTCTTCACTCCATGTGGTAGCCACCATACAACTTCAATAGTAATTTGGTCATATCTTAAAAAATATTGAAAACACAGTACTGAAATTTTGCGTAAATTAATATGGCAATACGGCAACTTAAAGTCACAGTCTGTCCCATAGTCAGGTGTGGTATATTTACTCGCAAATAGCTATTATATTAGTAAATAGGAAAATCGTAAAATTTTTCATACCCAAAAAATTTTACACTAGATTGGATGTCTGAATAACATAAAATGCGCCTTTGGTATTGGATAGCAAGGTAGATACACAATATGATGTAGTAATATGTATGTACTCCGTTTATATGCCTGCTTCAAGCTTATTATTGTCTATATAAACGTTACTTGACCTGAAGCCGGCTTCACTTAAGTCGCTTACTTGACTTGAAATGTTAATAATGATTCGAAATTTTATAGCTAAACGTCGTTTTTGGGCTTTTAAGCTAACATAGTAAAAACGCAGCTTGAACTTCGAGCCGATTTCACGTCAAGCCGCAATGTAAACGAGGCATAGGAATTAAGCAATTTATAAAAAAATGCCTATTACCGATACGCGTGTATGTATGTATATTCCTAAGAAATATTTGTTTTAAATTTTTAAAACAAAATTTAAATTAAAATAAAAGATTCATAGTTTATATTACAATAAATGTAATGACAATTGCTTATTACAAATTTTAAGTTTATTGTTAATATTATTTGTCTTTTTCAAATTATATACATATAATATGTAAATTACATATATATATTTTTTTTTAATAGTCAAATTTTATTTTAAAACCGCTTCGCTTTTATAATATGGATACAAAATTTCTGCCACCTTGTACTGGAATAAGTTCAAGAAACAAAACTCCCGCTTTTAAAATTCTTAATATTTTTTCTTATACTTCATATACGAAAAAATAAATAACTCCCGCTTTTAAAAATACATTATAAAAAAACAGGTAGACATCTATTGCGTACTTTTTCCCTCCCCAAAATATTCTTATGTGTATAAAAACGAAAATAAGAAGCTATACTGCTTAACTCTTTTAACTAAGGGAATTTTTTGTATACAAATATTGGTGAGTGATTGCATTAGTGTGATGTAAACGGCGAGTCGAATTACTTATTAATAGATATACTTTGCTTTAAATATTAAAATCAACAGAGCGTTCACATAAGCGAGTCATTGCTACAAATGTTTTAATGCATACGATAATTTCACTAATATTCTGAAATATTTCAATTTACTAGTTTAGTGGCAAGTTGGAATATTTCAGAATATTAGCGAAGAAAAATAAGCATGATATTTTTTAAAAAATAAACGAAAAATATTTTAATTTCACTTTAACGAAATGAGATGTTGTTTTAAAACAAAATTTTAAAATAAAGTTGGGTCAAACCAATGGTTTGTATTGTAGCACTTTTCCCTTCAACAAGTGAAAATTCTGCTTTTAAATACAGTCTACGAGTATGGATACCTATCACACTATTAAAATTATTTTCATTCATACACAAAACTATTTCTAGGATTGCATATATTTAGGATGATTAGGATGATACATGCACTCTTTGGAATAAAGCAAAAATTAATATAAAGTGGGGTTAACATAATGCTCGATTTTAAAGGTTATTTGTGTGAGTTAAGAAAAATAATTATATTTTTTAATGTCATGGAAACTACCGTTAACTTTTTGCGTTCAAAAATTCAAATTTTACAAATTTGAAGGGGCGATAACTTGAGAGGGGGTGGAGATGGAAAAAAAATTTCTTCTAACAAAATAAACTATTTATTAATGTCTAAAAGCCTCTAAAATTTCAAGCTTCTACAGGCTGGGGTCTAGAAGAAAAACGACATCAAAAATTTGGAAAAAAAGACTTTAGATAACGGTAAATTTGAACGGCCATTTTGTTTTTCTAAAGTTTAGCTATAGTATTCCGTGCTAGAGGAAGCAAGCCACTGTCTTTCTGCTTTTGTAAAATTTCAAAAATGCTTATGGTTTCATTGCAACAAATAGTTAAAAAAGGCCATTTTTAGGGTTTTGGGGGGGTATAACTTCTAGAGGGGAGGGAGATAGGTAAAAATTTTGTTCTACGGAAATAAGTTTCTAGTAGAGATCTATGTACATACAAATTTCAGCTTTCTATCTTCAAGGGTGTACAAGTTTTGTAAACAGACACACGGACGGACGGACGGACGGTCGGACGGACAGAGTGAAACTAATAAGCACTTTTTTTCAAAAATTTGTTGGAAAAGTGCTAAAAAGAACTTGCCAAATGCGAAGCAAAAAAAAATTGACAATTAATATTTTGCACATTATAATGACAGTGCAAATCGTCGGTTAATACGTATAAGCCTAATTACAGTTGTTATTTTTTAAATAATATTTTATACTGCTTTAATATTGAAATTTTTACAGCTCAATCATAGATAATATTATAGTTACATAAAATTCCATACAAATTTATAATTTGTTAAAACAAAACAATCATTAAAGTCAGAATATGAGAACAAAAACTAAAATTTTGAGATAACTTTTTCAATCACAAAAAAAGTAAACAAGCGCAAATTTATAAAAATCTTAAAATTTAATTTTGTTGCCAAAATAACGGTTCTAAAAAATGTAAACTACTTTTCAAAGTAACTGTTTGGGTCAAAAATTAATAATACTTGTGATTAGTTTTATTACAATTAAGTGACAAATGTCTCAAAATTAGTGACATTTGTCTGATTTTTTACATTTTACAAAGGCCCTTAAAATCTTGACATAAAATTTGTTTTTGTGTTATATCTCTTGTACTGTAAAAGGTTTTTTATCGTTTGAGGACTTAAATTAAAGCTTATGGAAGTGGCCAAAATTCTGTAACAGGGAAAATTGTAAAAACGTTTTAGTCTGTATAAACCAACCGAATTGTACCCTGCACATTGGCAACCTGAGTTTAAAATTTGTTTTTGAATCACCTAGCTTTAATTGTTGTATACCAAGTACTCGACTACCAGGTTTCGTGAATTAAGCTTCATTATTTTTCCAAAGATCTAAAATAAGCGTTGGGAGTAATATGGCAGACACCAAACTGGTGCAGCCATCCCATTAAAATTTTTGGAGCATATAAAGAATTTAATCGAACACACATATACGAAATTTCATATTTATTCTTTTATTAGTTTTCGAAATATTTAAAAATACTTTTTGAGTGGTATGGCTGCTATCCGAACACCGTTGTACAAATTAGTCCAATTACAATAGTAGTCGTCCTTGTCAGAAAAGAAACAACTTGTGAAAGTTTATTGTCGATTGCATTGTTCGTTTTTGAGTTATTGTGCGATCAGACGGGCGGACGGACTTGGCTAGATCAACGCAGAATTTTACGCTGAGCAAGAATATATATACATGTCCATGACGCAGACATTTCCTTCAAGTGGTTATAAATTCCATGCCAAACTGAATATGCCTTCACAATGGTGCAGGGTATAAAAATACGAAATGGCAAAAATAGGTGTTTTCCCAATGTTTGAATGAATCGTTTTCCGAAAGAACATAAAATACAAAATTAAGTAATATGTTGCTTTCAAGCCCTTTACTTGCCCTTTCAGAAACTGTTTATGTAAATCCTTTACCTTTTTCGGAATGGAAGTTATTCGCATAAAATCTAGACCAAGTAAAAATCACTGTATATCGGAAACCCATGAGTTTTTACAACTAGTTTCAAACAAAAACTTTAACCACCTTTGATGCCTTAAACAATGATATATAATATTGTACTCTTTACAGAATCACATTGTACACTTTAATGTCATTGTTAAATTTCACACCAGTTTTAAGAATTTAAAGATCTGCTTTGAAGAGCTTTCGATCGGTTTGTTTGTAGCTATATTGTGTAGCTCAATTTCGACTTGATCGACTTTGTTTAAAACTTAACATTTTTGCAAATATAGAAAAAAAACTTTATAAGGAATCGATTGATTTTTTTTTAAATTAAATATAACGAGAAAAAGGAGAGTTTACATGGTCAATTCTACTTTTGCGATACTCATACGAATTTGTTACCCCATGAGCAAGTAAATATGCCGTAGCTGACTATGGCACATACTATGCCTGTAAGTTGTCGCACTACCTATTAATTAATGCAAAATTTCAGTACTGTGTTTTTAATATTTTTTAAGATATGGCCAGACTATTTTTGAAGTTGTATTACAGCTACCACAAGGAATGACGAAATTTCAACAATTTTTATCACACATAACTGCCTTAATAATACACTTGTTTTCACGAAATTTCTATATTATAGCTTCAATAATTTCTCAGATACGGCCAAATGACAAGTGCTCATGAGATCTCAAGTACTTTTAATTAATATAACCGCCATTTTACCATATTTTATTTTACAATATTGCAGTACTGTAGGTTGAACCTTTTTATTATATAACCAAATAACTTGTGAAGTTGTATGGCAGGGACCACAAGGATCAATACCATAGCTGTTATAATTTCTGAGATATTGCCAAATAAATTTTGAAGTTGTATGTCTAACCGAACCAGTACCTCGATCATATCCAATATAAATAGGCTTCTGGCATTTACTAGAATGAATAATTTGTGAAAATTTGTTGAGTTTAGCTCAATTAGTTTTATTTAGGCAAACGGATTAACAAAGCTTAATCGACTCAGATAATTATTTCTTAACGTAACAAACGGAAAGGCAAATTTAGTATACCCTTCGAACACACGTTGGTATGGGTGTAAATATATAATTATATATATATATAGATATAAATTTTTTGAAAATATGAACTCTACTACAGTCCATTAAAAATATACCACGCTGTTCTTTAAAAAAAAAACGTAAATTATAAATTAATAATGCTAATGTATTGAAAAACAAAGTATTTTTAAAATATATCACAAATTTGTAAAAAAAAATATCTGATCTTTTCTTTCTTTACAATTATTTTATTGGTACGCGTTAATTGACTAAAGTAAATAAAGATTGCATATAGTTAAAGTGTTATTAGTGGTGCTGTTACATCGCTGTTCACATTGCTGCGACACTGCGACAAAGAGAGGCGCAATTTAATTTACATCTGTTAGGACAGCGACAGTAATTTAAAAACAAATCTGTGTATCACATTATTAAAATTAGTTTCATTCATATATACTTCAAAGATTCTATACATTTAGTATGAGTAATGCATGGAATCTTTGAAATAAAACAAAAAAAATTAAAGAGGTGTTAACATTTAGGATGAGGAATGCACGGACAAGCACGGCTTGAATTGACCTATGCCTTTTTGTCAGCATTGTACTATTTCTCCAATTTTTTCTTTTAGTTTTTGAATTTTTTCTTTTAGTTTTAACATAAGCTGTTTTTTTTACTTTTTTTAAATTTTTCTTTGAAATTATATTTTTTTTCATTTTACTTTTAACCCTTGTGTTCGCACCTTCTCTCACTTTAGCTTTGATGTAGTGCATGTGTAAGGCGCGAAATATATTAGCAAAAATAAAAGAATTTTACTTCGAATAAAAGGGAATTTTCCTTTCATATACCTAAAAAAACCTTCTCTCACATTATTAGTCACTCCTGTAATTAGTACAAATTTCTTTTTCGTAAGTAGTTAGGACATTCAATTTTCGTAAATAGTTGCTAACCTATATTCTTAGTTCTTTTTTTTTTAAGCCATTTTTGTAATTTTAAATGAACTTTATGCATTTTTTTATTTTTTTAACATTAATGGAAGATAACTGTGTTTAAAGTTTTGCTTAAATTTTCATCAAATTTTAATAAACGTATGGCTTACAGTGCAAAATTATGACACTCTAACATTATGATAGTTTCATGAAAAACGAAAGTGAAAATTAAAGTAATTTAGGATACTGATTACGAGAATGAACATACTGCATTTTCTCGAATTTGCTTAGAGCACTCTGATGTAGAAGATCTTGTTAATCATAGTGAACCTATAGAGATAAATTTTGACATTACAAACAAAACAAAACGTATTATGTTTTGTTTTAAATTACAAAATGCCTTCTATAATCCCGACTTAAGTTTTTATGTTAAATTTGCGTTTATCTTTCGGAATTTGTATCGTTTACTTCGAAGTTTTTTATTTTTAAATTTTATTATGAAAAAAATTCCTAATATTGAACAACATTTGTCAATTTTATTTTTCTTTTTCAATATTTTTTGTTTATTTTACAATTTTAAGTTTCATTTTACACACGTAAGAAGTCGAAATTGAAAGTTTTGAACAAATATCATACAATCACCCGGATGACCACTTATGTTTTTACATCATAAAAATTTTAAAGGGCTGTTGAATGGCTAATTTGAATTTCAATTTTCTTTTTTAAAAGCCTTTAGAAGAAACTAATCTTTAAACAAGCTTATCTCGGAAGACAGGCCAAAAAAGAAATTTTTTTATTACGTGCATACGTACGTAAGTATATGCATGTACAAATTAAAATTTTAATACATTATTACGTTATTATGTGATTTATATGATTGTGATAATATGGACCTTTTATTATATACTTCCCGCTATTTTTGCAGCTACACATATTATTTTGATATATTTAAGCTATAGTTTAAGTTTTTGGAAAACATCGTTTAATTGTCCAATATTTGAAGCAAATTCAGTCAATTAAATCATCTGAAACGGCGCAAGAGGCAAAAATTAGCTCCGAAAATTTTTTTTAATTAAATTAATATTGGATATAAAAGGTTTAGTATAATGTAGCACGGATTGTAGATTATTGAAAAAAATTTATATTCCTCTTTTTGACAAAATATAAATGGAATGACTGCATTAATTAAATTCTTATTCAAATTAATTAAAAGTTGAGAAATTTATGCATATGATTTAAATACAATAAAAAGGAGTGAATATGTACGTAACTATGTACATGTAGAAAACAATTTTTGTAAGTTGTAGCAATATACTTCACTGAGTGTTTAAGCTAGAATGAACTTAATGTGAAAAAAAAAATAAAATATTTGTGAAATTTTTATACATAATTTTAATGAAGAATTTATTAAATAAGGCGCTCATTATACCATATTCAGAAGTCCGTATTGTTTGTTGTGTTATTTGCTGAGTTGTCAGAACTATTTTCATCGTGATCACTTGCTGGTATAGCTAAAGACATAGTTGGGGCGACCATTGTTGGTTCTGTGTTTCGCCTTTTCATTTTTTTATTCTTTTTTAGCATTGTTGCCTAAAGGAGATGATTTGAATTTTTATGAAACAATATTTTTTACAAATCAAGAATATAATTATGTATTACTATAATTAGTTTATTTAATAATTTTTATATGAAACAATGACTTGAATGATTTTATTTTTTTAACTAATATTTTTTTGCACAATTGTAAGTTTTTACCCGGTGCGGTTCGGTCGAATGGTCTTTTCAAAAGAATAACTATGTATGCAGATGTACTGCAAAATACGTATTACTATTTCTTAAGGTTAAATTATAAAATATTATAATAGACAATACAATATTATAATAAATATTACGGTTGTCGTTTTTCAAATTTTAAAATCTAAAACATTATGCCCGAAAGTTAATTAAAAACAAGTAAAAACGTTTTAGTCGGTATAAACCAAAGGAATTATACCCTGAATCTAGGCAATCTGAGTTTAAAATTTGTTTTTGAAACACCTAGCTTTAATTGTTGCACACCAAGTACTCGAACCTGCCAAACCACTCTATAGAAATTGCACTGATATGTCCGATCTATAATTGGACACACAACTGCTTCGTTATTTTCCCAAATAATTAAAATTTATTTTTTGAGTTGCATGGCAGCTGGCCGAACATGTCAAGCTATTACACCGGAACTTCAGGATTATATGTGACCTACAATTGGACACATGAGTGCTAGGTTTTATGAATCTAACTTTATTATTTTTCCGAATATTTAAAGTTAGCTTTTTAAGTTGTATGGCAGCTACCAGAACCTGTCAAGCAATTCAAGCAGAACTTTAAGAATATATCTGATCTCTAATTGGATATATCTGCTAAGTTTCATGAATCTGATTTAATTATTTTTCCTAATATACAAAATTTGCTTTTGGAGTTGTATGGCAGTTATTCGAACCGGTACAACCATCCCATTAAAATTATTAGAGCACGTAGGTGCTTATTATGTACGTAGGTCCATAGGCAATGTTGATAGTTACCTATATTATATATGTACAGTTTATGTTAAGATATATATAGTGAGTCTGAGGCTAGTGACTTATATAGAATGTTGCCGATTGTTAACTTTGTCTATGTATACCTACCACATTATTAAAATTATTTTCATTCATAAACGAAACTATTTCTAGGATTGCATATACATATATTAAAAATAAACAATTTATGCAGTCTTTGCAATAAAGTAAAAATTAATTTAAAGAGAGGTTAACATAATGTTCGATTTTGATGGTTAAGAAAAATAATTAAATTTTTTAATGTCATGGAATTTACCGTTATATTTTTGCGTTAAAAATAGAAATTTGAAAAAGGTTGCGGTTTTGGAAAGACAAGGCGTCATAAATTCGAATTTCACAAACTTCAAGAGGCTTGCAAAGAACTTGAAGGGGGGTGAAGATGGAAAAAAATTTTCTTCTAACAAAATAAACTATTTATTTGTGTCTAAAAGCTACTTAAATTTCAGGCTCCTACAACCCGGGTCTAGAAGAAAAACGTCTTCAAAAATTTGGAAAAAAGTTTGACTACAGTATGCCGGGATAGGCGGCAATGAGAAGCGAAGCTCATGTAAAGCCTTTGTGCAAAGAGCCAAAGCCCATAGACAAGAGCCGAAGAAAATGATATGGCTGTGAGGTGCATCCAAATAAATCTACAGCATGATAGAGCATATACTGATGTTCTAGCTCATAGATCTACGAAGGATCACCTCGATATGCCTTTATCCAAGAGCCTTATATAGTGAAGGATCAGGTTAAGCGCCTAGCAGGTGAGCTATTGTATGAAAATACAATTGGGGACAGGCCTAGTAATTGTATTTTGTTTAGTAAAAGGCTAACATATCTTCGCATTCCAGATTACTGCTCCAAGGGTCAGGTAGCTGCGATAGTGAAGGTGAAGTCTTCCTTGAAGATGACGGGATATATTGTGCGTTTTTGCAGAGGGATTTAAAACATATAGCCAACTAACACTGTTGGAAATTTTTCGTGCCATGCGTGGGGCTACATGCGTGGGGTGACGTATGTTACAAAGGCAGGTAAGTGACCAAGCAACCACCCCAGGTCTTACCGTGCCATTAGCCTTACTTCTTTTCTATTGAAAACAATGGAAAAAGTGATTGGTAAATTCATATGGGGCGACGCATTGGGAAGCAATACTTTGCATGAGTCTCAGTACGCCTACCAGTTGGGAAGGTCTACTGCACTCTCTCTGCAGAGAGAGGGGTCTAGTGGGGGTCCTTGAAAACTCACTGGAAGTGCGGGAGGTGGCAGTTGGCTGCTTTCTTGTAATAGAGGGAGCTTTTGGCAATACTCCATATCATGTCATTTGTGAGTCGTTGCACAAACGAGTGATTGATGCGACGACAAGCAGATGGGTTTATCCGATGCTACAGGATAGCATTATTAAGTCCACCATAGCTAACGATACACTCTTCATCACCGCTGCAAAAGGGTGTCCACAGAGAGGTTCTTTTGCCCCTTCTGTGGTCCATCGTAGTGGATGATCTAATAGCTGTTCTTGGGTTACGCCGACGATGTGGCCTTCTCCAGCAAAATTTACGTGTTGTAGAAAGGTAGTGCAAATGCGTTGCGTTATATATAAATCCCAGAAAGAGCACTTTGGTTGCCTTCACCAGACGTAGAAGCAGGAACAAATTTACAAGCCCAATTCTGTTTGATGAACGTATTAGTCACTCCAGAAAGGTGAGGTATCTGGGGGTAACCCTGGATGATCGCCCCTCCTGGAATACCTATATAGATAAAGTTATCGGGAGGGCAACAGCGGCCTTGTGGACGTGTAGGAGCTTCACCGGTGGGAGCTGGCGGAATAGTCCCAGGATAGCACTGTGGCTATATACGGTCCTTGCTAGGTCCATCGTCACCTACGCGTCCATTGTATGGTGCCATAAGGCTCAGCAAGCGGGTGTGCGGGCCAAGCTGGAAAAGCTGGAGAGATTGGCCTGCCTGGAAGTGACCGGGGCAATGCGGACGGCTCCTACCACTGCGTTGAAGGTGATGATTGGGTTACCTCTGCACCACCATATATTGAAGAAAGCTCGGTTAGTAATTTGCCGACTTCTCTCTGTGGAGGACAAGGCGTTGCGAAAGTTGGCCTACGGGACTCACAGAAACTTCGCGGTGTCCGCGCGGACACGCGTATATATGCGACCCTTGATCCGTATTGCACGGTGTTCCAAGCCGCAATACATGCAATAGAGATCTATCTGAAAGCCATTTAGAAAGGGGGTGTTTCTTTGGCGTGTTCCAGCGGATTCACCGCAGAGTTGCTATGAATGAACAGGAGTCGGGTTCGCGCTATTGCGAATTTCTTCACAGGGCACTGCCCATTGAAGTACCACCTGCATAGGCTGGGGAAGTCTGGATCCTTCCTGTGCAGATTTTGTGGGGGCGGTTTTGTGGGTAACTGGCTGTTCGGCGCCGACATTGTCTTGGAGATGGGTTCCTAAGTTTTTAGGAACTTCTGTCCCACCCCCTTGGGGATATCTCCGGCTTTATAGTTGGGACGGGGATATTATAGATGGGAGCGTGGGGAGACTAAAATAAATCAGGAATGGCTGCGGTGGCTCGGGGGTTGCTCCTGCCTCACTCGGTTGCCTTGGAAATCTAATCTAATCTAATGTCGCGATAGGAGAAGCAAGCCACTGCTTTTCTGCGTTTGTAAATTTTGAAAAATGATTATGGTTTCACTACAACAAATAGTTAAAAAATGGCATTTTTAGGCTTTATGGGGGGTATAACTTCTAGAGGATAGGTAAAAATTTTGTTTTACAGAAATGTTTCGAGTAAAGATCTATGTACATATAAAATTTCAGCTTTCTATTTTTGAGGGTGTAGAGGTTTTGTAAACATGTTCACAGACTAATAAGCTAATAACTAATAAGCACTGTTTCAAAAACTTTTTGGAAAAGTGCTAAAAAGAACTAACAAATGTGTGTGGTTAATTCACTAAGAAAAATTGCAGATCGCAACATTATAAAAAATTTTTTTTCTGATATGCTTGCATTCAGTATTCTAAAAATATAACAAGAACGCTACAAGACAATATCTCGTACAACTTTTAAATTAGATAGATGAAATAGAAGTCAATAGTTAATTTCCTTTTTTACTCTACAGCGTTTTTTATGAACATTTTTTAACAGCTTCTCGTTGAATAAGGAATAATTTTTTAAGAATTTCAACTTTTCTCAGAGAAAAATACAAAAGATATATACTGCGTTGCTCCAATACAAAAAATCTGATGTTGTCAGCGCGTAACCGAGTGCCGAGTATAAAATACAGTTTAAACAGTTTGTTTCCACTGAAATTTTCTCAGACTTAGCAAATTTCAGAAACTTTACCAAATTGCAACGAAAATTATAACCAAAATGAAAATCGGCGGATCAAAACTTCCACAAGAAATTAATTGTGTTTATTTTACTTTTAAAAAATCTTGTAGTAAATCTAACAAGAATAGATTAATTTCTATTATTCGCCGTCAGACAAAGTCTGATGTCAAACATTATAGTCATATATGTAAACAGTAACTTATTGATGGATTGAACATATTAACGGCTTTTGATTTTACTCTGCAAAAAGGTGTTATATTTTCTTGTTTTTAAATACATTAAATTATTGAAACTGAAGCAATACAACGCATAAGTTTTACTAAAAACTTTACTTTTCATAATTGAAATTTCATTTGAAATCTAATTTTTACATACTACATTTTGTAATTTTATTTATCTAGCAAATTCTTTAAATTCATTGTGCCAAAAGATACAAGACCACAGTAAATGTAATGATAATAATCATTTTTTTAATGTATATTAAATTAGTACTGAACTTTATAACGTTGTTGAATTTGTGACTCTAATTTGGTTAAAAAAATAATAAACTAAACTATAATATTCTTCTTTGCAGAAAACACAATTTACTATTTTAGATTTTAAGCAGCAGAGTATATAATGAGTATCAAGAAAGTTTAATTTATTTGAAATTTTTCGTTTTTCTTATACTATCTATTTTCCTCGTTTTAAACAAATAAACTACAATTAAGGAAAATTGTTGAAAGATTCATAGGAAGTTTATGTTTTAAGTGAAATAATTATTTGCTTCTAAAAAATATTTGTTTTAGTTTCAAAAAAAATTTTATAAAATTAGTAGATGTTACTATACTACAATATTAAGCAATTACTGGGGCCTTAATGACGCCCGCAGATTTCTTGAATACGCTTCTTCTTTTGCTTGCGGCGCAATAACGAATTTCCTACACTTGGTAAGCAAACAGCTCAAGCAAAATGCGCAATTGCCATTAGATCACCTCTCAGGGCACTAATGCGCACCTATTTCAGAAGTAAGGCTACAAAAAATAACGCAACACTCATGACCTTTTTAAAAAATAAGTTCTTAATATACTCTTTTTAGCACTAATTTTTGAAGAAAAGTGCTTATTAGTTTCACTCTGTCCGTCAGTCCATCCGTCCGAGGAAACTTTTTGGTTTACAAAACTTCTACACCCTTGAAGATAGAAAGCTGAAATTTTATATGTACAAAATCTTTACTAGAAATTTATTTCCGTAGAACAAAACCCTAAAAATGGCCTTTTTTAAATATTTGTTGCAATGAAACCATAAGCATTTTTGAAATTTTGCAAACGCAGAAAGGCAGTGGCTTGCTTCCCCTAGCGCGATATACTATAGCTAAACGTTAGAAAAACAAAATGGCCGTTCAAATTTACCGTTATCTAAAGTCCTTTTTTTCCAAATTTTTGATGTCGTTTTTCTTCTAGACCCCAGCCTGTAGAAGCTTGAAATTTTAGGAGCTTTTAGACATTAACAAATAGTTCATTTCGTTAGAAAAAAATTTTTTTCCATCTCCACCCGCTCTCAAGTTATCACCTCTTGAAATTCGTAAAATTTGAATTTTTGACTCCTTATATTTCCGAAACCGCAAGCTTTTCCAAATTTTTATAAACGCAAAAAGCTAACGGTAAATTCCATGAAATTAAAAAATATAATTATTTTTCTTAACTCACACAATTAACCCTTAAAATCGAGCATTATGTTAACCCCATTTTATATTAATTTTTGCTTTATTTCAAACACTGCATATATGCGTCATCCTAAATATATGCAATTCTAGAAATAGTTTTGTATATGAATGAAAATAATTTTAATAGTTTGATAGGTATACATAGACTGTATTTAAAAGCAGAATTTTCACTTGTTGAAGGGAAAAGTGCTACAATACAAACCATTGGTTTGACCCAACTTTATTTATTTAAATATTTATAAAGCATTTCTTCTTTGTTTTAATTTTTTACTATTTACCGACATTATGTATACAATAAGGTAGGTTATGTGATAGCAATAAATTTTGCAAATCGAATTTTCGGTTAGAACGAACTTCTCCATAATAGGGAAGTGTAAATAAACTATATTTAGCAACCTGTCGGTCTGTCTGTCTGTCTATCTGATTAACTTTTGGGATATATCAGGCCCCGGAATTGAACCTTTTAACGGGCCTGTTTTACATTTTGGATTATTTTGAAAAAAATATTCAACAGATTTACGTGAAATTTCATATATAACCTTCATTTAATCGTACACTGAGGGTTTTTCCTAGCTTTTGCAAGAAATATATATTTTTGCGTATATAAAGAGAAATAATCCATCGATTTATTATTATTATTAAATTTGAATGATATTTAATATTTACATTTCAGGTGTTAAAATCTATAAATTTTAATGAAAAGATCAGGGCTCGGAAACTGATCTGGGGGCTGATTTTACCATATCTACGGAACAAAATTTTGGAATTTCTTAAAATTTGAGTTCTAATTGTTACCAGAAGTTACTAACGAACTTTTTGTATAATTCGGACGGCACAAAATGAAACTCTACTAAGAGCCAAATTCACACTTTTCTTGGTACGTTAACTAAAAGCTTATTAGTGCCCTTAAAATTGTAAAGAAGTGTTTAAAAGGCATTTTCATAATCTTCTGGAATGATTTTTTTAATCTATACAATATACGTTGCGGTCAGTTATCTGCTGACCACATCAGATTTTTTTTTGATTCAAGGCTAATCTGAATAGTGAGTTTTTTTTTAGTTTTGATAAGCTTATTGAGTAATTATCATTTTCACGTTTGGTGCAACGAAAATTTTGCAAATTTTTTGATCTGTTGAAAAGTAGTAAGTATTAAGTGGTTAGTGCAATGAGGCCCTGAATTAAGTAATCTGAAGAAATTCCATGTTTTTTGTGATAGAATTAAATAAAAGTGCTGTACGTTTATGAAATGTATTGAAATAATTATAAAATTATGTTATGCTTACGTAACAGTGATATCCACAGGGACTTAGGAATTCTTTTGGTTGTGGATGAAATTAGGAGTTGTGCTATAAGGTATTTAATTCCTGCACGAAAAAACCAAGTTAGCGCGGAGGTAATAGTTGGTTTTATCCGTTCAGAATTTAGGTGATTTTTTAGGGTAGAAGTCTTGCTCCCCCACTGTCGGACGAAAAAGGCAGATAGAGCCGTCCTTCAAAAAAAAAAGGGGTTATGCTTACTATTTTTCAAATTGAGTATTCACAAATAAGCAAATTAGTTTGGGTTTCGAGCAATATTTTTTAATATAAATTGTGAAATATTTCAATTTATTTCCAACCTTATAAGTAAACTTAATTCAAAATAAACATATTTAATAAAAATGTTTAATAATGTCTGAATTGTATTACTTCTTATATGACAAAATTTTTTAACTTCTAATACTCTTATTGAGTATTTAAAATTAGCATATGGTTCATGAATATAAATATAAGCAGCATAGATGCAAACAACATTTGAAGACGTGAGGGCAAAAATCAGGTTACTAACGTAAATTTTTAAATTTTTTAGGAGAGACAAAAACATTATTGCTACTATAAAGTGCTTATAAAACTCAATATTTTTTATAACAAAAAGATAAATTATTTATTTTTATGAAACGTTTATTCATACATAAAAAAACGAAAACAAAAAAATGCATTGTCTGGTTCTTGCCAAAGAAGTCGAAATTTGAGGTGATAAATTAATACAATGTTGTTTAAATTTCATTTTCAATCGTGTAAATTTAAACTTATGCGACTATAACTGAGATTTGACGGCATTACTCTTCCTTCATGTCTTTACATCTAACAAGTCCCAATACTCATTTCTATTGTATAAATTCTATTGCACGAAGAAGAAAGAAAGGTAGGAGGAAAGAAAAAATGATAAAAGATAATGTCTTTATATCTAACAAGTCCCAGTGCTAAGAGAGAAACTTGAAAGCACGACCTAATTTTATATGGGTTTTTTTAAATCGAAGTGGCTATTTTTTGAGAAGAAATATTAAAATAAATTTACACTTATTATAAAAATTTCGAAAATATATTTGAAAAATCAAGAAAATATATTAATATTTTCATTTATAATTATTTCAAAATTCTTGAAACATTATTGTATTTTAGATATTATTTTCTAATTCCCTCTTCAAGTTTTTTCTTTACTATGTATTCATATCAATATTTAGTAATTATTTTTCATTAATTATATTTGCAGCTTCACACCACAATTACTTCCCATACCTTGAGGTAACTTACCCTATAAGAAAAAAATCTGTTCACTTAAAAATAATGAAATCCTTTCAGTAACATATAAAACGTTGAAAGCGAAGGTTGTGCTTGTTGTTTTTCCGCTTTTTTTTAAATTTTAAAATAATTATGAATGAAAATATTAATATATTTTTTTGATTTTTCAAATATATTTTCGAAATTTTACTTGCTTTGTAATAAGTTTGAATTTATTTGAATATTTCCTCTCAAAAAATAGCCACTTCGATTTAAAAAAACCCATATAAAATAAGGTTCTACTTTCAAGTTTCTCTCTCAGCATTGGGACTTGTTATATATAAAGACATTATCTTCCTTATATGTCATTCACAATATTGACATTAATTGTCAAAAAGAAAGAACACATATATGATATGCTATGTACTGATATTCTTGTTTAAATAGGTATTGATAGTTATTTTTGTATGTTCAACCAAAGTTTATCTATTAATAAGTAATTCGACTCTCCGTTCACATCATGTCACTAATACAATCACTCACCAAAATTTGTATACAAAAAAATCCCTTAACTAAAAGAGTTAAGCAACCTTCTTGTTTTTGTTTTTATACACATAAGAATTTTTGGAAGAGGGAAAGAATACGCAATAGATGTCTACCTGTTTTTTTTATAAGGTATTTTTTAAAGCGGGAGTTTTATTTCTGTAACTTCAGTACAAGGTGGCAGAAATTATGTATCCATATTATAAAAGCGAAGCGATTTTAAAACAAAATTTGACTATTAAAAAAAAATATATATGTAATTTACATATTATATGTATATAATTTGAAAAAGACAAATAATATTAACAAAAAACTTAAAATTTGTAATTAGTAATTGTCACTACATTTATTGTAATATGAACTATGCATTTTTTATTTTTATTTAAATTTTGTTTCAAAAATTTAAAACAAATATTTCTTATGAATATACATACATACACGACTTTTGTAAGTCTTTTACATTTAATTTAAAAAAAAACACTTTTTGAATTTAATATAATTAAAACACTTTAAAGTTAAATTTTTATGATTTATTTTATTTATGAAAAATCAACCGTAAACTTATGGTATCTAATTATGACTGAATTACAATTAAAATTCTTATAATTAAGTTTTATAATTCTTAAGACTAAAATTGCTGATATAAACAAAACGTGGCAAAAATTGTATTGCGAAAGTTTTACTGATAGCTAATGACAAATTTTGTAATTGGAGTGTCTGCATTTATTTTTATGAGAAAGAATTATTTCCACAGAATAACAGGAAGTGTTGCGTCATTCATAGCAACTGTATTAAATGTACTACAGTTAATACAGTTATAGTATGTAACTTCTCCCCCGTTCAGACTTGAATTCTTCTGAATTTTATTAATATCAAATTTCTTAAATTTTTTACATATTGCAAATACTCCAAAACAAATTATTACACTCAATATTATAATTGTTTCAGTTATTAAAATATATGAAACATTTTTATGATAATGTAAAATTATGAACAATTTCATCAAATGTAATTTGTGTTTTGAATTTTTTAAAATTTTCATTATTTTTACTTATAGGATAGTAAAATCTTTCTTTTAGATTTGGTCTTACATTTGAAAAATAATGGTCCAATACTTTTAATGAGCAATTATTTAAATGAATAAGTACATTTTTAGATAGAACAAGATTTCCATTATCACAAGTTTGATTTAGTTCAATATTTTTTGCATTTTTTATTAGAATCGTTTCTTCATCAATTTCAATAATTTCTGTAATATTATTATTTATAAGTTTGCAATCATTTTTAAATGTACAATGTTTAATCAATTTTAATTCATTTAATGTTTTTGATTCTTCATAATGGTCATTTAAACTATTATACTTGAAAATTGTTTCTTATACATGATCAATTTCTTTATACAAACTATTTGGTAAAGGAATTATTAATTTTAATTGAAAATTTTTAATCTTACTAGGAATTTTAACAGCAAGTAATAATGAATTTTCTTGAAATATAGCTACTCCGAATCTAACATATTGTAATTTATAAAAATCTATATCGTAATTTTGGATTTCCTGATTCGTAAGAATATTAGTGTGGAATATACCATGCCTGGCTGAGGCTAAATTATCCTGAATTTGATTAATTTTTTCTTTAATAAGTTGGATTTTAAATTTTAGTTCGATGTAAAAGTTATGCTGGATAGTGGGTTCCTCTATTTTGTTAAGGCTTTCTAATAATAAAGTTCGATCCTTTTCTTTAGATCGCTTTAGTTGATTGATTGGACTATTAAAGTGATCATTTATTTTGACTTCTGCATTAGCATTATAAGTTGACTGGTTGCTAGTGTATGTTAAAGATTCTAATTGTCTGTCTATATTTTGCCGATCGATATCTACATTAAACTGACTTTTTGGTCTATTGTACAAAAAAGCCAGTTTGATGTAGTTCCTAAAGCATTTATTAGTCCATTTATTTGGGTGTAATTGTTTTAATTTTTACGATAAATTGAGCAATCTCAGACTCCAGTATTGTCCTGTATTTTAAATTTACGTTTTTTGTAATTTCGGAGATGTTTTGTAAGGTGTAGTAAATTTCTTGAATGTTTATAATGTGTACAATAATGTCCGTTTTTGTGACTAAATCTGTTTTGTCCAAATTTATGCTTACAAAAACAGTTTCTGTTGTTATAGTATTAACTTCCAATGAGGCTAAACTAGGTGTTGTTAGAAGTATGACCGTCGTCAATATTTTCCATACCTGAAAATTTTGGAGGTCGTTTAATATTGAATATATGTATTTTACCAAGTCTAAGCTTTTTGAACTTTGGTTGCTCCTTATGCCTATGTTTTCATTTAATTTATTAATTTTTTTAACTTTATCTGTTTCTATGTTTGTTTTGACCCTTTCAAAATCTACTTTACGATTCTGTACCTCAGATGGTTTAAATTTAATTGTGGAATGATATCGCTCATTATAAATTCTGATAGCTTGTTGTACAAGTCTCTTAACATATTTATCCTTATTTTGTATTCTAAGAATTCTAAATATTTCCGCGATGGAATTGTGGAATCTTTCAATGTCACCATTTCCAGTGTGTCTATTTGGTTTAGTAAGGTGTAGTTCTATTCCCTCCTCCTGTAAAAATTCCCTCAACTGGATAGTTTTAAATTCATTATCTGCGATAATTTTCTTGGGTTTACCTGCCCTGCTAAAATGTCCTTCTAATTGTTCTATTATAGTAATATTAGTCCTATCCGTTAAGTAATATGCTGTACCGAATTTTGAAAATTTATCTACTACGGTTAGGAAAACGTGTTTCATTATAACATAGGTGTCTATATGTATTCTATCATTAATGTCAGTAGGTGTTTCAGTCAATTTAAATTTGGGGTTTATTGGATTTCTATCGTACTTAACTTGTTCACATTGATCTATTACAATTTGTATTAGTTCAAGCAATTTTGGGTAGTATATTTTGTTTTGATTTGTTGGTAGGTTTCCTGAATACCTGAGTAAAAACTTTCTTTTACGTGATAAAGTGATATCTGTTTTACAGCTTCCACTTCTGTTCTAAGTTCTCGTGCCCTAAACGAACTTTTTATAAATTTTACTTTCCTATTGTTTGAATATAGCTCTATTAATTTTTCCTGCACTACGTTGTATTTACCGTCATGTAATTCTGGAAATATACCTGTTGTACCTTTTTGTATATATCCTCTAAATATTTCTTTTAATCTAGGAAAATCGTGTTCTGCTATAAAAATGATTCTTCTACCTAATATAGTCTCAAAATCTGTAGTTTTATTATTCGTTATTATTATTTGGGTTTTGTACTTGTTAACGATTTCTTCTTTGATAGGTGTGTGTTACAATAGCTCTTCTTCGGCTGAATGTACTGTAGCTAATGTTTCACTTCCTTTTTCGTCTTCCATATTAATTAATTCGAAATCAGATGAATCTTCTACGTTATTCGAGTTAGTAATTTCTGCTGTAACCTTCTCATCTGTATTGGTTTCCTTTCCAATTACTGTTTCTTCACCAACTTCAATGCGGCTTAAGAAATCTGCTACCTTGTTCTCCTTACCTTTCAAGTATTTTATATCGAACTGATACTCGCCTAATTTAAGTAATTAAATGATTGGTGTCTCGGAGACATATCCTTGCCTTTGTATTTAGTATGTAAGAATTTTATAGGTTGGCGGTCAGTTAGTATTTTAAATTTCTTTCCGTACAAATATGGGCGAAAGTAATTTAGGGACCAAATAATTGCTAAGAATTCTATATCCGTAGCAGAGTAATTTTGCTCGCGGTGGTTTAAGGTTCTAGATGCGAAACAAACTGGATGTCCTTGCTGTGATAATACGGATCCTATTGCGTAGTTTGATGCATCTGTTGTGACAACAAAAGGTTTTTCAAAGTTTGGAAATCTTAATATGGGCTGGCTCGTAATTAGAGCTTTAAATTTTTCAAACGCAATAATGTAATTTGGGTCATTTATGTTAATTCTTATGTTCTTTTTAAGATATTTTGTTATCGGCTGTGCCACCTTGGCATAGTCCTTAGCAAATTTTCTATAATAGCCAGTTAGGCCTAAAAAGCTTTTTATTTGCTTTTGCGCTTTTGGTAATGCCAAATTTTGTATAACTTTTATTTTGTTCGGATTAAGCTTCAGACCTTCGTTCGTTAGTATGTGCCCTAAGAATTCTGTCTCTTTTTTCAGAAAATTGCATTTATCTGTTTGTATTTTAAGGTTATTTTGTTCTAAAATTGAAAAAATTTCGCTTGTCGCTCTAACATGTTCTTGAATTATTGTGCTAAATATAAGAATGTCGTCTAAATAGACTACACATGTTTTATTTATATGTTCTCTAAGAATTTCATTCATTTTCGCTGGAAAGTTGCCGGCGCGTTTTTTTAAGCCAAACGGTATTCTATTGAATTCATATAGTCCGTGAGGTGTGACGAACGCCGTTTTCTTCCTATCTTCTTCATTTATAAGTATCTGATGGTACCCTTTTGCCAGATCGATCGTTGTAAAATATTGTGCCTTTGCTAATTTGTCCAAAATTACATCTAGCAATTTGTGCAAAATTGGTAGCGGGAACTTATTATCCACGGTGACCTCATTAAGTTTCCTATAGTCAACTACTATTCTGAACTTCTTTTTGCCTGAGTTGTCTGCTTTCTTTGGGACTACTATTAAGGGACTGGAATATCTCGAATTACTTTTCCTGATTATACCTTGATCTTCCATCTTTTTGACCTGTCTTCGCCCTTCTTCCTCGTGGTACGGTTGGTATCTATAAAGTTTTGAATTTATAGCTTGGTCAGTTGTTGTGACAAATTCATGTTCGACAGCCGTGGTGCTTGTAAGCCTATCACCCTCCTTATAAAAAAATTTACAAAAGTTTTTAAGTAACTTGTTTACTTCGTTTTTTTTTTCTGAGTTTAAATGATCCAAGTTTAAATTTAAATTATTAGGCTCTGCAACTTCTAGACTGTGTATTTCTTTAAACATATAGGGATTATTTTTAAGTTTTATCCATTGATTATTTAGAATAATATTTCCTTCTTCTAGACTTATTTTGCCATTTAAATTTTTTAAAATATCTGCTCCTATTATAAATTGGTAGATACGGTTTGGTAGTTCCTTCACTTTCCATTCATCAGTGCATTTGGATAAACCTTTAACTTTTTCGTCAATTATACTAAGCGTTGAGCCTGTATCAATTAATGCTAAAAACTTTTGTTTCTCTATTGTTATTTCGATTATTGGTAATTCTTCCAATGCTAGTTTAGAAAAAAATTGATATTATTTGATACGTCCTCGCAATAGTTATAGTTCGTATCGTTTTGTAATCGGTCTTGTCTTTTTCTAGTGGTGTCCTGTTGAGGGGTGAGAATATCCTGACTCACAATTACGCTTACTATTGTTAGGTCTATATTGCCTATGTCCATTGGTTCTACCAGATTATTACCTTGATTATATTGGCCTATATTATTTCCAAAATACCCTGATCTGTGAATAAAGTTTTGTTGTTTATTACTTTGTCTGAAAAATCCTGAATTATTGTTTCGACTCGGGTTGGAATAATTTTTATTAAAGAAATTGTTATTATTGAAATTTTGTCTGAATTGACCAGAATGATTTCCAAAATTATAATTAGTATTACTAGGATTTTTATTCGAAGCGAACCGTTCATTATTACCAGTGTTAAAATGATTAAATTTGCCATTCTTAGTACTACAGCTTTGTTTTACATTATTTCGAGCATTGCAATTTTTGTTGTTATTATTATTATTTTTTGAAAAATTATTACGATACTCTGCTCTATTACAGGTATCTTCGAATCTACGATTACTCATGATTTCTAATATGAAAATATTATTTATCAAAATCCTTCTTCATAAATTTTATCCAATAGAGTGCCTTGGCACATTTCTCTTATGGTATTTACTAATATTGAACTAACATTGCTTAAATCTACATAATTATCTTGCTTATAATATACTTCTAACTCGTCTGTTTTATATTTAATTTGTTGAACAATAATTAATAATTCACTTACCGAATTACATCTGATGTTGTTAATTCGTCTGTAGATCTCCGCTGGCTCGACGTCAGGTTTGTATCTGAGCCTTAATGTTGATTTGATTGGGTTCCAATTATCTGGCTCTGATATATTGATAATACACTTCTTCGCTTCATCTTGGTTTTTTTCGTAATTTATCGTCCTCACCAGTAGTTTTTTCAGTTTATTATCTGTTACCTTCGTTAGATAATACTCGATACTGCTAATAAAAGAGTTTACTGAAACATCACCTCTTCCGGTGAACGTTGACATGTATCTGACTTCCCTTAAAATTTTTTCCGTAATTAGATTTGTTGCATCTCTCTCCTGGTAGTGTTGAACGGCAGCTGTTAGTTGTCGAATTTGCTGACCTCTATTGGCAATTTCGTCCATCATGTTCTGCTGTTCTTGAGCCATAATGTACCTTCTGTAGCTTTGTCTATTTTGATCAAAACCTTGGTTTCTTTTCATAAAAATGCTTGTTCACTTTAAAATTTTTGTTTTACTATTTCCTTTGTTCTATTTAAGGAAAAAAATTTTAGCTTTAGTTCCTATAAAAATTTTCTAATTTTATTTTTGTGTGAACTTTTTACCGCTGTTTATGTTAACATTCTCAAATGAAGAGGAGATGAAAAAAATTTATGAAATCGATCACATAAATAGGACGAAAGTTAGGATAGAGGCACTTCGAAAGGATAGGACCATTCCGCAGTGTTAAAGGTGTCAAAGATATGGGCATACACAAAAATTTTGCCAGAGAGAACCGAATTGTGTTCCAATGTTAAGTGGCTGCCTGCACATTTAGTGCAGGCAGCCACTTAACATCAGATTGTAGTAAGCCAAAGATTACTGTAATAAAGTGTTCCAATTGCTTGGAGGCCCACCCAGCAAACTATAGGGGTTACCTTGTAGCTAAGAAACTGCAAAAACGTAGAAATAAGAACAGCAACATCAACTTGAAGAATTCTGAAAGGCCACCGAGGCAATTAACCTCGAGAATAGTCTCAAAAGATGTAACATATAAAGACGTTCTCCAAACGAAAACTGATGACGATGGCACGAGCAATAAAACAAGGGCCAGTAAAGTGAATGTTTTGTATAAAATGCGAAATATGATGCTGAACATGCTAGATATGATGGAAAAAATCTCTTAGAGATTGAGCATTTTAGAGAGCGAAGGGAAAAAATCGAGTACTAAAAGACCTGGTAAATGATGGCACGAGGTAATTTCAAAATAGCAACATGGAATTGCAATGGTATTGCAAATAAAAAGGACATGCTTGAAATTTTTCTACATACACAGAATATAGACGTGTGCCTAGTAACTGAAACACATATGACCTTAAGAAGCTGGATTCGGTTTCCAGGTTATAGAATTTACAACTCGAACCACCCTAGAAATATAGCGAAGGGCGGAACGGCGATAATAATAAAAGAAAATGCCTGTATAAATGACAGTGGTTCAGATCACTTCGACAAAGCAAAAATTTGGAGTGGCTGCTTTATATTATCACCTCAGATTAAAATTACGGAAGGAATGTTTCAAAACGTTTTGACAGACCTAGGCGATAGATTTATATTGGGGGGTGACTTTAACGCCAAGCACACTGATTGGGGTTCAAGACATACTTCAACTAAAGGAAGAGAATTTACGACAGGAATTGGCGGCACGGGGTGCCTTTTTCACTCTACTACGAAGCCAACGTATTGGCCAACCGATGTTAATAATTGTCCAGATTTAATAGATTTCTTCGAAACAAAACGGATGGCGAAAAATTTCATCGAGGTACATGATAACTATGATCTTAACTCTGATCATTCGGTGGTTATTCTTGAACTTAAGAAAAATATAGTTATGAAATGAGCGAAACCTGCGCTGTCAAATGGAACTACAGATTGGTCAAGATTTCGCTTAGAGATTGAACCACAAATAGATCTAACCAAAAGAATAAGAACGACCCAGCACATAAATGAGGAGGCCGACAACTTTACTAAAATTATTCAAAATGTGGCTAACTATCCCCCACATATACTAGAAAAAGTAAGACGAAGCAGGCGGGCGAGAAAGAGGTGGTAGCAAACGCGTGATCCTACTGATAAAACCATATATAATCGTGAATCGCAGCAATTAAGACGCTTTATTAGAAAATACAAAGAGGATTCGGTTGCTGATTATGTTCAAAATTTGACGGCGTGTGAGAAAACCAATTGCTCACTGTGGAGGGCAACAAAGAAAATGAAGCAACCTATCAAACATCTCGCTCCTATTAAAAACAAAGATGGAGCGTGGGCAAAAACTGACAAGCACAAGGCAAATGCGTTTGCGGATCATTTGGCCGATATATTCTGCCCGCATGACAGTCAGGGCTTGTATAAAAAGCAGGAATCTGCTTTTGTTGGGGATAGCGTGACCATTCCAATTGTCAAGGAAAGAGATGTTATAGAAGAAATCAGGACTCTTAAGCCTAAAAAGGCCCTAGGATTTGACCTAATAACGGCCGATATTTTGAAAGAATTACCCAAGGCAGTATGTTTTGTAATGCGTGTATAAGGTTCAATTACGTGCTTGAAATTTGGAAAGTTGTAGAGATAATCATGCTGCACAAACCTGGCAGGGCGACTTCTTATAGACCAATCTCATTGTTGCCGATGACTTTAAAACTGCTAGAGAAACTTTAATTGAGAAGACTTTAGCCTTTAATTGAAAGTAAAAGGTTGATCCCGAATCATCAATTTGGTTTTCACCGGAACCACTCATCCATAGATCACATTCATAGAATAACTGACATAATAGAAAATTCACTGAAAGAAAAAACAATATTTTCTAACATTTTTTCGGACGTAGCCCAGGCCTTCGTTAAGGTTTGGCATTGTGGATTAATAAAAAAACTTAGGCGATTACTACCAAGGCAGTATGTTGACCTGCTCGAATCTTACCTGACTAATAGGGTATTTCGAGTTAAACAGGAAGAGGAGTACTCTTCGCTTAGGGATATCAAGTCGGGGATACCACAGGGAAGTATATTGGGCACGATATTATACTTGCTATACACGTGTGATATTCCTGAATCGGAAGGAGTGACAACAGCTACATTTGCTGATGATACAGCAGTTATCGCAATAGGATGAAATGAAAATGAATCTACACAAAAATTGCAAAGGGCCAGTGATGACATCTCAAAATGGACAAGAAAGTGAAATATAAAACTTAACGAGGTGAAGTCAATACACGTAAATTTCACTAATAGGAAAGTTGACAATTCATTTTCGGTTCGAATAAATGGCGTCTTGATTTCGTCCGCAAACACGGCGAAGTATTTGGGAATGACGTTGGACGCGAAGCTCAGATGGAAGGAGCACATAAAGAAAAAGAGATCTCAACTAGAGGAGGAATACAGAAAGTTTGAATGGCTTTTGGGAAGGCGTTCTAAATTGACAATATACAACAAAGTTTTGATATATAATCAAATATTTAAGCCTGTCTGGGCTTACAGTATTCAGTCATGGGGCTGCGCTTTGCAGACTTATATCCAATCTATACAAAGATTTCAAAATAGAGTATTACAAGACGTTGTAAACGCCCCTTGGTATGTCCGTAATGCCGATATACACAGGGATCTCACGATCCTAAGTGTCAGAGAGGAAATTAAAAAGCAAGCAGCCAATCATAAAATGCGTTTATCCAATCATGTCAACATCGAGGCGGCTCGATTGGTTGACAATCAAAACTTTTTTAGGAGACTTAAACGAACGAAACCTCTCGAGTTAGTTTAAAGTATTTTATCTGGAACAATGAGTACTTAGTATGCTATTGTGCCAGATCAAAAGCTTGTAAATAATCAAAAAGGTTAGAGCAAAATTAATGGTTAGTCGTTTCCGACTAGTTTTATAGTTTATTTTGTGGAGGGTGTTTTTTAGTGGATTAAAGTTCCACACTACTGTCTTTCGTCTGGCAGTGTCTTTCGTGATTTTTCACCCTTCTCCTCTTTTTGTGTGAAAAAAAAATTTATTATTTTTTTTTTTTTTTTAGTTATCGGTTCGTATCACTGGATTGTTTTTTTTTTCTTTTTTATTTTAAATTTTTAAAATCCTACCGTAGCTGCGCCACTTTTGTATGTCTTTTACATTTAATTTAAAAAAAAAAAAATTTGGAATTTAATATAATTAAAACACTTTGAAGTTAATTTTTTATGATTTATTTTATTTATGAAAAATTAACCGTAAACTTAAGGTATCTAATTATGACTGAATTACAATTAAAATTCTTATAATTAAGTTTTATAATTCTTAAGACTAAAATTGCTGATATCAAAAAAACGTGTCAAAAAAAGTTTTGCTGATAGCTAATAACAAATTTTGCAATTGGAGTGTCTGCATTTGTTTTTATGAGAAAGTTTTATTTCCTACAGAATTTTGAATAATAGGAAGCGTTGCGTCATTCATAGCAACTGTATTAACTGTACTAACTGTATTATACGTAACTCACGCGTATCGGTAATAGGCATTTTTTTTTATAAATTGCTTAAAAACTATGCATCGCCTACATTTCGGCGATGCATAAAAAGCCCAAAAACGACGTTTAGCTATTAAATTTCGAATCATTATTAACATTTCTAGTCAAGTAAGCGACTTGAGTGAAGCCGGCTTCAGGTTAAATAACGTTTATATAGACAATAATAAGCTTGAAGCAGCCATATAAACGGGGTACATACATATTATTACATCATATTGTGTATCTACCTTGAATAGATATGTACCGTATAACATAGTATGAAATTTTAAATTTATAATTATTACTTTCATACATTCGAACGTTTTTACCTAACTTTTATGAAACGAAAAATAAAAAAAAAATTTTTGTCATCAAAATAAAAATAACAAAATTTTTACCTAGCTTAATTTAATTTTATTTCAGTTCAATGTTTTTGATACACTTGTTTATTTACAATATTTTGTTTCTTTCTTGCCTACACAACTCTTATTACCATCTATTTCGAAATAAAAATGGAATATTTTAAAAATTTGGAAGCAAAATGCAAACGAAAACTAATGGAATGGAACGAGTCGAACTACTTACTCGTATTAATAGATATACTTTAACGAAAACTCACGGAATGGAACGAGTCGAACTACTTATTATTAGATATACTTTGTGTTCAACTAAAGAGGTCGTTAATAAGTCGGCAACAAGATAAGATGTATTAGGTATGTATTTTAAAGTACAAGTGGAGTTAATTCCAGTGTTAAATTTTAATTAATAAAAACTATTGTTCATATAATAAAAAATAAATATTATTCAGAAGAAAATCAGACGTTTAATTTTATTTTATTCCTACAAAAAATTCAGGTTTTGGGCATCTGCTAAATGAGAAAGTATAGGAGTTCTACATAATAATTAAAAGAAGAAAAAGGAAAAATTATTCATAATTAACAGTATTGTGGAAAATATAAAATTTGGAAAACTAATGAAATTCAATATCTAAATATCATATGAATTACTTCTAAACACTATTCTGAAACATTATGTGTTTAATTATTATTGCATGTGCTTACACGTGCAGACATGTGCAGTTAATATTTTGTGCTCTTATGCCATAGACCAAGAAATTAAATCATTTTATTTAATTGGTTATTTGGATAATTCTGAAGTAGGGTCTATTGATTTAAGTGTCGATGAAAGTATAAATAAAAAATATATTAAGGAATTTCATTTCATTGTAAAACGAACCATTTTATTCTTTACCTAGGCGCTAATCATTTTATGAGTCACAAGAAATTTTAAATCATTTATTGAGCCAAAACATTATTAGACCAAGTGAATCAGAATATTTTTCTCCTATTTTTTTAGTCAGAAAGGAAAACAACGAACTTAGGTTATGTATGGACTATAGGTTTTTAAATAAAATTACTGTTAGGGATAAGCTTCCAATTCCATTAATAGAAGATGAAATTGTTGAGTTAAGGGGAAAGCGTTGTTATATTTCTTTGGACTTAAGGAATGAATTTCATCACGTTCAAATGCATCCGGATTTAATTAAGTACACACTTTTATTACTCCGGGGGGCAGTTTGAGAATCTTAAGAACGCTTCGGCTGTGTTTCAATGATACACCACCTTAATTTTTAAACAAATGATTGAAGCAGGAAAAGCATCTATTTATTTCTTTTAATTATGAGAATAATTTAGAACTTAATTTAAGTAAATGTAAATTTATTCAGGAAAACATTAATTTTTTAGGAAAATCTGCTAGTTGTGGTAGAATTCAATCAACGAATAAGGAATTTGTACCTTCAAATGTTAAATATGTATATAGTTTTGTTGGATTATGCTCTTATTTTCGTAAATTTATTCCTCAATTTTAAATAGTAGCTAAACCATTTAATGATTTAATTCATAAGGATGTCAATTTCAGAAAAAAAATTAAGTCATTTGAAATTTTAAAAATTTATTTGACTAGTTCACGTATATTAAGTATTTATAATCCTAACGCGGAAACGGAGTTGCACACAGATGCAAGTTCCTTAGGTTTTGGCGCAGTATTAATGCGGCGTCAAGCTGATAAAAAAATTTTTTCAATTCCATCCTATTTTTTTAATTTTTCAAAGAAAATAATAGTAGAATACCCCATGGGCTCTTGAGCTACAAAGTTATGATTATTCTTTAGAACATCGTAAAGCAAATAGGATGGGTTACGTCGATGTCCTTAGTAGGTCAACGAATATTTTAGTTTTGGAAGAAAATACTTTTGAACAAATTTTATCTATAGCCCAAAATAAGGATCCGAATATTCAAAAAATTAAGAAAAAATTAGAAAATTCTGAAAATAATTTTTATGAGGTGAGAAATGGATTAATTCATAGAAAAAACAAAGACAGGTTATTATTTTACGTGGCGAAGGCAATGGAACAAAATGTTATTCGTCTTAATCAGGATGATATTGATCATGTGGGTATTGATAAAACTAACGAACTTATTTTTGGAAATTATTGATTTCTAAATTTAAAGGAAAATATAAAAATTTATGTTTCGAATTGCTTATGAAAATGTATTACTTATTCTGCCAAATGTGGCAAAGTTGAAGGATTTCTTCATTACATTTCTAAGCCAGAAGTACGTTTCGATACAATACATATCGATCATTGTAGTCCAATAGATAGCAATATTAAACATTCTAAAAAACATATTATATTCTTGATTATAGATGCTTTTACGAAATATGTCAAATTATTTGCAGTTAAAGCGACTTGTGCAAGAGAAGTAATATTTTCTTTAGAAAATTATTTTAATAATTACTCACGACCAGGATTCATTACTTCGGACAGAGTTAATTGTTTTTCGGTTAAAGATTTCGAAAATTTTGTTAGTCAGAGTAATATTTAACACATTAGGATAGCTACAGGTTCGCCTCAGGTCAACGGGCCTCAGGTCAACGTAGATGTGGAAATAGGACTTTAATAGCCATGTTAGCTAAATTGTCTAATAATGGTAATCGTAAATATACGTTTAATGTATTGCATAAAGCTGAATTTAGTTTGAATAATACTGTAAATAGGTCAATTGCTACAACGCCTTGTAAAATGTTATTTGGAGTTAACCAAAGAGCATAATTTAACAATTCGGTAAAAGAAATTATTGAGAATGAAATTAACTCTGAAAATAGGGATCTAAACAAAATTAAGGAAAAAGGTAGTGAAACTACAAATAAGAAATATTTTGATAGGACTAGAAAACAATCAAAAATTTATTCTTCAGGAGATTATGTTATGATAAGAAATTATGTTAGTACTCCGGGTATAAGTAAAAAGTTATTGCCAAAAGTGGAGGGACCATTTTTTTTTATAATAATTCCGAAAGGGAAATCTAAAATTGGCGCAGTCTACGATTCGAACTTATTATCGGAAAATAGTGAAAAAAATTAAAAAGAACTTTTCATTAACTCTGGTAAAGTAAAATAAAATAAAAAAAAATAATAAAGTGTAAAATAATAACTAGTGAAAAACGGAGAAACCACTTTGTTAAAAAAATACAAAATTCTTTATATTATTATAAAAATACTGTAATAAAGCTACAAATCAGCTTAACATGCTAGAAAGTACTAGTGAAAATTGCAGTGATAATATTAAAAAAAATTTTTAGTCACTACAATTTTTAAATAAAAAAAAAATCTAAAAACTTTTTAACAAAAATTAGTGACAAAATTAAAAATTAAATAAGAATGGCAGAATTGCAAAAGACAATTCAGGAACAACAAAAACAAATAGAGGAGCTAAAAAAAGCTCTAGAGTTTTTCCTAATCAAGGAAGGAAAAACAGAAGAACAGACTATAGAAGCAGATGCAGAAATAGAACCATTAATGTCAACAGAGAATATATATAAAACAATAAATGTCAGCATTTATGGGGAGAGGAGAAATAAGTATAAATAGTTTCATAAGCAACGCAGAGTATCATCTCAATACAACAAAAAATCAGCAATAAAAACGAATTATGACAAGAATAATATTTCATGAGAAGATACAAGGAGACGCGAAGGATTGTGTAATTAACATGCCGGACCCAACAGATTGGGAACAACTTAAATTAATATTGAAAATGAGATATCGACCGGAGATGGAATCCTCAGATATCTACAAAATGATCACCAACATCAGAGCTAATACGGTAAGTGAATTAGCAATTATTTTACAAAATATTAGTTATAAGTCAGATGAGGTACAAGAATACTATAGTGACAATATAGCAATAGACTTAAGCAATGTAGGAAGTATGCTTGTAAACGCTACAAAAGAAATGACTCAAGGAGTCTTACTAGATAAAATATACTTTGAAAAAGATTTAGGAAAAATTATTACAATCATGAGGCAAAGACCTTATGAAGATAGCTGTATCTGAGAGGAATTTAAATAGAGACAAAATGTAATTAACAATAATGACAAAAGAAATAAAAGACATATAAATATAAATTATAGTCATAGCTTTTCTGGCTCCAACAATTATAGTAAAAACACAAATTTTAGAAATAATAACATGAATAATTTTGATTGCGGAAAAAAAATTAACAATTTTGATTTAGGAAATGTTAGAAGAAATAGTTTTAGCCATAATAATAATAATTGGAATAGAAATAATACAGGTCAATCAGGACATTATAATAATAATAGGAATTATAATAGTTTTGGTCAAAAATAAAAGTAATAGAAATAACCCTAACAATTCGGGCCAATACAATAACAGTAGAAATAATAATAATAATTCAGGCCAATATAACAGAAATAACGTAAGTAATAACAATAGAAATCAGAATAGTAGTTCAGGTCAATATCGACAAAATCATACCAGACAAGATGAGGCTATGGAAGTGGACAATATACAAGGAAATAATGATAGGCGAGATATTCAATCAAATCATGTAGAGATTTTTACAAACTAGTCCTGGAACATCTACCTATAATACAGATCACTATAAATAAACAAAAATATTTAGCAGCGATTGATACTAGATCAACATTTTGTATAATAGACGATAGAGTAGTAGGTTTTAGAGAAGTAAAAATAGCTCCAATTCATTATTCGACTATAAATAAAAAAGATTCAATAAACAGTAAGGTACATACACCAACTCCAGAAGAATTTTGTTTTTCGTTAGGTGCAATGACTAGTTGGAAGAAAACAAGCCTTCCCAATAGAAGATATGTGCGCACGATCAGATATGTGCGTTAGAAATCGTTGGTAAAAACATAATGGATCATCTCAAACTTGATCATTTGAACAAAGAAGAATTTGAAGTAGTTAACAAAATTGAAAGAAAATTTGAGGACATATTTTTGAAGGAGGGAGATATACTTACCAGTACTCCTGAAGTTAAACACGAAATAATAACGACTACTGACCAACAAATTAATGCAAAATTATATAGGTATCCTCCAAAACATGAGGAAGACGTCAGGAAACAAATTAGGGAAATGGAAACACAGGGTATAATTAGAAAAAGCAATTCTAAATATTCAAGTCCGTTGATTGTAGTTCCAAAGAAAAACGATAATTCAGGAATACAAAAGTGTAGAATTTGTATAGATTATAGGAAACTAAATGAAATTACTGTAGACGATAAATATCCGTTGCCTTGACAAACAAGGCAAAGCTCAATATTTTACAACATTACATTTAGCTAAAGGATACCATCAAATACTTATTAGGGAGGAGGACAAAAAGAAAACTGCTTTTGTGACTCCTTATGGTCTTTATGAATATAATAGGATACCATTTGGGTTAAAGAACACCCCGGCAACATTTCAACGCTTAAGAAATTATGTTCTTAGGGATCATATAAACAAAAATTGTGTAGTATATCTTGATGATGTTTTAAGATTCAGTGCTTCTTTAGAAGAACATGTTAAAGCTATTACAGACATATTTAAAATTTTTAGACAAAAGAAATTAAAAGTTCAAGGAGACAAATGTAATTTCATGAAAAGAGAAACGGAATTTTTAGGTCACATTGTAACAAGAGAAGGTATTAAACCGAATTCAGAAAAAATTAAAATAGTAGAAACAATAGCACTTCCGAAAACTCAAAAACAAATTAAAAGTTTTTTAGGTTTAACTGAGTATTATAGAAAGTTTGTTAGGGACTACGCAAAAGTTGCCCAACCCATGACGAAATATTTAAAGAAAGATACAAGAATTAATTTAAAAGATCCAAATTATGTAGAGGCCTTCGAAAAATTAAAAAATTTAATAACAAGTCACCCTATATTAATATATCCTAATTTCGATAAAATGTTCACGTTAACGACGGACGCATCAAGCTATGTCATGGGAGCAAATTTGTCTCAAGAGGGACACCCAGTTTGTTTCGCATCCAGAACATTAAATAATCATCAAAAAAATTACTCTGCTACAGACAAAGAGTTCTTAGCAATAATGTTGGCTGACGGATCACCAACCCATTAAGTACTTGCACACTAAATATAAAGGTAAAGATATGTCATCAAGACATCAACGATGGTTGTTAAAATTAGGAGAGTATCAATTTGAAATTGATTACTTGAAAGGGAAAGAAAATAAAGTTGCAGATTTCATTAGTAGAATGGAACCAGACAAAGAAAATAAATTAGTAAAAAATGAAGAAAAACTAGAATTAGAAAGAAGTATTAGTGATTTAGGAATATATAATGTTGAAGATGACGACGTAACAATGGGGACAATTCATTCAGCTGAGGAAGAACTCCTTGAACACTTCCCAATTTCTGAGGAAATTGTAAATAAGTGCAAAACACAAATAATATTAACAAATAATAAAACAAAGGAACACGAAACTATATTAGGAAGAAAAATAATATGCATCGCAGAACATGATTTTGAAAGGTTAGGAGATATATTTAGAAATTGTTTGCAAAAAGGAAAAGTAGGTATATATTCAGAATTATCTGATAGGTTATATAACATAGTTCAAATAAAATTAATAGAAATGTTTTCAAATAATAAGGCAATAAAATTCATAAGATGTTCATATAGAGTTGAGGAAATAGAAACAGAAGTAGAGACAATAGATTTCATTTTAGCATATTAGAGAAAGTGTGCATTCAGGAATACAGGAAACTTATAACCAAATTAAGTTAAAAATATATTACCCAAAATTATTGGAATAAGTTCAAATAGTAATTAACCAATGTGATATATCTAAAGAGGTGAAATATGATAGAAAACCAATTAAACCGAAATTTTCAAAGATTGAAACCCCCTCAAATATTAACGAAATCATTCACATGGATACATACGTTATATTAAAAAATAGCTTTTTGACAGTCATCGATAAATTTTCAAAATTTGGTACAACATATGATTTAAATGATAGAAAGCACATTACAATTATAGGAAAATTTGAGGAACACTTTACAAAAATAGGAAAATACGGAAAAATAATAGCAGATAATGAATTCAAGGCAATTCAAGATCAAAGATTTTTTAGAAAAAGAAAAAGTAGAATTACACTTGACAAAACCAAATAGTCATACTGGTAACGCGGGCATAGAAGGGTTTCATAATCCTATAGCAGAGAAAATTATAATTTTAAAACTAACAAATAAAAATATAGGAATAAAAAGATTAGTTCAACAAGCTGTTAGGATTTATAATAATAGATTTCATTCCACAATAAAATTCACGCCTAGTGACGTACAACATCATAAAGTAGATTTAGAAAAGGCAAGAGAAAATATGAAAATAAGTAAAGAAAAAGTTAGGGAAAAACATAATATAAAAAAAGATATTATAAGGAATTAAGAAAAGAAGGATTTGTTAAAAACTACAAAGCGGTTAGACATAAGCATATACCAAAATACAGAAAGTTAAAATTAGATAACATACATCCTAGTAATATTAAAAAACAATTAAAATTTACAGGTAAAGATTACGAAAGTGACGATGTTGATATGGTGTCTATTAATAACACCAATTAACGCTAGACTAATGGTACATGAAATTAATGACGAGACAGGTTTTCCAACTATAAAACTGGACAAGGTAAAAGTAGTAACGAAAACACATATTATTTTACATTTAATAAACCCAAATGAAATTTTAAATATAATAAGTCACATGACAACAAATATAGAAAATAAAAACATAATTAACAAACAACTGTTGTTAAACGAACTGAAAGACTTAACGCACAAGGTACATACACTTATACCTAGGCATTATAGAAAAAGACGAGGACTATTAAATATAGTAGGAAGCGTAACGAAATGGTTATTTGGTAATATAAATGAAGAAGATAGAAAAAACATTGAACAACATTTAAATAGTATAGATATTAATAATCATAATCTGATTACCAATATGAATAAACAAGTAAAAATAAATCAACAGTTTAATAAAACATTGATTCAATTAAAAAACATAATTTTATATAACAGGAATTTAAACTAGGGCATGATAGATATCATGCACTAGGAGTGAAGAAAAAAAAAATTCCAAATAAAATGAAAAAAGAAATAGATTATCCAATGGAAACAATTTTTGAATTTAATAATAAAACATATAAATATGAACCGCTTAAAACAATAAATGAATTAAAACTGTCTAAACATTGCATTTTTCAAAAGAATTGTAAAGTAATTAAAAATAAAGCAATAGAAATGATTGAAATAGATGAAGAGACAATTGTTGTAAAAAATGCTAATAATATTTCAATTAAACAAAGTTGTGACAATAGAAAACTGTTTCTAAGAGGTAATTTATTAATACATTATAATAATTGTTCTGTAAATATTTTGGATTAAGAATTTAATAATGACAAAGAAATTATAAAAGAAAGATTTTATTATCTAAATATGCAAAGTAATAATTTTACAGATAAATTAACATTCGAAGAATTTGTTATAAAGTACGAAGAAAATATAAGTAAAATAAAAGAAGAAAAGCATAACAAGAAATCTGAAATAATAAAATTTAGCATTTTCACATTAATTGGTAGTAAAATTTTAACAATTATAATAAAAATTTTTATAATAAAATGTATAAAAAATAAAGTTTGTAGAAGAATTATGGAGAATTCTAAAGTAAAGGAGGAAGAAGTTATGTATAAGGATATTGTAGATAACAGTAAAAGTATACCTCCCAAAAATAATTTTAATAAACAAAATCAAGAGTCAACAAGTTTTAAAAACAATTATGCTGAAGTACTATCAGCCACAAACAAAAAAGTAAATAAACAAAGTAACAAAATGGAAAAACATGTTTACTCTTGATAGTGGTAAAAGTATGATTATTAGTTTTTAAGAAATTGACTACAAAATAATTAAGATAAAGAAAAATGTCTTTGTTCGATAATTAAGAAAAATAGTTTTGTAAGATTAAAGATTTCATTAAAAATGATTGTATTTTAAAAGATTGTATTTCTGTTAACATAATAAAAGTTATGTTATAATAAATTAAAAGTCTATTTAATGACAAGAAAGTGTCAACTGCTGCCATAATATTTTGTATTTAAAATATATATAAAATAAAAGAAACAAAAGAAAAAAAACATTTTGTTTTTTTTTTATGCAAATATTATTTTGATGGAAAGGGAAATATAAAATTCACGTGCACACAGACCGACACACAGACGGATAGACAGATCGACAGACAGGTAGATCGACAGACCGACAGACCAACGGACTGACGGAACGACAGATCAATAGGTTGCTAAAAATAGTTTATCTACACCTACCTACCATGGAGAAATGCGTTCCCACAGAAAACTTGACATTCAAAATTTGGTACCATCACATAACCTACCTTTGTATATACTATGCGAAATAATAATAATAATTCAGGCCAATATAACAGAAATAACGTAAGTAATAACAATAGAAATCAGAATAGTAGTTCAGGTCAATATCGACAAAATCATACCAGACAAGATGAGGCTATGGAAGTGGACAATATACAAGGAAATAATGATAGGCGAGATATTCAATCAAATCATGTAGAGATTTTTACAAACTAGTCCTGGAACATCTACCTATAATACAGATCACTATAAATAAACAAAAATATTTAGCAGCGATTGATACTAGATCAACATTTTGTATAATAGACGATAGAGTAGTAGGTTTTAGAGAAGTAAAAATAGCTCCAATTCATTATTCGACTATAAATGAAAAAGATTCAATAAACAGTAAGGTACATACACCAACTCCAGAAGAATTTTGTTTTTCGTTAGGTGCAATGACTAGTTGGAAGAAAACAAGCCTTCCCAATAGAAGATATGTGCGCACGATCAGATATGTGCGTTAGAAATCGTTGGTAAAAACATAATGGATCATCTCAAACTTGATCATTTGAACAAAGAAGAATTTGAAGTAGTTAACAAAATTGAAAGAAAATTTGAGGACATATTTTTGAAGGAGGGAGATATACTTACCAGTACTCCTGAAGTTAAACACGAAATAATAACGACTACTGACCAACAAATTAATGCAAAATTATATAGGTATCCTCCAAAACATGAGGAAGACGTCAGGAAACAAATTAGGGAAATGGAAACACAGGGTATAATTAGAAAAAGCAATTCTAAATATTCAAGTCCGTTGATTGTAGTTCCAAAGAAAAACGATAATTCAGGAATAAAAAAGTGTAGAATTTGTATAGATTATAGGAAACTAAATGAAATTACTGTAGACGATAAATATCCGTTGCCTTATATAGATTCTATACTTGATAAACAAGGCAAAGCTGAATATTTTACAACATTACATTTAGCTAAAGGATACCATCAAATACTTATTAGGGAGGAGGACAAAAAGAAAACTGCTTTTGTGACTCCTTATGGTCTTTATGAATATAATAGGATACCATTTGGGTTAAAGAACACCCCGGCAACATTTCAACGCTTAAGAAATTATGTTCTTAGGGATCATATAAACAAAAATTGTGTAGTATATCTTGATGATGTTTTAAGATTCAGTGCTTCTTTAGAAGAACATGTTAAAGCTATTACAGACATATTTAAAATTTTTAGACAAAAGAAATTAAAAGTTCAAGGAGACAAATGTAATTTCATGAAAAGAGAAACGGAATTTTTAGGTCACATTGTAACAAGAGAAGGTATTAAACCGAATTCAGAAAAAATTAAAATAGTAGAAACAATAGCACTTCCGAAAACTCAAAAACAAATTAAAAGTTTTTTAGGTTTAACTGAGTATTATAGAAAGTTTGTTAGGGACTACGCAAAAGTTGCCCAACCCATGACGAAATATTTAAAGAAAGATACAAGAATTAATTTAAAAGATCCAAATTATGTAGAGGCCTTCGAAAAATTAAAAAATTTAATAACAAGTCACCCTATATTAATATATCCTAATTTCGATAAAATGTTCACGTTAACGACGGACGCATCAAACTATGTCATGGGAGCAAATTTGTCTCAAGAGGGACACCCAGTTTGTTTCGCATCCAGAACATTAAATAATCATCAAAAAAATTACTCTGCTACAGACAAAGAGTTCTTAGCAATAATGTTGGCTGACGGATCACCAACCCATTAAGTACTTGCACACTAAATATAAAGGTAAAGATATGTCATCAAGACATCAACGATGGTTGTTAAAATTAGGAGAGTATCAATTTGAAATTAATTACTTGAAAGGGAAAGAAAATAAAGTTGCAAATTTCATTAGTAGAATGGAACCAGACAAAGAAAATAAATTAGTAAAAAATGAAGAAAAACTAGAATTAGAAAGAAGTATTAGTGATTTAGGAATATATAATGTTGAAGATGACGACGTAACAATGGGGACAATTCATTCAGCTGAGGAAGAACTCCTTGAACACTTCCCAATTTCTGAGGAAATTGTAAATAAGTGCAAAACACAAATAATATTAACAAATAATAAAACAAAGGAACACGAAACTATATTAGGAAGAAAAATAATATGCATCGCAGAACATGATTTTGAAAGGTTAGGAGATATATTTAGAAATTGTTTGCAAAAAGGAAAAGTAGGTATATATTCAGAATTATCTGATAGGTTATATAACATAGTTCAAATAAAATTAATAGAAATGTTTTCAAATAATAAGGCAATAAAATTCATAAGATGTTCATATAGAGTTCAGGAAATAGAAACAGAAGTAGAGACAATAGATTTCATTTTAGCATATTAGAGAAAGTGTGCATTCAGGAATACAGGAAACTTATAACCAAATTAAGTTAAAAATATATTACCCAAAATTATTGGAATAAGTTCAAATAGTAATTAACCAATGTGATATATCTAAAGAGGTGAAATATGATAGAAAACCAATTAAACCGAAATTTTCAAAGATTGAAACCCCCTCAAATATTAACGAAATCATTCACATGGATACATACGTTATATTAAAAAATAGCTTTTTGACAGTCATCGATAAATTTTCAAAATTTGGTACAACATATGATTTAAATGATAGAAAGCACATTACAATTATAGGAAAATTTGAGGAACACTTTACAAAAATAGGAAAATCCGGAAAAATAATAGCAGATAATGAATTCAAGGCAATTCAAGATCAAAGATTTTTTAGAAAAAGAAAAAGTAGAATTACACTTGACAAAACCAAATAGTCATACTGGTAACGCGGGCATAGAAGGGTTTCATAATCCTATAGCAGAGAAAATTATAATTTTAAAACTAACAAATAAAAATATAGGAATAAAAAGATTAGTTCAACAAGCTGTTAGGATTTATAATAATAGATTTCATTCCACAATAAAATTCACGCCTAGTGACGTACAACATCATAAAGTAGATTTAGAAAAGGCAAGAGAAAATATGAAAATAAGTAAAGAAAAAGTTAGGGAAAAACATAATATAAAAAGAGAGATTATAAGGAATTAAGAAAAGAAGGATTTGTTAAAAACTACAAAGCGGTTAGACATAAGCATATACCAAAATACAGAAAGTTAAAATTAGATAACATACATCCTAGTAATATTAAAAAACAATTAAAATTTACAGGTAAAGATTACGAAAGTGACGATGTTGATATGGTGTCTATTAATAACACCAATTAACGCTAGACTAATGGTACATGAAATTAATGACGAGACAGGTTTTCCAACTATAAAACTGGACAAGGTAAAAGTAGTAACGAAAGCACATATTATTTTACATTTAATAAACCCAAATGAAATTTTAAATATAATAAGTCACATGACAACAAATATAGAAAATAAAAACATAATTAACAAACAACTGTTGTTAAACGAACTGAAAGACTTAACGAACAAGGTACATACACTTATACCTAGGCATTATAGAAAAAGACGAGGACTATTAAATATAGTAGGTAGCGTAACGAAATGGTTATTCGGTAATATAAATGAAGAAGATAGAAAAAACATTGAACAACATTTAAATAGTATAGATATTAATAATCATAATCTGATTACCAATATGAATAAACAAGTAAAAATAAATCAACAGTTTAATAAAACATTGATTCAATTAAAAAACATAATTTTATATAACAGGAATTTAAACTAGGGCATGATAGATATCATGCACTAGGAGTGAAGAAAAAAAAAATTCCAAATAAAATGAAAAAAGAAATAGATTATCCAATGGAAACAATTTTTGAATTTAATAATAAAACATATAAATATGAACCGCTTAAAACAATAAATGAATTAAAACTGTCTAAACATTGCATTTTTCAAAAGAATTGTAAAGTAATTAAAAGTAAAGCAATAGAAATGATTGAAATAGATGAAGAGACAATTGTTGTAAAAAATGCTAATAATATTTCAATTAAACAAAGTTGTGACAATAGAAAACTGTTTCTAAGAGGTAATTTATTAATACATTATAATAATTGTACTGTAAATATTTTGGATTAAGAATTTAATAATGACAAAGAAATTATAGAAGAAAGATTTTATTATCTAAATATGCAAAGTAATAATTTTACAGATAAATTAACATTCGAAGAATTTGTTATAAAGTACGAAGAAAATATAAGTAAAATAAAAGAAGAAAAGCATAACAAGAAATCTGAAATAATAAAATTTAGCATTTTCACATTAATTGGTAGTAAAATTTTAACAATTATAATAAAAATTTTTATAATAAAATGTATAAAAAATAAAGTTTGTAGAAGAATTATGGAGAATTCTAAAGTAAAGGAGGAAGAAGTTATGTATAAGGATATTGTAGATAACAGTAAAAGTATACCTCCCAAAAATAATTTTAATAAACAAAATCAAGAGACAACAAGTTTTAAAAACAATTATGCTGAAGTACTATCAGCCACAAACAAAAAAGTAAATAAACAAAGTAACAAAATGGAAAAACATGTTTACTCTTGATAGTGGTAAAAGTATGATTATTAGTTTTTAAGAAATTGACTACAAAATAATTAAGATAAAGAAAAATGTCTTTGTTCGATAATTAAGAAAAATAGTTTTGTAAGATTAAAGATTTCATTAAAAATGATTTTATTTTAAAAGATTGTATTTCTGTTAACATAATAAAAGTTATGTTATAATAAATTAAAAGTCTATTTAATGACAAGAAAGTGTCAACTGCTGCATAATATTTTGTATTTAAAATATATATAAAATAAAAGAAACAAAAGAAAAAAAACATTTTGTTTTTTTTTTATGCAAATATTATTTTGATGGAAAGGGAAATATAAAATTCACGTGCACACAGACCGACACACAGACGGATAGACAGATCGACAGACAGGTAGATTTACAGACCGACAGACCAACGGACTGACGGAACGACAGATCAATAGGTTGCTAAAAATAGTTTATCTACACCTACCTACCATGGAGAAATGCGTTCCCACAGAAAACTTGACATTCAAAATTTGGTACCATCACATAACCTACCTTTGTATATACTATGCGGTCGGTAAAAATATTAAAGAAATTATATGTAAAAAAAATGTTCTAAAAATAAATAAATTGAATTAAAATTTTATATATGTATTTATCTTTCATTTTATTACACCCGTTCAATAAGATTCCGAACAAAAATAAGTAGAATTTCACTTTAAAACTTAAGAAGATTCATCATAAATTTCAGGAGAAAATCTCATAGCTTTTAAGAAGATTTATACATATCTTTTCAAAAAAGAATTCTTCTGAAAAATTAATAAGGTGGCCTACTATGTAAAAATGCGAAAGTCGCAAATTTGTGTAAGTTGAGGCTTCAGATGAAAAGTTAAGTCCCATAAAAATAAAACTGGGAAGGGGGCAAAGTCGAGAAAAGACAAGCTAAACAAATTTGGCATAGTGTACGAATTTTACTATTATCGTAAACCGGAATAGTTTTGCATTTTATTTTGGCCTATAATTATAATAAATAACAAAAATTTAGTTCAATGCAGTAAATTTGACAAAATTAATATACCCTTATAATATCAAAGTTTTGGTGAAACGGCTTGACTGGTGCGCGTAGCTGCTATAAAACTGCAAAAGCTAATTTTGAATATTTGAAAAAATATTCAAAATTAGCCAGATTCATGAAAAGCCAGATTCATGAAACTTGGTAGTCGTGTGTCCAATTATAGGCTACATATATCCCTGATGTTTAATAGGGCTACATATACCCCTGAATGATAGCAATGTCTTGGCAGGTTCGGGCGTCCGCCGTACAACTCCAACAGCTAATTTTATATATTTGGAAAAACATGAAGCTAGATTCCTGGCAGTCATGTGTCCTATTGTAGGTTACATATATCCCGGAAGTTTTGGTGGAGTAGCTTGACAGGTTCGGGTGGTTGCTATGCAACTCAAAGTGGTTTTTTTAAATATTTCATAAACTAATAACGATATTAATATAAAAATTTGCAAAGATTTGCCCAATTACGCTTTACATATGTTTTACAAATTTTAATGGAATAGCTGTACTGGTTCCGGTAGCTGTCATACAACTTCAAAAACAAATTTTAATTACTTGGGAAAAGAATAATGTTAGATTCATGAAAATTATTAGCCATGTGTCCAATTATAGGTCATATAATAACTAATAAATTTTGTAGGATCTAGTCTTAGCGCACAGAGCATAATAATTAATTCACAAAATTAAAATGGGGTTTTTATATAAACCAAAAATGTTTGTAAAATTGTTTTACAAACATTTTTATATTGATTTTTTTTTCAAAAATGTTATTAATAAAATTTGTTTTTGTTTTGCATATACATATATATTATGTATGTGCCTATGCAGTTAAAGGAAAAAACGCGGAATTGAGGGCTTTTAATTAATATTTTACATTTAACGTACATATATTTTAATTCACACACTATTTATGTTAGTGATGTCAATTTTGTTTTCTAAAATATTATTTGTTCTGTAAAATATTTCTGGAAAATATGTATGTATGTATTAAGTAGATAAGAAAGCAGTATATCCAAGTGTATTTATGCTTAATTGGCTAGGTGTGAAAGTATAATGATTTTTTTTTAAGTTGAATCAATGTGTTCCTTTTTTTTTACTTTTAACAATTTCTTTTTTGTTTTAAAAAAACATATTTCAAGTTACCGTATTTTGCTTAACATTTAATTTTACGTTTGCAATTTCGTAACACTTAAAATAATATATTATTTTATGTTTTAGTTTTTAATTAGTTATTTAACGTAATGTATTTATCTCACAAATAGTAAAATAAATTTTAAGGAAACATGAAAAGAAAAACTTGGACCGGACAAACGGGTTTTCTATGTGCCAAAAGATTCTTTTTTCTCGCGATCATCGTTATCTTGAAGAAGTTACGTTGGGCCCCCTTAAGATGACGTTGTACCCGCCACGGTAGGTGATATGTGCGGTTCCGTTAATCTTCTTTTACATTTGGTTTTCTTCAACATTGTAGCCTGTTTTCATGTTTAAATTTTTGATAACAAACAAAATTTGTTTGCAAAAAATTAAAAAAAATATTAAAATTAAAAGAAATTAAATAAACATTAAAAATATTAGCTATGGAAATTATATTCAAAGACTAATCTAATAATCTCATAATGTAAATAAATTCCATTTTAAAGGGATTACATACAGCGTAAAAGGGATTCCAAATAAGGGTTTCATTATTGTGAAGTCATAGCCTATGATGGGATAACAAACTTTTGTTTTCCTACTTTTGATTAAAACATCCTTATAGGACGATGAGAACCGGAAGAGATAAATATTTTGAAATTTTTATAAGCCTAAAAGTAGCTATCAACGTCAGCAAAAGGTTAAATTCTGTAAGCCATATTTTATTTTTCTATTCCAAGAATGATAAAATGTGACTAAATGTTATTTTATTCTATGTCAAGGTTTGAAAGTCCATAAAACATAATATTCCTCTGGTTTTGGCACATACCAATACAACATTTTTTTTTAAATGAATAATATTAATTTGTGAAACAGACCGAGAATTCAAAAATGCGCTCACGACGTAAATTATATAAAGTATCAAATTCCAAAAAGTTTAGTAAAAGCTCTTGACATTGTACACTTTTCCTAAATGCGTTTTATATCTAGTGGAGACGTAAAAAGTAAATTGGGTATGGAAAAATTCGAGCACGCTTTTCTTATACCTTGTCATATAAATGTTGCCAGAAATAACCGATAAAATAAACTAGCATATATTTTCAGTAATAAAGTTCTAGTTATCAACTTTTTTTTCCTAAAATGCAGCATAAAAATGCTATGTTTTTAATGATGTGGTAACGTTTTATTTAATGGTAACGTTTTTTTCTAATGAACATTTGAACAGAATTTTAGATTGAAATTTTCAAATAAAAGTCAAAGTTGTATTGATATGCTAAAAATTGTATTCCAAAATGTACGAAAAGCTTTAGTATTTTTTTTACAAAGTAAAGGTATTGAAAGCTCTGAGACGGTACTACAACCGTATTAATCCCGTACTTAAATCTTTTTTAAAGCATTATTAAAGTCACGGAGATTCTTTCTAAAAATATCATTATTTATATACTGTTTTGTTAATTAAATAGTTGCTTTTCTTACCTTATTTTCATTTTATTCTTATTTCATATAAATGAAAATTTAAAATTTGTTTGAAGTTTTAAATTTACTCTTTCTTCATATTATTGTAGTTTTGAAAAGCGTTTTTTCATTTTTTCTTGGTTTTTTAGCAAGTTGAACTTTAATTATACTTGTATAATTATACATATATAATTTTTAGCACTTTTCCAAAAAATTTTTGAAAAAAAGTGCTTATTAGTTTCACTCTGTCCGTCCGTCCGTCCGTCCGTCCGTCTGTCCGTGTGTCTGTTTACAAAACTTTTACACCCTTGAAGATAGAAAGCTGAAATTTTGTACGTACATAGATTTTTACAAGAAACTTATTTTCGTAGAACAAAATTTTTATCTATCTCCCCCCCTTTAGAAGTTATACCCTCCCAAAACCCTAAAAATGCCATTCTTTAACTATTTGTTGCAATGAAACCATAAGAATTTTTCAAATTTTGCAAACGCAGAAAGAGAGTGGCTTGCTTCCCCTAGCGGGGTATACTAAAGGTTAACTTTAGAAAAACAAAATGGCCGCTCAAATTTACCGTTATCTAAAGTCCTTTTTTGCCAATTTTTTGATATCGTTTTCCTTCTAAACCCCAGTATGTAGCAACTTGAAATTTTAGGGACTTTTAGACATTAACAAATAGTTCATTTCGTTGGAAGAAAATTTTTTTCCATCTCCTTCCCCTCTCAAGTTATTGCCTCTTGAAATTTGTAAAATTTGAATTTTTGACACCTTATATTTCCGAAACCGCAAGCTTTTTCAAATTTCTATAAACACAAAAAGCTAACGGTAAATTCCATGACATTAAAAAATATAATTATTTTTCTTAACTCACATAATTAAACCTTAAAATAGAGCATTATGTTAACCCCTCTTTATATTAATTTTTGCTTTATTTCAAAGACTGCTTAAATCGTTCATCCTAAATATATGCAATCCTAGAAAGAGTTTTGTATGTGAATGAAAATAATTTTTAGAATATGTGATAGGTATACATAGACTGTATTTAAAAGCAGAATTTTCACTTGCTGAAGGGAAAAGTGCTGCAATACAAACCATTGATTTGACCCAACTTTATTATTTATTTAATTATACTTTTATAATTTTTTTTTGAAAAGGCGCAAGAAATTTAAGTGAAGGTAACTTAAAAGAGAGGTGCATAAACGAAAAAAATGTTCCATAACTACAAATTTATGAAGAAAGAGTAAACTAAAATATTGCACGCAAATTTTAAGTTTTCTTGTACGTATTCATTAAAAAAGAAAGTAAAATTTTTTGTTAAATAAAATTATAAGGATTAAAAAGATTATAAAGGGGATTTTTGGAAAATATAACTATTTGCATTATCTAAACCAGTGATGAGCAACCAGCGGCCCGTAACTATTAATTTTCATCAATACAAAAGAATAATAAAATAAGTTTGATAAAATTTAAAAAAATTAAAAAACTGCTTGTTTGAAGCTCCTATCTTTTTCGAAACGGAAGATATAATCAAAAAAGCTTAGATAACTAGAAATTTCGTGAAAATTCGTTAAAATCACTGTATCTTGAAAACCCTTGAGATTTCACACCTACTTTTGAACAAAAGTTTTACCCATTTTCGACCCTCTAAGCAATGGTATATGTTGTTGTATAATTTTCTGAATCACCCTATATAATACTCAGCAAGTCGAGTTGTAGTCAACCTCCACATTGCAGTATATTTTTATAGCACTTTTGGGTACATATCTTTGCGTACGATAACTCAAAAACGAATAATGCAATCGGCAGCAAACTTTCACAACTTGTTTCTTTTGTGTCAAGGACAAATCCTATTTTAATTGGAAAAACGCGTTCGGGTGCCTGATATAGAATTCAAAGAGTTAATTTTCAATATTTCAAAAACTAATAAAGGTATAAATAAGAAACTTTGTATACGTATGCCCAATTACATTCTACATACGCTCTAAATTTTAATAGGATGGCTGCACTAGTTCGGATGGCTGCCATACAACTACAAAAGCAAATTTTTATATTCGGAAAAATAATAAAGTCAGATATATTTCTGATGTTTTGGTTGAATTGCTTAGCAGGTTCGAGTAGCTCTCATACAAGTCCAAAAGCTAGTCTATACGAGAAAAATAATAAAGTCAAAGTCATGAAACTTGGCAGTCGTACAACCAATTATAGGTCAGACATATCCGTGAAGTTTCTATAGAATGGTTTCACAGGTTTGAGTAATTGCTATACAACAATGAAAGGTGCGGGGTATAATTCAATTGGTTTATATCGACTGAAACGTTTTTACTTGTTTAATCTTATTTTAAACCGTATTTTCCAAACCATTTTTTTTAAAGTACTCTTATACTATTCTGCAGCCTACCCATAATTACTTTACGCATTTACTTTTAAGTTACAATTAAGCTTACTGTAACCTTTGCACTCTTATTTAGAAATTATATTAGCTTTTCGTTACCCCTAGTATAATGAGTTCAAAATCAACTAATGAGTTATTAAATTTAAAGCGTCTTATTATTTTATAGCATGTTTTTCAAACATCATTTTTCAAACTTTTTAGGCATCAGCTTGTTTATTTTTTTGAAATTAAACATTTCAAGTTTATTTAGAGAATCTGATCTGAAAATGCTCATTGGATTAAACTCAGGATAAATCGTAAATTTAGTTTGCTGTGTAATTGGCACCTTAAAGAACTAAAAATCCTTTGTGTACGATCTTCTAAAAACATATTTTTTTTTACGATTTCTTAAGATTGTGTTAGTTCCATTTAGTACAGGTCAATTACCATTAATGAGCAATAACCTTAAATTTTTAAATTGATCTTTAATGTTTTTGGAACTAATTTTTTATTTGTGCAAGATTGAAGATTAAAATTTGAAACAACCTTTACTTAAAATGAAAAACAAACTTTACAAATTAGAAAATGTTAGTTGTTTCGATAGTTGTTCAATAAACGTTATAAAATAAATTTTACATATTATATGTAGATGAAAAGCTCTGGCTACAAATAAAAATAGTTAACTAAATGGAAATAGTTTTAATATTTCTATATAATAATAGTAAACCTCGGCAATTAAGAAGAAATTGAATTGAAATTAATTAAAAATTTTACTGAAAAATATTTAAAAAACATATGTAAATGTATAGAATAAATATGCTTTTATTAACAAATTTTTGTTGATTCAGAATAAATTTTGGTTTTGAATTGAAAATGTGTCGAACTTTATAATCTTTAAAAAGTATTTGATAATGCTTTAATGGAATCTAAATATTATAATAAGACTTAAATTAAAAACTTAAATTAAAACGTCGTTTTTACCCTCATTTTCCATCAAATTCTCGTACAATATTAGGAATGTACATTCAATAAAATATAATTGATATACTGGTATTTCGGGTTACTTCGTGCAATGAATTTAGTCATTGAAAAAATAAATAACTGCCTTTCGGAAATTTTTTTAGCTTTTAATATAGATGGTATTCCTACACGTAAAAGTATATTCACTTTGGTATGGAGTTTGTAACTACTTGAAGGAGTCATCTCCGGTATGGGCATATATATATATTCTTGCTCAGCGTAAAATTCTGCGTCGATTTAGACATGTCCGTCTGTCCGTCCGTCCGTCCGTCCGTCCGTCCATCCGTCCGTCCGATCGCACTATAACTCAAAAACGAATAATGCAATCGACACCAAACTTTCACAAGTTGCTTCTTTTGCTCCAAGGACGAACCCTATTGTTATTGGACCAATTCGGACAACGGGTTCGGGTAGCTGCCATACAACTCAAAGAGTTTATTTTAAATATTTCAAAAACTAATAAAGCTATAAATATGAAATTTTGTATACATGTGTCCAATTATATTCTACACATACTCTAAAAATCATAATGTTATAGCTGTACCGGTTCGGGTGGCTGCCATACAATTCCAACAGCAAATTTTTTATATTTGGAAAAATAATAAAGTCAAATTCATGAAACTTGGCAGTCATGTGTCCAATTATAGGTCAAATATATTTCTGAAGTTTTAGAGGAATTGCTTGATAGGTTCGGGTACCTGCCATACAACTCCAGAAGCTAATCTTAAATATTTGGAAAGATAATATAGTCAGATACATGAAACTTGACAGTTGTGTCTCGAGTTATAGACCAGATATATTTCTGAAGTTTTGGTGGAATTGCTTGACAGGTTCGAGTAGCTCCCATACATGTCTAAAAGCTTATTTTAAATATTTGGAGAAATAATAAAGTCAGATTCATGAGCTTTGTCAGTCGTGTGTCCAATTATAGGTCAGACAAATTTCTGAAGTTTTAATGGAATTGCTTGACAAGTTTGGGTACTTGCCATACAACTCCAAAAGCTTATTTTAAATATTTGGAAAAATAATAAAGTCAGATTCATGAAACTTGGCAGTTGTGTGTCGAGTTATAGATCAGATATATTTCTGAAGTTTCGGTTGAATTGCTCTACAGCTACGAGTAGCTCCCATAAAAGTCCAAAAGTTTAAATATTTGGGAAAATAAAATCAGATTCATGAAACTTGGCAGTTGTGTGTCCAGTTATAAATCAGACTATCCGTGAAATTTCTATAAAATTGGTTTGAGTAATTGCTATACAACAACGAAAGGTGCAGGGTATAATTCAATCGGTTTATACCGACTGAAACGTTTTTACTTGTTAAATTTATTTAATATGGAGGCATGAGCTTTTTTTATAGGGAATTAACGGCCACAAAGGTTATTTTGCTTGTGAACCTCGCAATATCGAAGTCGATTATAATTACACGTCCCATCTAATACGTTTTCCTCAAATATAGTTAATATTATGCGAATAGATGATTCATTCGTAGAAAAGTTCATGAAGAACATGAACTTTTGTACCATATAGCTGAACTTTTGTCCAGCGATATGGTAACAAACTTTCCGTTATATTATATGCGCTTTAAATGCCCAGGAGTAATGAAAAAATTCTTAGTTATTTGGAATATAATTATTTTCCAGAAAGCTAACAGAGTAGCGCACTTTCTCTCTTAATTTGGCACTTGTCGTATTAAAAAATTTAATAAATGATGCTGTATATGAAAATTTTATGCATTTAAGCTGCGCCGTTTCAATATGCATAAATAAAGACAATGCGAAATTCATAAACATTGCTGAAAAACTTTTTAAGATTTTTGTAGAAAGTTTTGGAAAATTATACGGCTCTGGAAATATCAGTTATAATATTCATAGCTTAAACTAACTAACTCACAAGGTAAAAAATCATAGTTCCTTTGATGAAATTAGTGCTTTCAAATTTGAGAATCGACTACAATATTTAAAACTTCGTGTTCGTTGTGGTAATAGACTTCTTGAGCAAATTTCAAACAGAATTTGGGAAGATTTTCAGCATATAACTGGCGTGTTGAACAATGAAAATACAAGTCCTATTTTATGTCGAAAGGATAGTGAGGATTGCCAATTAAGTAATTGTAAAGAAATATGTCAAGAAGTAAAATTTAAAAATTTCATGCTAAAATCTAATGCAGGTGATACCTTTTTTTAACAAGATATGTAACATATTTAAATAATTGTGCCGTAATTTATGAAGCCAGTTTATTGCAAAAAGAAAATTTTTCTGAGGAGCCATTTCACTCGAAATTGTTAAATATCTTTAAATCAAACAGCAACTTTTTGGAATATCAATGATATCAATGAAGTTTTTCTGTTTTCTTCCCATTAGCACAGACACTATCTATTTTCAATTAAAACAAAATCTATCAAAACAAAATTGTGTTTTGTGTAGTAGAAACAATAGAGAATGGTTTAAAACTCATTAGCATTTCTATTCCACAAAAATGGGTTAAAGACAATATTATGTTGATATGGCCACTTAAAAAGGAAGTGAATGGCAGAATGGAACAAAGAATTGCTTACCAACGAATTTGCAAAAACTGCTTGCAAGATATTAACTTGTATTATAGGTATGTCGTCATTATAATATTTCACTTTTATAAAGTGTTTGAAGCTATTTGAAAATCAAATTTTATAAGTTAATCAAACACGTAAGTCTACCCTAACTTATCAAATGCAGTTAGTAAATCGTTCAATACGAGTTATGAGAACGTATATATATCTAAATACATTAGGACTAGAAACTTTCCTTCCTATCTTTAATTTGACTTTTGCTTGACATCGAGAACTTCATTGGTTTTAACAATAAATTCTTTCAAAAATTATGTGAGCCAAAAGTAATAGAGCAGAAGTTTCTTGCTTCATCACAGGCTGCGACGTCACAAAGTACGAAGTCACTATGTTCAACAACCTTTTCCCTACAAAACCCATTTTAGTGTAGAGTTTTATATACTTATTGAAAAAATATCAAAAATTTCGTAACACTTCGATTTTGTTAAGGAAAAGTCCTTATAGTATAAACATTAAGCTATCCGCAAAATATTCGAAAAGTAAAGTATAAAGAATAACTTGCTTCAATTCCTTCTGATAAAAAACACATTGCGTATTATGCCTAAAATTCCAAAACAATTTAGATGAAGTAACCAACTAATAAATTGGTCTGTCTGGTATAAGAAACTTTAAAACTTGGCAAAACTTGAACAAACTTTATAAAGTTTCAGTATGCAAAGCGTCTATTATAACACTTTTTAAAATAAGCGAGAAAAAATAGAGTTGACCGGGTCAACTCTACCCGTACGAATTTGTTATTCTATGTGCGAATAAATAAGTCACAGATGATTAATGAACAGGCTACGACTTGAAATTGCCATATTACCATATTAATTTATGCAAAATTTCAGTACTGTGTACATTTTATATTCAATGTTTTGTAAGATATGGCCTAACTACTATTGAAGTTGTATGGCAGCTACTAGAAAGAACCCAGTAATTTCAATGAATTTCATCAAACACATTGACCGTACTAATATAGTAATTGAAATTTCGCTTCTGCAAAATTTCAATACTATTGCTTTTATAGCTCCTAAAATATAGAAAATAAATTTTGAATTATAATGATAATAATAATAATAATAATAATAATAATAATAATAATAATAATAATATTAATAATAATAATAATAATAATAATGATAATAATACATAATAATAAATAAAAATAATAATAATAATAATAATAATATTCCATTAAATGTGTGCATTACTTTCATTATTGGACATAAAGATATTTATCTCTTACAATCCCAATGTCCTATTTTTCTTTTTTTTTTCTTATAACCTTGCGAAGTACGATATTATGACATGTTAGTAACATTTAAGTTGAAAACGGACCACAGCCGTCGTTGCACACAAATTGCTCGTCGTTGTCCAGCCCATGCTCAACGCCGAGCACAAAGAAGCTAAATTATCCTAAATTTCAATGTGAACATTTTTGAAACATTTCTTTTCAATTTAATAACTAGATAAAAGAAAGATAAGTTCACTTTCTTCCGAAGGAGAAAAGGCCTAGTATTTTAAAGCATTTTTAAATATAATAATATTCTTTATACATATATTAATTCTAGAAATTTAAAGATTTCATCGGTTACACAGGAATTTTTTATTATTTTTTTTTAATTTCCTAACTTATTAAGATATTAATATATGTAGAATGTAATGATTTTTTTTAAATTACTTAATTTTTAAAGTATGTATATGTAGTAGAAAAACCAATTAATCAGAAAAAAAAATTAAAAAAGTTCAACTTTCGATTCCATAAATACCGAGATTGGGTGCTTTCGGCGCCCTGAAACATGCTAGTAGATATAATAGAAATTCATATGTAAATATTGAAATATTGGTTTAGGATTTTTGTAGAAAGGTTTAATTCATCAAGAGAGCATTAATATTTGCAGATAAAACTAAAAGTAGTTGTTAACAAAGTCGCACATTTTCTCAAAGGGGTATAGAACAAAAGTTTCATCTAAGGGATTAATGAGAAAATCACAATACCGCTTTAACTAGAAAATTTTCTTTTCGCTTTCTTTGTATAGCCTATTTTTTTACATAATATGTATGCTTAAATCCCTTTCATTAATATTCTGGTAGCAGAAATTATTCGGTATAATGATAAGTGAGAACTTATTTAAATTGATCTATGAAAGATGGAATTATATAAATTTGTGTGTAAATGATATTTAATTGTGTGCGTTTTATTTTAATTTTACCTTTAAAGCTGATTTAAGAACGACAACATCACCAGGACTTTGTACCCATGGTTCTCCATCAACTTGAACTGGAATATCTGAATGTAGATGAATTTTTATGTGACCACCCTACAAAAAAATTTGGTATTTTAAAATTGAGTTCAATATTTTTTATTTTAAGAATAAAAACGCATCAATACAAAACATAATTACTTGTGCTATGCGCATCGCAGATCTTAATCCAGATTGAATTTGACCCAGATGCACAACTCCAGTAACGCCAACAATTTCAAGCATTCCGTCGTAGTGATTTGGTTTAGTGAAGTTATCTTCTTTTTCAGGTCCCCAAGGATTTGCTCCTGATCCCCAACTAATGTAATATGTGTTTTTGGTGATATTAATTTGATATGAAATTTATTTAATATATAAAGTGTAACAGTAGTTAAGGAAATAAAAACATTGTTGTTGACAAAATCTTAAGATATAAGGTATGTTAAAACTGGTATCTTCTGAACAAAACGTTACCTCATAGTTCAAAAAGTAAAATCGTTATTTTGCTAATTTTTGTTTATAATTGACATTGGAAATTTTAAGATTAAGAAACATAAGAAAAAGTTTTTTATAGAAAACTCTTGGTGAGTTAATTTTTTTAATGATGAGTGTATTTCTCTGATCTTCTTAGATCAAAATATTGTTACCCTGTTCATACAAGAGATATGTTAATAGAGTTTAACAAAAAAAAATATATTTTATTATATTTTATTGATAAATATTAATATATTTTAATAATAAAACATTTTTATCCAAAATCATAAATTTTATTATAGAAAATTCTAATGTTATAAATAAATGTGTGTAATTAGTACAAACACTTTAATTGTGAATTTCAATTAATGTCTTTACATCTAACAAGTCCCAATACTCAATTTTTTTTACGAAATATTACGAATTTTTGGCTTCGTTGCTGGTTTTTTCTTTAAATGCCACTGATCGTGTCATATTTTTTATTATTTTTTTCTTTTTTTTAAGTAAAAAAGAGTTTAATATTTTAAAAAATCTCAGGATATTATACACATTTTTTAAAAAGCTTCCCATTTAAATTCTATTGCACGAAAAAGAAAGAAAGGTAGGAGGAAAGAAAAAATGAAAAAAAATTTAAAATTCATATTTCAGTATGGTTTCAAATGTTAATGGGGAAGGATGTATGATTTTTTATGCACATTTTATATTTCCCAATAAGGTAAGTTGAGTAGTGTCGGCTAACAAAAATGTTATTAAAAGTAATATAGGTTGACACATTTCAACAATTTGAATTATCTCATTTCGGTTATTTATACGTTACTTATAAAATTGTTTCAAATACTTAATTTCACTTAGTTTTTAAGTTATTAAAAATAAATATGTATGTACCTACTTCCAATAAAATTTTTTTTAAATAATTATTTTAAAACTATTTCAAACATGTTATATTGAGTGTTTCAAAAATTTTGATGTTCTCTTTTTTCATATTTTATTAGCAGGTAAACAAGAGCAATCTATTTATGTATGTATGACCTATCTTAATTCTAAACGGAAAGAATATTACATAAAGAACAAAAATTTTAAAATACCTGTTATTTTACATTGGAATGTTTGAGTCATTTGGTAAAATACCATTTACTTCAAAAATAAAAAAATATTCAAATCCGGTCATAAAAATATATGATTGTTTTTTCCAAATATTTTAAATATTTTTTTTTCTTAGTTTTTAATATTTTTTCAAATAAAAATAGAGGTAAAATTTTGAAGTTGATATAAAATTTGCATTTTACAAATAATATTTGATTGTATTTTAGATATTATTTTCTAATTCCCTCTTCAAATTTTTTCTTTACTATGTAATATTTAAGAATTATATTTCATTAATTATATTTTCAAATTGACACCACAGTTACTCCCCATATCTTGAGTTAACTTACCCTATGAGAAAAAAAAAACTGTTCACTTAAAAATAATGAAATGCTTTCAATAACATATAAAACGTTTGAAGGCGAAGGCGTTTAAAATTAAATTTTAAAATAATTATCAATGAAAATATTAATATATTTTTTTGATTTTTCAAATATATTTTCAAAATTTTACCTGCTTTATAATAAGTGTGAATTTATTTTAACATTTCTTCTCAAAAAATAGCCACTTCGATTTAAAAAACCCCATATAAAATAAGGTCGTGCTTTTAAGTGTCTTTTGAGCATTGGGACTTGTTAGATATAAAGATGTTATTTCAATCTTTGATGAAAGAGACCACAGCAAATTATTAAGTACAAAATAATAAGTATATGTTGAAAAAAAAAGTTGTTAGTGTAAAATATTAACTTTTGTTAAGTTATAAATTTTTTATCTTTGTAGTAGATTCGGGGGAAAGTATGGAAAATGAGCTCGACTATGTATAGTAATATTTGTGTGTTTGGACAAATTTCAACGACGTTCGGCGCTGAGGTTGCTGATAGTGAAAATACTTTATGATAAATTCAGCTCTGTAAATTCTTTGTATGCAATTGGTTTTAAATCCTCTTATCTACTCGTATTGTACGTCTTTTTATTTTTTCAATTCTGATGAAAAATGTTTATATTATTAGTGTTAAATGAAAGAAAAAATAATGATAAATTGATGATGTAATAGAAGCAAGAATTAAATGTGGATTACGTGAAAGTATCAACTCTTTTTGACATAAACTTTGAAAAATATTAATATCTTCTTATAAAATAGCACAAATTTGAAGTACCAAAAACGGGAATCAACACTTTGTTTTTGTACACTGCATCATGCAGCAAATTTGAATTCTTAAATTTTGAGATTATAAAAGATTACCTTAGTATATTTAAGATTATTATTCCTTCAACTGGCGGCAAGTCTACCACTTTTCCATCAACTTCTAGACGAATTTCCTTGTGAAGTTCTTTTACCATTTTTCTTCCAACCATTTTTCGCAGACCCATTTTAACATACACTCCTTTATTATGTAACCTTGAATTGAATTTATTTGGGTTCTCTTCCCGTGCATTGTGGAAATCTAAACAAAGATCTGCGTCTATTCCTATTCCAAAATAGTTATTCATAACAAATATTTGAGAATTGTCTTCACTTTGAGCGCCTCCTATGTATAAAATAACACAATATTTTATATTTTAAATACACCTAAACTGGTCATGTATTAGTTACAACATTTATGAGAAGAATGAGCAGATAATAAAAAAAAAAACGAATATTTTAAATCATATTCTTATAAGATTGCAATAATACTTGAGAAGAGTTACCCTAAATAAAAATACTCTAATGATAGTTGTGACCTAAATAAAGAGGGGTTAAAAGAGGGGAATTTTTTATCATTGATTTCCAAAATACAGCAATTTTAATATTCAGTATATAACACAGTAATTCAAACTTTAAAAAAAATTAAATTTTACCCTTATTTTAACTTTTTAGTTTTTTCTAACCCGATAATATCGTACGAAATTTTACGAATTACCAGAATGACAATTCTCAAAAACTGCATTTTAGAGTGAATTTTTTAATCAAAAGTACTAATAGTTGATAATTAGAGCACTTAAAATCAATGAAAATCAAAAATATCAATAAAATCAAATTTTTTTGATTTCTACATTTTATTAGGGTATTTAAAATCTTGGCTTAGAAATGCTTTTTATTGCTTATTGATTTTAATTAAATTAGTGGCCAAAATGCTGTAAGAAAAATCTTATACGAAATTATTGGGTTAGGGAAAGCTACAAAAATACAAGAAGGAAAAATTTGGTTTTTTATAAAGTTCGAATGCTTGGTATTCTGAAACATTGTGAAATACAAAATCAAATAATATGTTGCTTTCAATTCCTTTACTAGCCCTTTCTTAACTCTTCATTTGAAGCTTCTATCTATTTCGGAATGAAAGTTATATGGTATGTCAAAATTTTCTTAAAATCCCTGTTGCTCAGAAACGGTTTCGATTTGTACACTAAGTTTCGAACAAAAATTATGCGGAATTTAACTATCACTCTGCTTGCAGAAAAAAAAAATATTCAATTGCGACTATTAAAACTTGAAAAATTTTTTTGAAAAAGATTTTAAAGACTGAATCCTAGGTAATATTACCTAATACATAAAATTCCATACAAAATTATTATTTGTCAAAATAAAACAATCAATAAAGTCAGTTGAAAGTACCATTTCCTCCTCTAATTAGGTAATGTAAAAAATTCAACTGGCCCATGCTCATACTCGCATAGTGCATACTTGCCTATAACCAGCAAAAGTTTGCCGACGGTTGGCCTTAACAATGTATTATATGTGATTCACCAGTTACTTTCGGTAACCCAAATATCAAATTTCAATTTATCCGTTCCATAAATATGCTAAAAATATAAAATCGGCCCCAAGTTCGGTTTCTGAGCTCAGATCTTTCCAAATTTATAGATTCATTGCTTGAACACCCCCATTTTACATAATGCCAATCCTCAATAAATTCTTTAAACCCCAATAATTTAAAATAAATTTCAAGGAAATTGGTTGATAGTTTTCTTTCATAAAGGCAAAAATGTAATATTGGCTCGCAAATACGTTCAGTTCCGGGGGTTTAATATATTCCAAAATTTCATGAAAATCGGTTCAGCCGAACTTGAGACCCAGGGGTGCACATAAAGACTGACAAATCTCTAAAAGTAGTTTATTTACACTTCCCCACTATAGAGAAGTGCGTTCCCATCGAAAACTCGACATCCGCAATTTGGTGGCATCGCATAACCTACCTTACTGAAGACAACGCGGTCTGTAAAAATCAGATATGGCCAACACATAACCGACCGCAAGATATTGTTTAGTTTAGCTAAAATGTTGCATAAGAGTACGAAAATGCCTTCTAAATACTTCTCAAAAATTTTAGGGAGGCTGGTGCGGTTTTAGTTAACATACCTAGAAAAATTAAATTTTGCTCTTATCAGAGGCTCATTTCATGCTCAATAAAATCTCTGAAAAATCCGTCAATCAGTTTTGGCAGCAAACGGAACTCAAATTTTTAATTTTAAGAAATTCCATCAATTAGTTCGATAGATATTGCAAATCAAATTTCGTCCCCTGATTTGGTGTCAAATCCCCAACATTACCAAAACGTTTATAAATTGATAGTGTTAAAGCCCTGGATACAAAGATTAAATTTCACGAGGTTGGATGAATATTTCTCTTTATATGCGCAAAAATGTAATCTTGGCCCGTATTAAAAGTCCTGTTCTTGATATCTGATTCCTTCTCGTAATATAAGACGAAGCTTATATATGAAGTTTTGAGAAAAACTGTTCCATATTTTTATAATAAAGGTCCAGTTTTCGTGACCTGACATGTCCTAAAAGCTGATAAAATTGTGACATAACTGAAGTAAATTCAGTTCAGTAAATAAAAATCGGCTCTGCCGAAATAGATATATAGATCCGCATAGGTATCATATACTTGTGCGGATCATATATTTCATGGAATGTGGTCATTAAAAACTTCAATGTGGCACCAATATATAATATATAAATACTGGAAAGCCTGGTGCGAATCGCACTAATTTCAAATATTTTTGAAAACAAATTTTTAAAGACAATTCTTAAAAGACTTAGTAGAGTCCGTGCGGACCTGTGGTGACTTACTTTGTCCCTATATCACAGGTGTAGTCCCACAATGTAGAGAAACTAAGTATATGAATAAATAAAAGATCTATACATATATAAATTATTAAGATTGTTTTTCTCCGTAGACATCAAATTTATTTCTGCGTTACTTAGTTACTCGTATGTTCTGCAATGATTTAACGCATAAGGGTTTACTACGTTCATCATTTTTGGCATTTTAAACTTGCTCACCGATAATACATTGAGACTCAACGCGTCAAAATATGAATGTATGTAGATTAGTAATTAATTAAATAAGGGAAGGAAAATTAAAACTCAGAAAGGTAAGCTGTTAACTCACAAAATATAAAAAATTAAGTTCTATATAAACTTCACGTAATAACGAATATCCTTTGCAAGCATTATGTTCATTTATATAAAAAAAAAATCTGGTATGATCAAAACATAATCGACTGCAAGATATTCCCTAGTTTAGCTAAAATGTTATATACGACTACGAAAATGCCTTCTTAATACTTCTCACAAATTTTAGGGGGGCTAGTACGCTTTTAGCTAACATACCTAGAAAAATGTAAATTTGGCCCTTATCAGAGGCGCACTGATAACTTTATGATAAATTTCCTTAAAAGGTCGTCAGTTAGTTTTGATAGCAAACAGGCCTCAAATTTTTAATTTCAAGAAATTTCATCAATTAGTTTCATAGATATGATTACAAATCAAACTTCGGCCCCTAGTTCGGTTTCTGGGCCCTGAAATTTTCTAAGAATTTAGAAGTTTATGGTGTAAACACCGTAAATGTAAACATTAATTTTCACGCAAATCGGAATTCGTTTTATATGCGCCAAAAAGGGGACTCGTCCCATATTTTTTGTTTTATTTACTTTGTATTTGCATTTAAAGACGAAATGGCCGTTCATATTCAACGTTATCTTAAATCCGTTTGTTCCTAATTTTTGATGTCGTTTTTCTTGTAGACCACAGGTTGTGGGAGCCTGAAGCTTTTAGACACCGAAAAATAATTCATTTCGTTAGAAGAAAATTTTTTTCTATCTCTACCTTCTTTCAAGTCATCTCTTGAAATTTGCAAAATTTGAGTTATTGGCGCCTTATATTTTCGAAACCGCAACCTTTTTTAAATTTCTATAAACGCAGAAAGCTTCCATGGCATTAAAATGTATAATTATTTTTCTTAACTCACGCAATTAACCCTTAAAATCGAGCATTAAGTTAACCCCCCTTAAAGTAATTTTGGCTTTATTTCAGAGACTGCATAAAACGTTTATCCTAAATATATGCAATCCTAGATTCATAATAATAGTTTCGTATATGATTTAATTAAATAATTTTAAAAGTGAGGTAGGTGTACATACATTGTATTTAAAAGCAGTATTTTCACTTGTTGAAAGGAAAAGTGCTACCATACAAACCATTGGTTTGACCCAATTTTATTTATATTTACTTTTTATCTCAACATAAGTATTTTATATATTTATATTTATTTATAGTTGTGAAGCTCAACGTGTTAATTTTGTTTTAATATTGTTAAAAATATTTCAAATTAGTGTGATTCGCACCAGGAGCTTTTGGTATCATTACAATGGCAAAAAATTTTACACACAGAAATAATCGGAAATAATTGCAAAAGCGTAAACTACTTTTGTTACTTCTTACTCGTCAATATTCAGTATAAAAATATACAAAACGAGAATAGATATATTTAACCGTGTCAGCTCTGTGATACCCGTATGAATAAATGATTTTAAATGTCGGAGATGATTGGCATACAGATTCGTACAACTTCTTGCTTTTTATATGTCTAGTGCTATTTTATACATATCTGGTAGTTGCCATATAAGCCTATACAACCTAATGGAGTTTTACTTAGCCATGATTAAACAACATTCGGAGTTGTATGAAAGTTAACAAAAGTAGTCGAGAAATTTCAGCGGCTTTTATCAAACATAACAGCCTCAATAATATACTTGCTTTTGAAAAATTTTCAAAACTGTAGCCTAAATATTTCCTGAGATATGGCCAAATAATTTTTGGAGTAGTATGACAGCTATCTCAAGCGCTCATGACATCTAAACAACTTTTTATTTTAACATATTTGGCTTTGCCAAACTCCGGTATTGTTGGGTGAACAGTTTTTAGGATATCGTCGGTTGAGAGCCACTTTCGTAATTTTTGACTTACGACCACTTTCATTGGTTTTGGAAGATGATCTTTCAGTATATGTATTCAGTTTTTCGCTATATCATTTTCATCCATATCCAAAATATTTGGTGTATTAATCAAATTTTCAAATAATTTTTTAATAAAATTTTTGAATACTTTAATGACCCATGTCATACAAAAAAATTTTGCGGACCACATAGTGTAATAAATAAGGTAAGTTATATGATTGCAAATTTTGCTTATCGAGTTTTCGGTGGGAGCGCACTTCTCCATGGTAGGCAAGTGTAAATGAACTACTTTGAGCAAGCTGTCGGTTTTTATGTGCTCGCGTGTATCTCAAGTTCGGCTGAACCGATTTTGATGAAATTTTATATGTAAGTTTATTTCGGCTATGACATGGATGATCAACTTTTTGAATATATCAGGCCTCAGGAACTGAACCTTTTAGTGGGCCTGTTTTACATTTTTGATCCTTTTGAAGAAAATATTCAACAGGTTTTTCTAAAATTTCATATATAAGCTAGATTCGACCGTACGCGAAACCTTCCAGCTTTTCGAAGAAATAAGGTGTCAGCAACTGGACGTTTACTACCGGCCAAATATACATTTTTGCGTATATAAAGAGAAATGATCAACCTATTTTGTTGAAATTTAATATTTAAATTCGAGGTGTTGAAATAATGAATACATATTTTTTTGGAAAGATCATGGCTCGGAAACTGATCTGGAAGCCGATTTTACATCTTTTACCATTTCTTCCTAACGGATTGACGGACTTTCTTAAAATTTAATATATGAGTTCTAATTGTTAAAAATAATCTTCTTAAGTGGCATAGCAGTAATGGAATCCATAGTTCGAATTGTTTTCCTAAAATTAGCAACAGTCCCTGGCAGAAATAAAAAAACAATTTTTGAAAGTTTCGTGCTCTTTTTTGGATAATTATGCGACGGAACAAAGACACTTATCGAAATTAAAGAAGAATCTTACGCTTAAATATCTATACAGCAGAAAACTCTTTCAAGTGATTACGAACTTTATACAGAATTATTAGTTTAGGAAAATCTATTGTTCGAATTCTTTCAATTTAATTAGGTTAAATGTTCATATTTTACGTATGTTGTAAATTTAAACTGAATTTAAAAATAAGCGATATAATAATTTTTGTAAAACAAGTGTATGAAAAATAATGGGGCATGGGGGACAAATTTTTTTTTAAGTTTGTGTTTGACATTTTTGATCAAAAAAGTGGATATGTATCAAAATCGCACTGGACCTTCTTTAGTTAATTTGCTTTAACTCTCGATCAGTACTCAGCCGACGATATAGCAAAATAACTTTCCAAGTTGTATGGCAGCTACCAAAAAATAATAAAGCAAATTTATTAATATTAATAATAAATTATATTATTCAGAAATTATTAAAGGAAATTTAATAATTCTGCAAAGCATTGAAAATTTGGTCTTTACAAATATAAGGTGATAGAAGTATGGTGTGAAAAAGTTTGTGTTTGCATATGTCTTTCAAAATTTATAATTGTTTTTGCAAAGTATCGGGAAAACGGGAAAACACAATAAATTGTATAATATGCGTACATAATTACGAGAGAAAATTTTTGTAATGAAAATATCATCAAATATCATCGGTTCAGCTGACCTTGTGATACGCTCACACAGAGCGACGATCGAAATCTCTTTAAAAATTATTTATTTTCGCTTCTCTACCGTGGAGATGTATGTTCCCACCAAAAACTCGACGTTTAAAATTTGGTGTAAAAAAAAAAATAAATCAAAACACACAAAAATAAGTTTTTGGCCAAATAAAAAAAATATTTAATTCATTTAATTCACTTTTTAATTCAACATTTACCTAAAAGAGATATTAAGATAATATTAAGAAAACTTTTAGCAAAAATCCCCGATGCATTTATTTCAAATTTGTTTGAAGACTTGAGATATAAATGTATTTATACAGTTTATGTACATAAATAATTAATTCAATGAATCAATTACCACCTTGCTCTAGCTTTAACAGCTTCGAAGCTATGATGGATATTGGTCGGAGAGAATATTTCCAATCCGATTTTTTCAACTCTCCAAAACTACCCCTAAAGACTTGCTTATTAAATATTAAGAATTAGCTTTTGTTCTTTTTTGGCAACAAAAATTTCACTGACATTTCTGACCTACAATTAGACACACGACTGCCAAGTCTCATGAATCTGACTTTATTATTTTTCCAAATATTTAAAATTAGCGTTTGGAGGTAGAACATGTATTTCATAAAAATTTCATATTTATATAATTACTTGTGTTTGAAACATTTAAAATAATCCCTTTGAGTTGTACTGCAGCTACCCGAACGCGTTTGCCGAATCCAATAACAGTACGGTCCGTCCTTGTCACAAACCTGTGAAAGTTTAGTCGTATTTGCTTTATTTGTTTTTGAGTTATCGCGCGATTGGACGGGGACGGACGGACCTGTCTAGCTCGACACGAAATTTTATACACTCAGCAAGAATACATATACATGTCCAAACCGCAGATGACTCCTTCAGTTGGTTACGAACTCCGTATCGAAGTTAATTTAGTAAAAAATTTTGAATTTGTAGTCTTGGCCGTAAACGATTTGAATGTAGCATACTTTTAGCATACAAATAATACATAGGATTACGCATAGAAAGTATGTTCTGCTTTGTTTCTAAATAGTAGTTTCTCAGAAAAACTTTGCAAATCTTTTTTAAAAGCTCTTGTGTAAAAACAAAATTGTCCTAGACAATAAAAAAATGTGATGTGGCCAGCACATGTTCATAGCACTTCATGGAGAAATATGTTCCCACCGAAAACATCCAAATTTTGGTGCCATCACATATCCTACCTTATTGTACACAACGCAGTCGTAAAAATGTTCAAATTGATATTGTAACATGTTGTAATTGAAAATTATTTACTTTCTATTATTTTCAAAAATTTATGCAATAAAAGTTATAATAATACGAATCATGAAAAGCATTTGAGCTGAAACATATGAAATTCACAACAAAATGATTTATTAGTTTTCAGCTACATATCTCCCGCACAATATTCATTTAGAAAAAAAGCAATATACTATGCTTAAAAGATGAAGGCTGATATATACAAATTCTTTTGAGTATAATGTTGCGACTCTTAATGGTGTTACGATCTTATTTTCAAATAACTATTGAACGAGAGATAACAAAGCTGACAAATATAACAATTAAAACAGACACCTATTGACCTGATATATCACTCGAACACAACATCGGTACATGAAAATGCTGGTTTTGTTGTGATAATTGAGTTTGATGAATCGTCTTCTTCTTACCAGTTGTGTTTGAAGGCGGTTTAACTGTTGGTTCATCAGGTTTGTCCTCTGGGTGAAAAACTACTGTCCAACGATCCAACCGAATTTCTTCAGCTTCAATAACATCACGTAACAGGTTTAATGGATCTTCACCTCCAGTGTATCCGGGACCCCACCGCAATACCCGAGCTAAATCGTTACCTAAAATAATAAAAATTCATGATTTTCTTTTAATTTTGAAATACTCCAAACATATACAACTTTGTTGAATGTTTTTATTTTTTACCTGTTCCAAGCGGGACTATAGCACAAGGGGGACTTGAACATTCTGAGTCTTGGCCTACATTATCAAGGCATTGTAGCACCCACCCAATAGTTCCATCGCCTCCACAAACCAGTATTTTGTAGTTTTTTATTTGACGGAACACATAAAGGCTAAAGCACAAAAAAAAAGCGAAAAGTATAATAATAAACTATCATTTACAGAGAACGGCTTCATATCTTACCCAGGTAGAGGTCCACCATTGTCTAAATCAAAAACTTGGTATGGATTTAAAAGTTTTCTAAAACTAGATATTAATTCTAAACCTTGACATCCTCCTGATTTAACATTAACGAAAACAAGTAAAGGTCTAACATCAGAAGGAACCATTCGAGGTTCGATATTTGGCAACAATAACACCAAAAGCTTTTTGTCTTCAATAACTGCATCACGAAGATTATAAAAAGCTCGAACCTTTAAAACGAAAAAACTAATATAAATTTTAAAGCTAACGTTAAAATTCCACTCACAGCTTTTTGTGAATCTTCGTATATTATTACAACTGAACCGTATTCATAATAAATTGGACCGATACTGGAAAATTTATTTTCCTCCGTTGCATATTTACATAAAATTTGTTCATAATTTCTTTGCGACAGGCCGGGTGGTAAATTTCCGATAAACAAGGCTATGTTTGGACCATGTGGGTCCTGTTTATGTTGCAAATAAAACCGCATTAATTCCATTTGTCTAATTGAATCCTTGCCAAGTTGTTTCATTATTTCCCAAGGCCGTTCATTCCAAAGCAAAATACGTTCGGTGACCCCACGATCAAGTAATACTTCAGAACATCTTAATTATAGAAAAAAAAGATAATTGAAGGCGTAAATAAATATTTTAGATATATTTTAAAGCATACCTATAGTCTTGCACTTGATTATCGTGTAAACCAAATTTATCTAAAGCGTTCCTAATTAAATCTTTGACGGTTGTGTTATTGTCTACAGAGACACTCACATATGATTCTTCAACTTGCGATTGTAATTTTCCTGGGTATACTCTAACTAACACTTCATCATTTTCTTTATCATGTAATCGTAAGAAAATCGCTAATCTCTTGCCTTCAATCCGTGTCAAGTTGAGAACTGGATTTGGATCTTGAAGAGGAATTTCATCGCCCCCAGGAGCATATAAATCAGTTAAATAAAATTCCTAAACAAATTTTTACTATTGAAATTAGTTTAAAATTAAATAACAATGATTAACTATGTTTTGAAGTTATTTGTAACTATCTCAAAATTAGCTTCAATTTTGATAATATAATTCATATTATTGTAATGTTAAAATAAATTGATGTTTATTTTCAAAATTTATTTTGTTTGCATAGTTTGCATTTATAACAGTTATTTGCAGAATCACAGATGAGGTAATGTTCAAACTTAGTATTATCAGAAATCTAATAAATCAGAATTGTAAACTTAAGATGAATTAGACTGCGAAGTGGAAGACAATCAAATTAATATAGAACAACACAAAGAAAAATAACATTAATTCACAATAAAAAACATTAATTCACAATAGAGTAAATTACAATAATATGATAAAAACTAACCTATCTAAAAAAAAGTTTAAAAATAGTGATTTACATGCACTTCATTTTATATATGTATAGAAAAAATTTTATTTTCACTATTTTTTATATTTTGTTATTTTAATCTAACATTTTTGAACTTTTCTTTAATATGTATACAAAATAAATATATTTTTAAATTGTTTCTTTATAAACACATATATGTACTAACTTTTATATATATTACTACATTAGTTGATTCACTTATTTTACCTGAACTATATTATATAAATTAATTTCTTTCTTTTTTCTTACAATAAAACATTTTACTTTCTTATTTGTAATATTTAAAAAAGAAAAAAAAACTTTCAAATTCAAAAACTCTTTTTAAGCTTGATTGTGAAGGAATATTATATGCACTTAATTTTTTCTACTCAATTGTTTTAAAGTATTACACCTAAAATATTCATATTCTCTATGATTTTTTAAGTACTAAATTTTTGACAAAATTCACTTTAATGTTTAATTTTCGATGGGAAGCTAACTATATTTTTGCCTCTGAAATAGTTTCATTAACTATAACGAGGTATTTTTTATAAATTAATTTTTATTCGATATGACTACCGAGACAATTTTGGATAAACTAATTGTATTACAACAGGTTTTGATAAGATGCACATTAAATAGAGTGACGTCTTTGGTATCAGTTGTATTCTCAATTCAATATTTCTTTTTCATAGCAATTGTTTTCTGTTTCTGTTTTCATAGTAATTGTAATCATGCAGTTACATAAATATATGTTAGTGACGGCTTGAAGGTTCATTATTTTTCTTTTATAGGCAATCTGAATGTTTTGTATTTGAATGTTCTAAATTTGCGGAACAAATTGAATTATTTGGAGTTATTAATAAATTCGTATGCTTTTGATATTCATGTGGTTTCTTTAGTAGAAATTTGATTGAAGGAAGATGAAAATCCTTTTTATAATATTCATGGGTATCATCGTATTTCTCGAATCTTGATGTTCCTTATGGTGGCTGCGCTATACAGGGTGTCCGGGACTCAATGGTATTCCCGAAGCAGGGTGATAGAATACATGCAGACGAACAAAAAACACCTAGTGACATTTTCCTTTTTGGGCCCTTGTTCTCGAGTTATGGGGCCTCAAAGTTGGAACATCCAAAAACCGGCTTATTTTCACATTTTTATTTATAACTCGGGAAATGTGACAGGTAAATCCAATCTTGTACACTCGTTTTAAAGCTAATGAAATACTCATTCTAACGGTTTACCAGCGGTTGCAAATGCTTTTTTAGTTTCAGAGATATTTAAGTGCAAAGTCAAAATTTGTTAAAAATTTTTTTTTTAAATTTTCGTTTAACCGTCATTTACTCATAATTCCTCGTTATCAACCTATCATTTTTTTTACAGGAAGACGAGCCCTATATTCTGACCTTCATTTTGATATGACATAATGTGGGAAAAATTTTAGAAATAACATGTCTATCAGGCGAAAACTGAGGCCAAAACCTTAAAAATTAACTAAAACAACGTATTTTTCAAACAAAAACAAATTTTTTTAATCTTTATTGCGCAGTATATGCATTATTAACATGCACTTTTTCTTTTCCAAAACGAAAGACATTTGCATTACCTTTTTTTCTCCACAAAATATTTCCAAAAGTTTCAGGAATACCGTGTCTACGGTGATCAAATTTATAAAAAACAACAAAAACGAGATTTTTCGCGATAAATTAATTATAATTCAAGAAATATTCATCCTTTAACCTTCTTTGTGTTTTGTTATTATTCGAAAAATGTAATTAGTGATCTTCACCTGTAGGTAATATAGAAAATTTTAATTTTCTTATTACTTACAAGAGTGTTTTTTAATAGGAAAGCCAAATTAAAGTGATCAAAATTAACTAAAATGCTATTTATACAAATTTTTCTATTTCATACCCTTAATAATAGTTTAAATAATATGAATCAAAATTAAAAGTACTTTTTTTAGGTGAAGTTCATTAGTGTTTTAAATCTTGATGCGACAGAAATTTTGCAATTTTTTTGATACTTAAGTTGATTTAAATAAAAGCGAAAAGTGGTTGGAGCAATAGGGTCCAATGTAGTTATGATAAAAAGTATTTAATTTTTTTTTTCTGATTAAGAATACTAAAATACTTACTAACTCTACTTTCATGTGAATAAGAATATTAAAAGATCCAATTAAAAGTATTAGTAAAAGTATTATTATAAGGATATATGGATATAAAAAAAAAGAAGTTTACTTACAAAAAAACGTTCTTGTAAGTAATATGAAAATTAAAATTTTCTACATTATGTATACCTGAAGATCATCAATTGGATTTTTAGAATAATATCAAAATACGCAGAAGATCAGAGGGTGAACATTACTTGGATTATAACTAATTTATCGATTATAACTGATTTTTTTATAAATTTGATCCCCGTAGACACGATATTCCTGAAACTTTTGGAAATATTTTGTGGAGAAACAAAGGTAATGCAAATGTCTTTCGTTTTGGAAAAGAAAAAGTGCATGTTAATAATGCATATACTGCGCAATAAAGATTAAAAAAATTTGTTTTTGTTTGAAAAATACGTTGTTTTAGTTAATTTTTAAGGTTTTGGCCTCAGTTTTCGCCTGATAGACATGTTATTTCTAAAATTTTTCCCACATTATGTCATATCAAAATGAAGGTCAGAATATAGGGCTCGTCTTCCTGTAAAAAAAATGATAGGTTGATAACGAGGAATTATGAGTAAATGACGGTTAAACGAAAATTTAAAAAAAAAATTTTTAACAAATTTTGACTTTGCACTTAAATATCTCTGAAACTAAAAAAGCATTTGCAACCGCTGGTAAACCGTTAGAATGAGTATTTCATTAGCTTTAAAACGAGTGTACAAGATTGGATTTACCTGTCACATTTCCCGAGTTATAAATAAAAATGTGAAAATAAGCCGGTTTTTGGATGTTCCAACTTTGAGGCCCCATAACTCGAGAACAAGGGCCCAAAAAGGAAAATGTCACTAGGTGTTTTTTGTTCGTCTGCATGTATTCTATCACCCTGCTTCGGGAATACCATTGAGTCTCGGACACCCTGTATATATTAAGACGGGAATTAGTAGTACTTTTGTGCACAGTGAAGCTTTTAACTCTTCAACTTTTTTGGTGATTAACTTGGTAAATTTAGGAATCAACGTATATAAAACGCGTGTTGGAGATTTTATTGATAAATTTGACGCGATTACTCAGAAAAACCGTCGATCTATTATTCTTGGAGATTTTAATATGCATTTATTAAGGCGTGGGTGTGCTGAGTTATTTGTAATAAATTGTCGACTGATTTTGTAACTAAAGTGGCTTCAAGCACGATAGTTGATCATATGATTTCGGACTTAAATAAATATTTGTACAATTTTCATGTTTCGGAAAAGTGCATGTCAGATCGTCAATTGTTATTTGTAAGCGTGGATATTAGACCAAATATAAAGAATGACTATGAGAAACTAGCGGATCCTGACATCTGGACAGGTCTTGCATCTATTGATAACTTTGACATTTTTGTGGAGCGGCTAAAACAGATAATGAATAGGTAACTAATGAAAACGAAAAACAGATATGAATGGGTAACTAATGAAATTGTACAAGCAATAAAGGTTCGTGATTCATATTTCAAGTATTTCAAAAAATATCAGGATGATCTTCACGTTCGAGTTTTGTACGAGGATGCTAAAATTACTGTTAGAAAGCTGGTTGCAATGCAAAAGCAAAGTTTTATTCAGAAAAACTTTCAAGGGATCCTATTAATAGTAGAACTCTATGGGGTATTTATAAAAGGATTATGTTTAATACTAACAATAATGCAGGGACGAACGATGCCACTATCAGGCCCATAATATTTGATAACCACACTGTTTTCGAGGAAAGCGAAATTGCAGAATGTTTTAATGATTATTTTGTGAATGTTACGGAAAGATTTAATATTCCAGCAGATTCGGTCGATCACGAGTATATGAACAACTTTAAGCCAACAATTTTTTCTAGTTTTTATATGTGGTCTACTGATGCGGAACAGGTGAAAAATGTGATTCACTTAATTCGGAAGCAGCAACTGGATGTGATGGAATTTCGGTTAAGTGAAATGGTGGCAAAATTTATAAATAGGTCTTTTGAGACATCTTGTTTCCCGAAATCACTGAACAGGGCCATAGTAACTCCAGTTCACAAGGGTGGTGCAAGAAATGTTTGTTCGAACTATAGACCAATCTCGGTATTACCTGCACTATTTAAAATTTTTGAAATTATCGTAAAAAACCGTCTAACGTAATTCTTGAGAAACAATGGTGTTCTTCTTAGTGAACAATCTGGCTTTGAAACAAACTCCAACACTAATGCGGCATGTCTCAATCTGACAGATTTTATATCAAGAAACTCGGATAGTAGTAAGTGCGTTGCTTGCGTCTTTTTGGATTTGCAGAAGGCTTTTCGCATCCATTTTTGTCCTTAGGCGACTTCGAAGATACTTCTCTGCTTTCTTGTTGTTTTCAATTTTTTGTTCCTATATTTTGTCGAATATAATTTACTTAAACCCTCTATGAAGTAGGGCATCATAAACTGTTTTAGCTAAATTAAATGTGGTTTATAATAAAGCAATTAAAATTATAAAGGGGCTTTCTGTTAGGTATCCCAGTGATAGACTACATGACGAGCGGTATTTAAGTTTAGGTACTTTATGTAAAAGGGAACTATATTTTATTACTTACTATTTATGTATTTGTATAAATTTTTAAATAATATTTTTGAAAATTAACATAATCAGGTGATAAATTAAGTTCAGATACCTTATTTTGAAATCGATAATTATTATAATCTTGATAAAAGTACTTTAGGATCACACAGCTTAAGCTAAGATCTAAAATTAATGTTATTTTTCAATTTTGTTATATGTAATTTCTAAGATTTTATAATTTTTCACGTTTAAAATAAATAAAGAAAAAAAAACTAAGTTCTCTGAACTTATATCAAGAAATTATCAAAAAACTATAAATGGTTCCATAGCACAAAAAAAGGCCATGATGTAACGGTAAAAGTGACCAGATATAGAACCATTGTAGATAGACTTACTGAAACACTTGAAAAAAAGCCGAATTTAAATTAGTAACGTAGTTATGTAAAAGGCTTATCCGCAACTAATGAAACAAAGAAGGCGATCAAGTGATTCCACCCGCTGAAAAAGAATCAGATAGACAAAAGATAATACGAATAAAATCGAACTCTGTACTGACAATATAAAAAAATTTTTGTCAAAACTTTACAGAATAAAAGTTTTGACAAAACTTTCTTGCTACAAAATTTCTTGTTACAAAAAATAACAAGAAATTTATTTAAAACGATCAGCTACATTAAAAACGAGAAAAAATACAGTTGATCATGCCAATTCTGTGGTACCCATACGAATTTATTATCCTATGTGCGAATATATATGTCATAGCTGACTATGGAATGGACTATGACTTTAAGTTACCATGTTACCATATTAAATTATGCAAAATTTCAGTATTGCGTTTTCAATAAGATATGGCCAAACTACTGTTGAAGTTGTATGACAGCTACAAGAAGGGGCCAAGTATTTTCAACGACTTTTATCAAACATATTGGCCTTACTAATATATTCACTTGTGTGAAATTTCAATATCACAGTTTTTATAGTTTCTGAGACATAGCTAAATAAATTTAGAAGTTGTATGGCAGTTGAATAATAAATCATTTGTGAAAATTTAATCATTTGTGAAAAAGTGAACTTAGCTCAATTAGCTTTTAAGTTATCGTTAGACCGGACGGATGGGCAGAAAAAGCTAAATCGACTCAGAGTTCGATGCTGATCAAAAACATAGATTTGAGTCTATATCTCAGACCATTTTTTCTAAGATTTACAAATGGTAAGACAAATGTAGTATACCCTTCAAACATAAGTTCGGACGGGTATAAAAAGTATGCAATAACTAACAAAGTTTGGAGGATAACCAAATATGTTAGGCAACATTACTGCATAAAGCCTAAGCATTGGACAAAGTTTAGAGTACTCTACGGTTAGAAAAATCTAGTATTCTAAATTGTTATAGAAGATATAATAATGCAAATCATTAAAAACACTTGAGGTCAATTAAATATGAAATTCACAGCTAAATGATTATTTTATTTTTCATACTATTTTATACTTTATATTTTCAGAAGCACAAACTAAAAAATTAATAATATTTGAAAATATAAAGATTTTACATATTTTTGGATGACTCGAAATAGGGTTAGATAAAATGAAATAGAATAAAAAAAGAAATTCAAAAATAATCCAAAAAAAATCTGATATGATCAGCACATAACCGACCGTAATGTGTATTGTCTAGTTAAGTGAAAGTGTAACAGAATGTTATAAAAATGCCTGTTAACATTAGTAAGGTTATAGTTAACATACCTAGAAAAATGTAAAGTTTCGCTTTGTGCTACCCGAATGTCCTGAAATGCTCGCCAGTTAGTTTCGGTAACAACCAAAACTCAAATATCAAATTTCAAGAAATTCCATCAATTCGTTCCGTAGATGTGGTGAAAAATGTAAAAACGGCGCGCAGATCTGTCTTTGAGCCCTGATCTTATCAAAAAATTTATATATTCATTGTTTTAGTACGAATAATTTATATATTAAATTTCAATGAAATCGGTTGATTATTTTTCTTTATATACGCAAAAATATATATTTGGCCCGTGATAAACGTCCAGTTGCTGGCACCTGATTTTTTCCAAAATTTAGGAGGTTTCGCGGATGGTCGAGTTAAGCTTATATATGAAATTTCAAGTAAATCGGTTGAATATTTTCTTTCAAATGGTAAAACAGGCCTGCTAAAACGTGCAGTTCCCGAGGCCTGATATATCCTAAAAGTTGATCAATCCGTGCCATGGTCGAAATAAACGTACACATAAAATTTCATCTAAATACTAAAACAGTATTGCTAAAAAAACCAGGCAAAGACCCGTCTAATCCAAGTAATTATAGACTAATAAGTTTGATGCCTAACATCAGGAAGGTTTTCGAAACACTTATAAATGACCGAATTACTAGATATACAATAGCAAAAGACATAATACCACAAAATCAATTTGGTTTTAAATTCAGACAAAGTACTGTTCATGCTGTAACTAAACTGACTTCGGACATCTGCTGGTTTGTCAACAAGGGCTTTGGTGTGAGTGTCTGTTTAATAGAACTTGAAAAGGCCTTTAATTCGGTCTGGTTGGATGGACTAATTTATAAGTTATTGCATGAATACAAATTTCCTCGTCATTTAACTGCACTGATATGTAGTATGTTGTATAGGAATGAATTTATGATACAGATGTCGCAGGATTGCCAAAGTGGAAATTTCGTAATTGAGAATGGATTGCAACAGGGAACGGTTAATGCACCGATTCTTTTTTCAATCTATGTTCCTGAATTGCTGAAATTGTTGGTTCGTGTATAAGGTAATTCATACTGCCTTGCCTTTGCAAATGATCTGATAGTATATGCCACAGATAATACTGTATCCAGCATACAGCACAGAGTTCAAAAAGAGTTTAATATCATTTTGGACTACTGCAAAGTATGGATATTGAAAGTGAACTACAATAAATGTGAGACCGTGCTATTTCGTAACACGGTTGACAAAGTAAGTTCTGACATAAAAAAAAAACTGGAAAAACTTCATTATAAAGACTCCTGAAAACACATCTTGCCAACAAAAAATTTGTTAAATATCTTGGAATATTTTTACATCGCAACTTAAACTATTGC